>NC_044568.1:13357078-14083328 GCF_007565055.1 Rhinopithecus roxellana
ACCTCCCAGGGACTGTCAAAGGCAACCAGTTCAGGACAATCTGGTGGGTACAGAGTTTCTAGATGGGAGGGACTTACAGGGAGAATCTGGTTCTGCACCTTGTCTTAAGATACATTTGCATAACAACTATGCAGTTTTCTCTTTGATGGTATGTTTTGGGAGGTGGTAGCTGACAAAGACTATGGAGCAATAAAGCACCCACCCAAGCCACTGGAGCAGTGGAGACAACACATCAAACCTGCAGTTCATTGTATTGGGAAGGGCACTGGAATTGACATCAGAATTTCCATGGGTTTGAACCCTGGCTCCTATGAGTAGGCATGTCTTATTCACCACTCTATCCACAGTGCCAAGAACAATCCTGCCAACAAAGGTTAGCAGGTACTCTTTTTTCCCCTCAAGTTGGGGGTTTGCCCTGTTGCCCAGGCTAGAGTGCAGTGGCATGATAATGGTTCACTGCCACCTCAACCTCCTGGGCTCAAGCAATCCTCTTATCTCAGCCTCCCAAGTAGCTGGGACTACAGGTGCATGCCACCATGCTTGGCTAATTAAAAAAAGAAAAATTGTAGAGATGGTGTTTCACTATGTTGCCCAGGCTGGTAAGTGCTCTGTTTATATTTGTCAAGTTTGTGAATGAATGAATGAGTGAACCGATAACCTTGGATACGTTTCCTCTTTGAGCCTCAGTTTTCTCCTCTATAAAAACAATATTTAAAAAAGTCTAACACCTACTCTGCCTACCTCACTAGATTTGTGTGTGTGTGTGTGTGTGTGTGTGTGTGTGTGAGAGAGAGAGAGAGAGAGAGAGAGAGAAAGGACAAAATGTATGAATGTTCTTTGTCCCCTGCACACTGGAATTTAAAAGTCATTTTGTCTCAGGCTCTGTGCTTTAACCTTGGTGTTGGTGTTCCCTATCGGGAGGAAGGACTATTTTCCAGTGTCCGGTAAACATTTAGTCCTCCATCTTATATTCTAAGTATCTTAAGGACAGGAGAACATTTATTTTACTTATTTATTTATTTATTTATTTATCCATGTATGTCAGGATCTCGCCCTATCATCCAAGCTGGAGTGCAGTGGCGTGATCTTGGCTCACTGCAGCCTCAACCTCCCCTGCTCAAGCCATCCTCCCACCTCAGCCTCCTGAGTAGCTGGGACTGCAGGCCTTTGCTGCCATGCCCAACTAGTTTTTGTATTTCTTTGGGTAAAGACAGGGTTTCATCATGTTGCCCAGTCTGGTCTCAAACTCCTAAGCTCAAGCGATCTTCCCACCTCTGCCTCTTTTTTTTTTTTTTTTTTTTTTTTTTTTTTGAGGCGGAGTCTCGCTCTGTCACCCAAGCTGGAGTGCACTGGCCAGATCTCAGCTCACTGCAAGCTCCGCCTCCTGGGTTCACGCCATTCTCCTGCCTCAGCCTCCTGAGTAGCTGGGACTACAGGCGCCGCCACCTCGCCCGGCTAGTTTTTTGTATTTTTTAGTAGAGACGGGGTTTCACCGTGTTAGCCAGGATGGTCTCGATCTCCTGACCTTGTGATCCGCCCGCCTCGGCCTCCCAAAGTGCTGGGATTACAGGCTTGAGCCACCGCACCCGGCCCCACCTCTGCCTCTTGAAGTGTTGGGATTATAGGCGTGAGCCACTGCACCCAACCTATTTTAAACGCTTTTAACCAATTGGTTTAAATTTGAGAATAAAGAATTTTAAGGTTCTCAGCCTCAGCTTATGGCTACTGCCCTGTTGGTCCCTTACTTGGCCCCAGAACCCTGGAAACCTTCCCAGGACAGAGCTTGCCTTACCGCCAACCACAGATCTTTATCAGGTACTGGGGGAAGTCGACCTTCAGATCTTTCCCATGCACTTGGCTCTACCTGAAGCATTCTCTGTGCTTTTTACCCGTCCAATTCCAGCACATCCTTCAGATCCCAGGTTAGACTCACTTCTTCCAGGATACATTCCCAGCTCCTCCTCTCTGCCCTCTCAGGTTAAGCTTCCTCCTCCACGCCCTTCCTCTTTGTGTCCTCTATCTGAGTGCTCACCCTTCTGAACTGTAGTTTCCCATCAGTGGTCTGCCTCCCTTTTAAACTGTGACCCCCTGAGGACTATGACGGTGTCTTCCTTGTTCATTGATGTAACCTCAGTACATATCACAGTGCCAGGTACCAAGAGGATATTCCACAAATAGGCATTGATTAAGCGACTGGCAACAGTGTGTTGGGGAGATGGGAGAAAGGGAGACAAGTCACAAAGGTCTCCGTAGGAGGGTATTGTATTTCCTGGAGTATGAGAAACAACACTTCGATCAAAATGGCTTGCATAACTAAGGATGCAAAGCTTTGGTGCATAACTTGCATAAACTTAGGATACAAACACACCCCCAGACATTCCTGGACACACCCTACAGTAGGCAGTCATTTGTGTAACACACTTACCCTTGCTCTGAAATTTCTCCTCTTATCATCTCCTTCCACTCATCTTTCTCATTTCCTGTATATAGGGATTTGCAAGACTAAAAGAATCTAACTGGCAGCAAAAAGGTAATGCCAGGGAAAGAGATTATATTGTCACCCCTTTGCTTAAGGTTTTTTTCCCTTCTTTCTCTGCCCGTTAGATTTCTGCACCCTTCCATTGTAAGGAAATTCTACTTGTCTTTATTATGGACAATTCCTGAAGATGCTTGAACTTTGAAAAACAGCTTAGTATGCGGTTCTGCCCACCCTTTGGAGTCCTGCCAAAGGTGTCTTTTGGCAAATAGCCCCCAACTCTGTGCCTCAGTTTCCCTCTTTTCTCTCACAGAGATGAGAAACAGAAGTTGTCCTTGAAACCTTTTTTTTAAAATAAGAGCTCCCCCACCCCTGACTTTTTTTTTTTTTTTAATTTTTAGAGACAGGCTCTCACTCTGTCACCCAGGCTGGAGTGCAGTGGCATGATCATAGCTCACTGTAGCCTTGAACTCATGGCCTCAAGCGATCCTCCCACCTCAGCTTCCCAAGTAGCTAGGACTGCAAGTGTGCATCACTATGCCCAACTAATTTTTTTTTTTTTCATTGAGATAGGGTCTCACTTTGTTGCCCAGCCTGGGGTCTCAAACTCCTGGGCTCAAATGATCTTCCCGCCTCAGCTTCTTAAAGTTCTGGGATTACAAGCATGAGCCCCCACACCCAGCCCTGACTAATTTTTGAATTTTTTTTGTAGAGATGAGGTTGCCCAGGCTGGTCTTGACTCCTGGTTTCAAGCAGTCCTCTTGCCTTGGGCTCCCAAAATGCTGAGATTACAGGTGTGAACCACTGCACCAGTAGAAGAGCTCCTTAAATATGCAGTTACTTGCTGGTCATGACCATGGAATGTGAAAGAAAGGAAGGTGTCACTTAATTCTTCTATGGGCAGGTGAATTTTAAGTTCTTAAGGTTGACTCAAATGTGGTCAGAGGCTCAAGTGAAAACTTGCCCTACCCAAAGAAAGAGTCCTGAACTGGCCTTGAAGAGGAGGAGGATTTCTGAAGCAGTTTAGAGGGTTGTTGGTAAGGACCCAACTGGCAGCAGACACAGCATGATAAAATCACAGAAACCTGGCGGGGCGCGGTGGCTCATGCCTGTAATCCCAGCACTTTGGGAGGCGGGTGGATCACGAAGTCAAGAGATTGAAACCATCCTGGCCAACGTGGTGAAACCATGTCTCTACTAAAATACAAAAAATTAGCCAGGCGTGGTGGTGGGCGCCTGTAGTCACAGCTACTCGGGAGGCTGAGGCAGGAGAATGGCTTGAACCCAGGAGGCAGAGGTTGCTGTGAGCCAGGATCGCTGCACTCCTGCACCACTGCACTCCAGCCTGGCGACAGAGTCTCAAAAAAAAAAAAAAAAAAAAAAAAAAAAATTCACAGAAGCCTGGAAGTGTTTTGTGAGCCCCAGGTACATCAGGTGGTCCTACTCTGTTAGGATGCTGGTCAAAGCCTTTCGTGTTGTGCCTTCATCTGACCTCCTCCTGGCTTCATCTGTCCACACCCTCTACCATACTACAGGCATACAGGACCCAATTCCTAGGTTAGGGTTGCAAACTGGGGATGCTTGGGTAACTTGGACACTAGACAGGCTTTGTTTGGCTCATAACATCATCTTTTGCAATTCTTTTTACTTAAATCAATTCCCAAATTGGGAGACTTCACGTAAAATCCACATCTTCACTTCTTTTGGAAAAATGAAAGATCTGGCAACAGAGGGTCACATTCGTCTATAACAGCAATCAGCTAGAGCCGGAAGTGAGTAGCTGCTGCCCCTTTCAGAGAGGACTTGCTGTCTCCAGTCCCCACCACTCTGGTCAGCTGCCTTTGATCATCTTTTTTTCTTTTTCTTTTTTTTTCTGTAGAGATGAGGTGTTGCTGTGTTGCCCAGGCTGGTCTTTTACCCCTGGCCTCAAGCAATCCTCCCGCCTTGGCCACCCAAAGCACTGGGATTACCACCAGGCCCAGCCTGCCTTTGATCATCTTACCCCCGCTCCCCTCCAGGACATTTGTGTTGCCTGCTGGGCCCCTAAAGGCACTTAAGTTTCCTGATATCTGCCTTCCGGAGGACCTTCTATCCCCTGAGCTCCTGATACATCACACACCTTTCCTGCCTGCCCCCATTGATGCTGATTTATCCAGTATTCTGGGGCTGGGGGCTGGGGGCGGGGTTCTTTCTGCTTTCAAGGGGATAAATTCCCATTCCATAAAGACATGCAAGGCCACAGGCTAAGGAACAGGCGGGGACCTGTTCTTTGCTTCCCAGATAACACACTCCCGCTTTAGCAATAACCTTCTGGGAATCATGCCCGTGACTTTTCTTTTTTCTATTCCATTAGTGATTTTCAAAGAGGAAGTTTCAGTCAGATAAAAGGAGCAGATGGCACTGTATGAGACCTCCTGCCGGGTAAATATTTTGGAGGAGCCAGGGCTTTTCTGTGAGTTGCTCCTTGTGCCTAGTAAGCTTTGATCTCCCAAGTTATCAAGGTGTGTTCTCCTAAGGAAGGAGTCAGGCCTTACTTAACCTTGATAATTAAAATCACTGTTCTCCTTGCCCTTCTTTCATAAACAAGAAAATTGGAACAGAGCTAAGAGAAGCTTTTTCATGCAGTTTAGGAAAGAATGAGCAATGGAAAAAGGAAATTGAGAGCTTTGGGGAGTTTATAGCAGAGAAGCATTTGAGTTTGAAATAGGAGCTGAGAATCCATATGTTTGAGAGGAAAGAAAAGAAAAGAACAGCCACACGCCCAGAGCTTCAAGGGGACGTGCGGAAATAGTTATAGGAAAGGGGGCAGGGAGGCCCACGTGGGTCTCCCTTTATCAGACCCAGATGGTCAGGCAACAGTTCTCAAGATGCCCGTGAAAAGGTCTAGAGTCTGCTGAGCTAGACTCACTGTTTTCTTAACTACCAAGAGGCACATGAAATCAGTGGCTGGGAGCTTTCCACCGTGTGCTCAGTGGTTCCCTGAGGCCCTCCTGGGGTCTGTGCCACACCAATTATACACAGAATGGGCTGCCTTAGGGCAGGACTTGGAAGTGAATAGGTCTGACTGGCTCACTGGGTAACTGTCCCTGCCTGTCAGCCCCTGCCAAACAGAGGCTGCCAAAAATCCCTCTGTTGCCTCCTGCCCCAGACTAACCTTGGAAGGCAGGAGACATTGGAAGGTCCAGGTTCAGCTCTCAGTTCCACCTGGCATAAATGACTTAGCCTCTCTGAGCCTCAGTGTTGGTGTCTTTAAAATGAGGGAAAAAATCATTTGTGAGATGCATGTAAGATATGTATGAAAGGGCTCTGCAAAGAAGAAAGCACAAAATGTTTTTCATTATTCATTATCCTTTTAAAAATTACGAACAAAAGTTTCAAATAAATGCTCAGGTAGGCAGAATAAACACTCATAACCCAGCTTCAAGAATTATCAACTCACGGCCAATTTTATTGTATCTCCACTTACTTTCTCCATCCCGATGGAAACTTACCCAATCCTCAGGTGTCCCTTTATGTACCCCTTTTCCCTTCCAGGGGACCACACCTCCTATCCCCACCATGTACCTGGTGCCCTAAACCTTCTCAAATCCATTATTACTGCGAAACTGTCATGACTGATAGTAGCTCAGGTTGTAAGCCCTGGGAGGTCTGAGATGTATTTGCATTTGATCAGACCCCAGTGTCTTTAGAGAGACTTCTAAGAAGTAAACTATGAAGCATCAGTCCCTGCAAGTAGCAGGAGGTGGTGAGCCATTAAGGGCCCTCCAAACCCTTAACACCGAGCATACGCCCTATAGGAATTGACTGGGTTCCTCCTCCTGTTGGTGCTTTTCTTCCATGGAGAGGGCGCACGGAGCAGAGAACACCAGTGAATTATGTCCTCTCAGCTTCTGGCTGCAGGGGAATCAGGGCTCTCCTCTCCTGGCATATACTCTACTGTTGACTTGAAGTCTGTGACTAAGCTGTGAATATGAGACTCAGGTCTATTCCCAAGTCCTCATGCAGTGGATAGGATGCAAGCTCCAGAAGCCAGGAGACCTGATTCAAATCCTGCCTCCACTACTTATATCGCATAGCTTCTCTGTGCATCAGTTTCTCTTCCTAATCTATAAAGCAGGAGTTATAATACTTACTTCACAGTTGTTGAAAGGATTGTATGAAATAATGTCATATTCCTTAGGATTCTTTTGGTAGCAGGTGATAGAAAATCCAATTCAAGACCAGACACAGTGTCTTATGCCTATAATCCCAGCACTTTGGGAGGCCAAAGCAGGAGGATCACTTGAGGTCAGGAGTTCGAGACCAGCCTGGCCAACATGATGAAACCTTGTCTCTACTAAAAATACAAAAATTAACCAGGCATGGTGGTAGGCGCCCATAATCCCAGCTACTCAGGAGGCTGAGGCAGGAGAATCACTCGAATCCAGGAGGCTGAGTTTGCAGTGAGACGAGATCACACCATTGCACTCCAGCCTGGGCAACAGAGCAAGAGTCTGTCTCAAAAAAAAACAGAAAAAAGGGAAATCCAATCCAAGATGCTTTTGAGCAAAACAGGCGTGCAGGGGCTCATCTTAAGATGAAAATTCCAAGGATGGACATGATGGATTTCCATTTCAAATGTTAGACTTGGACTCTTCTTACGTCTTGGCTCCATCTTCTGTCTTTTAACTTTAGTTTTGGGTTAATGTTGTAACAAGCTGACAGCATCAGTTCTAGTCCCTATATCCTTTCAGGTTTGGGGTGAGAGAGATTCTCTTTCCTAAGAGTTCTAGCAAAAGTCTCATTGACCCTGATTAGGTTCCATGACCATCCCTGAAACAATCACTGTAATCAAGGAAAATGAGATGCGCTTACTTACTTGAGCTGATGTCACTGCATCTACATGGACTAAGAGGGCAGGAGGAGTGGTTCATTACAGGGCATTGCAGGGGGTGTTGGGCATGGTTACCCAAATGAAGGTAAGGCCAGGCATAGTGGCTTACTCCTATAATCCTAACACTTTGGGAGACCAAGGCAGGTGGATCGCTTGAGGCCAGAAGTTAGAGATCAGCCTGGGCAACGTAGTGAGACCGTGTCTTTACAATAAAAATTAGCTCGGCCAGGTGTGGTGGCTCACACCTGTAATCCCAGCACTTTGAGAGGCCAAGGTGGTCTGATCACGAGGTCAGGAGTTTGAGACCAGCCTGGCCAATATGGTGAAACCCCTTCTCTACTAAAAATACAAAAATTAGCCGGGCATGGTGGCATGCACCTGCAGTCCCAGCTACTCGGGAATCTGTGGCAGAAGAATCGCTTGAACCTGAGAGGCAGAGGTTGCAGTGAGCCAAGATCGCGCCACTGCACTCTGCACTCCAACCTGGGTGACAGAGCGAGACTCTGTCTCAAAAAGAAAAAAAATTTGGGCAGGCATGGTGGCGTGCACCTCTAGTCCCAGTTACTTGAGAGGCTGAGGCAGGAGGATCACTTAAGCCTGGGAGGTCGAGACTACAGTGAGCTATGATGGTGCCACTGCACTCCAGCCTGGGTGACAGAGTGAGATACTGTCTCAAACAACAAAACAAAACAAAACAAAATAAAATGAAGATGAATAGATACTAATGGCAAAATGGAAGGTGCTTGCTATAAATGCTTTGTAAGCCCTCAGGCATATTATTGAAGATCATAAAGCAATAATTCCCTTCTCCTGTCTCATGGAGCATTTTTTTATTCCTTTTCAAATATGTTTCACATATTTAATCTCTTTGAGCTTCATAACAGTCCTATGAGACAAACAGGAGTACAGGTATTATCTTCCCATTTTTACAGATGAGGAAATCAAAGCACAGAGCAGGTGAGGACTTTGCCCATGGTCAACATGGCAAGGTAGTGTGGACTGTGCCTAGAGTCACACAGAGACACAACTGGCTCTGAATTCCCTGGCAGATCCACTGGGATTAGAAACTAGGACATTCAGGGTATGGGTTGATCAAGGCCTGCCCTGGGGTTTGGATCACCCACCCACATTTGTTCCTGAGTAAACAGTTTGGACTGATGGCAGTTGTGTATGTCAAGGACCCATTGTTGATGCCCTGGCAGGTGGCAAGGGAAAGAACTGGTAGACAGGAAAGACACTGGCACCCCAGGAACACCGTGACGTGACTGATCCCCTTTGCAACAGGCAGCTGGGTATAAGACTTGGTCTTCCTCGTCCCAGAAAAAAATGCCAATCAAAAATAAAACAAAAAGAAGGAGAGGCCGCGCTGGTTGCAGGGCTGATTCCTGGACTTCTCTCAAGGGAACTTGATCCTGGAGCCAAGAGCATCCTTTGCCAGGATGTGGAGGGAGAGAAGAATCCCCCAGTCAAATGGAGATGGTTTGGCCAGAGTCTCCAGCAACACAGCATCCTCTTAAGTGTTGCTGACATCTCCAAAGAGTCTTCCAAAAACCAGCGTCCCTCCTCTGCCTCCAGGTTCTGAACACATTGAGAAAGAAGACAAAGGAATGGCAGGGAGCCAACATACCACCTTAATTACCACTAAAGCTAGCATGGAGGTTGCAGCTGAGTGTGAGAACAAAATGAGCTTCCTGACTGAGCCTGGGAGAAGGATGGGGCTGAGCCGATCATTCCAGAGAGCCTTCCCAAGTCACCCACTCTGATCAGTTACTCCATTACTGTGGAGAGTGAGAGTGAAGGTAAAGAGGGGTATTTAGGGAAAATCTCTCCTTGTGCAAACCACAATCTGGAAAACATGTGACTGTGGCAAGGTATTAATCTCTCTGCACATCAGTCTCACTTCTTCAGTATCATGGGGATAACGACACTGAGGGTTCTGTGGGATCACGTGTATGATGGTCCTGGCATACAGTAATCGCTCAGTAAAGGCTGTTTTTGTGTGCAGTCCAGGTTCATGGCAGGTGGCCTTGCTTTCCTCCCCGGCACGAAGCCCGGGGCCCCAGAGTCCTGCTGGGCTTGTGTATTGCTCTTTCTCTCCAGCTGTAAAAATTCATGAGAATGTGGGTGTGCGGTGGCTTTCCAGTTTCTTGGCTTCTCCCCAGGCTGTGTTCTCCCACTTGGGGGCAGGGGGGTGGCAGACATCCTTTTCACAGTGGTGAGTGCTACCCCACCCCAACCCCCATGCCCTGTACCAGCAGAGCCTGGCTCAAAGTTCAAAGCCAGGGTGGCTTTGTTGAGTAATTTGGTGACATTGCCTGCCTGCCTGCCTACCATGCAGGGGTAAGTCTCGCTCTCACACGCCCATTTGCTAGGCATCTGCTGCCCTGTGTTTTGTGGTGTGGAGGATGGGAACAGGCTCACCGCCCCGACTGACCTGACCGCGGTGAGGCTCGGCTTCCTTCCTCTCCCCCGCCCTTGGGCTCTCAGTCCCACACACAGCCCCACTCAGTGAGGTTTCGGATCTGCTCCCAGGCTGGTTGGCGCTGACTCCATCTGGATCCACACCAACCCCTTCCTCCTGGGGGTTCAGAGTGTTCTTGGAAGGAAGCCTGGGAAGGGAAAGGCCTTCTCCAGCATTCCCCATCCAGTGGTTGGCTGACAGCATAGAACTGAGCTGCCAAGAACGTTGGAGTCAGACAGAACTGAGTTCAAATCCCTGGGTGACCTTGGGCAAGCTGCTCTCTCTGCTTCAGTTTCCTCATCTGTAAAAAATGTGACAGTAACAGGATCCGCCTCCTGGGATGATTGTGAGGATTCAGGGAGATACTAACTGTAATGCCCTCACCCCTACATCTGGCAGGTAGGAAGTGCTTAAGAAATGGTGGCCCTGGAGTCAGGGATCCCCTGCCTTCCCACGGGTGTACTCACAGGGAGGAGGCGAACGCCGTCTCCTTTTGCTCATCCCACCTCCCAAATTAGACCCCTGCCGTAGTTACTCTGACATGACCAAACTGGTTTGGTTTCCTGCAAACTCCTTTTGGACAAGGACTTTCTCATTTGTCTTATAACTCCCACGCCTGGTGTGGTCCTGGCACTTACACAGCACTAAATGTTTGGGATAAATAAGTGGAGGATAAAGGAGCAAACGAGTGCCCGGTGGGCAGCATCTGTTCAAGGACTGTTTTCTGAACTCCAGGCAGTTATTTCTGTCCCTTCCATTTTCCCTCTCTCCTTCCACCTGCCCTCCCTTCCTTCTCTCCTTCCTTCCTGTTGACCTTCCTTCTTCAGACCTCCCTTTCTTCTTGCTAAATGGAAAGAGCTTCCTCCTTTCCTTTTCTTGTAATATCCAAGCTGCAAGAGCATCCCTTGAGAGCCCTTCACCCAGCCGAGAGCAGCGATTCCTCTTTCAAATTGAGTCTGTCCCCTGACTCATTCATTAAAATGCATAGGGCATGTGACCAAACTGCATAATGAGTCTCTCATGAGGAAGGCTTGGAGGCAGGGAGATGCTGCCAACTGCAAAGGCAAATACTTCCCCACAGCTGTGGATCAGCCTCATTGGCTGTCATGCCCTGGGAAGGCTGGGGGCTGCCGTTCATCTCCAGTAAATCAGCCAAGCCCTGGAGAGCTGCAGCCTGGCTCAGGCTGTACGGTCTTGGAAGCTGTGTTGCTTTGGAGAATCCAACCCATAACCTTTTCTCAACCTTCTTCCACTCCCATTTCTAGTTTTTCATTTATTTAAATATACTTTTAACTCCATAGGTGATATGCAAATACATGCTTATCATGTAATATGCAAACATAAAAGAAAACCTCCTTTGATAATGTCTCTGTACTGCTACTTCTCTCAGAGGCAAACAACTGTTGTCACACAGCTCTTTGCCTTCTGGAGCCCTTGGGCTGCTGGGTGACAGATGCCCCATGAAGGTGATTTGGGAGCCCAAACACCCTTTTGCCCTCCTGAAGTCCTAGGCCAGTTCTCAATAAAAACAGTCAACATTCATCCGGCGTGCCTTCTCAGCTCCCTCCCTAGCAAGCTCTGTGTCTGTTATGTGTAACCCCTACCCACCCTAAATCCCATCCCTGCAGAAGAACCCCACTCTGCACACTTAGGAAGCAAACAGATAAACTAGATTATTTTCTGATTGAAAATTCAGATTTGACTATTTTCCAGAGACACCTGCACCTTTTTTTAATTTTGTTTTTTATTTATTTATTTTTCTGAGACAGTTTCTTACTGTCACCCAGGTTGGAGTGCAGTGGTGTGACTGACCAAGGCTCCCTGCAGCTTTAACCTCTCAACCTTAAGCGATCCTCCCATTTCAGCCTCCCAAATAGCTGGGACTACAGGTGTGCACCACCACACGCAGCTAATTTTTGCATTAGTTGTAAAAACGGGTTCTCACTATGTTGCCAGGGCTGGTCTCAAACTCCTGAGCTCAAGCTGTCCTCCTGCCTTTGCCTCCCAAAGTGTTAGGATTACAGGCATGAGTCATTATGCCCTGCTGCATCTGCACTTTAATATTGGATTCTTGAAGAGTGAGGGAGATATCAAAATTCAGTGACTCTCATCATTGCCTCTCAAGCACTAGAGCCACCCCTGTGTTCCACTTTTAGGTGGTGAGCCTCTCTGAATCTGCAAATTTGTATCACTTAGGTAACGACCTATTCAGCTAGCCATGTGGCCTTAGGAAAATCACTGACTTCTCCGAATCACATTAGCTCATCTTCAGAATGTGAATAATAATAGTACCCCCCTTTATTGGGTTGTTGTAAAGCTTAGATGGGATTATCCATTACAGCTCTAAGCACTATGCCTGGCACATAGCCAAGATACAATTAATGTTAGGGATTATCATCATCATTATTTTTACTCTAATCTGTCATAAACCAATTCACTCATTCAAGAACTATTTATTGAGCACTTGCTATGTGTCAGGCATTGTCCTTGACCCTGAGAGTAGGGCAGTGAAGGAGTCATACAAGGTTCCTGCCTCCTAGGGTCTTATATTCTAGTACAAATGTATAGCACCTTTCTGTTTGATAAGCACTTTCTTCCCCATTGTGTCATGTTGTTCTCCCTAACGCCTTTCAATGAGGCAAAGGTGGTATGATTGTCTGCATTGTACAGATAGAAAGCTGAGGCTTAGAGAATTAAGCTAATGGAGATAGCTGGAAAGTGGCCAGGTACAACTTGATGTGGGGTCCTCCTGGCTTCAGTTTCTGTGCTCTCTCATGATGGCCACTGATGATTGTTTTGGGGTATTGTAGTCAGGGGCAGGGAGGCAGCTCCCAGAGCCTTGAGAGCACTGACCCACAAGCAGGAGCACCAAAGAGAACCAGGGACTGGCTTTGGTTCGACTGTGAGTGTCCCAGTTAGTTCTGTCCATGAAGTCTGTCAATGACTGGGCCTAACAATGCCTCTGCGTGGTATCAGCCTTGGGGGCCTGGAGGAGACTTTATCTTAAGGAAAAAGTGCTTGCTTCAGTACGTGGCCAGTGGGGCCTGGCTATGACAGCAGGCAGCTCAGCTGTGGCAGCTCAGCTATCTGAGAGCACTTCCCCTTGGGTTCCCCGCAGAGCAGGAGAGAGGGTGTCTAGGCCTATGGGCTTGGTGACCAAACTGCATGGTTTCTGGTAGTGTGCCTGGAACTCCTGCTGTGCAAGATTTCCACACCCAGCATCCGCCTAGTCTGGGCTGGGCAGGGCAGGGCTGATCCTGTCTGAGAACACAGGAACTGGGAGTCTGTACCAGGGCAGGTGGCAGGGGCAGGCCTGGCAAAGACCAGGGGGAGAGGACACCAAGGGCTGCCACCGCACAGAGAGACCAGTGACTGAACATGTCTGGGCCAGGGGTGTTTCCCAGCCCTGTCACAGTGAAAACTCACCCCTACCCGGTGACCCCAGGTGACAATTCTGAACCTGCAACAGCAGTGCGTAACTGATAGTGTCACCTCTGCCTAATCCTCCTGGAAACACACACACACCCTGCTTTATTTCCTGTCTCTCAACGCCCTTCCTTATGGGTACTTCATACTAGTCCCAAGAGCAGGCTTTTGCTTTCTTTTTCTTTTTTTTTTTTGAGATGGAGTCCCGCTCTGTCACCCAGGCTGGAATGCAATGGCATGATCTTGGCCCACTGAAACCTCCACCTCCTGGGTTCAAGTGATTCCCTGCCCCAGCCTCCTGAGTAGCTGGGATTATAGGCATTCGCCACCACACCCCGCTAATTTTGTATTTTTAGTAGATATGGGATTTCGCCACATTGGTCAGGCTGGTTTCGAACTCCTAACCTCAGGTGATCCGCCCGCCTCGGCCTCCCAAAGTGCTGGGATTACAGGCGTGAGCCATAGCGCCTGGCCTTGTTTTCCTTTTTACTGAATCTAAGTGCTTAGGGTTATTCACAATCTTGGACTCATGACATTCTGTCATCTTCAGTTGGACCTTGTGCAACCTACATCTGGTAATTTGTTATTTATCTGTTTGTTTATTTCCTTATAATACAGTCACTCCACTGCACGTTCTTCCCTTGTGTTCCTCCCTTCCCATTACTTTGCCTTCCCTACCCTATTCTGAATCTTGAGTTCATCATTCCTTTGCTTCTCTAAAAAATAATGCTTTTTCAAATATTTTTCTACAAGCTATATTGTTTAGATTTGTTGTTTTTTCTTGCATAAAGGAATATCCTGGCTAGGTACAGTGGCTCACACCTATAATATCAGCACTTTGGGAGGGGAAGGCAGGAGGATCACTTGAAGCCAGGAGTTCAAGACCAGCCTGGGGAACATAGCAAGACCCTGTCTCCACAAAAAAAATTTTAAAATTTAGCTGGGCGTGGTGGTGTGTGCCTGTAGTCCCAGCTACTTGGGAGGCTGAGGCAGGAGGATTGCTTGAGCCCAGGAGACTGAGGCTGCAGTGAGCCATGATAGTGCCACTGCACTCCAACTTGGGCAACAGAGCAAGACCCTAGCTCTAAAAAAAAAAAAAAAGAAAACAAACAAGAATATCTTGCTATATGCAACCTTTTTGGGTATACTTTTTTCCTCATAATATTATGTGGCTAAAACTCACCCATAGCATAGCATTCAGCTATGGTCCACTTGTTGTCCCTGCTGTATTGCAGTTCTCCCTAGTATGTTTCATGGGAATTTACTGAATCTCCTGTTAGTGGACATTTGGGTTGTTACCAGCTTTCTGTGACTTTGAACATGCTAAGCTGATCATTTTTGTCTATGTCTCCAGGGAAACAATGTGAATTTACCAATTTACAATCCTGATAACAACAAGCATATAAAGATCCAATTGATCTGTATTCTCTCCAACAACTTGGGATATTATCAAGCTTCTTGTTTTTTTCCACCTGAAAGGGTATTAAGTGATATCTCATTGTGATCTCTCATGGTTATTGCCTTTCCAAATATGGCTTACAGTGGTCAGTTGGTAGAGCAGTGGGGGTCATCCTGCAAGGGGACTGTGTAGTTTTTTTTTTTTTTTTTAAGAGAGAGGGTCTCTAAAACTCAGGCTGGATGGAGTTCAATGTCACAATCATGGGTCACTGCAGCCTCAACTTCCTGGGCTTAAGCGATCCTCCCGCCTCCGCCTCCCAAAATGTTGAGATTACCAGCATGAGCCGCTATGCCCAGCCAAGACGTGAGGATTTAATGAAGCACAGAATGCTTGCAAAGTCTTTCCCAATTAGGACCATGTCATCATCTTATTCAACTTTGGGTCACCAATACCCAACACAATGCCAGATACCTCATCATTATCATCATTATTGAAACAACAATATGATAATATTAGGTTGGTGCAAAAATAATTGCGATTTTTGCTATAACATTTCTTGAGTGCTTATTAAGTGCCAGGTGCTATATTAACTGACAGCTTTACTTTTATTATTTCGTTTAATTATTCTGGAAACTCTGTAAGTTAAGTTCTATACCACCCCCATTTTGTAGATGGGAAACTGAAACTAAGTGTTTCTCCCAGAATCACACAAGTAGTAAATGATAGAGCCAAGATCTGAACACTGGCATCTGACACTTAAGTCCTTAGCTACAGTATTATAGGTGCTCAATAAATTCTTGAATGGAATAACTTTACTGTGTTATTCTCTTTTATGTTACTTATAACCAAATGCTTGTAACTGGATAATTGATAAAGAAAAGAAATTTCTTTACAGTTACAGAGGCTGAGAAGTCCCAGGTCAAGGGGTCCTATCTGGTGACAGCCTTCTTGCTTGAGGGGACTCTGAAGAGTACTAAGGTAGTCCAAGGTGTTGCATGGTGAGGGGGCTGAGTGTGCTAACATGTTAGCTCAGGCCTTTGTTCTTCTTATAAAGCCATCAGTCCCCACCCATGATAACCCATTAATCCATGAGTGGATTAACCCATTCATTAGGGCAGAGCCCTCATGATCCAAGTACCCTTTAAAGACCGTATCTCTCAATACTGCCACATTGGGGATTAAAGTTCAACATGAGTTTTAGAGGAGACAAATATTCAACCCATAGCACCTACCCATAACTAGAGATAGGGTCACACGCCATGGTACTTTTACTTTTTATCTCTTAACAAGTATATTTGAAATGCACTTACATTTTGATTATAAACATGGCTTAAAGGATTTAACTCAATCTATGATTGGTTATAATTTCTCAGCAATCATGCAGACTGGAGAACTCTCGCTGTGAGAGATACCTAACTCACAGATTATTCTCAAATGTCAATTCCTCCTTTATCAACAATTCCTCTAACCTCGCTCTATTGTTCGTTCGTTCTTTTCTTCTTCCTTCCTTCCTTCCTTCCTTCCTTCCTTCCTTCCTTCCTTCCTTCCTTCCTTCCTTCCTTTCTTTCTTTCTTTCTTTCTTTCTTTCTTCTTTCTTTCCTTTTCTTTTTTTTCTGTCTTTCTTCCTTCCTTTTTCTTTTTCTTTTTTTTGACAGAGTCTTGCTCTGTCACTCAGGTTGGAGTGCAGTAGTGTGATCATAGCTCACTTCAGCCTCAAACTCCTGGGCTCAAGCAATTGGCCCGCATCAGCCTCCCAAAGCGTTGGGATTACAGGCATGAGCCACCGTTCCTGGCCTGTTGTGTCTATTATTGACCTACAAGGGCAGAGATATTTGTATGCTTAATTTTGTCTGTATCTTTGATGAGTTTAGCACTTAATGTGTCCCTAGTACCTGTGACTGTGTGCGGCACAGGGAGGTAACTCAACAAATATTTATTAAATGAAGAAATAAATGCATGCTTGCAGGAATGGATGAATGAGTGAATGAATCAATGAATACTAAATTGAATAGTTAATGAAAATTGACTATATTATTTTGATTTGGTGGTATTTAAAAATTTTGGAACCAGGCTGGGCCCGGTGGCTCACACTTGTAATGCTAGCACTTTGAGAGGACGAGATGGGCAGATGACCTGAGGTCAGGAGTTCAAGACCAGCCTGGCCAATATGGTGAAACCCCGTCTCTACTAAAAATACAAAAATTAGGCAGGTGTGGTGGCAGGTGCCTGTAATCCCAGCTATTTGGGAGGCTGAGGCAGGAGAATCACTTGAACCCTGGAAGTGGAGGTTGCAGTGAGCCAAGATCGCGCCATTGCACTCCAGCCTGGGGGACAAGAGCGAGACTTTGTCTCAAAAAAAAAAAAAAAAAAAAAAAAAAAAAAGGAACCAACTATTTTTTCAGGTTTCAGACATTTCTGTAAACCAGTAGAAAAGCTGGGAGGCAGATGGGCATGGTGGCTCACGCCTGTAATCCCAGCACTTTGGGAGGCTGTGGCTGGCAGATCACCTGAAGTCAGGAGTTCAAGACCAGCCTGGCCAACATAGTGAAACTTTGTCTCTACTAAAAATACAAAAATTAGCTGGGCATGGTGGTGGGTACCTGTAATCCCAGCTATTTGGGAGGCTGAGGCAGGAGAATTCCTTGAACCCAGGAGGTGGAGGTTGCAGTGCGCTGATATGTATCTGCCCCACTCCAGCCTGGGCAACAGAGTGAGACTCCGTTTCAAAAAAAAAAAACAAAAACAAAAGAAAAGCTGGGAGACCTCAGATTTTGTGTCTATTATACCTAAGGGATGAAAGAGTCCTGACCTGGAGACCCGAAGCAATGGCTGCTTTTTCCTTTGTCTCTTGTAAACCAACATCAACAATGAGCAGGCCACCTCAAGTGTGACTCAATCAATGAGGCAGGAGGCATTCAAAACAAAACAGAAAACGCCTGGCAGCCTTAATATAGTGATTTTTCTAGCAATCTGCATGAGTATCCAGGCCCAATGCACCCCATTATATATGCAAAACATCTGACGTTTGTGTGACAAGCCCTTAACCCCTGGCTGTTATTCTTATTTCCAAACTGGGGTGCATCATTAGGTAAGTGCAGAAATCAGGAACCGTCGCTCCTAGTCAAGAGTCTGTGGCTCGGTTCTCAGAGCCAGGCCAAAGGCGTAATTATAGCTTTCCTCTATAGTGTGCAGGGCAGGAGGCTGATTTAATAAAGGAAGCCTACTGTCTGTCTCCAGCTTGTCTCTGACTCATGGAACGAGGGAGTCCCAGAAGCACTACCCACAGAGGGTGGGTGGTGAGCAGCTGAGGGTGGGAGGTGAGGGTGGCCGACTAGCAAGGCCTGGGCCCAGAGCCCTCAGAATGAGGAAACTCCCTGGTTGGCCAGGAGGAACCTGCAGCTGGAGCCAAAGGAAGTGAGGCTCAGACAGAGCAGCTGCTGTTCCAGCAACAGCAGCAACTGCCGCACCCTTGAAAGGAGGCCCCTGCCATGTGGACCCGTAAAATAAAATGGGTTAGTAATTTTCATATTCAGAATTGATTGGGGGAAACGATCGAATTACTTCTAATAGGGATGGCCACCTTTCTGTGATATACCAGGGTCTTTGGTTTCTTTTAGGGGCCTGGGTGGATGGAGTCTGGAGTGATGAGCGTTCTGTTAATTTGGTTTCTCACTTTGGCAGCTAATTAGGTCTTCACGACCACAGAGACAGTTCTGAGCTGGGAGTGGTTTCAGCTACACCGAGGGGGACAGCCCGCTCTGTAATGGATTTGTGTTCCACCTTAGATAGGTCACCAGAGGTCATCTTATCCTTCCTTCTGCCTCCAGCTGCTTTCTCCTTCCTCCCTTGACAATCAGCCAGACAGAGGCAACCTGACCTCTTCCTCCTCTGGGCAGGAGATTCAGCTCCACCCCTTCCCTTCCCGCTGAGTCACACACCTCCCAGTCAGGTGATCCTCCCCTGGGTCCTTCCGAGAGCACCTTGACCTATATTCCGTTCTCTCCATGACAGCAGACTCTTAAGAGTCCTGAGAGAAGGCCTGCCAGGCCAGCGGGCGTGGTGCCCTGGCAGCCCCAGACTGCAGACCAGGCGCCCCGGGCAGCGGGAGGGGGTGCTCCCACCCCAGAGGCCTGGAAATGGAAAGTTAGGAGGCTGGTGGCTGCGTGCAGGGCGGGGGAGGAGGAGGTGGGAGTTGAGTCAGCCAGGAAAGCTGACAGCCACTGGCAGCCGCGTGCTTCCTCCCCTCCCTCCCTGGGCTCCTCAGCTCCCTGCCAGGCCGTGACCAAGCAGGCTGCAGGGGATGAAGCGGTGAAGGGCAGTTGCCATTGTGGCTGGGCGATACTGCTGCCCAGGGGGAGAGGTGAGGAGTTGTGCAAATAATGGGATAAACCTACATGACTCACCCGGAGAATGTGAGCTGAAGAAAACTTCTCCCGCCACAAGGACCAAATTCCCATTCCCAAATTATCCACAAAATGTCCCCTACTTATTTTGTCTATGGGTTCTTTGTGCAGTTGCTGCCTGTGCAGTCTTTGTGTCCTCTGAATGTGAGGAGAATGGGGCTGCTATGGGAAAGGAAATTCAAAGTGATCTTTGGGTATCACACCTGTAAAAAGCGCTATTAACTGAAAATCACTGTTCCTTTTGAATTAGAAAGCACTCTTAATTTAGACTCATTTGTCTTTTTTTTCCAAAAGGCAGGGTCTTGCTCTGTTGCCCAGGCTGCTGGTATAAAGTGGCTGATCATAGCCTGGGACTCCTGAGCTCAAGTGATCCTCCTGCCTCAGCCTCCCAAGTAGCTGGGACTACAGGCATGCACCACCATGCCTAAGTTTTTAGTTTTTTGTAGGGACGGAGTCTCATCATGTTGCCCAGGCTGGTCTTGAACTCCTGGGCTCAAGAAATCCACCCACCTTGGCCTTGGCCTTTCAAAGTGCTGGGATTACAGGCATGGGCTGCTGCCCCTAGCCTAAGTAATTCTTTAGAATCTCGGTTCACAAATACTTAGTAGCCCTGTGACCTTGGCGAGTCACTATAGGCCTCCGTCTCCAATCTGTAATATGGGGATTTTTAAGATGGTATGAACATGAAATCAGATGATGTGCATAAAACAAGTTATTGTGTATAATTATGTGTAACTCTATAATATTTTCTCTAGATGACTAAGTCACTGCCCCCTACCATCTGAAAGTGTTGTTTGATTTGTGTAAATAGAAAACTGTAGCCTCTGGCTACATTAGGATTTACTGCATCTAACAAGCAGCCCCACATAGCTTGTTTACACATTACCAACAGGTTAGGTGTACATCATTTTATTCCTAAATATCAAGAAAAGCAAGTTTATCATAAGATGGATAAAAACCTGCTAACTGGAATAAATCTTTTTCACTCCAATCTCACATTTTTTCCTTTCTTTTTCTTTTTTTTTTTTTTTTGGAGACAGGGTGTCACTCTGTTACCCAAGATGGAGTGCATTGGTGCAATCACAGCTCAGTGCAGCCTCAAATTCCCAGACTCAAGTGGTCCTCCTGCCTCAGCCTCCTGAGTAGCTGGGACCACAGGCATGGTTCACACCTGTGAGCCTCTCAGAGGCACTTTCAGGGGCCAGGGGCGGGAGAATCTCTTGAGGCCAGGATTCAAGACCAGCCTGGGTAACATAGCAAGACCCCATCTCTGCAAAAAAAAAAAAAAAAAAAAAAAAAATTTAGCCAGGCATGGTGGTGCATGCCTGTAGTTGTAGCTACTCAGGAGGCTGAGGCAGAAGGATTGCTTGAGCCCAGGAGTTCAAGGCCACAGTAAGCTGTGATGGTGCCACTGAACTCCAGCCTGGGTGACAGAGTGAGACCGTGAGACTGTCTTTTTTTTTTTTTTTTTTTTTTTGAGACAGAGTCTCGCTCTGTCACCCAGGCTGGAGTGCAGTGGCATGATCTCAGTTCACTGCAAGCTCCGCCTCCCGGGTTCACGCCATTCTCTGGCCTCAGCCTCCTGAGTAGCTGGGACTATAGGTGCCCACCACCACGCACGGCTAATTTTTTGTATTTTTAGTGGAGACGGGGTTTCACCATGTTAGCCAGGGTGGTCTCGGTCTCCTGACCTCGTGATCCACCCGCCTTGGCCTCCCAAAGTGCTGGGATTACAGGCATGAGCCACTGCGCCTGGTCCTGAGCCTGTCTCTTAAAAAAAAAAAAAAAAAGTAGATTTTTATTTTATTTAGTTTTGTTTTTCTTTTTCTTTAAAAAAGAGACGGGGTTTCATCATGTTGCCCAGGCTGGTCTCAAACTCCTGAGCTCCAATGATCCTCCTGCCTCAGCCTCCCAAAGTGCTGGGATTACAGGTGTGAGCCACCACGCCCAGCTTTGCTTTTATTTTTAGAACAGTTTTAGATTTGCAGAAAAACTGAGCAGATAGCACAGAGTTTGATGAATAAGCAAATCAGTGAATGGAGTATCCCTTGATGGAGACCCTGATTTATTACCCAAGGCAGGTTGAAAGGGAACTCATCTTTGTGTGAGTTCTCTATGTGCCCAGCATTTATATATGCTCTTTACTTTATTCTTACAGCCAGCTTGTTAAGTAGGGAACATTAACTGCATTTTGCAGTGAGCAAACTGAGGCTCAGAATGGCTAGGAGACTTGCCCTAAGTCATCCAGCAGATGAGGGGGTAGGGCTAGAAAGTTCTTATCTATCTCATCCTAAAGATCACATTTGCTTGTTCCTCTGATTGAAAACTTCAAAGTTGTCCTCAAAATGTATTTTGTCTTGTATATACCTAACACTGGTCTCTAGTGCCTTATAGTTTTTAAAATGCTTTTGTACTGTTCTTTACCTTTTGTTCATGACAACAGCACAGGAAGGTGAGTAAGGCAACTTTTATGATTGCATTTCATAGAGGCAGCTGCTCGGACTTAAAACATTAAGCTTATATATGAAAAGGGCTGAGGTAGATTCAGGACTGGAACACAAATATGTTGATTTCCTATACCATGGCCTTCCCTTCTCACCAAAGCATTCCTCTGTTATAAATGACTTCATGCACAGGATTCTTGCTGGGCCTGCATAGGAAATACCTAGTTTGCTCTGATCATGGAGCTACTCCTCTTCCCTGAGTTGGCCAGGGGCATTTTCTAAAATCTAAACTTTGACTGCATTTAACTCCTTTCCTAAATATTTGGAGGAAAAGGGTGAACTCTGACATTTTATTTTTTCCCCCATGTATTTAACCAGCACAAGGATTTGGCCATTTTCAGTTAAAGAATGTCGTTCCTGATTATGGCACAGTTAGAAATTGCGTTGCCAATGTTGGAAACCCATTTCATGATGGCAGCAGGGCAGAGATTTCCACTCTGCCCTTGGTTGTCAGGCCACTATGAGTATACCTTGGAAGCAAGCAAATTCTCTTGGCTACTTCCCCTTCCTTGACAGCCCCTAGCTGAAAACACCCAACTCAACTCATCACCCTGGAGGAGAGATTCTTATTTTGTTAAATTATTGTTTTGTTTTGAAAACAATCCAAACCTACAGAAATTGTATAAGAAAGTTACAATGGGCTGGGTGTGGTGGCTCATGCCTGTAATTCCAGAACTTTTGGAGGCCAAGGCGGGCAGATCACTTGAGGTCAGGAGTTGAAGACTAGCCTGGCCAACATGGTGAAACCCCATCTCTACTAAAAAATACAAAAAATTAGCTGGACGTGTTGGCGGGCACCTGTAATCCCAGCTACTCGGGAGCCTGAGGCAGGAGAATCGTTTGAACCCAGGAGGCGGAGGTTGCAGTGATCTGAGATCGTGCCACTGCACTCCAGCCTGGGTGACAGAACAAAACTCTGTCTCAAAAAAAAAAAAAAAAGAAAAGAAAAGAAAAGAAAGTTACAGTGAACTTCTTTCTCTATACCTCCTAGATGAAGGGCTTAATTCATTTTAAAAAATCATTTAATGTAATTTTACTACCTTGAGTCCCGAACTCCTGGGCCCAAGCTGTCTTGCTGCCTCAGCCTCTCAAGTAGTTAAGATCATGACTGGCTAATTTAAAAAAAAAACTGTAGAGATGGAGGTCTCGCCAAGTGCCCAGCCTGGTCTTGAACTCCTGTCCTCAAGCGATCCTCCCACCTTGGCCTCCCGAAGTGTTGGGATTACAGACTTGAGTCACCATACACAGCCTCTTTAAAATATTAAGTTTATTTATTTCAGTAGGAATTATATTTGTTTGATTCAGAATTCGAAAGGATATATAGTGAGGTGTCTTCCCCAAATCCTGTCCCCCAGTGTCCAATGCACTTTCTAGAAGAAGTCAATAATTTCAGTTTCTTATGGGCCTTTCCAGAGATATTTCATATGTATGTATATAAATGTATATAAGCAAATATGGTTTTATGTGCATATTTTTGTTTTGCCTTTTTTTGTGGTAGCATACTCTTATTCTACAACTTGATTTTCTCATTTGAAATTATTCTGTTAATAATTTATTTCAGTCTTCTCATTTTTTAAAAATGATTTTACTGTATTCCATTGTATGGGTATTCCATAATTTGGTCAACCAGTTCCCTAAGGTGGTCACTTAGGTTGTTTCCAAACTTTTTTTTTTTTTTTTTTTGAGGTGGAGTCTCGCTCTGTCGCCCGGACTGGAGTGCAGTGGCCGGATCTCAGCTTACTGCAAGCTCTGCCTCCTGGGTTTACGCCATTCTCCTGCCTCAGCCTCCCGAGTAGCTGGGACTACAGGCGCCCGCCACCTTGCCCAGCTAGTTTTTGTATTTTTAGTAGAGACGGGATTTCACCGTGTTAGCCAGGATGGTCTCGATCTCCTGACCTCGTGATCCGCCCGTCTCGGCCTCCCAAAGTGCTGGGATTACAGGCTTGAGCCACCGCGCCCGGCCGTTTCCAAACTTTTGCTAATATTAACAATACGCCAGTGAATAACCTTTTATGCATGTTATTCCATAGGAGAGTTTGCAGCTTTTAATAGAGCCTGGAATCAAAGTTATACTATGAGACTATGTCCAGGATATCCTAGATTCAGGTACTTTGGAGAAAAGTCATTCCTTGTCTCTACATTCCTTTGATCTGGGAGTTGGTAACCTAATCTTCCATGCTGTGGGTCTTGAGTTTTCACTGGTGATATCTGTCTCTGGTCACATCAATGATAAGAACTTTTTTTTTTTTGAGAAGGAGTTTTACTCCTGTTTCCCAGGCTGGAGTGCAATGGTGCAGTCTTGGCTCACTACAACCTCCGCCTTCTGGGTTCAAGTGATTCTCCTGCCTCCGCCTCCCAAGTAGCTGGGATTATAGGTGCCTGCCACTAAGCCTGGCTAATTTTTTTGTATTTTTAGTAGAGATGGGGTTTCACCATGTTGGCCAGGCATCGAATTCCTGACCTCAAGTGATCTGCCCACCTCAGCCTCCCAAAGTGCTGGGATTACTGGCTCAGAACTTTTTTAAATGGATGATTTTTGTGTGCTGAATGGCCTGTTTCTCATTATTTTCCTTTGCATTGTCTCTGCTCAGCACATTGGTCAGTTAGTTCAATACAAATGGCATATGTGTCGCCATCATGAATCTAAAATGGTCTGGGATCTATCCTTCAATTTGTGTTCTAACCTTGAAGCCTCAAGTTAGAACACTTAAACTAGAATTTCAGGCTTCACAATGTTTGCATTTGAAAAATGAACCAAAGTTTCCTAAGTGTTCTGTTTGGTGAACTCAAAGAAGCATAGTAAAAGGTATAAACACCCCTAACAAAACATGATTAATGGATATTTCCCGAAGGACAGCTGGAAGCTGTCTGTGATCTCTTAAAAGTTAAGCAGCTAGGAACATCTTCTGTTTCTTTTTCAAATGAGGTCTTTTTTTTTTTTTTTTTTTTTTTTTTTTTTGAGACGGAGTCTCGCTCTGTCGCCCAGGCTGGAGCGCAGTGGCCGGATCTCAGCTCACTGCAAGCTCCGCCTCCCGGGTTTACGCCATTCTTCTGCCTCAGCCTCCCAAGTAGCTGGGACTACAGGCGCCCGCCAACTCGCCCTGCTAGTTTTTTGTATTTTTTAGTAGAGACGGGGTTTCGCCGTGTTAGCTAGGTTGGTCTCGATCTCCTGACCTCGCGATCCACCCGTCTCAGCCTCCCAAAGTGCTGGGATTACAGGCTTGAGCCACCGCGCCCGGCTCAAATGAGGTCTTATTACATGTATTTACTAGGACATATTTCAGATAAAAAAGTGAACCCCATCATTGTTAGCTGAGAGGAAAAGAAAAAAGGTTCATAATCTAGTTAAAGATGGAACTGCCTCAGACACACATACCTACACATACACATAGCACGATGTGCATATGGTGCGGTTATAGTGCAGAATCTAGCATCCTGCTTCTCAAAATGGCCTACCCTACATCTATTCTAGATTTTAAAAAGAAGGAGGAGGAAGAGGAATAGATCTCATCCTTGAAAACATTTAGAAAAGGTAATGTGTATGTTCATTGCGAAAGATACATACACAAAGGAAAGATGGCATCAAAACTTCTGAGCTCCAGGGAACTGGTTGACCAAATTATGGAATATAATAAAATCATTAAAAAAAAATGAGAAGACTCAAATGAATTAGAATGACTTCAAATGAGAAAATCAAGTTGTAGAGTAAGAGTACACTACCACACACACAAAAAGGCATCTTTACAATATGTAGTCACCCTCACCATCTAGAAATTCTATTTTGCATCTGTTTATTGATATAATTTTCAATAACCTGGGCAATATAGTGAGACCCTGTCTCTAAAAAAATAAATGTAGGCTGGGTGCAGTGGCTCATGCTTGTAATCCCAGCATTTTGGGAGGCTGAGGCAGGTGGATCGCCTGAGGTCAGGAGTTCAAGACCAGCCTGACCAATATGGTGAAACCCCATCTCTACTAAAAATACAAAAATTAGCTGGGTATGGTGGCGTGCGCCTGTAGTCCCAGCTACTTGGGAGGCTGAGGCAAGAGAATTGCTTGAACCTGGGAGGCGGAGGTTGCAGTGAGCCGAGATTGCGCTATGGCACTCCAGCCTGGGCAACAGAGTAACACACCATCTCAAAATAAAATAAAGTAAAATAAAATAAAATAAAATAAGTAAAAAATTAGCCAGGTGTGGTGGCACATGCCTATAGTTCCTGTTACTTGGGAAGCTGAGACAGGAGGATCATTTGAGCCCAGGAGGTGAAGCTGCAGTGAGCCATGATAGCACCACTACACTGCAGCCTGGATGACACAGCGAGACCCTATCTCAAAAATTTTAGTAAAAATAAATAAATAAATATCATTGGCACCTTGTTACCTGAGCATGGGCATGACAAGTTCGTTTATTTATGAAACCTTTACTGAGTACCTACTGTAGGCCAGGTATGGTCACAGCAGTGAGGACGTAGCAATGAATAAACAGAAGTTCTTATCCCTCGAAGCTTATGTTCTAACAGAGAAAGATATAGTAAACAGAAAAGTAAGTAAAACACAGTATATCATGTGGTGCTAAGGGATAGGGAGGAAAACAAACCAGAGGATACAATAGGGAGGGAGGGGTGAAGGGAGAGGACTACAATAAAGGAAGGCATCATTGAGAAAGTAGCACTTGAACCAAGTCTTAAAGGAGTGGAGATGATAAAGTTGGAGCCTTCCAAATAGTCATAAACTTTGCTTGTGGTATAATTTGAGGGTAAGACCATTTTATCTCCAAAATGTTCTTTTTACCCACTTACTGTGATCTCTAAAATTTTGTTATTAGCAATACACACTTTCAGGTTAAACTGCTAAAATAAAAATGTGCAGATACCAGGCCAATCACAGTGGCTCATGCCTGTAGACCCAGCACTTTGGGAGGTTGAGGTGGGTGGATCACTTGAGCTCATGAGTTTGAGACCAGCCTGGACAACATGTTGAAAGCCTATCTCTACAAAAAATACAAAAAAAAATTCAGCCAGGTGTGGTGGTGTGCACCTACAGTCTCAGCTACTCAGGAGGCTGAGGCAGGAGGATCACTTGAGCCCAAGAGGTGGAGGCTGCAGTGAGCTGTGATTACACCATTGCACTCCAGCCTGGATACCAGAGTGAGACCCTGTCTCAAAAAAGATAGATGATAGATAGATAGATAGATAGATAGATAGATAGATAGATAGATAGAGATATCAATTATTAAAACCTCTGTGTGGGGCTGGGTGCAGTGGCTCACGCCTATAATCCCAGCTCTTTGGGAGGCCGAGGCAGGCACATCACCTGAGATGAGGAGTTTGAGATCAGCCTGGACAACATGGTGAAACCCCGTCTCTACTAAAAATACAGAAATTAGCCGGGCATGGTGGTGGGTGCCTGTAATCCCAGCTACTCAAGAGGCTGAGGCAGGAGAATCGCTTGAACCCCAGAGGCGGAGTTTGCAGTGAGCCCAGATCGAGCCATTGTGCTCCAGCCTGGGCAATAAGAGCAAAACTGTCTCAAAAATAAAATAAAATAAAATAAAATAAAAAATAAAATAAAGAAACCTCTGTGTGAATATCTGATACTTTGGTAAGTTTTCTTTCTTTTTTTTTTTTGTTTTGTTTTTTTTGAGACGGAGTCTCGCTCTGTCACCCAGGCTGGAGTGCAGTGGCCTGATCTCAGCTCACTGCAAGCTCCGCTTCCCGGGTTCACGCCATTCTCCTGCCTCAGCCTCCCGAGTAGCTGGGACTACAGGCGCCCGCCACCTCATCCGGCTAGATTTTTGTTTTTTTTTTTTTTTTTTTGAGGCGGATTCTCGCTCGGTCGCCCGGACTGGAGTGCAGTGGCCAGATCTCAGCTCACTGCAAGCTCCGCCTCCCGGGTTTACGCCATTCTCCTGCCTCAGCCTCCCGAGGAGCTGGGACTACAGGCGCCCGCCACCTCGCCCGGCTAGTTTTTGTATTTTTTTTCAGTAGAGACGGGGTTTCACCGTGTTAGCCAGGATGGTCTTGATCTCCTGACCTCGTGATCCGCCCGTCTCGGCCTCCCAAAGTGCTGGGATTACAGGCTTGAGCCACCGCGCCCGGCCTACTTTGGTAAGTTTTCATGAGGAAAGAGAGTAAGATGATTAAGGAGAGGGGGTGTATGTGGGGATAACTGATCTCAGGATGTGCAGGGAGGAATAATGAGATGAGAGTCTGGATTGCCATTGCTGGAAAGCAGGGACTGAGCAGCTCCTTAAGAATGGTTCCTATCTCTCATGCCCTGCCCCATTGCCCTGTCCTGGGGATAATCCTGGGGCCTCAGCCAGTTTCTCCTAATCCTAGTGCTGAGTGAGGTGCATGGGGGCGCAGGAAACAGGCTGCTGTGTGGTTTAGTGATGCCTCTCCTGCAGGGCAGGGGTGTTTGGAGTTGTGCTACAGATAGTAGTATAAAAAGGGACACCCAGAAAGCAATTCTGGGACTCGTAGTTCAGCTAGTTTATAGTTAATTTAACAGCCCTCAGAAAAATAAACAATTCAGGAAACACTGAAAGTTTCCTTCTTAATCAATGCAAGAAAGCAGCATTTTTGTTTCTCCTACCTCAGCCTCCCGTATAGCTGAGACTACAGGCGCATGCCACCATGCCCAGCTAATATTTTGTATTTCTAGTAGAGACAGGGTTTCACCATGTCGGCCAGGCTAGTCTCGAACTTGTGACCTCAGGTGATGCACCTGCCATGGCCTCCCAAAGTGCTGGGATTACAGGTGTGAGCCACAGCTCCCGTCCTAAAATCAGAATATTTTGCCTAAAAATTTGGATTCCCAGTTTCTATTGAAAAATGAGAAATTCTAGCAATATTGAACTCTTATATCCAATACATAATAATCCCAGGAGCCGAGTAGAGCTATGCACTCTCCAGTTTGTTGTCACCAGCAGTCCCTGTTGCCTCATTCCTAGCTTGTGCCCATTACTGTCTGGTTCCTGTAGGCATTTGTTTGTGACTGGTGGCTTAAAGCTTATGTCTATAGAAGTATTTTTGAGAACTGAACTTATAGGAACAAAGATAAACCTAAAATAGAGAAGACAATCCAGTTTCAAAAGATGAGGTGAATGCCCTCAGAAATAATCTGCTTTCTTGGCTGGGTGCAGTACCTCATGCCTGTAATGTAATCCCAGTGCTTTGGGAGACTGAGGCCAGATGATCACTTGAGCCCAGGAGTTCAAGACCAGCCTGGGCAGCATAGTGAGACCCTGTCTCTACTAAAAACTTTAAAGAATATATTTTTTAAAAATGCTGCTTTCATGGGCTGGCACAGTAGCTCATGCCTATAATCCCAGCACTTTGGGAGGTGGGTGGATCACCTGATGTCAGGAGTTTGCGACCAGCCTGGCCAACATGGTGAAACCCTGTCTCTAGCAGAAATACAGAAAAATTAGCCAGGTGTGCTGGTGTGCACCTGTAGTTCCAGCTATTCGGAGGCTGAGACAGGAGAATCGCTTGAATCTGGGAGGTGGAAGTTGTAGTGAGTCAAGATTGAGCCACTGCACTCCAGCCTGGGTGATGGTGAGACTCCATCTCAAAAAATAAAAATGATAATAAAAAAATTTTAAAAACTAAAATATTCTGATTTTTAGATGCTGGCAACTGATTCAAGATAGTTAAAGACACGGTGTGGGCCAGTGTATGATCTCTGACATATACAGGTAATCTGGATGCAGCATGGAACATGACAAGAAAGTAGGCAAAGGAAGGACATCTGGTCAACCTGACAGTTTGAGAAGGTACACTTTTTGGGGAGCTGACCTTTTCCAAGTTGACCCCTTTGCCACGGTTCTGCCCCACCTATTTAACCAATGGATTATTTTGGAGTAACGTCTGAGTAGTCCTGGCAGAGTGGAAGAAAATGCTGAAGTGAGACTCATAGGCCTGGGTTCTAGTGTTGGTTCTCCCACAAACTCACTGTGCAACCTCAGATAAATCCCTCAGCCACTCTAGCTTTAATTTTCTCATCTGCAGAACGAGGGGGCTGGACTTAACAGATTTTCAGCATGTGCCCCACCAAGTGCAAGACATCTTCAGAGATGCCTGGGAGAGGCGGGGAAGGTGGGGAATCCCAGGGCTTGCAGGAGGGCAGCTGAGCCTTTGTTCCATTTTCTCTTTGGGATTTCTGCTTTTCTGTTTTACATCTCGGGCTTCTTCTGCCAAAAAAGAAAAAAAAGTCTTTTTGAAGAAAGAATTTCCTCACTTTAAAAATATTTGAAAATCTTTGGATTAGTTGATCAGCTCTAGTATACGGTAATTAGCAGAGGTTTGCAAACTCTCTGAGGCCTGCAGTTCATCTGAATGTTTAGTCTTTTCTCCATTTGCCTTATGTGCTTTTCTGCTTACACTTACCACTAACTTCAACCCCAGGCTGATGAAATGAACAAGTAGCCAACAGATACTGTGGGAAGATTCTGACTCATTATCCAGTTCAATAGCTTGTTTTGGGGAATTTTTTGTTTTGGTGAACATATATGTTCTTATTTCTGATATTATATTGCTCATAGGCAATGTAGTCATATTTGCTACTAAAAAACGTTCATATGGTTTGATACCACATTTCAACATTTCACAATGATCTGCAACTTCCAGGTGCTCTGCCACTTGAACAAGTCTGAAAATCACTCAACTGACCTTAAAAAAATTAGCTATAGGCCGGGCACGGTGACTCACGCCTGTAACCCCAGCACTTTGGAAGGCTGAGGCGGGTGGATCACAAGGTCAGGAGATCGAGACTATCCTGGCTAACTCAGTGAAGCCCCATCTCTACTAAAAATACAAAAAATTAGCTAGGCATGGTGGTGGGCACCTGTGGTCCCAGCTACTCAGGAGGCTGGGGCAGGACAATGGCGTGAACCCGGGAGGCGGAGCTTGCAGTGAGCCGAGATCACGCCACTGCACTCCAGCCTGGGTGACAGAGAGAGACTCCGTCTCAAAAAAAAAAAAAATCAGCCGTAATTTGTTGACAACTTAATATGCATTGACTTTATATGTATCATCTCTAAGATTCACATTATTAACCCTGCAGAGAAGGTATCTTCGTCTGTGTCTTACTGATAAATAAGGAAACTAAATCTAGGTGAGGTTAAAGACTTGCCTTGAACACACAGGATTCCAGCTTGTACCAGTCCTAGCATATTCTCAACCAGACAACCTCTAAATTTGCTTCTCGATTTGAGAAATCAGGTAACAGCAGGTCTTCTGTTTTAAGATGTCCTAAAATCACCTGCAAAACTGCTTTCAACTTTCAACTTTCCAGATCCTCTTATCTACTGAAGATTCCTTGAATGGAAGCTTGTTAACTCACAACTGTTCAAGTTGGTTGCCCTAATCTTAACTGATAAGAGGGCCCCTGAATTTAAGTAGTCCCTTCCGTGGCCTGAGTTGTTTCAGTGGAAATGAAAGAACTTCAGATCTAGGGGTGAAAACAGACTTTGGGGGAGAAATAAGTGGGTTTTTCAATGTTATTCCTGGACTTGGCTGAGCTGAGCTTCTCTCCTGCTGCAAAGGAAATTACTTTCCTTGTTTGTTGATCTACCTGTTGTTCTAAGTGTAACGTGTTCAGTTTCTCTAGTGGTAGATATATGCCAAGCATGTGTCACAAAGTAAGTATTATGGGCCATTCTTTTTGTGTTTAGCACTTTACTGGGCACGTGGTATATCCTGTCAATATTTTTAATTCCTATAACTGGATTTTTTTTTCCTTAAAGTTTACTAACAAGACAAAAGACCAGTACTTTTTGTTTGCACAATGTAGTGTTTTCGGAGAATGCTTATGAATATTATCTATAAGAACCAACAACGGGGCCAGGCATAGTGGCTCACACCTATAATCCCTGCACTTTGTGAGGCCACAGCAGGAGGGTCACTTGAGTACAGGAGTTCAAGAGCAGCCTTGGCAACATGGTAAGAGACCCCATTTCTACAAAAATAAAAATAAGCTGGGTGTGGTGGCTCACGCCTGTAGTTGCAACCTAAGGCAGGAGGATTGCCTGAGTCTAGGAGGTCAAGGCTTCAGTGAGCTATGATGGCACCACTGCACTCCAGCCTAGGTGATAGAGTGAGACCCTCTAAAGACAAAATAAAAGAAATTAAAATTAAAAATAAATTATGTGTGCTTGGTGGCATGTGACTAGTCTCAGTTATGTGCAGGGGGCTGAGGCATGAGGATTGCTTGAGCCTGGGAGGTCGAGGTTGCAGTGAGCCATGATTGCACCACTGCAATCCAGCCTAGGTGACAGAGCGAGACCTTGTCTCAGAAAAAAAAAAAAAAAGAAAAGAAAGAAAGAAACAACAGCAATGTGAGGCAGGCAGCATAGATGTTATGAGTCTTATTTCACAGACAAGAAAAAATTGCTAATCACTCATTCAGTTGGTTAGTAGTAAGCCTGGACTACAACTCAGATATTTCCACTTTTAATCCTGTGTTCTCTCTGTTTTACAAGAGTCTTGGCATTTTTTTTTTTTTTTGAGGTGGAGTCTCGCTCTGTCGCCCAGGCTTGCGCCACCACACCCAGCTAATTTTTGTATTTTTAGTAAAGACGGGTTTCACCGTGTTGGCCAGGATAGTCTCGATCTCTTGACCTCGTGATCCGGCCACCTCGGCCTCCCAAAGTGCTGGGATTACAGGTGTGAGCCACCGCGCCCGGTCAAGTCTTGGCATTTTTAACTGGAGGAGGAGAGTGGGTTCCATTTGACTTCCAGGATGAGCCTGGTTTTTTTTTTTCTTTTTTTGTTTTGTTTTGTTTTACAGAGACAGGGTCTTACTCTGTCCTTCTAAAAAAAGACTGGAGTGTAGTGGCATGAGTGTAGCCCGCTGCAGCCTCGAACTGAATTCCTTGGCTTAAGCAATTCTCCCACCTCAGCCTCCTGAGTAGCTAGGACTATAGCACGCACCACCATGCCTGGCTATGTATGTATGTATGCATGTATGTATTTATTTAGAGATAGGAGTCTTGCTTTGTTGTACAGGCTGGTCTTGGACTCCTGGCCTCACCTCCCACCTTGGCCTCCCAAAATCCTAGGATTATATATAGGTGTGAGCTACCACACCCAACCTTTATAACATATGATGATGATTGTGAGGAAAAGAGTTATTAATTACATTGCTTGAGAAAAATATCAATAACCACTGTTTTTTCTTAAAAAAAAAAAAAAAAAGAGGTTCCAATTGTAAGCAAGGCCTTAAAGTTTAGAGTTTGCCATAACAAAAAAATATGAACAAACATTTCTGAACCCACCACTATTTGGTCTCATTTCTTCTGTGAAGAGGATGGAATCTGGCTACCTCATTCTTCTGTGAGCATTATTATTATTATTATTATTATTATTTTATTTATTTTTTTTTTTTGAGACGGAGTCTCGCTCTGTCACCCAAGCTGGAGTGCTGTGGCCGGATCTCAGCTCACTGCAAGCTCCGCCTCCCGGGTTCACGCCAGTCTCCTGCCTCAGCCTCCCGGGTAGCTGGGACTACAGGCGCCGCCACCTCGCCTGGCTAGTTTTTTGTAGTTTTTAGTAGAGATGGGGTTTCACCGTGTTAGCCAGGATGGTCTCGATCTCCTGACCTCGTGATCCACCCGTCTCGGCCTCCCAAAGTGCTGGGATTACAGGCTTGAGCCACCACGCCCAGCCAATTATCATTATTATTATTATTATTTTGAGATGGAGTCTCACTCTGTTGCCCAGGCTGGAGTGCAGTGGCACAATCTTGGCTCACTGCCACCTCTGCCTCCCAGGTTCAAGTTATTCTCCTGCCTCAACCCCCTGAGTGGCTGGGATTACAGGCCTATGCCACCACACCTGGCTAATTTTTGTATTTTTAGTAGAGACAGGGTTTTGCCGTATTGGCCAGACTGGTCTCGAACTCCTGACCTCAAGTGATCCACCTGCCTTGGCCTCCCAAAGTGCTGGGATTACAGGCGTGAGCCACTGTGCCCGGCCAGCATTATTTTTTATTTGCTTTGTAGCACAAGTTTTTGATTGATTGATTGATTGCCTCTTACTTCTACAGCTAAATGAAGGGATTTGTTGATGACTTTCTTCCAAGAAAGAAAAGAGAAGTGTGCTGCAGTTTTCTTTCTCCCTTTAGTTTGAAGTTTTCAGGATAGGTGTTAACAGATGAACTTAGGTTACTTGAATGCCTCTTCTCTTTCCTGAGAGGTTGATTTTTTCATCTGGTTTGTGCCTAAGGCTGCCCCTTTGTGATAATGAGGCAAATGTTTGTAGCAGCCTAGAGAGTGGTCCAAAGAACAGTTTGGGATGCTGTCAACCTAGATGACACAAGAAGGACTCACCCAGATAATAAGAACATGGTAGCCAGGTAATTATTCAGTTCTGTGTCACTCAGAGCAGTACTTTTCCATGTTGGTTGCACAAGTAATTACAAAAAGAACTTTTAAAACCTAATGCTTCCATACTGATCCATCATCCCTAAGTCTCAGCAGGGTCTGAGCAAAGATAATTTTTAAGTTTCCTGGGAGATTCTATGAAGTTGGTGAATCTCCTAATCTTCTATTAGGGGATTCTATTAGGTTTTACTATTTTGCCAGTAATGGCCAAAATCGCAGTTACTTTTGCACCAGCCTAATAATATGGAGTTGGGTTTCAGAACCTCTGATAGAGGCTTCCAGTGTCTTGTTCAAAACTTGGTCGGATAACTCCAAATGGCAGCCAGTTTTTCTGCCAGAACAATATGGGTATGTTGAATGATTGGTTTGTTTTGTGTAAGATACACATGTATTCAGCACCTGTGTTCCAGGTGCTGAGAGTTTTTCAAGGAACAAGACAGAACCTGCTTATGCCTTAAGATGCTTTCTTTTTTAGTGGATGGAGACAAAAAGTAAATATATAAACAAGACTGTGGTAAGTGTTAGGAAGGAAATAAACTAGGAAAGTAGGAGTCAAAGAAGGCCTGTAATATGAGGAATTTTTGCAAGACTTGAAGAGGAAGAAGGAGAAGCTGTACCTAGAACCAGTGGTAAGGCAGAGGGAAGAGAAGGTGAAAAGGTTCCGAGACAAGGAGGGTGTGTTTGAGGAACAGACTGCAGGTGCTTTCAGTTATCTAGAAAGAGGAGTGGCAGATAATAAGCAAATACCAGGCTGACATTTTCTTTTCCTTTTTTTTTTTTCTTTTGGAGACAGAGTCTCACTCTGTTGCCTGGGCTGGAGGGCAGTGGTGCAGTCTCAGCTCACTGTAGCCTCCACCTCATGGGTTTAAGCAATTCTCCTGCCTGAGCCTCCCAAGCAGCTGGGATTACAGGTGCATGCCACTACATCTGGCTAATTTTTGTATTTTAGTGGAGACAGGGTTTCACCATGTTGGCCAGGCTGGTCTCAAACTTCTAACCTAAAATGATCTCCTTACCTTGGACTCCCAAAGTGCTGGGATTACAGGCGTGAACCACCATGCCTGGCCTGACATTTCTTATAGTTTGTGCAAATCACTTAGTATGTTCTTGCCAAACAGTACACACTCTGCAAGGGAAACACAAAAAGAAGCATCCTCCAGGAGCCAGGATAAGGTGTGCTGGACAGAGAGGGTTCTGCTTTACTAGTCAATAATTGTAAGGAAAAAGTTAGGCAGTCCCAGTCAAAATGGCGATTTTTAAAAAGACAAGAAACAACAGATGCTGGTGAGGCTGCAGAGAGATAGGAACATTTTTACACTGTTGGTGGGAATGTAAATTAGTTCTACCATTGTGGAAGAGGACGTGGTGATTCCTCAAAGACATAGAACCAGAAATACCATTTGACCCAGTAATCCCATTACTAAGTATATACCCAAAGTAACATAAATCATTCTATTATAAAGATATATGCACAGGTATGTTCATTGCAGCACTATTCACAATAGCAAAGACATGGAATCACCAAAATGCCTATCAATGATAGATTGGATAAAAAAGTGTGGTACATATAAACCATGGAATGCTATGCAGCCATAAAAAGGAACAAGATCATGTCTTTTGCAGGGACACGGATGGAGCTGGAAGCCATTATCCTCAGCAAACAATCTCAGGAACAGAAAACCAAATACCACATGTTCTCACTCATAAGTGGGAGCTGAACAATGAGAACACATGGACACAGGGAGGGGAACATCACACACTGGGGTCTGTTGGCGAGCGGCAAGTGGGGAGGGAAAACATCAAGAAAAATAGCTGATGCATGCTGGGATTCATACTTAGGTGATGGGTCAATAGGTGCAGCCGAGATCGCGCCACTGCACTCCAGCCTGGGCGACCCAAACCATGGCATACATTTACCTATGTAACAAACCTGTACATCCTGCACGTGTACCCCAGAACTTAAAATTAAAAAAAAAATTAAAAAAAAATTTAGACAGTCCTGTATGACACCATGATAAACAATGAAAAGGAAAAAATTCAATTAAATATTTGATATTCAGAGGATTTGTGCTAATCCCTTACAGAATACAGACTATTCATGTGGCAACAGCCACAGACACTCAATTCTCTGACGTAATTTTTTTTTTTGGAAACAGAATCTTGCTCTGTTGCCCAGGCTGGAGTGCAATGGCATGATCTTGGCTCACTGCAACCTCTGCCTCCCAGGTTCAAGTGATTCTCCTGCCTCAACTTCCCAAGTATCTGGAATTACAGGCGCCTACCACCATGCCCAGCTAATTTTTTTTGTATTTTTAGTAGAGAGGGGGTTTTCACCATGTTGGCCAGGATGGTCTCGAACTCCCGACCTCAGGTAATCTACCTGCCTTGGCCTCCCAAAGTGCTGGGATTACAGAAGTAAGCCATTGCACCCAGCCTGACATACTAATTTTGAGGTCTTTACCTAAACTTTCTGGAAGGTGGAATGTTTTTCAATTATCTGTAATGCTGGAGAAATCAAATATGTGCCTGTATAAGACCTAAATATTTCTTTCTTTCTTTCTTTCTTTTTTTTTCTGACACAAAGTTTCGCTGTGTCGCCCAGGCTGGAGTGCAGTGACGCAATCTCGGCTCACTGCAAGCTCCACCTCCCGGGTTCATGCCATTCTCCTGCCTCAGCCTCCCAAGTAGCTGGGACTACAGGCGCTGGCCACCACGCCCGGGTAATTTTTTTGTATTTTTAGCAGACACGGGGTTTCACCGTGTTAGCCAGGATGGTCTTGATCTCCTGACCTCGTGATTCGCCCACCTCGGCCTCCCAAAGTGCTAGGATTACAGGCATGAGCCACCGCACCCGGCCAAGACCTAAATATTTCTATGGATTTCATATTTTTAAAAATCTCCCCTTGGGAGGTGGAGGCAGGTAGATTACTGGAGGCCAGGAGTTTGGAGGCCAGGAGTTTGAGACCAGCATGGCCAACATGGCAAAACCCCATCTCTACTAAAAATACAAAAATTAGCTGGGTGTAGAGGTACACACCTGTAATCCCAGCTACTCTGGTGGCTGAGGCATGAGAATCGCTTGACCCTGGGAAATGGAGGTTGCAGTGAGCCGAGATCACGCCACTGCACTCCAGCCTGAGCAGTAGAGTGAGAATCTGTCTCAAAAAATGTCCCTTCTTTGTTTCCACTTAAGACTTTTGCTTAAATTGTGGAAGGTCACTAACTGCTTAACATCTAATGGTAACCAGAGATAAAGGCTATACTGATTTATTTTTGGCAAAATGTTCTCTAAGATCCTACTGCTCTTAATTTTTTTCAATCAAATAACCTAGAATTAATTTTCCTGGTTGGCATGTTGTTCCTCATCCTCTAAAACCATGGGGTTTAGTGCAAATAAAGCAACTATAAGTAATATGCATCCTCAACCATAATGTCCAAGAATTCCATAAATCTCCAAATGCTTTTACATAAGAGATCATAATGATGTCTTGATAAAACAGGAATGCTTCAAAACATCTTAATAAAAAAGATAACTTTCTCTTTTTTTTTTTGACAGAGTCTTGCTCTGTTCCCGAGACTGGAGTACAGTGGCACGATCTCAGCTCACTGCAACCTCCACCTCCCAGGTTCAAGCAATTATCCTACCTCACCCTTCCGAGTAGCTGGGCTTATAGGCGCCCGCCACCATGCCTACTTTTGTATTTTTAGTAGAGACGGGGTTCCACCATGTTAGTCAGGCTGATCTCGAACTCCTGACCTCAAATGATCCACCCGCCTCAGCCTCCCAAAGTATTGGTATTACAGGCGTGAGCCACCGCGCCTGGCCTGAGGTAACCTTTCTAAACAAGTCCCCCAACCTGAAAACAAGGGACACAAGAAAACTTTTGGAAGTGATGAATATGTTTATTACCTGGATTATGGTAATGGTATCACAAATGTATACGTATGTCCAAATTCAGCAAGTTGTAGGCATTAATTATGTGCAGTTTTCTGCATAGCAGTTAAACCTCAATAAAGCTGGGGAGGGAAGAAGAAATATAATTTTAAAAGTATTGAAGATTATATATTTTTACATTAAATTTACAAATCCACTTGCAAAGAAAACTCACTCTGTTATTTAAAAAAACAAAAAACAAAAAACCAAGATTGTGGTAATTGTTAAAATATTTATTTTATTCCTAACAGCAATATATGAGTTTTGTAAGCTCTTCCCATGATCCAAGTAGAAAGCTGGCTGATGAGATTGCAGAAAGGTGGTGACAGAATTATAAGCATGGCTATCAAGTAAGGAAAAACAAGTCATCTGGGCACGGTGACTCACACCTGTAATCCCAGCACTTTGGGAGGCTGAGGCAGGTGGATCACCTGAGGTTAGGAGTTCAAGACCAGCCTGGCCAACATGGTGAAATCTCGTTTCTACTAAATATAAAAAATTAGCCAGGCGTGTTAGCGCAGGCCTGTAATCCCAGTTACTTGGGAGGCTGAGGCAGGAGAATTGCTTGAACCTGGAAGGCAGAGGTTGCAGTGAGCCAAGATTGTGCCACTGCACTCCAATCTGGGCACCAGAGCGAAACTCCATATTGAAAACAAACAAACAAAAACAAAAAATAAAAACAAGTCAGGAAATGTCCAGGGAACTCCAATGCCATTTTCTCTTTTGTTGAACCTTATACAAGACAAAATGGATTTAAATAGCACCAGGAGGCTGGGTGTAGTGGCTCACACCTATAATCCTAGTGCTTTGGGAGACTGAGGCAGGAGGATTGCTTAAGCCTCAGAGTTTGAGACCAGCTTGGGTAACATAGCAAGACCCCATCTCCACAAAAAAAATAAAAAATAAAAAATTAGCTGGGCATGGTGGCAATGCCTGTAGTCCTAGCTATTCAGTAGGCTGAGGCAAGAGGATCGCTTGAGCTCAGGACTTGGAGGTTGCAACAAACTATGATTGCACCACTGCTCTCTAACCTGAGCAACAGAGCAAGACCCTGTCTCTTAAAAAAAAATTGCACTAGGATGGGTTTCTTCTGGAAATAAAATACCTGCAATGCCTATAAAACCAGTTGACTGGGGCCGGGTGTGGTGGTTGACACCTGTAATCCCAGCTCTTTGGGAAGCTGAGGCGGGTGGATCACCTGAGGTCGGGAGTTTGAGACCAGCCTGATCAACATGGAGAAACCCCGTCTCTACTAAAAATACAAAATTAACCAAGCGTGGTGGCGCATGCCTGTAATCCCAGCTGCTTAGGAGGCTGAGGCAGGAGAATCGCTTGAACCTGGGAGGCAGAAGTTGTGGTGAGCCGAGATCGCACCACTGCACTCCAGCCTGGGCGACAGAGTGAGACTCTGTCTCAAAAAAAAAAAAAAAAAAAAAAAAAAGCCTAATTGATTGGGAAAATACATGTTTACAGTTTACAGTTTCCATCAGTTCTTAGGCTAAGTGGTATAGGTCATACATGCTTTCTAAAGCAGACCAGGCCAGGCGTGGTGGCTCACACCTGTAATCCCAGCACATTGGGAGTCTGAGGTGGGTGGATCGCTTGAGGCCAAGAGTTTGAGAGCAGCCTAGGCAACATGGTAAAATTCTGTCTCTACTAAAAATACAAAAAAAAAGTAGCCAGGTGTGGTGGTGCACACCTGTAATCCCAGCTACTCGAGAAGCTTCGGCAGGAGAATCACTTGAACATGGAAGTTGGAGGCTGCAGTAAGCCAAGATCGTGCCACTGCACTCCAGCCTGGGTGACAGAGCCAGACTCTGTCTCAAAACAAACAAAAAACCCTATAAACATACCAATTACAGTACCTGTAAATGAAGGTTAAGTGTTACCAAATTAATAAAAATAATTAATTACTCTTTATTTGCTTTAGAAAATAATTTGCCTTGAGGCCAGAGGACCATATCTATCTTGTTCATTGTTGTATTCCCAGCCTCTACCGTTGTGCCTGAAACATCACAGATCCCCTTTAAATACTTGTTGAGTGAATTCACTTTTTAAATAACAGCCACATTTCATCCTTTTGATCTCTCCAAACTTGATTTAGATGCAACTTCTCCGGGAGTGCTTATGTTACCCAAAGAGAAACAGATACACAAAGAGAAGGAATGAGATGCTCGGGGATGTTTTATCAAGGAAACCAGCAAACCTTCTTTTTCCTGAAGACCTTTTAAGATTAGGACAAGCAGCTGTTTATAAAAGCAGAACAGTGTTAAGATTTGAACTGTCAAGTAGGATCATGCTTTGAAGTATATTCCTGGCTAACAGCAGGGGATAAACTAGATAAAACTTGGAGACTCTAAGACCTGTCCCTGATTAAATGGGCCTACGAGTGAGAATCTGAAGAACAGCTCTCTGGCTGAACGTATCCTTTGCATGTTGTTATTACCAGCGGCCTCTAGATTTGAGAACAGTGCTGAGTATGCTTTTAAATAATCTTTGAGGTACTTTAAGCTACCCATAGCTGAAAGCATACCTAGCCCTCATTTCTGTTTGCTTGAACAAGAGCCTGAAAAAGAAGTCTAAAGAGCTTTCTAGTGATATCCTTCACTCCTGTTCCAAAAAGAACCTGTGTTCTTCACCGAGTTAAGGAAATTTCACAACTCCTAGGGGCTAATGTGGAGTTCATTTTCACTTACTGCTGAATCAACTGAAGTTCCTTTCAGAGTCTTTTCCTACAGTGGAAAAGTATCTGAGCTCTTCAACCTACTATTCATTAGTGCTGAGAGACGAAAATCATGTTAGAGTCTATAATGTAATGGAGCATAAAACATTTAAGTTATGAACCTGCATAAAATGTGTAAAAGATGAAAAAAGCCTACTTTAATGTTTATCAGTACTTATTGATTAGTGAAAGAACATTTTCATTAATGCCTCGGCCTGTGAATGGATGTCAATAAAGATGAGTAAGAAGGTATTTCATATATGCACACTTCTTCAATATTTATTATATGTTTATTATTCATAATTTATTATTATTTATATGGGAATAATAACCTCTTCTGTAGCCAACACAGTACCTACCCTAGTATACATACATGGTGTATTTAAATATGTATTAATTAAGTAAATTATAACAAAGTCACAAAACTGGTGAGCTCAATATAAGAAATAACAGTGCCGGCCGGGCGCGGTGGCTCAAGCCTGTAATCCCAGCACTTTGGGAGGCCGAGACAGGCGGATCACGAGGTCAGGAGATCGAGACCATCCTGGCTAACACGGTGAAACCCTGTCTCTACTAAAAATACAAAAAAACTAGCCGGGCAAGGTGGCGGCGCCTGTAGTCCTAGCTACTCGGGAGGCTGAGGCAGGAGAATGGTGTGAACCCGGGAGGCGGAGCTTGCAGTGAGCTGAGATCTAGCCACTGCACTCCAGCCTGGGTGACAGAGCGAGACTCCGTCTCAAAAAAAAAAAAAAAAAAAAGAAATAACAGTGCCACTACAACAATCTTCAAACTTTAAAAATGATATACTATGTAACTAATTTTATGAATATAATTAAAATATATATTTTTGTCTCAACATGTTCATATGTTAGATTCATATATGTGGATTTAATGTTTACAATACTGTAACAAAGTTGGAAACTGCTGACTGGGAATCACTTTTTTTTTTTTTTTTTTGAGACAGAGTCTCACTCTGTCACCCAGGCTGGAGTACAGTGGCACAATCTTCTCTCACTGCAAACTCCACCTCCCAGGTTCAAGAGATTCTCTTGCCTTAGCCTCATGAGTAACTCAGATTACAGGTGTGCACCACCACACCCAGCTAATTTTTATATTTTTAGTAGAGATGGGGATTCACCATGTTGGCCAAACTGGTCTCGAACGCGCATCCTCAGGTGATCAATCTGCCCTGGCCTCCCAAAGTGCTGGGATTACAGGCGTGAGCCACCATGCCCAGCCTGGAATCACTTTTTTTTAAACCAGCTTTATTGAGACAGTATTTACTTGACAAAATTTATACTTCAGTGGTTTCTAGTGTATTCAGAGTTGTGCAAGTATCTCCACAATCTGATTTTAAAACTATTTCATTGCCCCCCAGAAGAAACCCTGTACATAGCTATTAACAATCACTCTCGATTCTTCATCCCCCTTCTCCCATGTCAGCCCTAGGCAACAACTGATCTACTTTCTGTCTACTTTCTTACTTTATTCTGGACATTTCATATAAATATAATCAAACAGTCAAGCCTTTTATATCTGGCTTTCATACTTTTTATTTTTTAATTTAATTTAATTTTTTGAGACAGAGTTTTGCTCTGTCACCCAGGCGGGAATGCAGTGGCTGTATCTTGGCTCACTGCAACCTCTGCCTCCTGGGTTCAAGCGATTCTTCTGCCGAAGCCTCCTGAGTAGCTGAGATTACAGATGCACACCACAACGCCTGGCTAATTTTTGTGTTTTTAGTAGAGACAGGGTTTCACCATGTTGGCCAGGCTGGTCTCGAACTCCTGACCTCAAGTGATCCACCCACCTCGGCCTCCCAAAATGCTGGACTTACAGGCATGAGCCACCACGCCCAGCCTAATTTTTTAAAAATTAAACGTCTTTGTGTAATAATTCTGCCTTCTGAGTTGGCTTTCTAGGGAATGTATCTAGCTTTTATCACTTAAAATTATGTTTTCAAAGTTCATCTGTATTGTACTATCAGTACTTAATCTTTTTTTTATGGCTTAATAACATTCTAGTTTGTGTATATACCATTTTTGTTTATCCAGTCATCAGCTGATAGACATTTGGGTTGTTTCCACTTTTGGGCTATTGTGAATCATGCTGCTGTGAACATTTGTATGTAAGTTTTTGTGTGGACATACATTTTCATTTCTCTTGGGTTGCTGGGTTATATGGTAACTATGTTTAACTTTTGGAAGCACTGTTTTCCAAAACAACCATCATTTTACATTCCTACCAACAATGTACCAGGGTTTGAGGGTTCTAATTTCTCTGCATCTTACACTTTGTATTAGTCTGTTCTCATGCTGCTAATAAGGACATACTTGAATAGGGTAATTTATAAAGAAAAAGAGGTTTAATGGACTCACAGTTCCACAGGGTTGGGGAGGCCTCACAATCATGGTGGAAGGCAAAGGAGGAGCAAAGTCACATGTTACATAGTGGCAGGCAGGAGAGAGAGCATGTGCAGGTTTTATAAAATCATCAGATCTGGTGAGACTTAATTTTTTTTTTGGAGGCAGAGTCTCGCTCTGTCACCCAGGCTGAAGTGCAGTGGCATGATCTTGGCTCATTGCAACCGCTGCCTCCTGGGTTCAAACGATTCTCCTGCCTCAGCCTCCCAAGTAGCTGAGATTACAAGTGCCACCACTATGCCCAGCTGATTTTTTGTATTTTTAGTAAAAATGGGGATTTCACCATGTTGGCCAGCGTGGTCTTGAATTCCTGATCTCTGGTGATGCGCCCTGTTTGGCCTCCCAAAGTGCTGGGATTATAGGTGTGAGCCACCACACCCAGCCTCATGAGACTTACTATCACAAGAACAACACGGGAAAGACCCACCCTCATGATTTAATTACCTCCCACTGGGGCCCTCCCACTACACATGGGAATTATGAGAGCTACAATTCGAGATTTGAGTGGGGACACAGCCAAACCATATCACGCTTATATTGTTTGTCTTTTTTATTGTAGCCATCCTGATGAGAGTGAAGTGGTATCTCATTGTGGTTTTGATTTGCATTTCTCTAACAACCAATGTGTTGAGCATCTTTTCATGTGCATATTGGCTATTTGTAGATCTTGTTTGGAGAAATGTCTACTCAGATACTGTGACCACTTTTTAATTGGATTATAATGTCTTTGTTGTTTAGTTATAAGTACTCTTTATATATTCTGCATACTAAACCCTTATCAGATACAGACTGTCCCTACCTTATCATGGTTCAACTTAGGAACCATGTCACCTAGGCTGGAGTGCAGTGGCACAATCTCAGCTCACTGCAACCTCCGCCTCCCAGGTTCAGGCAATTCTTCTGCCTCAGCCTCCCAAGTAGCTGCGATTACCGGCACGTGCCAACATGCCTGGCTATTTTTTTGTGTTTTTAGTAGAGATGGGGATTGGCCAGACTGGTCAACCACGCTGGTCAGGCTGGTCTCGAACTCCTGACCTCAGGTGATCCGCCTCGGCTTCCCAAAGTGGTAGGATTACAGGCGTGAGCCACTGCGCCCAGCTGACTTATGATTTTTTGACGTTGCAGTGGTGCTAAGGTGATACGCATTCAGTAGAAATTGTACTTTGAATTTTGAATTTTTATCTTTTCCCAGACTAGCGATATATAGTAGATAATCTGTCATGATGGCTCAACTTTCAGTCAGCCACATGATCACAAAGACAAACAACCCATACTGTATGGTGGGCTGTGTTGCCAGATGATTTTGCCCAACTGTAGGCTAAAGTCAGTGTTCTGAGCACATTTAAGGTAGGCTAGACTAAGCTATAATGTTCTGTAGGTTAAGTGTATTAGCTGCATTTTCAACTTAACAGTATTTTCAACTTACAATGGGTTTATCAGAACAAAACTTCATTGTAAGTTGAGGAGCATATGTATTTGATTTGCAAATATTTTCTCTCATTCTGTTTTGTCTTTCTTTGCACTTTCTTAATGGTGTCCTTTGACACTTCTATTTTGATGAAGTTTAATCTACTTTTTGTGGTTTCTTGTATGAAAGTTTTTAATTTTAATGAAGTCTAGTTTATATTTTCTTTTGTCATTTATGCTTTTGGTGTCATATGTAAGAAATCATTGCCTAATCCAAGATCCTGAAGATTTACTTCTGTTTTTCCTCTTAGAGTTTTATAGCTTTACCTCTTACATTTAGGTGTGTGGTCCCTTTTGGTTTATTGTTTTGTGTGGTGTGAGGTAGGGGTCCAACTTCATTCTCTAGTATGTGTGTATCCAGCAGTCCCACCATTGGTTTAAAGGACTACTCTTTCCCAATCTAAATGTCTTGGCACTTTTGTTGAAAATCAATTGACCATAAATGTAGGAGTTTATTTCTGGATTCTATATTTTATTCCATTAATCCATATGCCTATCCTTATGCCAGTTCCACACTGTCTTTTTTTTTTTTTAGACGGAGTCTTGCTCTGTCGCCCAGGCTGGAGTGCAGTGGCCGGATCTCAGCTCACTGCAAGCTCCGCCTCCCGGGTTCACGCCCTTCTCCTGCCTCAGCCTCCCGAGTAGCTGGGACTACAGGCGCCCGCCACCTCGCCCGGCTAGTTTTTTGTATTTTTTAGTAGAGACGGGGTTTCACCATGTTAGCAGGATGGTCTCGATCTCCTGACCTCGTGATCCGCCCGTCTTGGCCTCCCAAAGTGCTGGGATTACAGGCTTGAGCCACCGTGCCCGGCTCACACTGTCTTGATTATTATACCTTTGTAGTAAGTTTCCAAATTAGGAAGTGTGAGTACTCCAACTTTCTTCTTTTGACTGTTCTGTGGGTATCACTTTTGCAGGTCTTACTGAGGTAGGATCTAAACCTTAGTTTTGCAGTTTCAGGATCTTTTTTTTTTTTTTTGAGATAGGGTTTCTTTATCTTTTCTTTTTCTCTCTTTCTTTCTTTCGTTCTTTCTTTCCTTTTCTTTCTCTGATGAAGTCTAACTCTGTCACCCAGGCTGGAATGCAGTTGTACAATCTCGGCTCACTGCAACCTCCGCCTCCCAGGTTCAAGCAATTCTCCTGCCTCAGCCTCCCAAGTAGCTAGGATTACAGGCAGTGCACACCACCACACCCATATAATTTTTGTATTTTTAGTAGAGACGGGGTTTCCCCACATTGGTCAGGCTGGTCTCAAACTCCCGACCTCAGGTGATCCACCCATCTCGGCCTCCCAAAGTGCTGGGATTACAGGTGTGAGCCACCACACCCAGCCAGGTCTCACTCTTTCACCCAGGCTGGAGTGCAGTGGTGTGATCACAGCCCACTGCAGCCTCAACCTTATGGGCTCAAGTGATGCTCCCAGCTCAGCCTCCCTAGTAGCTGGGACTACAGGAACATGCCACCATGCCCAGCTAATTTTTCTTTTTCTATTGTTTTGCAGAGATAAGGTTTTACCATATTGCCCAGGCTGGTCTCAAGCTCCTGGGCTCAAGCAGTCCACCTGCCTTGGCCTCCCAAAATGCTGGGATTATAGATGTGAGCCAGCAAATCCAGCTAGTTTCAGGATCTTGATTGTATAAGTTTTCTCCAGAGTGAACAGATTAGCCGGGCACGGTTAATCCTCAAACTTGCAGGAAAATATCACAAATTTACATTGTCAGATATTCTTTTGGTGACCTAAACCAAAATGCTTATACAGGGAATTTTCCATTCCAAAATGCCAAATTAGTTACTAAAATAAACATGTCTGATAAACATGGAATTGGAAACTCAGGCTGAGGGGAAGATTATAGTGTAATGGTTACAAGTTATAGCCTTTGGGGCCAGACAGTTCTAAGTTTGAATATTGTTTCTGTCACTCAATGACTGTGTAACCAGGACAAGATTTTAGACTTATCTGTAAAATTTAGGCGTTGGGGGGGGGGCGCGGTATCCCTTTCTCAGCGGGCACGGTGGCTCACACCTGTAATCCCAGCACTTTGAGATGCTGAGGTGGGTGGATCATTTGAGGTCAGGAGTTCAGCACCAGCCTGGCCAACATGGTGAAACCCCGTCTCTACTAAAAATGCAAAAATTAGCTGGGTATAGTGGTGCAGGCCTGTAATCTAAGCTGCTCGGGAGGCTGAGGCACGAGAAGTGCTTGAACCTGGGAGGTGGAGGTTGCAGTCCTGGGAGGTGGAGATTGCAGTGAGCTGAGATCATGCCACTGCACTCCAGCCTGGCCGACAGAGTGAGACTCTGTCAAACAAACAAATAAACAAACAACAACAACAAAATCCCTTTCTCATAGAGTGGTTGTGAAGATGAAATGAAATAACAAAATATAAACCTTTAACACTTTGCTTGGGACTAAATTTCAGTAAATGTATCTATGATAGGGTGTTTCTTTCAAGGTGTGGAGTGCCACTCTGTCATAGCACAGGCTTTCTGGATACACAAATCCCTGTGTCCAGATAACAGGGCCTCTTTAATTGGAAAGACATTGGGTAGGAATGGAGACATTCTTTTTTTTTTTTTTCTTTTGAGACGGAGTCTCATTCTGTCATCCAGGGTGGAGTGCAATGGCAACATCTCGGCTCAACTCAACTGCTGCCTCCCGGATTCGAGTGATTCTCCTGCCTCAGCCTCCTGAGTAGCTGGGATTACAGGCATGTGCCACCACGCCCGGCTAATTTTGTATTTTTAGTATAGATGGGGTTTCTCCACATTGGTCAGGCTGGTCTCCAACTCCCAGCCTCAGGTGATCTGCCGGCCTCGGCCTCCCAAAGTGCTGGGATTACAGGCATGAGCCACCACGCCTGGCCAGGAATGGAGACATTCTTATTCTGGAGTGGGATTGAGGGACCTAGAGAGCGTAGCCACCGCTTGGCTTTAGACAGCCCATTGCCTAGTGGAAATGGTAGGCCAGTGTTGCTAGATTTTGATGTTGTTTGTGATATTGATTCTCACTAACTTCAATTGCAAAATGTAATATTTACTAATTTGACCCCTAAATTCTGAGATTCAGAGCCATCCTCTGCAACATTTTTCCAGAGTCCCCATATTCAGAAACCACAGTTACTGAGATACCTCCAAAATTTAAGACAGAAGTGAAAACCATTCACTGACCAGTGAAAATAAATGTCACAAGAACTTATGTACTTAACACAGAAGAACCCCACAGAAAATCTTTTCACAAAATCTGAGTCTAAGCTAATAAAAAAGTTTATCGATGTCTAAGTTCATAATGGCATATAAACATCAAAAAAGTAGGAAAGAAGGTTGTTAGGTAGAAGAATTGAGAAGTGTCAGCCCAGTAGTGAGGAAGGAGATAGCAAAAACGGAAGTTAAAAACAAAACAAAAACACAAAAACCAGCATCCTAGAGACCATTTATTATAGGGACAAATTTTGCATATTTTAGAGAACATTCACTGATTATAATGGCATACAATAATGTTGATAATTCTAGTACTGCTCTTTAATGACCAAGCCTAAATAATGTTCAGAGGGCTGCATTCAAGAAAACATGAACGTTTTTCATCAGATGATGGGGAGGCCGCTCAAGTTTTTCGTTTAAGTGGGGTATCATTCTGCTGTGATGTCAGATAGATGAGAGGTTACTGGCCTTAAATTTTTTTTTTTTTTTTTTTTTTTTTTTGAGACGGAGTCTCGCTCTGTCGCCCAGGCTGGAGTGCAGTGGCGCGATCTCGGCTCACTGCAAGCTCCGCCTCCCGGGTTTACGCCATTCTCCTGCCTCAGCCTCCCGAGTAGCTGGGACTACAGGCGCCCGCCACCTCGCCCGGCTAGTTTTTTGTATTTTTTAGTAGAGACGGGGTTTCACCGTGTTAGCCAGGATGGTCTCGATCTCCTGACCTCGTGATCCGCCCGTCTCGGCCTCCCAAAGTGCTGGGATTACAGGCTTGAGCCACCGCGCCCGGCCACTGGCCTTAAATTTGACTCAACAAGTTGAATTTGCAAACTAAAGCACTATTCAAATAAGTAGTGTGGGGGGCCCCAGAGATAAACTCTTTCTTTGCATTCTTAGTCTAATATGTGGTTGTTATAAGTAACCTTCAGGAAATCAAAGTTGCAATTGTAACCGCCCTTTCAGCAGGGTTTCCTCCCAGCCCTGTCAGTATCTCAGTTAAATAGAGGTATGTTGATCCACTCTGGAGGGCCTTCATGGGGAATATAAAGAATGAAACTACTTGGCAACTACCACTGTGTATACCGCAGCCATTCCATTCTGGCTAGGCATAAACAAGCACAGTGACACTCCTTAGCGGAGGCTGAAATTCAAGAGATTTCTGTCAACTGTGAACGTGAAATATCACGTTCACTGGATCTGAAATGGTCAACAGATTTGAACAAACATAAAGTAGGCCGACCGAAGTTCAAACATTTCTTTTGTCTAGCTAACGTTTTCATATGGATTTTAAATTTTTAATTCGGTAGAAAGCTAGCTAAGGACCTGCAAGGAGGAGACCCTTAGAATTTTACAGCCGGAGGACGTTTGGAAAACTTGTGCAGCCTATTCCTTTTACAGAAGGCAAAACCGAGGCCCTGGGACACGCTAGGATTTGATGTAGGTCACTCAGTTAATTCGTGATGGATGGAGAGGGAACCCAGGTGTCCAACACTTCCTTAGGCTGGCGGTTTTCCAGTACATCCCCTGCTCCTAAACCAGTATCACCCTCCCCCACGGCTCGCTCGCTCTCTCTTCTTAAATTCTTGCGTTTATTTCTCTCTCCCTTCGTAACTGTGCAATGGAGAACGGGAGCCTGAGCCTGGGGAAGACTGGGTTGCAGCCGCAGCCTAGGTGCGCGCTCTCCCCTGGCTTGCGGCGTGGAGCTGGGTCTCCGCGGCGGGCGCCGGCCACGGCAGGTGCTGGCACCTGGGCTCAATCGCTGCATCATCGCGGCACCCTCCGTGCTCTAGATTCTACAGCACGGGCGCGTGACCCCCCGTTTCCGCGCGAAAGGAGAACGTGGGGCTAAATCCACGGCTCCTTAAGAAGGACGTCTTTGGAAACCCTCGCCCTTCCTCCGCGGACCCGGGCTGCCCGAGAGATGCCCTGCGTGTGAGTGACCTCGGCGCCGACCCCGCCACTGGTCAGCTCGCGACTGGGGCGTGCCCTGCCGGGGCCTGACGTGGCGGCGGGACCGCGGGGCGGGCGGCTCGAGGGGAGAGGCCGCCGCGAGGGCGCGGCCTGACGTGGCGGCCGCGGCGGGGCGGCCGGGGGAGTCCGGGCCACTGCACTGCCCCGCGCTCCGGCCAGAGGGCGCCCGGCCCCAAGCCTTCCCCGCCCCGAGGCCGCCCAGGGCTCCGGGAGTAACCGCGCCAGCGATTGGGTCGGCGGCGCGGCGGGGCCATGTTGGAGCTGAGCGGCGACCCCGCCTCTCACCGCCCTCCGCCCTGGGTCGGGCCGCGCCAGGAGGGAAGGGCAGGGGCGAGGGCGATGCTCCTTCTCGGGAAGCCCAACGCTGCGGGAACCGCGGCGGGAGCGGCGGCGGTCACGGCCGCCCCTCCGCGACCGGGCCAATCAGCGGCGCGGGCACAAATATGCAAATAGCGCGCCGGTGCTGCCGGAGTGCCGCTCGCAGGGGCTGGTGGGGTCGCGCTGGGGGAGTGAACTGAGCCAATCAGGCGGGTGCGTGGCGGCGCGGGGGAGGCGGTGCCCGTTCACTCCTCCCTCCTCTCCCTCCCGGCCCCGCGCTGACAGGGGGGCCTGGCCGCGCAGCCGGTAAGTGCCGCCGACACCGCCGCCCGCCGCTACCACCCACCGCCTCGGGCGTGGGGAAGAAGCCCGGGGGCACAGCGGGGTAGCGGCCGCTGCTCAACTGGTGGGGTGATGCGGGGGCGGGTCGTTGTCAGCCGGGTGGTCGCCTGAGGCCGCCCCCGCCCGGCCAGCCGCGTGTGTCAGTCTCAGTCAAGGCGGGGGGCGGCGGGGGCACCTCAGTCATGGCGAAGCGCGAGAGTCAGCGAGCGGCGGTGAGTACGTGCAGCCGTCGCTGCCGCCGCCGCTCGGCCGGAGGCGGGGGCTCGGGGCAGGCGGGGCCGCGCCGCTGCCTGAGGTGAGGGGCCGGAGCCGCGGCCGGGGCCGGGGCCGGCCGGGCGGGCGGGCTGGCCCGCGGGGAGGCCGGGGAGGGGGCGCTGCCCGCACGTGCGGCCCAGCCAGCCCGCGGCCCGCCCCGCGCCTGTCATGGCTGCGGGCTGCTGCCTCTGTCCCCCGGCCCGCAGCCCCCGGGGTTGGGACTCTGCCGCCGTGCCTGTTGCGTCGGGTGGAGGTGAGAGCCGGGCGGCCAGGGCGTGGGGAAGGCGGGCCCCCTTCCCCGCCCAGCGCGAGGTCGGGGCTTCCCCCGGGTGGGTTCCCTCCCGAGGGTCGGGCTTCCCTCCATCCTGCAGCCTCTTCCCCCGCCTGTGCCGTCTCGCCTCCGTGACTCATGACAGGGCGTCCCGCGCGGGCACCAGATGTCCCGAAGCACGGGACGCCCCGGCGCTTTCCCAGGCCTTGCCTCACGGTTCCGACCGCAGTGCCTTCCCCGCGATCCTTCACCCCGAATGCCGCTCCCCGTCTGCAGCGTGGCCCAGACCCCGCAAGCCCCCGTGTGTGCGGCCGCGGTCGTTTTCTGGGTGCCTGGGTGTGGGACGTGCGGGGTGGCTCCAGGGCTCTCTGCGTGGACATCCAGCCTAAAGCCAAGCACGACCCGGAAAGCCCGGGTGTCTCACTGGCTGTCACAGCTGCCAGCTCAGACTGGTGTCTGTTTGTTCTCATTTTTATTTTTTTAATCTTTTTTTTTTTTTGGCGGAGGGGTTGGTTTGCTTTTTTCTTTTTTTAAAGACAAATAAAACTTTTCAGAACAAAGTAGATGAGAATTTTGTTGTTGTTGTGATATTTAAGTGTTACAGTTACTTTCCTGAAAGTCTGGGATTTGACGCTGTTATGACATTTATGTGAAATATTCATACCTAAGAATTCCCCTGTATTAAATAAAGTTATTTTCATTAATAAAATTACTATCAGCATTTAGTTTCTCAATTTTGCATGCTACTTTGCACCTTTTCCTTTTTTCCAGTTCTCCTTAAAATCTCCATTTCTACTTAACCAGCTATGGTCTTAAATGAAAAGAAGGCTTATCTTGTGTAATGTTAATCTCTCCCTAGACTCCAGATAACTGTAGAGGTAGTTTTAAAAGAACCACTAGGTCTGCAAACACTTGCATGTACAAAAGCTGAATTTAAAGGAGGATTCTACATTGCAGAGGGAGGAGTTTGTTTTTGTTTTTTGCAATGCAAAAGGATGATCATAGTGTTTTTCTTTTCTCTTGGGTTTACAGAATGTGAATTTAGAGATACTGTGTTGTAACAGCAGGCCGCAGAGCCTTATGTTCGATATTTGATAAGTATTTGTTAAATAAAAGACTTCTATTGCTCGAAGCAAGTTCTATCTGTATTGTATCTTCAAATACTTTCCGTTTCTTATCCTTCTTCTTCTTTTTTTTTTTTTTTTTTTTTGGTATTGAGACAGTCTCTCTCTGGCACCCAGGCTGGAGCGCAGTGGCGCCATCTGGGCTCACTGCAACCTCTGCCTCCCAGGTTCAAGCAGTTCTCCAGCCTCAGCCTCCCCAGTAGCTGGGATTACAGGTGCACGCCACCACGCCCGGCTGTTTCTTCTATTGCTTTAAAAATTTACGTTACATAGTTATAGTTTACCACAAAGTATTGGCAGGTCTGTGTCCTTGGAGAGTTTCCTATAAACTGCAGACCACATAATTTAGACATGAAGTCTGTGTTACAGACGTGAAGTGTATTGGGAAGAGTGGTTGCCTCCCAGTTTTGGTTAAGGGTAACTGTTATTCCTGAACAGTTTCAGGTAAGTATGTATAGTATTATAATTAAAAACAACAACAACAAAAACCCTTGTGATTGATTGACAAGGAGATTATATCCTAAGGGCACAGGAAATAACATAAGATAAAAGCAATGCTAGTCAAAAACGGTACTAAGTTAGGTGTGTGAGCAAGCTGCTTTAATCGGGGGCTGCTCTAATAGGGAGGCTGATGCAGGAGAATCACTTGAGCCAGGAGTTCAAGTACAGCCTGGGCAACTTAGTAAGACTGCATCCCATTTCTATTAAGAAAAACAAAATTATGATGCTTTTATAACCAGTAAAATCCTCTTTTTCGATAGAGTGCTGGCTACGGAGAATCGGGACTTTGTCACTTAACTGTGTAGATAATATTCAAGTTTCTTGACATCTGTGAGCCTTAGTTTCCTCCTGTATAAAACTTTGTTTCCTCCAGTTTTACTATTGTAGGATTCTAAGTATCCCATGAGGTCTATCCTCTGAAATCAAAAACTATTATGGGGTGGGCAGGTATGAATACAGATAGAAAACGGTGTCCATGGAAAAAGCCCATGACGAGTTAGGCTTAAGGAAACCATAGGATTTTCAACTTGAAAGTATCTTTTAGAAACTTTTAACTCCAAACTTATTATCTAATGCAACCAAATGCTTTCTACAAGGCACTGTGCTAGACCTTCCTGGTTTACCTCTGGAAACAGGATAGAGCTGAAGGATGGGCTAAATACATGAATTTAAGAGGCAAGAACTGAAGTAGGAATACAGATTATAAAATAAAATCCATTGAATCTATCAGTAGTAAAATTTTGGTACATGTGAAAAGTTTAGACTTTCTAAAGATGTGTTTGTTGATCGAAATGTCATAGAGGAAAAAGCTTACCCCCCATAAATAACAGAAGAAAAATGAAATCCTAGAGAGTCTATAAAGAAAAACTATGACTGAATTAATCTACTGGAGAAATTTCATCAGGTAATGAGTGAATAAAAACACAGGTAAGAATATGGAAACTTGAGGCAGTTGGTCAGCATAAAAACTAATGGAAGCATGTTGTAAGTGCTTGGAAAACTTCGGAAGCCAAAGTTGGAGTCAGAAGAGATTTATGGATACTGATGAGATAGAGTTATTTTAACCTTTTAAATTCTTTGAAGTTGTCTTTACGTGAGATATACATTTCTTATATGAGATTTAGCTTTTTTTACACTTATTTACGTTGTAAATTTAAGTTGCCACATTCCAGTTTTATAACTGTTCTCTAGCACTTTGCGCCTCTGTTTACTTCCTTATTTGGGCTTCACTCCCTTTTCCACCTCTTGGAATTTTACCAATCTGTGAATACTCAGGTCAAATTCCACCTTGTGAATAAAATCATATCTTGTCCTTGTAGCTCTTAGGGATTTCTCCTTCCCATGAGATCTTTAGTATTATTTGTCGCACTCATTTGACATACCATGTACAACTTCCTGACATTTCATCTGTTGAATTGTCTTTAAGCTTTCAGAAACACTTTTTGCTCCTTTCTTTTAGAAACAGTTGTAAAGCTGATCAAGTGACAATGGGAGACCCAGAGAAGGGGAAACCACTTCGAACTGTAATTTATTCTCTGGACTCAAAGTAATTCACATCCATTTATTCATTAAACATATATATTTTGAAGTGCTCCCTTAATTTATGATATATATATAAAGTGCATAATAAGTGATCCCTGCCTTCATGGAACCTACCATCTAGCAGTGCAAACACATAAAGAACAAGTAAATAAACAAATGTAAAATTACAGCTTATGATCAGTGAAAGAAAAGAACAGAGTGCTGTGGTGGAGAAAATGGGGAGAAATTAACGTTGTATGCTCAGAGAAGGCTTCCCTCAGTTGGTGATACTAAGTGGAAACAGTAAGAAGACAGGTCAGAAGATAAAAGAGTTTCTTGCAGGAGAGAAAGATATATTTGAAGGCTATGACACAGGAAAGAACTTAATATTTGAAAGAAATGAAAAGTTCAGGGTGGCAGAAGCATAATAATAAGGCAGAAAACCATATGAGCTAAAATGAGAGATAGAAAGCAGATTATACAGGGCCTTGTAGGGCATATTAAAGACTTACAGGTTTTACTAAAGACATTGCAGTCATTGAAGATTTTGAATTGGAGAAGTGTAATCTACATTTTTAAAATGCTACTTTGAGAATGGATTGGAGAAAGGCAAGGGTAAAAGTAAAGATACTGTAATACTACAGTAGTCCAGGAAAAACATGGTGGTAGCCAGATTATACCTATATTTTAGAGAGGAGATGGTGAGGTGTGTGGAGGAGGAACAACTGACAGATTCATGATGGATTGGATGTGAGAAGAAAAGTGTCAAAAATGATTTCCTGGTTACTGGCTTGAGGAACTAGATAGATGGTGGTGTGTGATTTACTGAGATGAAGAAGATGAGGGAAAGGAAAGACTTGGCAGGAAAACAAGTTTTTAACACCATCCCTGGACAAGTGCTTCAGAAGAAGTCTGCCTTTATCTGAATGATAAGCACCTTAGAATAGGTTTAGCTGAAAGTGTGATACCATACAATGACATGTTCATATTGTGTTGAGAGGAAGAAGTAAGCTTCATATTTATGTTAGAAAAACTGGTGAAATGATCTTTTTTAACAGTGCACTTCAGTTTTTGAAAGTTTATTTGAATATTTTTATAATACAGATTTTATTAAATATGAAAGTTTGAGGGAAATAAACTCAATACAATATTGAATGGCTATATATAGTATTGGGTGATGGTGCAGAATACAGAAGTTTTATAATCTTGATATTCTCAGGAGAGTAGCATTCTTTTCAGTTATTAGCTTGTAAGGGAGCCTGATATTAAATTTATAGTTTTTAATGAGGCTTCTCATTTAATGGTGCTTCTAAGTAGAAGTTATAGTTCAGTCATTACTAGCTATTATTTACCAAATAGCTGTCAGATGCTGATGTTTCTGTTATAATTTGGCATTATGAAGTTAACCAAGCAAATACTAAGTTTGGTGTTTGTTTGATTTTTACTATGTTTCAAAACATTTTAAAACTAGTAATTTTAAACATTGTTACTGCTATAAAGGGACATAGTTTGAAACCAGAAAACAGATGACCTTTCTTGTGTAGTGGTCATTTCATATTAATGTACCTACTAACTAGCAGCAGTATAAAGAATATTCAATTTTATTGGAAATCAGTAACTATGATTCTGACAGATAACTGCTAATATATCTGGTTTTGTAAGAGGAAGGAAAAAATGGTATTTTTTGATTCTGTCTTTGCAGTGTTTATCTTTAAAATGGCAATCAAATAGTCACTAAAATTTTTTTCTTCAATTTAAGGAACTGAGTACGTTTACCTAAAAAAAAAAAATAGGAATTTAAGATTACAGACTTGGTGTAGTCTGTTTTACAGTTGAAGCAACGGAGTTACAGAGAAACTGCGTTGCCTGAGGTTTCTAATGTTAGGGAATACTTTATTTCATGGATTTCATAATTTAGTGAATTCACTACCTATTCCAATATATGAACACGCTTATTCTGCTTTGGTGAGTATTTATTGAAATCAGTATTGTTATTGGCACCCTGAAAGCTTTCCTTATATTCTTTTCTAGTTATTCCCTTTCTGTATTCCTAGGGTGACCATTATCTTGATGTCTAAAATCCATAGATTAGCTCTGCCTGTTTTAGAACTTTATTAAATTGAATCATATAATATGTGTTCCTCAGGTCATGTTATTTTTGTGAGGCTAATCTGTGTTTTTCTTTTTTTTTTTTTTTTTTTTTTTTTTGCTTTGGGGGGGTATGGAGTCTTGCTCTGTCGCCAGACTGGAGTTCAGTGTTGCGATCTCGGCTCACTGCAACCTCTGCCTCCCAGGTTCAAGTGATTCTCCTGCCTTAGCCTCCCGAGTAGCTGGGATTACAGGCACCCACCACCACGCCCGACTATTTTTTTTATTTTTAGTAGAGACAGGGTTTCACCATGTTGGCCAGGATGGTCTCGATCTCTTGACCTCATGATCCGCCCACCTTGGCCTCCCAAAATGTTGGGATTACAGGTGTGAGCCACCACGCCTGGACTAATCTGTTTTTCTATATAGAAGAGTTTATTCATTTTCATTGCTGTTGATTCTAATGTATGATGGATTTTTTTAGGTTTGCACTATTATGAATAATACTGATTCTTATACCTGTCTTTCGGTGCACATGTGCACACATTTCTGTCAAGTATGTATTTCTGGAAGTGAAAAAACTGGTCGTAGAAATATGTATGTTCAACTTTAGCAGTAATGCCTTATAGTTTTTCAAATTTATTGTTCCAGTTTCTACTCCTTTTAGCAGTGTGTGAGAGTGCCAGTTACTTCACATTCATTTATATGATTTGATTAAAATACTGCTATATTTGAAAAATTTTGTGCTCTTTTTTAATCTCTGAAGATGAGTATTTGATGATGAATAGCTACCTCTGCCTAAATGAGATACAGTATAAAGGAATATGAGATAACAAATATAAACATTTTTAGTTCAAAAATGAATACCCATGTTGTGCCTGTTGGATTATAGCAGATTCTAACAGAACCCAGTTTTATGTTCTTGAAGATAAACGTCAAGACATACAGTGTCTTTTCTTGATCCTTAAAAAAGTTTAGTTTTTAAAATAGAATGCACTTTAGGGAATATGGTGTGTGAAGAATGATAAAATACATATCTAAACCTTAATCAAAGAAATCTTATTGAATTATAGAGATTAAGAGAAAACTTTTATCAAGATAAACTTGATAGCTATTAGGTGGAATGCACAGAATACTTTGAAATAAGTTCCTGGGGAAGAAGCGGGGGGTGGGGAAATATGACAAAGATCTGTATTATTTTTGAGATTAATAGAAATTTGTCAGTAATGACCAGAGTCCCCAGGCCTACTGATAGGGGATATACATCATAAGTAGAGACTTAAGCTATTACTTTCTTAGTATTCCTTAGGTTGACGACTTCAGGAAGGGCACTAAGAGGCTAAATGATCTTAAGGTAGTGGGAAATTGGGTTTTATATCTTTATTTTATGCCATTAGTAAGAAAAAATTTTAAATAATTTGTGGTATTCTAAGAAAAGCAGATTTGAATTTCTCAAAGATTTGAGTGAAATCACATTTGGAGGATATAGTAGTGAAGATGTGTCAGGTTTGACTGAATTTGAAATGCTAAGTAAGTGGATTTGGTAAACATGAAATCACTGCGTAGAAACTTACATCTAGTATTAAACTACTTTAAATGAATCAGAAAAAGAAGGAAAGCCATAGGGAAGAAAATTCAAGGTATGGTTTCATAGAAGTGAAAATTTCCAGGAGGTGAAGGGGTTAATTGAACTGAGTTCAGAAGATTCTTAAAGCACTCAAAGCCTAAGTGGTATGTAATAAATGGGGACACATAGACAATTAGAGGCTTCATATAGAAGACAGAATTTGTGTTTAGCTTTTGTTGTCTCTTTGGTTAGTGATAACTTTTCTTAGTGGTCAAAGATGGATTGAGAGAGCCGTTTGGATTTGTCTAGGAGGTTGTTAGTTACCTTTGAAAGTACACATTTATGGGGACAAACTACAGAGTACAAGAAGTTAACAAGTAAATAGGTATTTAGAAAATGGAGGCAGCAGATCACTTATTTTCAATATTTGGCATTTGATGGAAGAATAGAAATAGGATGATTTGGTGTTTACATTTGTGTTAAGGTAGGGAAAGTTGGTCTGCTGATGCTCAAAGGCAGAAGAGAAGCAAGCAATTGCAAAGAGGCAGTTAAAGATCCTGGAAAGGGGGACTGTGAGAGAGCATAAGTCTCTTTGAAAGGCTAGATGGAATGTTTTTTTGAGGTAAACGATCTGTCTTTGAAAAAGAGCCATGTTTTCTAAGAATAGCTGGAAGAAAAAGGACATACATACAAAGATAGATACAGTGCTTCCTTCTGAAAAGATGGTTATTTAGTAAATTTCAGCAGGAAAATCTCAGAAAACAAATTGTCCTTAGTTAAAAATGGGGAAGTTAGGACTAAAGGCTTGAGGGGAGAGAACATAAAATAGCTACAGTGAGATAGCCTAGTAACAGGGGAATATATTTTAAAATTTCTAAGGCAAAAGAAGGGCCATATTGAAGGTAAAGTGTATAAATTAATATTAACCTTGTATTAATAAGGTGCTAGTCATATAATAAATACTACAAATATAAATAGTCAGAAAATGTTAATTTAATTGAACCAAGGATTGACAATAAAATTACAGTGGTGATGGTAATACAGTATGGTAGGTTGAATGAATGAAGAAAGTCATAAGAGTATTGAAGGTGATAAGAGAACAGTATTGGAGATTATTTAAGGCAAAATAATCTGAGGAGGTCTGGAGAAGCCTGTTGGTCATGGGAAAGTTTAAATGACTGTATGCTCTTGGGAAAGCAGAAAAGAGGTGCTGGAGGTGACTGGTATGAGAGGGAAAGCTACGTTCAGTTAAGCACTTACAACTGTATTTTGAGCATATTCTTTCAAAATCCTGTGACAACTCTGCAAAGTAGGTGGTAATGATAATCAACCTGAGTCGCAGTCTTTAACTTTTCTATTTAAAGCCTTCGAAAATAATGCATTTGGGTGATACAGTGGCTCACATCTGTAATCCCAGCACTTTGGGAGGCTGAGGTGGGTGGATTGCTTGAGCCCAGGGGTTCCACACCAGCCTGGACAACATGGCGAAACCCTGGCTCTACAAAAAGAAAAAAAATACAAAAATACAAAAATTAGCCAGGTGTGGTGGTGCGTAGTTCCAGGTATTCCGGAGGCTGAGGTGGGAGAATTGCTTGAGCCCAGGAGGCGGAGGTTGCAGTGAACTGAGATGGACCACTACACCCCAACGTGGGCAACATCAAGACCGTGTCTTTAAAAAAAAGAAAAAGAAAAATTCTGCATTTAAGTTAATTTTCTATTTTTAATATTAATTGAAATTTAGCATTAGAGTAAATATTTAGGCCAAGTGTGGTGGCTCATGCCTGTAATCCAGGTACTTTGGGAGGCTGAGGTGGGTGGATCACTTGAGGCCAGGTGTTCGAGACAAGCCTGACCAACATGGCGAAACCCCATCTAAAACTAAAAATACAAAAGATTAGCCGGGTGTGGTGGCATGCGCCTGTAATCCCAGCTATAGAGGTTGCAGTGAGCTGAGATCACACCACTGCACTCCTGCCTGGGCGACAGCACAACTCTGTCTCAAAAAAAAAAAAAATTTAGACTTGATTTTGTTTTTGTGTAATGTTCAGGACCACTTTGATTAAACAACTAGACCTGACTCAGTGGCAACTGGGAAATTTGTCATCTATTTTCAGTGTCAGCCCAAAATTGGTTACCCTCAATCAGTTTTTATCATGATTAGAGATGAGATTGTATTTGTTTGAGACAGAGTCTTGCTCATCTCAGGTGCTGGAGCACAGTAGCATAGATCATAGCTCACTGCATCCTCAACCTTCTGAGCGCCAGAGATTCTCTAACCTCAGCCTCCCAAGTCGCTGGGACCACAGGCATATGCCAACACACCTGGCTAATATTTTAAAAATGTTTTGGAGAGACTGGGTCTTGCTATGTTGCCTAGGCTGGTCTCGAACTCCTGGGCCGAAGTGATTCTACAGCCTTGGAATCCCAAAGTGGAGATTATGTTTTTAGAAGTTTTCCTTTCTGTGACATGCAAAGCAAGACTAAAAAGTGAGAATGCCAACAAAGTAAATAATTTAGTAAATGGCTATCTGCAGAGGGAGATGTTAGTAAGCAAGCATTAGATGAGTGCCATTTAGCTTTGTCCTTTTGCTTATGTCCTTTGGTTTAAATTATTTTAAGCCAAAGATTTCTTTGTTTTTTAAAAACCTTACATGAAAGCTCAATTTGTAAAATAAAACCAAAATATTCAGGATGAGATCTTATTGGGAGTAAATGGAGGGAAAGAAGGCCTAAGTCCTCTCTTCCTTTGAATGGTTAAAGATTACCCAGTACTCCAAGAAGCCCAATTTGAAAACACAGAATGTTTACGCAGTGCTTTATGTGTATTATTTTACAGTCATTTTTTTGAGACCAGTACTGTTATAATCCCCATTTACAGATGAAGAAACTGAGCTTCAAAATGATTAAGTGTCTTCCTAGGATTACATAGCTGGTAAGTGATGAAGTCAGGATTCCAGCCCTGCCATTCTGTTTCCAGAGCCTGTAAAACTGTGCTATAGGATCCCTTGTAGAATTCCTTTGTGATGAAAGTAGGATTCTTTCACTGAGGGACACGTGAGAATTAAAGTTTAAATTGGATTACTGGGGCTTTAAAAAATTTGTAAAAATATCCATAGCCAAGTTAATCATTTTAACTCTTTTTAAGTGTACAGTTCAGTGGGGGCATTCTTAAAGTCATGAAAATGATATGTTGTTGCTTAATGCTTTTGAATCTTTTTTTTTTTTTTTTTGAGGCGGAGTCTTCCTCTGTCGCTCAGGCTGGAGTGCATTGGCCGGATCTCAGCCCACTGCAAGCTCCGCCTCCCGGGTTCCCGCCATTCTCCTGCCTCAGCCTCCCAAGTAGCTGGGACTACAGGCGCCTGCCACCTCGCCCGGCTACTTTTTTGTATTTTTAGTAGAGACGGGGTTTCACTGTGTTCGCCAGGATGGTCTCGATCTCCTGACCTTGTGATCCGCCCCTCTCGGCCTTCCAAAGTGCTGGGATTACAGGCTTGAGCCACCGCGCCCGGCCTTGAATCTTAACTTTTAGAATAATGTAAGGATTGAGGAGTTTAGTTATTTTTTTATGTCGTGGCATTATTGAATTCCTAAAAGCATATGAGTATTTACTATGTGCCAGGAATTAAATTAGTAGATGTTAGGGATACAAAGATATTCAAATAAGAACCAACCTCTGCACTCATCTTGTTTAGTAGGAAAAACAGACATGTAGACCAAGAATGATAAAATAGTGTGTAAAATATGGAATAAAAAAAAGAGTGTATAATAGCTTGAAGTGTTTGAGTGTGTAAAGACTTCCCAAAGATGGTACCTGAGTTTAATCGTGAAGATATTACTTTGTTAAGAGGAAGGCTGGTGGAAGGGGTGATGGTGTAGGCATAGAGAACATATTAATGGAGGTGTGAGAAAGTTTGTTGAATTCAGTCTACATTTCAATGTGGTGGAAACATAGATTACCTATGAGAGTAGCAAATAAGAGTGGAGAGGCCTTGATAACTTTAGGGAAGGAATAAAATAAGTATATATGTTGAGAGGGCAAAGATAAATTTAGGTATCATAAAATATGATATAGATTGGTATAACATTTTTAAATTTTTAAATGAAAATACATTCAATACTATTAGATATAGCAGGCTTGGATCTTGGTAATATTTCAGTAAGTCGACAAAGAATCTTAATCTATGTTTTTAATTTTATAGGTTGATGAGAGGGAAATAGATAATTTTTGAGTACTTAGTATGTTTTAGGACTTTGAATATATATATTTTTTCTTCTTTGAGATGGAGTTTCATCATGTCACATCACCCAGGCTGGTCTCAAACTTTTGGGCTCAAGAGATCTGCCTGCCTTGCCCTCCCAAAGTGCTAGGATTATAGACGTGAGCCCCTGTGCCCATCCCGAATATTTTCTTTCTCAACTCTGCAACCTTTCTAAACCCTGTGATGTAGATGGTCCAATGAGGAAACAGACTGAGGTTTGTTTGTTTTTTGTAGAGATGGGACTGTGTTGCCCAGGCTGATCTCGAGCTTCTGGCCTCAAGCAATCCTCCCACCTGAGCCTCCCAAAGAGCTGGGATTACAGGCATGAGCCACTGTGCCCAGCTTAGACTGAGAGGTTTTAAGAACTACTCAACGTTACACAGCTTAGAATTAACAGTTAGAATTTGAATCCACACCTAAGCTCCTTCAGCTATGTCATGACTGGCTCATATTTGCCAGATATTTGTCTAATTGATTGGTGAATCTAATTTATTTTCTAATTAAACAGTCGCATGTTGTCTTAGTCCATTTTATGTTGCTATAACAATACCAGACTGGTTAATTTATACAGAAAAGAAATTTATTACGGTTTTGGAGGCTGGGAAGTCCAAGGTAAAGAGACCTGCATCTGGTATAAGATGCCTTACAAGCATTCACAAGAAGGCCCTCTGATGCAAGGCCTTCTGCTGCATCATCCTGTAGTAGAAGGCAGAGGGGGAAGAGAGCAAGATGAGACCGAATTTGATTTTTTTGTAACAAGCCCACTCTTGATAACTAACCTACTCCTGTGATAACATTAATCCATTCATGAGGGTGGAGGCCTCATGACCTAATCACCTCTTATTAGGCCCCACTTCAAAACACTGTTGCTTTGAGAACTGAGTTTTCAACACCTAAACTTTGGGGGACATATTCAAACTATAGCGAGTGTATAGATAATGCAGTTGGATTATCAGAAACATGTCAAGGATACATAGAGCAGAGTTACAGATGGGGCTTAATAGAGTAGTATACACATAGAATACGTGGCATTAAAGCCCCTTATGTGGGCTTTCGTAATGATTTTATTTATTCATTTTTATTTTATTTTACTTTATTTTATTTTGGAGGCAGAGACTCGCTCTGTCGCCCAGACTGGAGTGCAGAGGTATGTTCATGCCATTCTCCTGCCTCAGCCTCCCGGGTTCATGCCATTCCCCTGCCTCAGCCTCCCCAGTAGCTGGGACTACAGGCCCCGCCACCACGCCCGGCTAATTTTTTGGGTTTTTAGTAGAGACGGGGTTTCACCGTGTTAGCCAGCATGATCTCGATCTCCTGGCCTCATGATCTGCCTACCTAGGCCTCCCAAAGTGCTGGGATTACAGGCGTGAGCCACCACGCCCAGCCTCGTAATGATTTTACATATTTTACATTAATAGAACACCTAAGGATTTGCTAATTAGCTACTGAAAATAATTTAGAAGGATACTTCCGGATAAATATTACAAGTTGGATTATTTTTCTTTTAGTTTCTAATTTTTGCTAGGACTCATGCTGTTACATGTTAAGGTCATATTAGACTGAAAAATAAAAGAATGAGGGCAGTGATACTCCCACAATTAATGTAATGACCTTTTTCAGCATTTAAAAACTTTTTCCTTATTCTTGCCCATTACACAAACATTTTTTTTTTTAAAGGGATTTTAGGCGTAGAACATTATGAATGATCTCCTGAAGTGGGGGGAAAAATATCATGATATCTTTTGTAAATTAAAAAAAAAAAATTTAATTAAATCTCAGGTAAGTTTTTGTTTTTAGATATGGAGCTTACTGCTTCATAGCTTTTTTCCATTTATTCTATAATCAGGATGAAGCTTTCTTCCCAATGAAGCTTATGTCTGTGTTTTGGTTAGGGTAGTGGTGGTCTTTTAACTCTTTTCTTGGGAGACTATGAAGGTTTTAAATTTCTGAATATAAATATAGAAAATAACCCAAAGTGTAGAGTATAAGACACCTTTACAAGCATCCAATTAAAACCTGTCATTGATGAGGAAACAGGGCCAGAGTTGAATATGTTGTCACATACTCAGTTACTATCAGAGATTAGAGTTTTGGTCCCTGATAAGAAAACAACAATTCTATTAAGTTTTAATTTATGTTTTGGGGTAGTAAAATTTCTCTCTTGGAACCTTTTGTCCTACTTTAAAAATGTCTATTGTGGCCTGAGCAACATAGTGAGACCCTGTCTACAAATACATATATATATATATATATATATATTTTTTTTTTTTTTTTTTTTTTTGAGATGGAGTCTGGCTCTGTTGCCCAGGCTGGAGTGCAGTGGCGCTATCTTGGCTCACTACAACCTCTGCCTCCTGGGTTGAAGCAATTCTCCCGCCTCAGCCTCCCAAGTAGCTAAGACTACAGGCACCCACAATGCCCAGCAAATTTTTGGATTTTTAGTAGAGACGGAGTTTCATTATGTAGGCCAGGCTGGTCTCGAACTCCTGACCTCATGATTCGCCTGCCTCAGCCTCTCGAAATGCTGGGATTACAGGTGTGAGCCACAACGCCTGGCCTACAAAATATTTTTTTATGATTAGCCAGGCATGGTGGCACATGCCTTTAGTCTCAGCCACTCCGGAGGCAGAGGTGGGAGGTTCACTTGAGTGCAGGAAGTCAAGGCTGCAGTGAGCTATGATCATACCACTGTACTCCAGCCTGGACAACAAAACAAGACCCTGTCTCAAGAAAAAAAAAAAAAAGTTCATTTAGAATTGTAAGTAATGATTAAGTCAATTAAGCAAAGATACATTATATGTCCATATAAAAGAATTACTTTCAGAATACTTTGGTTAGAAGTTTTCTAAGCAGGTTGAGCGCAGTGGCTCACGCCTGTAATCCCAGCACTTGTTTTGTTTGTTTGTTGTTTGTTGTTGTTGTTTTTGTTTGTTTGAGACGGAGTTTAGCTCTTATTGTCCAGGCTGGAGGGCAATGGTGCTATCTCAGCTCACTGCAACCTCTGCCTCCCGGGTTCAAGTGATTCTCCTGCCTCAGCCTCCCGAGTAGCTGGAATTACAGGCATGCACCACCATGCCTTGCTAATTTTGTATCTTTAGTAGAAATGGGATTTCTCCATGTTGATCAGGCTGGTCTCGAACTACCGACCTCAGGTGACCCGCCCGCCTCAGCCTCTCAAAGTGCTGGGATTACAGGCGTGAGCCACCGCACCCGGCCAGTCCCAGCACTTTAGGAGGCTGAGACAGGTGGATCACCTGAGGTGAGGAATACGAGACCAGCCTGACCAACGTGGTGAAACCCTGTCTCTACTAAAAATACAAAATTAGCTGAGTGTGGTGGAGGGCAGCTGTAATTCCAGCTACTTAGGAGGCTGAGAAGGAGAATCGCTTGAACCCAGGAGGCAGAGGTTGCAGTAAGCCAAGATTGCACCATTTTATTCCAGCCTGGGTGGCAAGAGCAAAACTCCATCTTAAAAAAAAAAAAAAAAGTTTTCTAAGCAGTATAGGGCTGGATGAAAATTGGGTCACAGTTTGGGATTTGCTATCCAGACATCTTGTACTCTACCTTTTTAAAAATAGCTAAGTATACTGCCAAAAACTAGATTCTATAATATTTCATCTTCATGAAAAAGAAATAGTACGTGGGCCATAATATACGTATAATGGAATGTTAGCCTTAAAAAGGAAGATACTCTGACACTTGCTAGCTACAACATGGAAGAACCTTCAGGACATTATGCTAAGTGAAACAGACCAGTCACAAAAAGAGAAATCCTGTATGATTGTACTTATATGAGTTGTCTAGAGTTGTCATGTTCATCGAAATGACAGTAGATGGTGATTGCCAGGAGTAAGGGTTAAGAGAAGTGGTGGGTAGTGGGTATAGAGTTAAAATTTTATGGTTGGGTGCAGTGGCTCACACCTGTAATCCCAGCACTTTGCGAGGCCGAGGTGGGAGGATCACGAGGTCAGGAGTTTGAGACCAGCCTGACCAAAATGGTGAAACCCTGTCTCTACTAAAAATAAAAAAAATTTAGTCAGGCATGGTGACGAGTGCCTGTAATCCCAGCTACTCAGGAGGCTGAGGCAGGAGAATCGCTTAAACCCGGGAGGTGGAGGTTGCAGTGAGCTGAGATCACACCATTGCACTCCAGGCTGGGTGAGAGTGAGACTCTGCCTCAAAAAAAAAAAGAAAGAAAAAAATATATATATGATTAAAAAGTTCCAGAGATTGGTGCACAACAATGAGAATATACTTAACACTACCGAACTGTATACTTAAAAATAGTTAGCATGGACTTGGCTCATGACTGTAATCCCAGCATTTTGGGAGGCCGAGGCAGGTGGATCACTTGAGGCCAGGAGTTCAAGACCAGCCTGGCCAACATGGCAAAACCCCATCTCTACAAAAAATACAAAAATTAGCCAGGTATGGTGATACATGCCTATAATCCCAGCTACTTGGGAGGCTGAGGCATGAGAATCTCTTGAGCCTGGGAAGCAGAAGTTGCAGTGAGCTGAGATCGTACCACTACACTCTAGCCTGGGGGACAGAGTGAGACTGTCTCCAAAAAAAAAAAAAAAAAAACCAAAAAACAGGATGGTCACTTTTGTTACACGTATTTTACCACATTAAAAAAGGGTTTTTAATGGGCCATAAACTCAATGTCCAAATAATCATTGTTGCTACCTTTTTTTAAAGTTTTACAAAAGATTTTTTTTTAAACTCAGTTTCTGCCTTATGTAGCATTCCCTCTCCCTCACCAAAAAAAGTTTGTCATTTTCATAAATAAATACTTATTATCTGATACCGTGTGCTACTATTTAGTAGATACTAACGATACATCATATAAAAATTACTGACTTAAATTTTATGGTGAGTATAGGCTTTAAGATATTATGTAAACTATAGAATGTTAGCTAGTACTAAGACAGAAAAATAAAACAAGGAAGGGGGAGTGAAGCATCGGAGGGGAAATGATGACATTTTAGAAAGGGCAATCAGGAAAGGCCTCACTAGGAAAGTCACTTTTGAGTAAAGAACTTGCTGTAATGAAGAATGGTGCATTGAGCAGAGGGAACAGTAAATACAAAGTCCTGGAAGATCGTACATTCCTGGCTTTCAAGATTGTTTTTAATTATAGGATCCATATGACAAAATGTGCTACTTTAACTGTCAAGTGTACAGTGCAGTGGCATCAACTTCATTCGCAATGTTGTACAACCATCACCACTACCTGTTTCCATTTTTTTTTACCACCTCAAAGCACTGTACCCATTACCAAATAACTTCTACTCTCCCCTTCCTCTAGCCCCAGTAACCTCTAATCTAGTTTTATGTACCTTCTGTCTCTGAATTTTCCTATTCTAGGTACTTCATATAAGTGGAATATTTGCTTTGTGTCTACCTGCTAATATCTCTGAACATAGTGTCCTCAGGGTTCATCCATGTTGTAGCATGTGTCAAAACTTTATTACTTTTTATGGCTGAGTAAGATTCTATTATAAATATCTGTTGATGGACACTGTTTTCAGCTTTTGTCTATTGTGAATAATGCTGCTATGAGTGTTTGTGTACAAGTTCTCTATTTGAGTCCCTATTTTCAATTGCTTTTGGTGAATAGTATGTACCTAGGAGTGAATTTGCTGGGTTATAAGGTAATTCTCTGTTTAACTTTTTAAAATGTTTTGTTATTTAGGCCAGGCGTGGTGGTTCATACCTGTAATCCCAGCACTTTGGGAGGCTGAGGCGGGGGGCTCACCTAAGGTCAGGAGTTCGAGATCAGACTGGCCAACACGGGGAAACCCTGTGTCTACTAAAAATACAAAAAAATTACCTGGGCATGGTGGTGGGCACCTGTAATCCCAGCTACTCGGGAGACTGAGGCAGGAGAATCGTTTGAATCCTGGAGGCAGAGGTTGCAATGAGCCAAGATTGCACCATTGCACTCCAGCCTTGGTGTCAGAGTGAGACTCCGCCTCCAAAAATATATATATATATATAAAATTTTCCTTTGTTTTTTGTTTGTTTGTTTTTGGTTTTTAGAGACAAGGTCTCACCTTGTCACCCAGGCAGAAGTGCAGTGGTGCAGTCATAGCTCACTGCAGCCTTGGCCTCCTGGGCTCAAGCAGTCCTCCTGCGTCAGCCTCCTGAGTAGCTGGGACTACAGGCACACATGTACCTGTCTGGCTTGTTTAACTTTTTGAGGAACCACCGCACTATTTTCCACAGTGGCTATACCATTTTACATTCCTACCAGAAATGTATGAGGGTTCCAATTTCTTCACATCTTCTCCAACGCTTGTTTATTTTTTATACCATTCCTAGTAGGTGTGAAGTGATATCTCATTGTGATTTCTATTTGTGTTTCCCTAATGACTGATGTTGAGTGTCTTCATGTCCTCCTTGGACATTCCTGTATCTTTTTTAGTGAAATATCTAATGAAGGTCTTTGTCCATTTTAAAATTGGGTTGTCTTTCTGCTATTGAGTTGTAGGAGTTCTTTAAAAATTCTGGATATTAAACCCTTATCAGATATATGATTTACAAATACTTTCTTGCATTCTGTGGGTTGCCTTATCTTCTGCTACCTTTGGGTTTCGTTTGCTTTTCTATTTCCTTAGGGGTACAATTAGGTTATTAATTTAAGATGTATCTTTTAAAAATATAGTTGTTCACAGGTATAACTTTCCCTCAGAGCACTCCTTTCACTGGATCTGATAAGTTTTGCTATATTGCGTTTCAATTTTCACTTGCCTAAAGGTATTTTCTAATTTTCCTCGTTATTTCTTAGACCCATTGATTGTGTGCTGTTTAATTTTTACATTTTGTGATTTTTCTAATTTGGCTTCTGTTACTGATATTTAGGTTTATTCCATTGGAGTCAGAGAGGACACTTTGTATACTTGTAATATTTTAAAATGTTTGAAGAATTGTTTTGTGGCCTACCATATGGCCAGTCCTGGAGAGTGTTTCATCTGTACTCTGGAAGAATGTATATTTTGCTATTGTTGGGTAGAGTGTCTGTATATGTCTGTTAGATCTAATTGGTTTGTAGTGTTGTTCAAATCCTCTTTTGTTATTGATTTTCTGTCTGGTTGGTCTATTCATTATTGAAAATGAGATATTTAAGTCTCTGACTATTGTAGAACTTTCTACAATTATATTGTAGAATTGTTTGTTTTTCTCTTCAATTCTGAGTATTTTTACTTCATAAATTTTGTGGGTCTGTTGTTAGGTGCATGCATATTTATAATTGTTATATCATATTGGTAGGCTGAGTCACTTTCATCAGTGTGTAATGTCCTTCTTTGTTTCTTGTAACCTCTCCCTCTCTCTCTCTCTCTCGTACCCAGCCATTTTTTTATTTCAGGCTGAAGTGCAGTGGCACAATCATAGTTCACTGTAACCTCCAACTCCTGGGCTCAGGACATACTCCAGCCTCAGCCTCCCAGTTAGCTAGGACTACAGGTGTGCACTATCATACTGGCTAATTAAAAATATATATACATTTTTTTGTAGAAATGGGGTCTTGCTGTATTTCCCAGGCAGGTGTTGAACTCCTGGCCTCAAGCAATACTGTCACCTCAGCCTCCCAAAGTGCTGGGATTGCGGCAGGTATGAGTCACTGTGCAAGGCCGTCTTGTAACCTTTTTTGACTTACAGTATTTTGTTCGATACTAATATCCCAGCTCTCTTTTGGTTACTATTTTTATGAAATATATTTTTTCATTTCTTGTTTTTTATTCTCCTGTGACTTTGTATTTAGAGTGAGCCTCTTGTGAACAGTATATAAGATGGATTATGTTTTTGTTTTCATTTTTATCCATTCTGCTAATCTCTTCCTTTTAAGTAGAAAATTTAATTCATTTACATTTGAAGTAATTATTGATAAGGAAAACCTACTTCTGTTATTTTGCTTTTTGCTTTTTAATGTCTTGTATGCTCTTTGTTCCTTAACTCATCCATTACTGCCAATTTCTTGTATTTAGATCTTTTTTTTTTGTAGCATGCCATTTTGATTTCTTTCTTTCCTTTTCTGTATATTTTTTAGTTATTTTCCTTAATGGTTATGTTGGGGATTATAATTAACAAAAGTTATAACAATGTATTTTAAATGCCAAGTTAGTTTCAGTGGTATACACATGCTTAGCTCCTAAACATCTGTCTCTTCACCTTTGTGTTGTTATTGTGAAAGATTACATCTGTCTACATTGAGTGCTCATTAACAGAAATTTAAAATGGGTTATTTCTTTGCCTTTAGCATCATATTTTTTTAAAAAGCCATTACTTACCAAAGGTACAATTATGCTGGCTTTTATATTTACCTATATAATTACCTTTAGCAGTATTCTTTGTTTCTTCATATGGCTTCAAGATATTCTCTAGTGTCCTTTCATTTTATCCTAATGGATTCCCTTAATCATGTCTTTTAGAGGAGCTCTACTAATAACAAACTCCTTTAGCTTTTATTTATCTAAATGGATCTTAATTTCTCTTCATTCTTAAAAAAATAGTTTTTTGCATAGAATTCTTAGTCAACAGTTTTTTTCTTTCAGCACTTCAAATATTTCATGTCAGTGCTTCTGGCCTTCATGGTTTCTGATGAGAAATCTACTTTTATCTTGTTGAAGTCCTCTTTTACTTGATGAGTCTTTTTTCTCTTGCCACTTTCAAGATTCTCTTTGTCTTTTGACAAATTGACTATAATGTGTTATGATGTGATCTCTTAGAATTTATCCTCCATGGAGTTTGTTGAGCTTCTTGGATGTGTAGATTAATGTCGTTCATCAAATTTGGGGAGTTTGGGGCCATTATTTCCTCAAATAGTCTTTCTGCCCTTTTCTCTCTCCTCCTCCTCCTGGGATGCCCACAATATATATTTTATTCTCTTGATGTTGTCTCATAGGTTTTTTGGACTCTGTTCACTTTTCTTCTTCATTTTCCCTTCCCTCCCTTCCCCTTCCCTCCTTCACTGTTTTAGATTTAAGTTGGAAAATGTTTGATTCTTGTAATAAGCAATACAAAATTAAAACTCTCCTTCTTCTGCCTTCCTTCCACACCTATGCGTCTACTCAAAGGCATTGCCCCAGTAATTCTTTCTTCTCTCTCCTGTAGTCCCAGCTACAGGAATGCACCATGCCTGGCTAATTTTTTTTTTGGTTTTTTTTGAGACGGAGTCTCACTCTGTCGCCCAGGCTGGAGTGCGGGGGCCAGATCTCGGCTCACTGCAAGCTCCGCCTCCCGGGTTTACGTCATTCTCCTGCCTAAGCCTCCGGAGTAGCTGGGACTACAGGCGCCCGCCACCACGCCTGGCTAATTTTTTGTATTTTTTAGTAGAGACAGGGTTTCACGGTATTAGCCAGGATGGTCTTGATCTCCTGACTTCGTGATCCGCCCGTCTCGACCTCCCAGAGTGCTGGGATTACAGGGGTGAGCCACCGCGCCCGGCCTTTTTTTTTTTTTTTTTTTTTTGTAAAGACAAGGGTCCCCTCCCCTTCCCTTGTCCTGTCCTTTTCTGACAGAGTCTCGCTGTGTCACGCAGGCTGGAGTGCAGTGGCACAATCTCACCTCACTGCAAACTCCGCCTTTCGGGTTCAGGCGATTCTCCTGCCTCAACCTCTCCCAAGTAGCTGGGATTATAGGCGCCTGCCATCATGCCCAGCTAGTTTTTGTATTATTATTTTTTTTTAGTAGAGACGGGGTTTCACCATGTTGGCCAGGTTGGTCTCGAATTCCTGACCTCAGGTGATCCACCCACCTTGGACTCCCAGAGTTCTGGGATTACAGGCATGAGCCACCAGGTCCAGCCTCTTCATTATTTTTTCTTTGTGATCCTCTTGTTGGAGAATCTGGTAATTTCAATCCTTCTATCTTCAAGTCTTCAAGTTTGCTGATTATGTCTTCAGTTTGCTCAAATCTCCTGTTGAACCATGATAATGCACTTTTTATTTCAGGTATTGTACTTTTCAGCTCCATAATTTCTATTTTGTTACTTTTAAGATGTTCTATTTCTGTATTGATATTCTTATTTTGTTCATATGCCATTTTCCTGGTTTGCTTTCATTCTTGGGCCATGGTTTCCTTTAGCTTTTTGATCATGTCTAAGACACTTGATTTCAAGTTTTTGACCATCAAATCTAATGGACTTTCTTGGGGACAGTTTCTGTCAACTTTTTTCTTCCTTTGGATGGGCCTTCTTATTCTTTGTATGCTTTGAGGGTATGTGTGTGTGTGTGTGTTTGGGGGCGGCGGTGCACATACACATGCGTGTGTGTGTGTATGTATGTGAGAAAACCAGACCATTTGATACTGTGATGTGCTAACTTCAGAAATAAGATTTACTCCCTCCCTTAGCATTTGCTGTTCTTCATTGTTGAAGTCTGGAGTCATTTGTTTAGACATTTTTTTTAAACTATTTTCTGTATTGACTATATTGGTTGTTGTCTGAGGTCACTGAAGCCTCTATTACTTAGGTTTGTGTTTAGCCAGTGTTTTAATACAGATTTCCTTGAATGCTAGGTGTATTTTGTTTTCAGCATTCTCTTGGTTGTTGTAAATATTGACTGTTTTCCAGAGTTCTGATAAAGTTGGTTCTGACACTTCCTGCTTGTTTTGGGTGTTTCTGTGGAGAGACAGGTATTTGGAGCTGTCTACTCTTGTCATTTTGCTGACTTCACTCTCTCATGCTTGGCTTTTTAGTGACCTGAGGAGGTGAGCAAGGGGGTGAGCAAGAGAGAAGTACAACCAGAGATGAGGGCAGAGAGCTGTTCTGGTGGTGGTGCAGGGCCGTGCTTAGAAGTCATAGTAAGGATTTCAGTTTTTCATGTGAGTGACATAAAGAGTCATTGGAGGGTTGTGAGCCGAGGAGTGTCCTGAATTAACTTGCATTTTAATGAGATCACTGTTTTGAAACAGGGCAAGATAAATAGCAGGCTGTTAGTTGCCAATCAAGTGTCCAAGATGAGAAGTCAAGTGGTTTGTTAGGTAAATGGGTCTAAATTTAAGGTAGAGATTTATAATTAATAGATGTAAGTTTGGGAATTGCCAATATAGAGATTTTATTTAAAACCTTGAGATTGGATGAAATCACCTTGGAGGTGAGTATAGATAGAAAAGAGAAGAGGTTGGGGTCCTCCAACGTTTGTAGATTGAAATCTGTAAAAAGAGAATGAGAATAAACGCTCAGAAAAGTAGGAGAGAAACAAAGTGAATATCATATATAACAATTGAATGAAGTTAAGTGTTTTAAAGAGGACTCCATGATAACTACATCAAATGCTGCTGATAGGTAGTGTTAGATGAGAAGTGAAAAATGACCCTCGTATTTACTTATGTGAAGGTCAGTATGCTCTCAGGTCAGTTTGGTGAGATGATGGGATTTCAAGAGAGATTTCAAGTGGATTCAAGAGAGAATGGCAATAAATAAATTGAAGACAGTAACCCTAACAGATTTCTCAAGTTTATTGTAAAGAGGAAGAAAGAAGGGGGAGGAAATTGAAAGGATAATAAATGGGATCAAGAGAGGGGATATTTGAAGATGAGAGAAATAACAGCTTGTTTGTATACAGATGAGAATGGGACAAATTGATGACTCAGGAGAGAGAAGAAAGAATTACTGGGGTAATGCCTTTGAGTAGACGAGTAGGTGGGGAAGGAAGGCAGAAGGAGGAGAGTTTTAATTTTTTATTGCTCATTACAAGAATCAAACATTTTCCAACTTAAATCTAAAACAGTGGAGGAAACTTTTTAAAAGTAATATCCTTGTTTTTTGTTTTTGTTTTTGTTTTTGGAGACAGGGCCTTCAGGCTAGAGTGTAGTGGCTCAGTCATGGCTCATTGCAGCCTCAATCTCTCAGGCTCAAGTGATCCTCCCACCTCAGCCTCTCAAATAGCTGGGACTACAGGAATGCACCATGCCCGGCTAATTTTTTTTTTTTTTTTGGTAGAGACAAGGGTCTTATTTTGTTACCTAGGCTGGTCCTGGGCTTAAGCATTCCTCCCATTTCGGCCTTCCAAAGTGCTGGGATTACAGGTGTGAGCCACTGCACCTTGCCAATTTTCAGATTTATTTGTGATATGATTGAGGAAAGCTGATCAGAAATACTTCAGCTTGTAGGTAGGAGACACAATTATTCTGGCATGTGAGTATCTGTATGCTAGCTGGTAAGGTGCCCAGGAAAAGAGAGATCAGATCAAATAATGAATATACAGCTGAATAGAAAGAGTACACGTCCTTACCTGCTTTAATCCTTACTGGATACAGAGTTAATCAGTTCTTGTTACCTTTTAAAGGGCTAGCCTTAAATAATTAAGGGACAATATTGAATTCATATTAATTTTTTTTTTTTTTTTTTGAGATGGTGTCTCGCTCTGTCGCCCAGGCTGGAGTGCAGTGGCCGGATCTCAGCTCACTGCAAGCTCCGCCTCCCGGGTTTACGCCATTCTCCTGCCTCAGCCTCCCGAGTAGCTGGGACTACAGGGCCCGCCACCTCAGCCGGCTAGTTTTTTTTTTATTTTTTAGTAGAGACGGGGTTTCACCGTGTTAGCCAGCATGGTCTCGATCTCCTGACCTCATGATCCGCCAATCTCGGCCTCCCACAGTGCTGGGATTACAGGCTTGAGCCACCGCGCCCGGCCGAATTCATATTAATTTAATGTTAATACCCTTTCAATTGATATTTATTACTCAAAAGTATCTGGGCTTCCTAATTTTTTGATAAAAAGTAAGAATTCTAGATATCCTAAATTTAAATTTTCAAATTTCACTAATGTTTTACTAATATTTCCTGAGCTGTGACTTTCTAAATCTGACTCTTCCTCAAACCAAACATCACTTACTATTATTACTGATTTAAAAACATCTTGCTTTTGTGTGGAAAACATTTTAATATGCATTGTATCACTTAATCATTGTATCAAGTATGTAGGATAGTCAGAGGGTTTTTTGTTGATTCTTTAGTTTTTATATTCTTCAGGTCCCTAATAATAAGGAGCTTTGTGGATGATACTATGCATCTTCTAGAGAAGTGGTCCTCAACCTTTTTGGCACCAGGGACCGGTTTCGTGGATGGGGGTGGGGAAGTGGGGGGATGGGTGGAGGGAGATGATTTCAGGATGAGACTGTTCCACCTCAGGCATGAATTAGATTTTAATAAGGGAGCACAACCTAGATCACTTACGTGTGCAGTTCACGATAGGGTTCACGCTGCTATGAGAATCTAATGCTGCCGCTGACGTGACAGGAGGCGGAGCTCGGGCAGTAATTCTAGCCAACCTGCTGCTCACCTCCTGCTGTGCAGCCTGGTTTCTAACAGGCCGCGCACCCATTCCATCTGCAGCCTGGGGTTTCGGGACCCATGTTCTAGAGTTATCATTTGTGACAGAGTCAGTAAAAATCATTTCAGTTAAATTTTGAAGTTTTAAATTTTGATTGATTAAAATGATTGCTGTAGCTTACCCCTTCTCAAAAAAAAAAAAAAGATTTTTTTCTTGAGTCATTTAAAAATATATCTACTCTAGAGTTCTTATTTATTTTAAAATTTTTCCAGAGCATACTTTTTACATTACTAGCTTATTTTAACATTGTCATAAGTTTCAAAGTTGTATTGGATAGATAAAATATTTTCTTTGAGAAGACACAGACTTCCACTGTAACTTAAATCATCCAAAGGAATTTCACCTACTTAATTTTTACTCAGAAAGATCTACCTTGCAAATACTTGCCAAGTAAAATTAGTTGGTAATTAGGTTGAATAAAATCAGTTGATTTTTTTTTTTTTTTTTTTTTTTGAGACAGTGTCTCATTCTGTTGCCTAAGCTGGAGTGCAGTGGCACAATTATGGCTCACTGCAGCCTCAACCTTTCAGGTGCAAGCAGTCCTTCCACCTCAGCCTCACAGGTAGCCGAGACTACAGGTACACACCACCATGGCTGAGTAGTTTAAAAATTTTTTTTTGAGACGGATGTCACGCTTGTTGCCCAGGCTGGTCTCAAACTCCTGGGCTCAAGTGATCCTCCTTATCTAAAAGATATAACAGAAAATTAGAAGTTTTGAAATAATTTTACTTATATAATTTTTATTCTTAAAGTAGCTTTACTGAGATATAATTCAGATACCATACAATTCATTCATCTAAAATGTATATTTAGTGGCTTTTGGCATACTCAAGAGTTGTTTATCCATTACCATGGAACCAATTTTAGAGCATTTTCATTACCCGCAAAAGAAATCCCATAACCTGTAGCTAACACTCACCAATCACCAGTCCTTCTACCCACCCACCATGCCACCAGCTCTAGGTGACCACTAATCTATTTTCTCTATATATATACTTGCCTACTTTTGACATTTTATATAAATCGAATCATATAATATGTGGTTTTTTGTCACTGACCTCTTTCACTTAGCATAATGTTTTCAGAGTTCATCTATGTTGTAGCATGTATCAGTACTTAATTTCTCTTTATTGTTTTTGTTCCTTTTTTCTAGGATTTTGACACTTCATGACCTGTCATTATTTAGAGCAATAATGAATATTGATCTGTTTTGGATTAGTTGATGACCTTCGGAAATGATCCAATAATATCTACTATAGAGAAGCTGAATATACTCCATTTGGAGTGAACAACCGGATTGTTACAGAATTTCCAAGATGACAGATCCAATGATGGATTTTTTTGATGATGCCAATCTTTTTGGTGAGACCTTAGAAGGCTTGTCAGATGATGCATTTGTACAACCAGGGCCTGTTTCACTAGTTGATGAATTGAATTTGGGTGCAGAATTTGAACCGTTGCACATAGATTCACTGAACCATGTTCAAGGTACTCCAGCACATCAGAAGATGACTGATTTTGAACAGTTAAATCAATTTGATTCAATAAAATTTCACCACGTTAATCAATCTTTTGGTAGCCCAGCTGAACATGTGTTATCTCCACACTCTCAGTTTAATTGTTCTCCAATCCACCCCCAAAACCAACCCAATGGTTTGTTTCCAGATGTATCAGATGGCAGTCCAATGTGGGGCCATCAGACATCTACTAGCATTTCAAATCAAAATGGATCTCCTTTTCACCAACAAGGACATTCACACTCTATGCATCAAAATAAAAGCTTTGTGGCGCACCATGACTTTGCCTTATTTCAGGCCAATGAACAACAAACACAGTGCACTTCACTACGCTCACAACAAAACAGAAATAATCTCAACCCAGGGCAGAATTCTCTTAGCCAGTCTAAAAATTTTATGAATGTTTCTGGTCCACATAGAGTCAGCGTTAACCACCCACCACAAATGACTAATGCATCTAATTCACAACAGTCTATTTCAATGCAGCAATTTTCTCAAACGTCGAATCCTTCAGCACACTTTCACAAGTGTAGCAATCATCAAGAAGGAAATTTTAATGGACCTTCCCCAAATATGACTTCTTGTTCTGTCAGCAATTCACAACAATTTTCTTCACATTATTCCTTTTCCAGTAATCATATATCACCAAACAGTCTACTTCAGTCCTCTGCAGTTCTTGCACCTAATCATACAAATCAGACTTTATCTGATTTTACTGGAAGTAACTCCTTTTCACCTCATAGAGGAATCAAGCAAGAATCTACTCAGCATATCCTAAACCCCAATACATCATTGAATTCAAATAATTTCCAAATATTGCATTCGTCACATCCTCAGGGTAATTATAGCAATTCAAAATTATCTCCTGTGCACATGAACTTCCCAGATCCTGTTGACTCAGGAACTCAAATGGGCCACTTCAATGATCATGTAGAAACTAATGGCTTTTCATCTTTAGAAGAGAATTTACTTCATCAAGTGGAATCTCAAACTGAGCCATTCACAGGACTTGACCCCGAGGACCTCCTTCAGGAGGGTCTTCTTCCTCACTTTGATGAGTCAACATTCGGACAAGATAATTCAAGTCACATTTTAGATCATGACCTTGATCGGCAGTTTACCTCGCATCTTGTAACACGGCCTTCTGATATGGCTCAGACTCAGTTGCAAAGTCAGGCTCGGAGTTGGCATTCATCATTTTCTAATCATCAGCATTTACATGACAGAAATCACCTATATTTACAGCGACAGGTATGTAGCTCTTTGCTTTTATTTTGGAGATTTGGGGGTAGGGTGGACTGTTAGTCATTGGGTTAATATTATATGAGACATAGTCAGGATTTCTCAAACTTAATAATTCTATTAAGTGAACATACATATTTTGATACAGGTTTATATTGTTTTACAAGTCTTATATTGAAAGTGATTCACTGATATGCTCAAAGCAATAGATTAACTTCTGTATTTAGAAAATTTTAAGGTGTTAAGACTTCTTTTGTGATGTTTATGAATACCTTTGAGAGAAAGTTATTTTATCAAAAACAACTTAATAATCATAATTAAAAGGGAAAAACCAGACTGGGAAAATTTTATTGCAAATACAGTCGACATTGAGTTAATATTCCTATAAAAAGCTTTATAAATTGATTAGCAAACTTTTAACATCTCAGTTGATAACTAGATAAAGCATATAAGCTGAAATTCACAAAAAGGAAATTAAATTAGTAAACAAAACCAGAATAATATGCAGCTTTAATAATAACAATTCAATTTAGAATGGTTTTATTTTTACCTGTTAGAAAAATATTTTAAATATTAATGCTTAATGCTGGCAAATTTATGGTGAAATTGGTACCTACATGGCTTTGTTAATTGATGCAAATATTTTGAAAAGCAATTTGGTACTAGATTAAAGAGTATAAAAATTCTCCATTTTAATAACCCAAACATAGCAGAAGTATATACCCAAAGATATTTATCTTAATATACTTACAAGGGACAGCTGAAAAAAGCAATAACTCATTATTGTAATCATGATAGACCATAGGCACTAAAAAGATTTTGAACACTAACATTGAGAGTATGTTAATGATGGAGAAAAGAGCATAATTCAAAATTAAGATCACAGTAAAGCAAGGTTAAGAGTGTGGCCTCTGGTACCAGCCTACCTGGTTTAGAATCATGTGTCCCGCTACTTACTAGCTCGGTGACTTTGACTTAGATAATTTCTGTGTGTCTCTTTTTCCTCATCTTTAAAGTGTGAAATAATAATAGGATCCAGCTAATAGGGCTTTGGAAAGGATTAATAGATTTATAACATGTACACATGCTTAGACTATGCCTAGCATATAGTAAGAAATAAATTTTTTTTTTTGAGAGGGGTTTCTTTTGAGACAGGGTCTCATTCTATCACTCAGATTGAAGTGCAGTGGCACTATCAGGGCTTACTGCAGCCTGAACCTCCCTTGGCTCAGGTGATCCTCTGGCCTCAGCCTCCTGGGTAGCTGGGACTATAGGCACGTGCCACCATCCCTGGCTATTTTTTTGTGAAGTTGTGGTCTTGCCATGTTGCCCAGGCTAATCTTGAGCTCCTGTGCTCAACCAATCCACTCTCTTCGGCCTCCCAAAGTGCTGGGATTATAGGCGTGAGACACTCTGCCTGGTCTTAAGTGTTTTTATTAATTACACTTTTTTTCATAGTAGTATGAAAATATGTATATGGGCCAGGTATGTTAGCTTATACCTGTAATCCCAGCACTTTGGGAGATTGAGGTGAGAGGATTGCTTGAGGCCAGGAATTCCAGATCAGCCTGGGCAATGTAACGATACTCTATCTCTACAATAAGTATATTTTTAAAAAATTAGCCAGGTATGATGGTGCACTCCTGTAGTCCCAGCTACTCAAGAGGCTGAGGTGAGCAGATGGGTAGGTCAAACCCAGGAGTTGCAGGCTGATCACACTACTGCCAGTCTAGGCATTAGAATCAGACCCTGTCTCTGAGAAAAAAAAATTTGCATATGAAAAAATACCAGAAGAAAATAGGTTTAGTTAGTGCAATTACACCTTTCTTTCCCTTATTTTCTACAATTTTATCATGAATATATTACTTTCATAACAAAAAATTAATGTAATATTTTATGTTTTTAAAAATTCTCTTGTTAAATTAAGGATTCATAAAATGCTTCAATACCTTGGTTACCTGTGATATTCAGTGGACAATGAAATGTACCAAAGTTCTTGAAATTAAATATTTAGGGATCCATTTTTCATTTTAAAGCCTTGAAGTATTTGAAAAAGATTAAATCTGTGTCTTTCCCATTGGGTTGATTTTAGTTCTATTTCTTTTTTCCTTTCTTGAGAAGGAGTCTCACTCTGTTTCCCAGGCTAGAGTGTACTGATGCAATTTCCGCTCACTGCAACATCTGCCTCCCAGGTTCAAGTGATTCTCCTCCCTCGGCCTCCTGAGTAGCTGTGATTTACAGGCGTGTGCCACTCTGCCCAGCTAATTTTTGTGTTTTTAGTAGAGATGGGGTTTCAGCATGTTGGCCAGGCTGATCTCTCGTCTTGAACTCCTGACCTCAGGTGATCCACCCACCTCGATCTCCCCAAGTACTGGCATTACAGGTGTGAGCCACTGCGCCCGGCCACTTTAGTTCTATTTCAGAACGATATTTCAGCACATTTTTTGAAATGTCTAGGGAGATGTAGAAATATTTAAAAGACATTTATAAACCCTCCATCTCCCCCTCTTTTTGTGACATGAGTTGAGTATTGTGGTTTTGCTCCCTCTACTGGAAGAAGATCAAGCATCTCAGAAGGACCCTGGGAAAACTCTCCACTGGTTGAACTTAGGTGCATCTATCTACTTTGTATGTAGGTTTCTGACTAGTTTGACCAATCATTTTTGTCTAGTGTATACTTGAAATTATGAGAGCTTATTGATTTATTTTTACACATTTTATTCTTCTAAGACATGTTATTTTGATTCATATTTTGTTGTTTTTGAATTAATGCATTTCTAAACATGTTTCCCAGGCTTTAAAAAGTAGTAAGGACTCCTTTTGATAGATTTGGAGTGAATGGAGGGTAATAATAAATAACTAAAGCAGTCTCTAATGCTAGCATGTAGATAGAGAGCACTCCATCTGAGATAAGTTATTTTCAGACCTGCCTTAACCAACCTTTCATAAATTATCTTATTCTACACTGATAATACAGTTTTAAGTCACTCACTTTTTTGTTTCAGTTTTTTTGTTTTGTTTTGTTAACTTGTTCTTTTTTTCACATGTCCAAAAACTGACAAAGGGCAGTTTGTTTGGAATACTTTTTTCATTTATTGAAAGTCTGTTCTTGGCCGGGAGCAGTGGCTCATGCCTGTAACCCCAGAACTTTGGGAGGCCAAGGTGGGCAGATCACCTGAGATCAGGAGTTCGAGACCAGCCTGGCCAACATGGCGAAACCCCATCTCTACTAAAAATACAAAAATTAGCGGGGCGTGGTGGCGCATGCCTGTAATCCCAGCTACTTGGGATGCTGAGGCAGGAGAATCGCTTGAACCCAGGAGGCTGAGGTTGTGATAAGTCAAGATTGTACCATTGCATTCTAGCCTGGGCAACAGAGCAAGACTCCATCTCAAAACAAAAAAAGAAAAGAAAATCTGTCTCAACCAGGTGGCATGGTTTACGCCTGTAATTCCAACACTTTGGGTGGGTGAGACAGGAGGGATGACTTAAGCCCAGGAGTTTGAGGCTGCAGTGAGCTGTGATTGTGTTGCTCCACTCACCAGCCTGGGTAATAGTGAGACCCTGTCTCAAAAAAAAAAAAAGGAAAAAAAAAACCCTCTGTTTTCAAGTTTCCTGTTACTTCTTAAACAGTGATATTTGGTATTTGTTGATTGTAAGAGTGAAAAAGAGAGATGGATTGGTAGAGAGGATTCTTATGATTATTATTATATGTTGCATATCAGTTTTATATGTACTGAATTATAGGTCACACATCCTAAATATGTGAAATGCAAATTATTTAATATGTGGAATTTATGACAGATTTTGACAGAGCATAGACTTTTTTGCCTATATAATTTTTGGTATGTTCTGTATAGTTATGATTAATAAGGAGTTTTTATGTTATTATGATGCCTCCACAGGTTCTATGGAAATAAATTTTTTTCTGGATTCTTTATTGGGCTTCTTTAACTCTCTTAATTGTAGTAATTTCATTTTAGACTAAATTACCATCACTACATGTGTATAGAAGTTAACAGATTTAAACATAATGAAGTGGCATAATTTTTTAGTTTATGAAAAATAATTTTGAGGTACATTTTGTTGGAGCCAAAACAAGACATTCTTTAATCTACTGTTTAAAAAACCATGGATGACACTCTATTTAGAATTCTAGAAAGCTTTAGTGAGAATGTTGAATATTTAAAGAATATTTCTAAGCCTTGTTGTTTTCTTTTTTTTTCTTTTTTTTTTTTTTGAGATGGTCTCACTTTGTCACCCTGGTTGGAGTACAGTGGTAGATCTCAGCTTACTGCAACCTCTGCCTCCTGGGCTTAAGCAATCCTCCCACCTCAGCTTCCCAAGCAGCTGGCACCACAGGCACACACCACCATGCCCCACTAATGTCTATATCTTTTTATAGAGATAGGATTTTGCCATGTTGGCCAGGCTGGTCTCAAACTCCTGAGCTCAAGTGATCCACCTTAGCCTCCCAAAATGCTGGGATTACAGTTATGAGTCACCGTGCCTGACTCAGCCTTGCTTTTTTAAATTTCCCAACTGTAGCGGGGTGATCGTAGGTATCACTTCAAATTTCTCAGCGTACCCTAAAGTCTGTGGCAATTGTTAACAACAGTGAATATTGCTGATTTGACTTTAGAATGTTACTGCTTAGAAAAGAGAGAAGAGCCAGGACACAGTGGGAGGAGAGGCCAGAGGGAGATGGAGAAGAGTGGGGTTGTCGGGAGGAGGAAGAAAAAAGAAAAAAAGTGAGAAGCTCTAACAAGTGTTTCCAAATATAAGTATGTACAAGACATAACATAGGGAAAATACTAGCTTATTTATCATCTCTTGATTTTTGGAGCAAAGGAATTTTGAGAGACTAATACTCTGAACTTTTTATTGCTCTCATGACAAATATTTTCTGCTGTCTTTATAACAGAATCTTTAGTTTTTGTCTTATTTGTGAAGTGGGAATAACATGGAGCACTGTGATCTCTCAATGTTTGTAAATTAAGTTTAGTGTAAAAGTTCTGTATAAGTGAAACATGTTATGAGGGATGGCAGAACTGGCATTCAAAACAGGAAACAGAATTTTAAGATGTACTCATATGTAATGTTTTGTTGCCTTTTGTATTTTGATAGATTTTGTACTTTTTTTATTACCTTGAATTATTATTTCTTTTCCTGAAGGTAGAGAAATTTACATTACTTATAAACTTAAAAAAAAAAAAAACTTTTAAAAGAAAGAGAGGTTTGAGCAGCTCATAGAAGGCTTTTTTTTTTTTTTGGTGGGAGACAGGGTCTCTGTCACTCAGATTGGAGTGCAGTAGGGTGTGATCATGGCTCATTGCAGCCTCTATCTCCTGGACTCAAGCAGTCCTCCTGCCTGAGCCTCCCCTGTAGTGAGCCACCAAGCCTATCTAAATTTTTTTATTTTTTGTGGAGGCAAGGTCTCACTTTGTTGCCCAGGCTGGACTCAAACTTCTGGTCTCCAGCAGTCCTCCCACGTCAGCCTGCCAAGGTGCCTGACAAATTTAATAAATGGGTGTCATAAAAAAAATTGGTCCATATCAAAAACAATGTAAAGAATAAGTCATTTGTAATATTATTACCAAAAGATAATTGATTTGCTTTAATGCGACCCCCAGAGCAAATGCCAGAGAAAAGGCAAGTAGGCAAGGCAAAAAAAAACTTTATTTACAAACCAAATGTGAGGGAGGGGCGAGGTTCACCGGCCTCCGGCGATGGAGGCCGACAAAGTCGCTCCGGCGTTCTCGGGTGAGGTTCCTAGGTCCTCACAGGAGCAGGGGCCAAGGAAGTTTGCTCCAGCGTTCTCGGACGAGGTTCCTGGGTCCTGCGCAGGAGCAGGGGCTGAGGAAGCCCGCTCCGGCGCTCTCGGGCGAGGTTCCCGGGTCCCGCGCAGGAGGAGGGGCCGAGGAAGTTCGCTCCGGCGCTCTCGGGCGAGGTTCCCAGGTCCCGCACAGGAGGAGGGGCCGAGGAAGTTCGCTCCGGCGCTCTCGGGCGAGGTTCCCAGGTCCCGCGCAGGAGGAGGGGCCGAGGAAGTTCGTTCCGGCGCTCTCGGGCGAGGTTCCCGGGTCCCGCGCAGGAGGAGGGGCCGAGGAAGTTCGCTCCGCGTGCCCACTGGGAGCGGCTTTTACGTCCTGGGCCCGGGAGTGGGAGGGCAGTGGGTGGGATATAGGCGGGTCGGGGGCGGGTCGATAGGCGTGGCTAGGCGGGTTCCGGTTTCTCTCCGTCGGAGGTCGGGTTGCGCCTGCGCAGTCGACCTGTGTCTTTCCGGGGCGCGGGAAAGTTGACAGTGAACACGAACCCGGAACTGCGCCATCTTGCCTCCGTTTGTCCAAACAGTCCAACCTTTATTGATAATAGTGATAAGGGGCGGCATGGTCTGTCTGGCTACTTCCTGCTCTCAAAGGACGTCGTTAAGGTTGGGGTCTATGGTTGGTATTTGGACGTACGGATGAAGAAGCATCTGGTTGAAGGTGACGCGCGTGATCTCTTGAACTTTGGCTCGGAGAAATTTGATTAAAACAGGAGCGAGACATAAGACAAAACAGAGGATTAGTATGGGAATTAGGAACGGGAGCATCTGCTGTATTACGGGCAGCAGCCATACCGGTGGTCCGGGGGTGAAGGGGGTATTGTAGGTTTTTAGTTCTGCTTTAATCCTGTTTAGGGTTTGGATGTTAGTGTCCACTAGGCCTGACTCGTTTATGTAATAGCAGCATTCTTCTCCTAAGAAGAGACATATTCCTCCTTTTTCGGCAGTAAGTAAATCTAATGCTCGCCTATTTTGTGCTGCTACCTGGGCCACTGAGGTAATTTGATGCTGCAGAGAGGCCAGGCTTTCAGCTGAAGCCTCTATGGCCTCTCGTATTTGAGCTGCTAGAGATTGGGTAGACTGTACCGATTGGGCAAGTGCCCCAGTTCCAAGCCCTGACGCCACTAAGGAGGCGGCCAGGGAGACTCCGATGACTAGGGGAAGGAAGACAGCCCGTTTTTGGAGATCATTAGGAGGAGGGTTAAATTGTACGACGAGTTCAGCTACTTCTGCTTTACTATATAAGGTTAAACTAGGTACTAGGGACACTGGGACACAAAGGGATTGACCAATGGATGTGTGATTAAGGACCTTGAAGAGAGTTTTGTTGCACCAGAAATAACCTCCGATGGGAGCCGTGTGGGTCTTAGTGGGTGGCTGGGTGTAGTTACACCAGGAGGTGTTTGGGGTAGAGTAGCAGAAAGGAAGGATTGGACTTTCTGGGCTTTGGTATAGTGGGACTTGGAGTAAGAACGGTTTTTGGGAGGTGCCTATGGAGTTAGCTGTAGCCTTGAAAGCAGTAGGTAAAGGGACTGCCACTAAAGGGGCTCTTTCAAGGGCCGCACAGAGGAAACAATGGGAGAGATTTGTTAGGTTGGCTGCCCGTGTTAGGTTTAACCCTTGACGGACTAGTTTTAACCATGAGAAGGGGTCCTTATTGGAGGAGTGTAATTGATCTTGTAAGGCCTGTTCTTCTGCTTGTATGGCTAAGGTTAAATTCTGTAGGGCTTGTATGTTTTGAGGAAGGGATTTTTGCTGGACAAGTGTTCTTTTTATCAGGAGAGTAGCCATGGGATATGAACTAAGGATTGTGTGGCCTGTGTAGAGTCCACCTTTGACTCCGTCTGCCCATCGGGGGTCCCATGGGTCTTTGATATTTAATTGGTATTGAAGGGGGGTTCGTTGATTCGCAGTGGTGAAGAGCGCAGTGGGTTTCGTCTGTCTCAAGGTTGCATAATGGATCTTACAATAAATATAAGGGCATCCTAGGTTCTTTTGTTTCCAGTAAGTCTTACAATTGTAATGTGTCTGATCGTGCAGGAAGCAGAGAGCCTTAGCTCCAGCTGCACTGCAACACGATAGGGTGAAATTTATAGTAAGATGGGGTTGGCAGCCTGAAGGGGGGCAGTCAGCAGTGCCTTGTAGCTGTGAGTGCTATTTATTTTTGTGTGACCAAGTTTCAACTATAGAGAATCTCCATATGAAAGTTGGGTTAGTAATAGAGATTGAAATGCGAGAAAAAGATAGTAATATAAGTATGAAATAGTACTTCATCTTCAGTGTAATCACAGGGTACACCCTGTCACTGAAGATGTTCTATAAAGGTAAGCGGGAGAACCACTGTGATGGGCTATTTATTATCTGGAGGCAAGTAGGGATCTGGGGTAAGATATTGGAATTCTGTTATGTTTATATAGAGTATGGCGACAAATTGGGATAAGCGCAAGGGGTCAGGGAACGTGTGGTGGTTGGGAGAGTTTGGTGAATTTGAGACGGGTAGGGGTAAGTCTAGTAGATGTCCACTGATTGTCTTCTGTGGGGGCCTTTTTAAATTGTGATATATGGACCCAGTGCGTGTGTCCTAGAAGTTTGGCTGCTGTGTATGTGGATAGGAGGACAGTATAGGGGCCTTTCCACCTAGGCTGAAGATCTTTGGCTTGGGTATCTTTTAAGTATACTTGGTCTCCTGGGCTGAGAGAGAGATGTGGGCTATAGGTGTCTGTTAGAGAGGGGTGTGCTAGTTCTGCATGTTGTCTCAGGAGTTGTCTCAAGAGGGTGAGGTATGGGAGATAAGTTGCCAGCGGGGAAGAAAGGGTGGGTAACTGCTGGAGGGTGAGGGGCCGGCCGTAAACTAATTCAAACGGACTGAGGCCTGTTGGACTCCGTGTGGCTGCTCGCAGCCGGGTTAGGGCCAGGGGAAGGAGAGTTACCCACAATTGTCGAGTCTCGAGGGAGAGTTTGGTGAGTTGCTGTTTAATGAGCCCGTTGGCCTTCTCTACTTTACCAGAAGACTGAGGTCTATAAGGGATGTGGAGTTTCCAGGTGATGTGTAGGAGGGCTGCCACCTGTTGGACTACCTTGGAGATGAATGCTGGGCCATTGTCAGACTGAAGAGTGAGCGGGAGGCCAAACCTAGGAATAATGTGTTCAGTGAGTGTGGAGGCAACTATATTGGCAGTTTCTCCTGTAGTAGGATAGGCTTCTATCCATCCTGAAAAAGTATCAACGAGGGTTAAGAGATATTTGAATTTTTTATGCCTTGGCATGTGGATAAAGTCAATTTGCCAATCTTCGCCTGGTTGGTGCCCTCTGAGTTGATGGCTCGGGTGGCGGTTGCGCAATGCACCTTGAGGGTTTGACTTGAGACATGTGGAACACTGTCGGTTGATTATAATTAGGTGTTTCATGAGTGTGGGGCAGTGAATGAGGGGGCTTAGGAGGTTATATAAAGCTTTGGGTCCTATGTGTAGGGAATTATGTATGTCTTTTAGAATGGTGTGGAGTTGAGTTTCAGGAATAACTAATTTATTATTGAGGTAAATCCAATTGTCTGCGGCTAGTTTGGCTGTTGGATCTTGTAATAGTTTGGTCTTTTCCTCTTGGGTATAAGTAGGGGTATATTGAGGAGAGAGAAAACAAATAGAGGGAAGCGTGGGAGTGGAAATCCGGCTACCGACTTGGCATTGGTGTCGGCAAAGTTATTGCCAGCCGCCACCAAGTTAGATGGAGTCTGATGACCTTTACGGTGTATAATGGCTGCTCTGGAAGGTGCTGATAAAGTGTCTAGCAGTTTGAGTATCTGTTTTTTGTTGACTATAGGGGTACCACTGGTGGTTAGGAACCCTCGCTCTTTCCAGATGACAGAGTGGGTGTGTGCAATCAAGAAGGCATACTTGGAGTCTGTGTATATGTTTACCGTTTTTCCTCTGGATAGGAGGAGAGCCCTGGTTAGTGCGATAAGTTCTGCCTGCTGTGATGTTGTTCCTTGTGGTAAAGGCTTAGCTTCTAGGACAGCAGAAGATGTAACTACCGCGTGTCCTGCCTGTCTGTTTCCTAGAGAATTTATAAAAGAACTGCCATCTACAAATAGGGTTAACTGTGAGCCTTCCAATGGCTGGTCATGTAAATGTAAGTGACTAGGTGGTTGGGCCTCTAAAAGTTCTGGACAGGAGTGTTCAGTACTAGGTTGCTTGAGAGGGTCAGGAAGTAGGGTTGCTGGATTCAGAGAGGAACAGACTCCTAGGGCAATGGTGGAGTCCTCTATGAATAGGAGGTGAAAGAGTTGGAGTCTGGACGGGGTTAGATGGCTAATACTTCTGTGGGCAATAAGATCTTGAAGGTGGTGAGTAGAGAAGACTGTTAGGTTACCACCCCTAATAAGTTTCTTTGCTTCTTGGGTTAGAAAGGCTGCTGCTGCTAGGGCCCGAAGACAGGGCTGCCACCCTTGTACAGTGGGGTCTAATTGTTTAGATAGATATGCCACGGGGCGGTAGGTGGCGCCTATAGATTGGGCTAAAAGACCCACTGCAACTTTTTGTCTTTCATCTGTGAAAAGCTGGAAGGGGCATTGGAAGTCTGGGAGTGAGAGAGTAGGATGTGAGAGAAGGCAGTTTTTCAGGTGAGTGAAATGTTTATAGATTAACTTTGGGTTAGACAAAGGTCCTTGGGGAGTCTCCTTGACAGCTGCATATAGAGGCTTAGCCAAGATTCCGAAATTAGGAATCCAGTGTCTGAAAAATCCTACTAGGCCTAGGAAGGATTGAATTTCCTTAGCGTCTTGAGGAGGAGAAAGATTTTGTATTAGAATTAAGCGGTCTGTAGTAAGTGAGCGCGTCGTAGGCTTGATCTCAATACCTAAATATATGACACATTGTTGTGCGAGTTGAGCTTTGTGTTTGGATATTCGGTAACCTTTGGATCCTAGATGATTAAGGAGGATCACAGTGTCTAAAAGAGAGTCCTGTCCCGTGGGACTACAGAATAAAAGGTCATCTACATATTGGAGAATTTTACTATTGGTAAGATGATAGGAGGCTAAGTCTTTTGCTAGGGCCTGCCCAAAGAAATGGGGGCTGTCTCAGAACCCTTGGGGAAGCACTGTCCATGTCAGTTGGGTGGAGGTATGGGTGTCTGGGTCTTCCCATGTAAAAGCAAAAAGAAACTGACAATCTGGGTGCAGGGGAATAGTGAAAAATGCATCTTTTAGATCCAGTACAGTAAAGTGTGTTGTATTAGGTGGAATGAGAGAAAGAAGGGTATGGGGGTTGGGAACTACCGGATGGGTGGGACAAACAGCTTCGTTGATAAGACGAAGATCCTGCACTAACTGAAAAGTTCCATCTGCTTTCTTTACAGGTAGGATTGGGGTGTTACAGGGAGAATGGGGATGAGGATGTGTTGGCTGAGCAACCTAGTAATGATTGGTTTTAGTCCTCGTAAGTGCTGTGGAGAGAGAGAGAACTGTGGGCGGGTTGGAAACTGAGATGGTTTCTTAAGTTTTGTAAGTATTGGTGGATGATGGTCCGCCACGACAGGAGTGGAGGTGTCCCACACTTGGGGGTCGATAGGAATAGGGAAATCGGGGAAAGGGTTAGTAGGATTGTTGGAGTCATTTGAGTTAGTCAATACTAGAAGCAGATGGTGGGTAGGATGGGGGGGCGCTAGTAGGGATGGAGATACAGGCTTTCAGTTGACTTAAAACATCTCGGCCCAGTAGGGGAGTGGGGCATGAAGGGATAATGAGGAACGAGTGTGCAAAATAGTTGTTGGCCAGGCAGCAATTAAGGGGTGGGGTTTTTTGAGGGCTGGATGGGGAGCCATTGACTCCTACAACAGAAATATTGGAGGGAAGGCTAGGCCCTTCGAAAGACGGCAAAACAGAGTAGGTAGCCCCGCTGTTGATTAAAAAATTAATTGTCTCACCCGCTACCAGGAGAGTTACCCACAGCTCGGCGAGGGTGATGGGGGTCCCCGAGTCCCGGCACCTTCAGTCATCATCCAGATGTAAGAGCTGGAAGGAGCTCCCAGGGTCCTCAGAAGGGACATCACGTTGAGGTGCCATGCCCGTTTTCAGGGTGGGGCAGTCAGACTTCCAGTGCCCTAGTTCATGGCATGCTGGACAAGGAGTTGTTGGCAGACGAGGGTTAGGACACTTTTTAGCCCAGTGTCCAGCTACTCCGCACTTGTAGCACGGCTGCACTGGCTCAGACGGTTGGGGACTCTGGGGACATCTATTAGCCCAATGCCCTGGGTTACCGCATTTATAGCAAGCCCCTTTTATTGTCTTTGAGCCTCCGGGGATTTTGCTCTCCAGTTTTGGGTTACGGCTAGGCTGCAAAGCAGCAACTAAGGCTTGAGTCTGGAGCTGTACCTTCTGCCTTAGGCGGGCCTGTCGTTGGGCCTCAGCCGTTTCCTCCCTTGCATTATAGACCTTGAAGGCCGACTTGACTAGGTCTTGAATAGGAGTTTGAGATCCATCCTCTGCCTTTTGGAGTTTTTTCCGAATATCCGAGGCCGATTGTGAAATAAAATATGCTAGAATAGTGGCCCCAGCTCGGGAAGCTGGGTCTAACCGAGTGTATTGAATTAAAGCCTCAGTTAGCCTGTTTAAAAATGTGGCCGGGTTCTCATCTGGACCTTGAATAATTCCTTTTAGTTTATTGAAATTTACTACCTTATTTGAGGCCACCTGCATACCAGCCAGAAAACATTGAGTCATCATATCTCGTCTTCGGCGGCCTGGCTGGCCTACTTGATAGTTCCAGTCTGGGTCTATAGAGGGGACTGCTTGTTCCCCTAGTGGGAACTCAGGGTCTGTAAGTGTAATTGGTTGGCATGCTGCCTGGCGGCCACTAGGATGCGCTTTTGCTCCTCAGGGTTTAGAGTAGAGGTAAGAATAACCTGGAGATCATGCCAGGTTAAATCGTAGGCCTGGCAAAGGTATCTAAATTCTTTGGTATAAATTGTGGGGTTGGCAGAAAAATCTCCTAAGCGTTTTTCAATCTTTGAAAGATCTGCTAGTGAGAAGGAAACATGAACTCTAACTACGCCCTCTGCTCCGGCCACCTCACGCAAGGGTGCTAAGACCGTGGGGGGGGATTGGATAGGGTGGGAGTAGGAGCGGGGGCAGCTAGGCAATCTTTAGAGCGGGTATGGGCAGAGATAGGCGAGCTAAGATGACCAGTTGGAAGTTCCGAGGAGTCGGAGGGAAGTGTAGCCTCAACAATGGTGGGAGGGGCCGAGGAGGGAGGCGGAACAACCGCCAGAGCAGGAGGGGGAGGTGGAGCTGAAAGAGGAGGTGGGGCCGAAGCGGGAGGGTGAGGTGGTGGGGTATACGGTGGGAGTGGAAGGGAGGGAGGGGAAGTAAGGTCTTCGGGCAACTCAGACAGGAAAGATGACTCCTCTTTTTCGGACTTTGTTAGGCCTGCGTCCTTAGCCAACATGACTTGATCCAAGGAACACTGGCTACACAGGTCCGGACGAGAACGCAAGGCCAAAATCCCTGTATATAATTAATTTCGGACCACTTGCCTAAGCGTTGACAAAAACTACTGAGGTCGGCTAAAATGTTACGGTCTAGAGTGCCCTCAGGCGGCCATTGAGACTGCTTGTCTAATTTATATTGTGGCCACGCCACAGTGGAGAGGAACACCAGTCGCTTTCGCCTGAGATCTTGTTCTAATTGCAAAGTTTTGAGGGTTTTTAGAAGACACCCTAAAGGGGAGTCTCTAGGTATTTTGGATTGGGGGTTTCCCATTGCCTTCCTCTCGCCAATAGGTGGAAACGAAACCAAACTCTACCTGGCTACAAAGCGTCCTTTGGAGCCACCAGAGACCGGTGAGAGGCTCCTGGAGCCGGAATGGAGATTACCTCCAGGCGGACGTCTCCGTCCTGGACGGGCCTCCCATGGAACGGAATGGAGTTCCTTTGGGCAGACGTCTCTGCCTTTGGGAACTTCCCTGGGTCACCTGGTGACCGGAAAAAAAAGCCTTGGGCCTGCGCAGGACTTCTGGCCAAGGGATATGAGAGGGAGGCAGAAGGTACTCACCCCTAGGAGACTTGGAGGTGGGGAAGGCGATGTCCAGGTCCTCATCCGTCTGGGGCGTGGAAGGAGGAGGCTCCTCGGACCTTGGGGGCCCTGAGGAGGGGTCTCCTCCCGGGTTTCGGCACCAGCTGACTTGCTTTAATGCGACCCCCAGAGCAAATGCCAGAGAAAAGGCAAGTAGGCAAGGCAAAAAAACTTTATTTACAAGCCAATGTGAAGGAGGGAGCGAGGTTCACCAGTCTCTGGCGGTGGAGGCCCATGAAGTCGCTCTGGCGTTCTCCGGCGAGGTTCCTAGGTCCGCACAGGAGCAGGGTTCAAGGAAGTTCGCTCCGGCGTTCTCGAATGAGGTTCCTGGGTCCTGCGCAGGAGCAGCGGCCAAGGAAGCCCGCTCTGGCACTCTCGGGCGAGGTTCCTGGGTCCCGCGCAGGAGGAGGGGCCGAGGAAGTTCGCTCAGCGCTCTCGGGCGAGGTTCCCGGGCCCCGCGCAGGAGGAGGGGCCGAGGAAGTTCACTCCGGCGCTCTCGGGCGGCTCTCGGGCGAGGTTCCCGGGTCCCGCGCAGGAGGAGGGGCCGAGGACGTTCGCTCCGCGCGCCCGCTGGGAGCGGCTTTTATGTCCTGGGCCCGGGAGTGGGAGGGCAGTGGGCGGGACATAGGCGGGTCGGGGGCGGGTCGATAGGCATGGCTAGGCGGGTTCCGGTTTCTCTCCGTGGGAGCTCGGGTTGCGCCTGTGCAGTCGACCCGTGTCTTTCCAGGGCGCGGGAAAGTTGACAGTGAAGAACCCGGAACTGCGCCATCTTGCCTCCGTTTGTCCAAACAATAATCACTGTTGCTGTTGTGTTATATAAGATTCCAGTGAGATCTCTGGTTTGTCCTTCTCCTATTTCTCATATACATGTTTTTTATTTTTTATTTTTCGTTGAGACGGTGTTTCGCTTTTGTTGCCTAGGCCAGAGTGCAGTGGTGCAATCTTGGCTCATCACAACCTCCACCTCCCAGTTTCAAGCAGTTCTCCTGCCTCAGGCTCCCAGATAGCTGGGATTACAGGCATGCGCCACCACGCCCAGCTAATTTTGTATTTTTAGTAGAGACGAGGTTTCTCCATGTTGGTCAGGCTGGTCTCGAATTTCTGACCTCAGGTGATCCACCTGCCTCAGCCTCCCAAAGTGCTGGGATTACAGGCGTGAGCCACCGTGCCAGCTGATACTTTTGAATTTTTAAGAAACAAAATTAAGATCATATAGTTCACACTTTCTGTCAAATTGCTTTTTAACCTTCCAGTTAATATGTTGCATACATTTTTCATGGCATTAAGTATTTTTCTAAAAATGGTTTTGAGTGACTGAATAATTTGTAATGGTTTAGCAACCATTGTAATGTTGCTAAAGTTCCATATAAAAGTAACGTTATTACTGAGATCTGGAAAAATCTTAAGGTGATTAAAATATCTTCATATTGTTATTGTATATGTTACGGTAATAAATGAATTTAAAGTAGAAGCATAGTAATAAAAAATTATAATAGGTAAGACGTAGAGCATTTACATTGTGCCAAGCACTGTTCTCAATACTTAACATATGTTATCACATTGATCCATCACAACCATCCTTTTATTTGGGTATGATTTTTTTCCTTCAATTTACATGGTTGGAAACAGAGATACAGAGAAATTGAGTAATAAACCCCAAGTCACACAGCCAGTAAATGGCAGTACTGGCTTCAAACCCAGTTTGACTCCATTATTTCTGGTCTTAACGACTTTCACTTTACTTCAAAGCCTATTAATACATTGTAATATTTAACAATAATATACTAACTGATTTCTTCCCTCTTCTGTGATTGAAAAATTAATTTATTAAGGAAAAAACTGGCTTTAGAATCTTTAAGTGGCAAAGATCATGCCTCTCATGTTTTCTGGCTATATTCACAATAGTTTATCTATTAGCAGAGGAAAAGCCAATGCCAAAAGAAAACAAAAAAACTCAGCTAGGCCAGGCATGGTGGCTCACACCTGTAATCCCAGCACTTTGAGAGATGGAGGCAAGAGGATCACTTGAAGTCAGGAATTCAAGACCAGCCTGAGAAACCATAGTGAGATCCTGACTGTACAAATATATATTTTTTTAATTAGCTGGGAGTGATGATGTGTACCTGTAGTCCTAGCTACTCAGGAGGCTGAGGCAGGAGGTCACTTGAGCCCAGGAGGTTGAGGCTGCCATGAGGCAGGATCGTGCCACTGTACTCCAGGCTGGGTGATAGAGCAAGACCCCGTCTCAAGAAACAAACAACAACAACAAGAACAACCAAACCTAAAAAGTGTTGTTTTTTGGATTTTTTGGGGTGTTTTGTTTTGTTTTGAGACACAGTCTCGCTCCATCACCCAGCCTGGAATGCAGTGGCGCAATCTCAGCTCGTTGCAATCTCCACCTCCCGGGTTTAAGCGGTTCTTGTGTCTCAGCCTCCCAGGTAGTTGGGATTACAGTCATGTCCCACCACACCTGGCTACTTTTTTGTATTTTTAGTAGAGATGGGGTTTTGCCATGTTGCCCAGGTTGGTCTCGAACTTGTGGCCTCAAGTGATCTGCCTGCCTCGGCCTCCCAAAGTGCTGGGATTACAGGGACGAGCCACCACTCCCAGCCATGTTCTGACATTTTTTATAAGATTATGTGTAAGATGATAGCAACACATGCCCTAAAGGTAAATCCAATAATTACCTTCAAATATTTTGAAGGACTGTATAGGTTATTATTAGGCCTTGTAAGTAGAAGTCACAGAAAAGCAGATTGTCATTTAATTTAAGGAAGAAGTTTGAAATAAATCTCTTCACTGAAAGCAGGGAGATGGAATAGCTTAGATATGTCACAGAAAGAATTTCTGTAGCAGGTGGAAAATGGACTAAATTGGAAGGTTATTTCAGCTCTTTAAGATTCTATGGTGGTAATTTTAGGTTTCATTATAGGACATAACATTCATATTGTCTATTTAACTCCTGAGTGGCAATTACAAAAGATGAAGAAAGGTGTAAACACATATGACAAGTCCTCCACTATCCAGTTATGTCAGGAAACTATTTGTTATAGATGAATACATTTTCCAGATAGTTGAAATATATTTTAGCAAGACTCAAAAACTTCAATTACATGGATCTTTTCATTCCACCCCCCACCCCCCGAGAAGGTAATGTTGTTGGTGGTAGAATGCTCTGTTAGAACACGATGAAGATAATTTTAAAGGGAGGCCTCATATGTTTACATTTTTGACAGTTATTCTTAATACCTCCAAGAATTACCCTAACTTAAGTAAGACTCGATTGAAATACATTAGATATTTGAAAATCATCTTAAGCAGCAACAGTTAATTTTATATATATTAGTTATCATGAAAGAGAAGAAAACCTATATAAAACTAAAGCGAAGAATTTGGTGTAGTTTGCTCACACCCAAGCTATTTGCTGTTTTTTTTTTTTCCTAAGGTACTTTAGTTATAGCGTGCTATTTTTAAAAATGGTACCTTTTCCTAAGTCAAAAAAGCCTCAGATATATGCACAATTAAAAAACTTGTCACTCTACTTTTACCCTAAGCAAAAAGAAGAAGAATGACTTATAAAATATTTAGATTGTCTTCTTGAATAACTAAAACTTTTATAAGGTACCATCCCCCTATTTTTCAGAATTTGTTTAAATCTTTATGCATTTGGCATGGTATTACTTATAAAAGTTTCAGAATTCCTAATTGTCTGACTAAGGCAAACATAAAATAGAAATTCTGTCTAGGAATTTCTTTCAGTTGTTTTTTCACTTAAAATGGACTAGTTCTTGGTTTTGTTATTTCTGTCAGATCTTCTGTATTAAAATGTTCTCTTTTATCTGGGAAATTATAGAATATTAGCTAGTTCTGAAATACATCCTAGTTATTAAACTATGTAGTATATTGTAGAAGAGTTAAGCTTTGTACTGCCTGTCAGGAATCAGAGTAACAGAAATTCCAGTTGTTAACATTAGCTTTAAGGCTATTGACCTCTAGCATGCATACTTAGGGGTAAGAGGTGAACAGAAAGTAAATTCCAGGAGTGTGGAAAACCCAGCTGTTGGTGAGAAATTTGTGGATTAGTGCAGTAGTATATGAAGAATGTAAGACCGAAGCCAAACTTCAAAATAGGTCTCACAAAATTTTGTTGGGTTTAATTGTGTTTAGGAGGTACATTCCCAGATACCTTAGGGCTACTCAGTCACTTATTTATCATTATTGATATATGAAATTTAAGAAAATTTGTTAGGACCTACAGAGTCATCAAATTTGTTCCTATTATTGTAACATTAATACAAAGCTATTTTGAAATACTTTAAGTATGGATAACAAGTTTTCTCTATTTGGGTAATTGGACTGAAATGATTTTAAATTAAGGAAATGTTTTAATACAATATGGTGTGGATATAGTTAGGAAGTATGGACTGCAGTTTCTTGTTAAATAAGATCTGGTCATTTGTTTTGGTCACCTATGCAAATACCTTGCACGTTTACTATGCAAGGAATACCTGACAAATTATGGAAAGAGGATAATCTTTGAGAGCTGTTTTTCCTACATAAGTATGTGTTTGTATGCCTGAAAACAGTACAGGTTTACATTGACCATTTCATGGATTCATATAATTTTTGACCTGGACATGGTTTTACTCTATCCTCATATGCAAAGAGTAAACAGGGTTAGAAAGATCATGACTTGCTTGCTGTCATATAATGAGTTAGCATGTTCCTTTCATAGATCAAACTGTGTAGCGTTCAAAGGTGGTCAGAAATGACAGCAGTACCCACACTATGGACAGATACATATTTAATAGACCATATTATAAAATACAGTTGTACTTGGTTGTCTTTGATTATTGAGAAATAATTTTTAGTTTTGTATGTGTCAATTTTAATGTCTAAATTTTTAATCTCTGTGTTTAGTGTTTAAAAATGTAACTTTACTGTACCTTGTCAAATGTAGGTATAAATTGTATACACATGTCAATGACTGAATTTTAAATAACATCTGTGTTTTAGAAATGTTGCCTTTTTAGCACTTCTATTTGTTCAGTATTTACTAGATGTCTGCCATTTATGAGAAACTATGCCAGGCACTGAAGTTGCAGAGATGATTAAGAGAAAATTGTCCTACTTTCCTATTTTTCTATATTATAATTTCAGAGATGTTCTCTTTTCATTTCTGATGCATTTTCAGTTGAAAGTGGTTTCTAGCACTTTCTCTTAGCCCTCTAGCTTAGTGATTTGTAATGAGTGATTTGCAAACAAAAAATTAATTTTCATTTTACTTAAAGAAGGTGTTCCTCTAAGTTTCTAGCTTAGCTCTTTGTTTCATGGCATTTGACAATCTGTAATTATTTGATTCTTGAAATACATATTATATACATAATATAATGTGTATCATATATACATATCATATATAGCTGTCTAAAGTCCAATTGCTTTTGTAAATGACAGTGTCAAGAAAGGGAACCCTTCTCTTTTTAGCTTCTACTCTACCTAAATTTATTACAAATTATTGCAAAACTCTTACAAAAATGTGCTCTGGGATTCAACTTTTATGAGTTTTTTTGTCAAAAAAAGGATTATTGGTCACTTAGATATTGTTAGAAGATTATATTGTAAGATAAATTTTCTAGGATTTTTTTCTCCTAATTACATTAAGTGAAAGTAAGATTTTGGAAGTAATTTTTAAAAATAATATAGGAAACATTGAGTATACTTAGAAATAGAAATAGTAATAACATTTGCTTTATTACTGTTTTTTTTTTGAGATGGAGTCTCACTCCGTCACCCAGGTTGGAGTGCAGTGTCGTGATCTCGGCTCATTGCAACCTCTGCCTCCTGGGTTCAAGCAATTCTCCTCTCTCAGCTTCCCAAGTAGCTGGGACTAAAGGCGCCTGCCACCACGCACCGCTAATTTTTGTATTTTTAGTAGAGACGGGGTTTCACCTTGTTGATTGGGCTGGTCTTGAGTTCCTGACCTAAGGTGATCCGCCTGCCTTGGCCTCCCAAAGTGCTGAGATTACAAACATGAACCATCGCACCCAGCCTGCACAATATTTTTAAAAGTGGTTTTACTCACGTTGAGTTTTTTAGTAGTACATTGGTATATATATAGATAGATAGATAGATTAATATACAAGTTGGTATTACTTTTTAGAATTTACAAATGAAGTATTTGAGGCGTTGAGAGGGAAAGTGACCTAATATAAGATAGCTACTAATGGTTTAATAGAAACTTGGCTCTAAATTTATTATGCATTCTGTGATACCTAACTGCTTTTTACTTACAACAGCAAAAACAACAAACGTTCATAGAGCACCTGTTATGTATTAGGTTGGTGCAAAACTTTCAGTGGCAAAAACTGCAATTATTTTGCACCAACCTATCAGGTATTGTGCTAAGTACTAAAAGTACAAATATAAAGAGACTATTTTTCGGGGTAGAGGGGCAGATAGGGTCTGGCTCTGTTATCCAGACTAGAGTACAGTGGTGCAATCACAGCTCATTGTAGCCTTGAACTCCTGGGTTCAAGAGATCTTCCCATCTCAGCCTCCTGAGTAGCTAGCATTGCAGGCATGGGCCACCATGCCTGGCTTTTTTAAACATTTTTAAATTATAGCTGTGAGCCACTAGGCATGGTGCTTTGGGAGCACCAGCACTTTGGGAGGCTGAAATGGACAGATCACTTGAGCTCAAGAGTTTGAAACCAGCCTGGGCCTCATGGTGAAACCCTGTCTCTACTAAAAATAGAAAATTAGCTGGGCATTTTGGTGCATGCCTGTAGTCCCAGTTACTCAGGAGGCTGAGGTAGAAGAATCGCTTGAGTATAGGAGGTCAAAGCCACAGTGATCTGATATTATGCCCTGCACTCCAACCTGAGTGACAGATGAGACCCTGTCTCAAAACACATAAATAAATAAAATAAAATTTTTTGGTAGAGATGGATCTCGCTATGCTGTCCAGGACAGTCTTGAACTCCTGGCCTCAAGCAGCCCTCCCACCTTGATCTCCCAAAGCACTGGAATTACAAGCATGAGCCATGGCTCCTGGCTAGAGAGGCCTTTAAGGCTAGATCTAAACTGGTATTTTTGTTATGTTACAAGAAAAAAGGGAGCTCCAAGTCAGCTTCAACAATGTTAGAAATGTCAATATTATGAATTTCTTTAAAATACCTGTGTTATAAGTCTCATTTTTTCTAACCTTTCATTTTGAAAAAATTTCAGCTTACCAGAAAGGTGAAAGAATAGTACCCTTTACATATATTCACTAATTGTTAATTATTTTGCCACATTTGCTTTCTCTCACTGTTTTTATTTCTATTTTTTCTTTGGCTGAACTATTTGACAGTAAGTTGCAGACATCATGGAGACGTTGCCCCTAAATATTTTAACATGACTCCCCTTAGAATGAGAACATTCGCCTCCCTGAATATAATACTTTTACTACAACCAAGAAATCTAACATAAAATAACATTATATACTATATAGTCCAAATTTAGAATTTTTAACTTGTCTCAATAATATTCTTTAGAGAGATATTTGGTTTGAATTTCAGGATCCAATCAAGGGTCAGGCATTGCATTTAGTTGTTATGTCTCTTTAATCTCCTTTAACCTAATACAAGTTTTTCCTGTGCTTTCTGTTGTTCCATCCTAGCATGACATTTTTTTAAAGTACAGGTAGAAGCCGGTTTTATTCATAATTCAGGTTAAGCAGTTTTTTGTGTGTTTGTGAGAATGCTGTGTAGATGGTATCTATTGGATCACATTAAGACACACGATGTTAGTTTGTCCCATTATTGGTGATGCTTGGTTTTCTCAGTATAGGTATCCTTTCACCTTTGTAATTAATTGTGGAGATTTTTATATAAAAGAGTTAGATTCATGGATTTTTTAAAAAATCAGTTGTAAAAATCAGTGCATTAAAATCAGTGTGCTATATAATATGTTATAAAAATGTGTTTATAAAAAATGTGTTATAAAAATCAATGTGTTAAAAATCAGTTATAACCAATTGCTATCATTATTCTTTTTGAATATTTGGCCAGAGGAAGCCCTATCAAGCCAACTCTGTGCTCTTTTAACAGATGCTCATTGATCTCTAAGTATTTCTGGTGCAAGAACTTTGTAATTACCCTGCCTTAGACCTGGAATGAGCTATTTCTTCAAGGAGCTCATTTGCTTTTTGATTGACCTTGTAAAATGCATCTTGGAGTACTAGTATTTTGTAATTTCGTGTGTGTGTGTGTGTGTGTGTGTGTGTGTGTGTGTGTGTGTGTATGTTGGAAGCTTGTTAACCACAAGTTTCCAGAAATTCTGATTGAATTTCAAAAGTGCTTTGTCAACATCTCTGATTTTGTTTAGGCCCTTAGTATTTTATTTAAGTTAAACTGATACTGAACAAAAGGGTTTAAGTTTTTTTAAGTTGGATACAAATTTTTGAGAACATACTATGTGCTAAGCACTGATATTTTAAGACAGCTTTCTGAATATTATAGATGAATTCAGAAAATTTTTGGAACACTTATCATAAATAATACACTGTGTTAGGCATTCTGCTTTTTTTGCAACTCATGAAGGAAGTAAGGCCCATATAACAAATATGCGTAACAAAAGGTAGTCCCAATGCATGAACCTCTAAAATAATGTGTATTAAGGCAGCAGTACAGACATAGATAATTATGTAATAATTGTTGGTAGATACTAAAATATCAGTTATACTTTTGTGTTTCTCCTTTGAGGATTGGTAAGATTTTAAATCTATTAATGAAAACAATTTAGTTGAAGTTTCTATTGACTGCCTCGTGTATGAAAAGATAGACATATGACAACTACAAAAGTAATACATGTCCACTGAAAGTATTCAGAAAACAGTTTAGAAAGCACAAAGGACCAGACGCAGTGGTTCATGCTTATAATACTAGCACTTTGGGAGGCCGAGGCAGGTGGATCACTTGAGCTGAGGCGTTCAAGACCAGCCTGGGCAAAATGGCAAAACCCCATCTCTACAAAAACTACCAAAAAGTGTAGCCAGTATGGTGATGCGCCCTGTAGTCCCAGCTGCTCAGGAGGCTGAGTTGGAGGATTGCTTGACCCCAGGAGACAGAGGTTGCAGGTGACAGAGGGAGACCCTATCTCAAAACAAAACAAAACCACACACACACAAAGCGGGAAAGTACCCCCTCATCCCACCAATTAGAAATAATCACTTTTTATGTTTTGGGGATATATGCTTTTAGTTTTATACTTCATAACCATTTACCTATTTGTTTTCTATATTAAAATTTCAGCTTTATGGAGGTAAAATTGACATATAATAAACAACATATTTAAAGTATAGAATTGGGTAAATTTTGACATATGTATATACCAGTGAAATTAATATCACAGTGAAAATACAGGACATACTCATTACCCCCAAAAGTTTCCTATTGCCTCTTTGTAATTCTTCCTTCCGTCTCCTCCTCCCCGCACCCAGACAACCGCTGATCTGATTTCTGTCACTGTATGTCCATTTTCTGGTATTTATATATAAATGGATTCAATAATATATATAGTTTGTGTGGCTTCTTTTATTCAACACTGTTATTTGGAGGTTCACCCAGTCATTGCAAGTAAAATAATTCATTCACTTTTATTGTTAGAATAATACTTCATTATATGGATCTACTACAATTTGTTCATTCAAGTGATGATGGATATGATTTCCAGTTTGGGGTTATTATAATGAAGATGCTATGAAAATTTTTGTGTAGTCTTGTGAAGACATATATGTTTATTTCCATTGGGTAAATACCTGGCAATGGCTGGGTTTTTAATAGGTATATATTTAACTTTTTTCTAAAGGAAAATATTTTTCTAAAGAGATTGTACCATTTTACATTTCCTCTAACAGTGTCTAAGAGTTCCATTCGCTCTACATCGTTGTCAGTGCTTGATCTGATATGGTCAGTGTTTTTAACTTTAGCCATTCTGATAGGTGGATAGTGGTATCTGATTGTGGTTTTATTTTATATTTCCTTAATGATTCATGATATTGAACTTTTTTTTCATGTGCTTGTTGCTATCCATATATATCCTTTGGTGAAGTCCCTGTTTAAATTTTTTGCCCACTTACAAAATTGGGTTGTTTGACTTGTTATTGTGTTGTAATATTCTAGTTGTCAGATATATATTTTGTAGATATATTTTCTCCTAGTCTGTGGATTGCCTTTTTTTTTTCTTAACGTGTTTTGAAGGGCAGAAGTTGTTAATTTTGATGAAGTCTAGTTCATTACTTCTTTTTAAAAATAAAATTGTGTGTTGTTTCATATTTAAGAAATCTATGCCTGCCTAAGGTCAGTGAAGATGTTCTCTTATGTTTTCATGTAGAAGTTCTGTGTTTTTCTTAAATATTGGTACAGTTCACCATTGAAGCTATTCAGAAATTTTCTTGGTGGGAATATTTTTAATTATAAATTTAATTTCTTTAATAGGTATAGGTCTCCTTAGGTTATGTGTGTCTTTTTGAGTGAGTTTTTGGTAGTTCGTGCTTTTCAAGGTATTTTTCTCATTTCATTCAAGTTGTTAAATTTATCAGTATAATGTTTTTCATAACATTTCCAGCCTTTGAGTATCTGTACAATTAATTATGTTCATTTCTGATAATGGTAATTAGTGTCTTCTTTTTTTTCCCAATAGGTATGGCTATAGGTTTACCAATTTTATTGAATGTCATTGATTTTTCTCGTTTTTCTGCTTTATAGTTAATTGATTCTGCTATCTTCATTATTTCTTTCTTTTGCTTACTTTGTGTTTAATTTACTTAAATTTGTTATTTTTTTTATGCGGAAGCTGACATCATTAAGATCTTTCTTCTTATTCTGTTATAGGCATTTGATGCTATACATTTCCCATTGTGTTGTTTTAACTGCATCCCACAGATTTGTATTATGTTTCATTTTTATTCAGTTATTCAAGATAGTTTTGAATTCCTATTTTAAGTTTTGAATTCCCTCTTTAATTTCTTCTTTGGCCCATGGATTATTTTGAAATGTGTTATTTAGCCTGGGCAACATGGCAAAACCCAGTCTCTACAAAAAATACAAAAGTTAGCTGGGTTTGGTGGCATGCACCTGTAGTCCCAACTCCTCAGGTGGCTGAGGTGAGAGGATCACTTGAGCCTAGGATGTTGAGGCTGCAGTGAACCAAGATCATGCCACTACAGATTGCAGTCCAGCCTGGTTGATGGAGTGAAACCCTGTCTCAAAAAACAAAAAGGAAGGAAATGTGTTATTTAATTTATATTTGTTTTTAGAGATCTTTCTAATTTAATTCACTTGTAATCAGAGTACATAATTTGTATGTTTTAAATTTCTTTACATTTATTTAGACTTGTTTCTTTTATGTGTTTTACATTTGTTTACATTTATATAAACTTTTTTCTGTGGCTTCTGTTAATGGCTTTACATGTATTCTTTGCTCTGTTACCTACTTTGATACTAATGTAGTCATTTCTGTTTTGTGTTTATATTAACATGGTATATCTTTTTCTGTCCTTGTACATTTAACCTATTTATGTATTAATTAATTAATTTTTAAGACAGAGCCTCACTATGTCACCCAGGTTGGAGTGCAGTGGCGCGATCACGGCTCTCTGCAGCTTCAATGTCCTGAGCACAAGCAGTTCTCCCACCTCAGCCTCCCAAGTAGTTGGACCACAGGCACGTGCCACCATGCCCAGAAATTTTGTTTTGTTTTTTCTAGAGATGCAGTCTTACTTTGTTGCCCAGGCTTGTTTTGAACTCCTTTACATGCCTGATAATGTTTGAATAAATGCCAGATGTGAATTTCACCTTGAGTAATGGGAAATTTTGCATTCCTCTAAATATTCTTGAGTTTTGTTCTGGGATGCAGTTAAGTACTTAGAAATCATTTTGTCCTTTTGAAATACACTTTTAAGCTTTTTTAGCCGGGATCAGCACAATCTTTTGTATAGGGCTAATTTTACTCCCTTACTGACAGAATAGCCTTGTGAGTCCTCTACCTGATGACAGTTAAAGTTTTTTACTGTGGCTAATGGGAACATGCTGATTTTTTTCTGGGTTTAGGGTAATCTTTTCACAGACACTTGCTGATCACTACTCATCTAGAACCTTTAAAGGGCACCCTCTGAAGATCTCTGGAGGTCTTTCTCCCTGTTCTATTCTGCAGTTTGCAGTAAGCTGGGGCAGTAGTAGGTCTTAGTTCTCTTGTCTCCTTTCTCTTAGGAATTGCTATCCTGGGCTACCTGATGTACAATATCTAAAAACTATTGTTTCATATATTTTGCCTTGTTTTTCAGTTGTTTCAAGCATGAGAATAAATCTGGTCCCTGTTACTCCATTTTGGCCCTAATCGGAAGACATACATCATTTTAATGACTGCATAATGTTTCATAATATGGAAGTGTCATAATTCTTTATTCTTCTTTGACAGTATGATAAACATCTTTATAGATACATTGTTGTGTATAACCATGATTAGATTCCTAGAAAATAAGGCAGATGTACATTTTCAAAGCTTTGGTATGAACTGACAAGTTTTCCTTTGAAGATTTGTAGAAAGCCATAACTGCTTTTGAGCAGTTATACTCAAGTTCATGGCTTTACATATATTTTCTCATTTAATCTTCACAATAACTCTGTGAGTTAGATCTTATCATTTACTGTTTTTACAGATAAGGACATGAAGCATAGGATGGTTAAATGGCTTGCTCAGAGTCATACAGATAGCGGCAAAGCAAGGATTCAAAGACAGGAAGCAGGACTCTGGGGCCCATACTACCATCTGTCGCCTTAGAATGTGGGGATATTGAAGCTGGAAGGAACCTACAACCATGTATCAGTTTCTACTGCTGTTGTAATAAGTTATCACAAACTGAGGTGTCTTAGAACAACACGTATTTATTATCTTACAGTTCTGGAGATTAGAAGTCTGAACTGGATCTCACTGGACTGAAATCAGGATGTCAGCAGGGCTGCAGTCCTTTCTAGAAGCTCTAGGGAAGAATCCATTTTCTTGGCCAGTTTATAAAGGCTGCCCACATTTTGTGGTTTGTGGCACCATTCTGTCCTTAAATCCAGCAATGGCTGGTCAAGTCTCTCTCACATTGCATCACCCTAACTTTTTTTTTTCTCTCTCTCCTTCTTCCACTTATAAGGACCCTAGTGATTACATCGGGCCTACATGGATAATTTAGGATAATTTCCCAGCTCAGCTGATGAACAACCTTCATTCAATCTGCCACTTGAATTATTTGCCATATTACCTAAAATACTCACAGGTTCTGAGGATTAGGAGATTGATACATTGAATAATAAGGCCATTATTCTGCCTACAACAAGCCATAAAGGTCAATTAGAAGATGCTCCTTTAACAAAATAGTGAATTAACAAGGGACTGATTTATGGCTTTATGACCTCATGACCTCACATTATGAAAAGCCTATTTGAGTACCTTACTTTTCTGCTCAGTTTCTTCTCATGCTAGGAATTATCTAGTGGTATAGAGTGAAGTGATTTAGAGTTGGGTTACTTGAAATTTATAGTTCCAGATTTCTCAATAGTACATATTTGAACAATTTAAATAAACTGAGCAATTTTTGAAAAAAGCAAAATTGTCATTCATTCAGCAGTTATTTAGTAAGCCCCATCCTGGTCCTTTGTACCAGGCATTGTGCTGAGTACTTTTTATGTGATCACATTTTATCCTCACAACAATCCAATGATGTTACTTGTGACATTTATTTATTTATTTTATTTTATTTTTATATATTTTTTTGAGAAAGTCTCACTCTGTCGCCCAGGCTGGAGTGTAGTGAAGCCATCTCAGCTGACTGCAGTCCCTGCCTCCCGGGTTCCAGTGATTCTCCTGCCTCAGCTTCCCAGGTAGCTGGGATTACAGGCATGTGCCACCATGCCCAGCTAATTTTTGTGTTTTTAATAGAGATAGGATTTCACCATGTTGTCTAGGCTGGTCTTGAACTCCCGATCTCAAGTGATCTGCCTGCTTCGGCCTCCCAAAGTGCTAGGATTACAGATGTGAGCCGCTGCGCCCGGCCGACACCTTAATATATACATGAAGAAACGGGGTTCTAGGTACTGTAGCTTCTAAGTCACAGACTTAAGGCTTGAACCCAGCTTTGAGAAAAGTAGGTATTAGGAAAATATTTTAAAAGTAATGATTTGTTTGTAGGTCTGGATCTGAAGGGAAAAAGAAGAAAAACACATGATTTTGTAATATATACTCCAGTATTTTTTAATTAATGATGATTCCTTGCATTAAGCCTTTTAAATTTAGAACTAGAAGGAGCCTTAATCATTTAATAATTTGTAATTTTTCAGTTGGAGAAACTGAGACACAAATATAGAATCTATATAAGCTTTTTAGTGGCATAATCCAAAGAGGTTTCCTAATCCCATTTTCTGTTGCTCTTGTTATTACATAACTATTAATCCATTTTTATGCAGTCTTATTCCTAATTTTTGTTGGTTTCAAGGAAAGAGTACAAATGAAAGCTCTCATACTGTGTGCCTAAATATTTGAAAATTCAAAATCAAGCCAGTAAACTATGTTCTTTCCTTCATCCTTGATAAATGGAAGCACTGATTTGAATTTAGCATTCTTGGACTCTCTGGAGTTCTACCTCCAGAATCTGGCAGAAGCAGGCTATTCTACTCTATTCTACTTGTCTTTCCAATCCTGGTTCCATCCTATACCCCAAGAGGCCTCATGAATACACATGAACTTCTCAGGCTATGTATGTAAGTGCCATTTTTTTCTCTCCATCTCTTTGGCCTAAGCATGCACATACTGGCAGTAAAGTTCATCCTTGAGAGAACACACATAGGGAATAGGCTCAGGCAGGTTCTGCAAGTGGGTATGAGACTGCTGGGGCAGAGAATTTCAGAGTGCCAGGGACCTAGAGCATGTGAAGGCTGACATATCCTTTTGACTCCAGGAGGACTATGGCGAAAGAACCAGACCCTCTAAATTGTGAAGCCCAGGAAAGGAACACATCTTTTCAAATGTAAAAGCAGGTGTTTTCTTCATGAACAATGACACAGATTTGTGAAGTTAGTTGGTGAGAGATGTGGATAGTTTGTCTATGACCAGAAGCATGATTTTCTCTCTATGGAAATCAACCTGTACTTTGGGCTCCGTATCCTCTGTCAATTCAAGAATTTTTGGTTTATTAAATACTACTTACTGTTTTTGTTGGGGTTTTTTTTGTTTGTTTGTTTGTTTTTGTTTTTGAGACAAGGTCACCCAGGCTGGAGTGCATTGGTGTGAACATGGCTCACTATACCCTCAAGCTCCTGGGCTCAAGTGATCTTCCAGGCTCAGGTGATCTTCCTGCCTCAGCCTCCCTTGTAGCTGGGATCTCCCAGTTAGTTGGGCATGGTGGTGTGCCTAATAATTTTTTTATTTGTTGTAGAGATGAGACTCTCACCATCTTGCCCAGGCTGGTCTTGAACTCCTGGGCTCAAGCAATCGTTCTGCCTCGGCCTCCTGAAGTGCTGGGATTACAGACATGAACCACCTCACCTGGCCTTATTAAATACTTTTAAGAATTTATGGATGACTGTAGTTTTGAAGTTTTCTTCAAGGCAAAGCTATGTATGTTCTTGGGATTCTGGACTTTAAATTGAAATTGGGCCAGGCGTACTGGTTCACACCTGTAGTCCCAGTTACTTGAGAAGCTGAGTTCAGAGGATTGTTCGAGGCTAGGAGTTTGAGGCTGTAGTGTGCTATGATCCTGCCTGTGAATAACCACTGCATTCTAGCCTGGGCAACATAGCGAGACCCTGTTTCTGGAAAAAAAAATGAAAAAATGAAATTGTCCTATGAATACATATGTGTGAATCAGAGTCAATAGTTAAGATTTTGCTGTTTTTGCTTTATTTGTATATATGGGATAGATTTTGTTGTTTTTGGCGATATATATGATTTAAAAGTAAATTGCAGTCATCATGAGGCTTTACCTCTAACTATTTTATTAGACATCTCCCAAGAATGATATTCTAGTAATTAAGCATGGCATACAGATTTTTATATATTTTCTCATCAGCATGGTACCCTTTGAAGAGCAGTGGTCATTATGAGTTTCTCTAGAAAGTTCTTGAATTGTTACCTTACTTTTTTTTTTTTTTTTTTTGATACAGAGTCTTGCTCTGTCACCCAGGCTGGAGTGCAGTGGTGCCATCTTGGCTCACTGCAATCTCCACCTCCCAGGTTCAATTGATTCTCACGCCCAGCCTCCCGAGTAGCTGGGGTTGCAGGCGCCCACCACATGCCTGGCTAATTTTTTGTATTTTTAGTGGAGCTGAGATTTCACCATATTGGCCAGGCTGGCCTCAAACTGCTGACCTCAGGTGATCCACCTTCCTTGGCTTCCCCAAGTGCTGAGATTACAGGCATGAGCCACCGCCCCCAGACTTACCTTTCTTTTTAATGTGCTTTCTCAATTTAGTTTTTCCTTCTGGGAAAACTTGGTTAAAACTGGGGTAAATGGAAAGGATTTGCATAATTTGAGGACAGCAAGTTTGATACTAAGGATCTCCTTAAATTTATTTTATCTTGAGGGGAGAGAAATATGACAGGAATAAACGTTTTGAAACTTTTAGTGATGTATTTAGGGGAATTATAGAGACAGTACTTTTGAAGGGGAGACTTATTGAAATGTAGAGAAGGGGTATATTTAATTTTCAGACTGTGGATTTCTTAAGTGCGTATCAGCGCCACTGTGATCTCTATTAGTGATATGATTATTGAAACAGGCATCTATTTATTTATTTATTTATTTATTTATTTTTTAATTTTTTTGAGATGGAGTCTCGCTCTTGTCGCCCAGGCTGGAGTGTAGTGGCGTGATCTTGGCCTACTGCAAACTCTGCCTCCCGGGTTCACGCCATTCTCCTGCCTCAGCCTCCCGAGTAGCTGGCACTACAGGCACCTGCCACCATGCCCGGCTAATTTTTTGTATTTTAGTAGAGATGGGGTTTCACTGCATTGTCCAGAATGGTCTTGATCTCCTGACCTTGTGATCCGCCCACCTCGACCTCCCAAAGTGCTGGGATTACAGGTGTGAACCACCGCGCCCGACCTGAAACAGGCATCTCTAATAAGTATGAGAGCTACGATTTTTTTTTTTTTTTGAGACAGAGTTTAGCTCTTGTTGCCCAGGCTGGAGTGCAGTGCTCCGATCTCAGCTCACCACAACCTCTGCCTTCCAGGTTCAAGCTATTCTCCTGCCTCAGCCTCGTGAGTAGCTGGAATTACAGGCGTGTGCCACCATGCTTGGCTAATTTTTGCATTTTTAGTAGAGATGGAGTTTCTCCATGTTGGTCAGGCTGGTCTTGAACTTCCGACCTCAGGTGATCTGCCCGCCTTGGCCTCCCATAGTGCTGGGATTACAGGTGGGAGCCACTGCGCCCAGCTGAGAGCCACAATTTTTTAAGTTTCTTTTTTTGAATTTTAACTTTTGATTGAAGGTGGGAATAAGTGAAACTTGTCATGTAAAGTTTTTTGGGAACCGTAATTATAGTGGTATAGTAATTTGTATGGTATACTTAAGCAAAAATTAGAGTGCTTATATAGAACTTATATATAGGAATGAGCAGACCAGTGTAAATATTAGAAAAGGTTAAAACTAAGAGAATTATTTTTAGTTAAGTTTCTGTGTAAACTATATTTTTTTTGGAATAGCTCAGATATACTTTTGAGGACTTCATCTAGACAAATCAAAGTGCTTTTTAAACACGTTTCCTATATGTAACACAAGTTTAATGTCTCAATGTGATATTGAATGAGTTAATATCTAAAGCACTATTTATTTAGTTGATAGTAATAATCTTCAAAATGTTATTGAGGGATGAGTATCTCTGATTAAAAATAATAAAACAGGGCTGGACCCGGTGACTCACACCTGTAATCCCAGCACTTTGGGAGGCCGAGCTGGGCAGATCACCTGAGGTCAGGAGTTTGAGACTAGCCAACATGGTGAAACCCCAGCTCCATTAAAATTACAAAACTTAGCCAGGCATGGTAGTGCATGCCTGTAATCCCAGCTATTGGGAGGCTGAGGCAGGAGAATCACCTGAACCTGGGAGACAGAGGTTGCAGTGAGCCGAGATTACACCACTGCACTGCCAGCCTGGGCAACAGAGCAAAACTCCATCTCAAATATTTTTACTATGTATGATTAATTAAGCGTGCACACACTGATGGCAGTTTTCTGGTAGTTAATGTCATAGTATTTGCTTTTACTGCAAAACAATTGGTGGATTTTTAAGGCTTTATTTTATTTTATTTTATTTTATTTTATTTTATTTTATTTATTTTTTGAGATGGAATGTTGCTCTGTCACCCAGGCTGGAATGCAGTGGCTTGATCTCGGCTTACTGCAAGCTCCGCTTCCTGGGTTCATGCCATTCTCCTGCCTCAGCCTCCCGAGTAGCTGGGATTACAGGTGTCCACCACCAGGCCCGGCTAATTTTTTGTATTTTTAGTAGAGACAGGATTTCCCCATGTTGGCCAGGATGGTCTTGGTCTTCTGACCTCGCGATCCGCCCGCCTCAGCCTCCCAAAGTACTGGGATTACAGGCGTGAGCCACCATGCCCGGCGGCTTTATTTTTATTTTTATTTTTGATACAGGGTTTAACCCTGTCACCCAGACTGGAATGCAGTGGCTTAATCACGGATCACTGCAGCTTTGACCTTCCAGGTTCAAGTGATCTCCTCATCCCAACCTCCCAAGTAGTTGGGGCTACAGGCATATGCCACCACATCCAGCTGATTTTTAAAAAAAATTTGTGGAGCTCGGGATCTCACTATGTTGCCCAGCCCAGGATGTATTGTTTACTTAATGATTTTATTCTTCATTGGTTAGTCCAATTTATTTTACCTTCAGAGGATAGTCTTTTGGAGATACTTCATGAAAATTGACATCTGGAAGAAGAGTATTGATAAGGACTCTTGATCTGGGTCATTTGATACAAATTTATCTTGAATGCAATTTTTGTTGTTTCAGTAGTATGTGTGAGTTACAGGTTTGTGTTATAGGTGAGCCAATTTTTTTCCATATTTCTGAGTTTTAGAAAAACACTTCACTAATCAGACTTTAATACTTAAATCTACATAGGAATTTGAGCTAAAAGGAGGAAATCCAGCCTAATTAAATTAAAAAGTACATTTAATTTTTATAATTATTTTAAATGAGATTTCATACATATTCTTAATTCTTTTTTTATTTATTTATTTATTTATTATACTTTAAGTTCTAGGGTACATGTGCATAACGTGCAGGTTTGTTACATATGTATACTTATGCCATGTTGGTGTGCTGCACCCATCAACTCGTCAGCACCCATCAATTCATCATTTATATCATGTATAACTCCCCAATGCAATCCCTCCCTCCTCCCCCCTCCCCCCTCCCCATGATAGGCCCCAGTGCGTGATGTTCCCCTTCCCGAGTCCAAGTGATCTCATTGTTCAGTTCCCACCTATGAGTGAGAACATGCGGTGTTTGGTTTTCTGTTCTTGTGATAGTTTGCTAAGAATGATGGTTTCCAGCTGCATCCATGTCCCTACAAAGGACGCAAACTCATCCTTTTTTATGGCTGCATAGTATTCCATGGTGTATATGTGCCACATTTTCTTAATCCAGTCTGTCACAGATGGACATTTGGGTTGATTCCAAGTCTTTGCTATTGTGAATAGTGCCGCAATAAACATACGTGTACATGTGTCTTTGTAGTAGAATAATTTATAATCCTTTGGGTATATACCCAGTAGTGGGATGGCTGGGTCATATGGTACATCTAGTTCTAGATCCTTGAGGAATTGCCATACTGTTTTCCATAATGGTTGAACTAGTTTACAATCCCACCAACAGCGTAAAAGTGTTCCTATTTCTCCACATCCTCTCCAACACCTGTTGTTTCCTGACTTCTTAATGATTGCCATTCTAACTGGTGTGAGATGGTATCTCATTGTGGTTTTGATTTGCATTTCTCTGATGGCGAGTGATGATGAGCATTTTTTCATGTGTCTGTTGGCTGTATGAATATCTTCTTTTGAGAAATGTCTGTTCATATCCTTTCCCCACTTTTTGATGGGGTTGTTTGTTTTTTTCTCGTATATTAGTTTGAGTTCTTTGTAGATTCTGGATATTAGCCCTTTGTCAGATGAGTAGGTTGCAAAAATTTTCTCCCATTCTGTAGGTTGCCTGTTCACTCTGATGGTAGTTTCTTTTACTGTGCAAAAGCTCTTTAGTTTAATTAGATCCCATTTGTCAATTTTTGCTTTTGCTGCCGTTGCTTTTGGTGTTTTAGACATGAAGTCCTTGCCCATGCCTATGTCCTGAATGGTACTACCTAGATTTTCTTTTAGGGTTTTTATGGTATTAGGTCTAACATTTAAGTCTCTAATCCATCTTGAATTAATCTTCGTATAAGGGGTAAGGAAAGGATCCAGTTTCAGCTTTCTACTTATGGCTAGCCAATTTTCCCAGCACCATTTATTAAATAGGGAATCCTTTCCCCATTTCTTGTTTCTCTCAGGTTTGTCAAAGATCAGATGGCTGTAGATGTGCGGTATTATTTCTGAGGACTCTGTTCTGTTCCATTGGTCTATATCTCTGTTTTGGTACCAGTACCATGCTGTTTTGGTTACTGTAGCCTTGTAGTATAGTTTGAAGTCAGGTAGCATGACGCCTCCAGCTTTGTCCTTTTGACTTAGGATTGTCTTGGCAATGCGGGGTCTTTTTTGGTTCCATATGAACTTTAAAGCAGTTTTTTCCAATTCTGTGAAGAAACTCATTGGTAGCTTGATGGGGATGGCATTGAATCTATAAATAACCTTGGGGAGTATGGCCATTTTCACAATATTGATTCTTCCTATCCATGAGCATGGTATGTTCTTCCATTTGTTTGTGTCCTCTTTTATTTCACTGAGCAGTGGTTTGTAGTTCTCCTTGAAGAGGTCCTTTACATCCCTTGTAAGCTGGATTCCTAGGTATTTTATTCTCTTTGAAGCAATTGTGAATGGAAGTTCATTCCTGATTTGGCTCTCTGCTTGTCTGTTACTGGTGTATAAGAATGCTTGTGATTTTTGCACATTAATTTTGTATCCTGAGACTTTGCTGAAGTTGCTTATCAGCTTAAGGAGATTTTGGGCTGAGACGATGTGGTTTTCTAAATATACAATCATGTCATCTGCAAACAGGGACAATTTGACTTCTTCTTTTCCTAACTGGATACCCTTGATTTCTTTCTCTTGCCTGATTGCCCTAGCCAGAACTTCCAACACTATGTTGAATAGGAGTGGTGAGAGAGGGCATCCCTGTCTTGTGCCAGTTTTCAAAGGGAATTTTTCCAGTTTTTGCCCATTCAGTATGATATTAGCTGTGGGTTTGTCATAAATAGCTCTTATTATTTTGAGGTACATTCCATCAATACCGAATTTATTGAGCGTTTTTAGCATGAAGGGCTGTTGAATTTTGTCAAAAGCCTTTTCTGCATCTATTGAGACAATCATGTGGTTCTTGTCTTTGGTTCTGTTTATATGCTGGAATACGTTTATTGATTTGCGAATGTTGAACCAGCCTTGCATCCCAGGGATGAAGCCCACTTGATCATGGTGGATAAGCTTTTTGATGTGCTGCTGAATCCGGTTTGCCAGTATTGAGAATTTTTGCATCAATGTTCATCAGGGATATTGGTCTAAAATTCTCTTTTTTTGTTGTGTCTCTGCCAGGCTTTGGTATCAGGATGATGTTGGCCTCCTAAAATGAGTTAGGGAGGATTCCCTCTTTTTCTATTGATTGGAATAGTTTCAGAAGGAATGGTACCAGCTCCTCCTTGTACCTCTGGTAGAATTCAGCTGTGAATCCATCTGGTCCTGGACTTTTTTTGGTGGGTAGACTATTAATTGTTGCCTCAATTTCAGAGCCTGCTATTGGTCTATTCAGGGATTCAACTTCTTCCTGGTTTAGCCTTGGGAGAGTGTAAGTGTCCAGGAAATTATCCATTTCTTCTAGATTTTCTAGTTGATTTGCGTAGAGGCGTTTATAGTATTCTCTGATGGTAGTTTGTATTTCTGTGGGGTCAGTGGTGATATCCCCTTTATCATTTTTTATTGCATCTATTTGATTCCTCTCTCTTTTCTTCTTTATTAGTCTTGCTAGCGGTCTGTCATATTTGTTGATCTTTTCAAAAAACCAACTCCTGGATTCATTGATTTTTTGGAGGGTTTTTTGTGTCTCTATCTCCTTCAGTTCGGCTCTGATCTTAGTTATTTCTTGCCTTCTGCTAGCTTTTGAATGTGTTTGCTCTTGCCTCTCTAGTTCTTTTAATTGTGATGTTAGAGTGTCAATTTTAGATCTTTCCTGCTTTCTCTTGTGGGCATTTAGTGCTATAAATTTCCCTCTACACACTGCTTTAAATGTGTCCCAGAGATTCTGGTATGTTGTATCTTTGTTCTCATTGGTTTCAAAGAACATCTTTATTTCCGCTTTCATTTCGTTATGTACCCAGTAGTCATTCAGGAGCAGGTTGTTCAGTTTCCATGTAGTTGAGCGGTTTTGATTGAGTTTCTTAGTCCTGAGTTCTAGTTTGATTGCACTGTGGTCTGAGAGACAGTTTGTTATAATTTCTGTTCTTTTACATTTGCTGAGGAGTGCTTTACTTCCAATTATGTGGTCAATTTTGGAATAAGTGTGATGTGATGCTGAGAAGAATGTATATTCTGTTGATTTGGGGTGGAGAGTTCTATAGATGTCTATTAGGTCCGCTTGGTGCAGAGATGAGTTCAATTCCTGGATATCCTTGTTAACTTTCTGTCTCGTTGATCTGTCTAATGTTGACAGTGGAGTGTTGAAGTCTCCCATTATTATTGTATGGGAGTCTAAGTCTCTTTGTAAGTCTCTAAGGACTTGCTTTATGAATCTGGGTGCTCCTGTATTGGGTGCATATATATTTAGGAGAGTCAGCTCTTCCTGTTGAATTGATCCCTTTACCATTATGTAATGGCCTTCTTTGTCTCTTTTGATCTTTGATGGTTTAAAGTCTGTTTTATCAGAGACAAGGATTGCAACCCCTGCTTTTTTTTGTTCTCCATTTGCTTGGTAGATCTTCCTCCATCCCTTTATTTTGAGCCTATGTATGTCTCTGCATGTGAGATGGGTCTCTTGAATACAGCAGACTGATGGGTCTTGACTCTTTATCCAGTTTGCCAGTCTGTGTCTTTTAATTGGAGCATTTAGTCCATTAACATTTAAGGTTAATATTGTTATGTGTGAACTTGATCCTGCCATTATGATATTAACTGGTTATTTTGCTCGTTAGTTGATGCAGTTTCTTCCTAGCCTCGATGGTCTTTACATTTTGGCATGTTTTTGCGATGACTGGTACCGGTTGTTCCTTTCCATGTTTAGGGCTTCCTTCAGGGTCTCTTGTAAGGCAGGCCTGGTGGTGACAAAATCTCTAAGCATTTGCTTATCTGTAAAGGATTTTATTTCTCCTTCACTTATGAAACTTAGTTTGGCTGGATATGAAATTCTGGGTTTAAAATTCTTTTCTTTAAGAACGTTGAATATTGGCCCCCACTCTCTTCTGGCTTGTAGAGTTTCTGCCGAGAGATCTGCTGTTAGTCTGATGGGCTTCCCTTTGTGGGTAACCCGACCTTTCTCTCTGGCTGCCCTTAAGATTTTTTCCTTCATTTCAACTTTGGTGAATCTGGCAATTATGTGTCTTGGAGTTGCTCTTCTGGAGGAGTATCTTTGTGGCGTTCTCTGTATTTCCTGAATTTGAATGTTGGCCTGCCCTACTAGGTTGGGGAAGTTCTCCTGGATGATATCCTGAAGAGTGTTTTCCAACTTGGTTCCATTTTCCCCCTCACTTTCAGGCACCCCAATCAGACGTAGATTTGGTCTTTTTACGTAATCCCATACTTCTTGCAGGCTTTGCTCATTTCTTTTTCTTCTTTTTTCTTTTGGTTTCTCTTCTCGCTTCATTTCATTCATTTGATCTTCAATCGCTGATACTCTTTCTTCCAGTTGATCGAGTCGGTTACTGAAGCTTGTGCATTTGTCACGTATTTCTCGTGTCATGGTTTTCATCTCTGTCATTTCGTTTATGATCTTCTCTGCATTAGTTAGTCTAGCTGTCAATTCTTCCACTCTTTTTTCAAGATTTTTAGTTTCTTTGCGCTGGGTACGTAATTCCTCCTTTAGCTCTGAGAAGTTTGATGGACTGAAGCCTTCTTCTCTCCTCTCGTCCAAGTCATTCTCTGACCAGCTTTGATCCGTTGCTGGCGATGAGCTGCGCTCCTTTGCAGGGGGAGATGCGCTCTTATTTTTTGAATTTCCAGCTTTTCTGCCCTGCTTCTTCCCCATCTTTGTGGTTTTATCTGTCTCTGGTCTTTGATGGTGGTGACGTACTGATGGGGTTTTGGTATAGGTGTCCTTCCTGTTTGATAGTTTTCCTTCTGACAGTCAGAAGGACTGTCTGTTGGTCTGTTGGAGATTGCTTGAGGTCCACTCCAGACCCTGTTTGCCTGGGTATCAGCAGCAGAGGTTGCCGAAGATAGAATATTGCTGAACAGCGAGTGTACCTGTCTGATTCTTCCTTTGGAAGTTTCCTCTCAGGGGTGTACTCCACCCTGTGAGGTGTGGGGTGTCAGACTGCCCCTAGTGGGGGATTTCTCCCAGCTAGGCTACTCAGGGGTCAGGGACCCACCTGAGCAGGCAGTCTGTCCGTTCTCAGATCTCAACCTCCGCGTTGGGAGATCCACGGCTCTCCCCAAAGCTGTCAGACAGAGTCGTTCGCGTCTGCACCGGCTCCCGCTACTTCCCCTGTTGGTCTTCAGCTGTGCGCTGTCCCCAGAGGTGGAGACTACAGAGACAGGCAGGCTTCCTTGAGCTGCTGTGAGCTCCACCCAGTTCGAGCTTCCCAGCGGCTTTGTTTACCTACTTAAGCCTCAGCAATGGCTGGCGCCCCTCCCCCAGCCTCGCTGCTGCCTTGCGGATAGATCGCGGCAGACTGCTGTGTTAGCAGTGAGGGAGGCTTCGCGGGCGTGGGACCCTCCCGGCCAGGTGTGGGATATATTCTCCTGGTGTGCCTGTATGCTTACGGCGCAGTATTGGGGTGGGAGTTACCCGATTTTCCAGGTGTTGTGTGTCTCAGTTCCCCTGGCTAGGAAAACGGATCCCCTTCCCCCTTGCGCTTCCAGGTGAGGCGATGCCTCCCCCTGCTTCAGCTCTCACTGGTCAGGCTGCAGCAGCTGACCAGCACCGATTGTCCGGCACTCCCTAGTGAGATGACCCCAGTACCTCAGTTGAAAATGCAGAAATCACCGGTCTTCTGTGTCGCTCGCGCTGGGAGTTGGAGACTGGAGCTGTTCCTATTCCATATTCTTAATTCTTTTAAGAAAGGAGTGAATGTTTTAGAGACTTACTTTTCATTGAAATTATTTTGTGGAATTTGAAATCCCCAGTAAGATCAAGTTTTTAAAGTTTATATCATATATATATGAATGTGTGAATATACGTATGCATATGAATATATGTGAGACTATATATTAGCTAACTTTTTGTTTTAGGATGCACATCCTTTCACCAATTAGTCAACAACCATTCACCTTCATAATACTTTCTAAAAGCTGTTAAAGTCAAAATGATGTAGTCATTTAAAAATATCAGCTTCTATACTAACACTTGAATCAATATTAATTTATATGTTGGTACTTTAAAAATAATGTAGCAGTGCAAAAACAGAAAAGTATAGAAAGTAGTTTACAAACATCAGAAACCCACCACCTAGGTTTAACAAATGTAATATTTGTTTCTTTTTTTTTTTTTTAAGAAATAAACATTATGGCTAACCATTGAAAACCTCAGGCCCATTGCCTTTTTTTCCAAAGCAAACCACTATTCTGATATTGTCTTATTTTTCATTGTCATCTTTTCAGTGTGTTTCTGTAATTTCATCATAATGCTATATATCCATAAACATCTAGGAGAGAAAGGGGAAGGAATAGGGAGGATGGTTATATCTGTAACAGGTTATTTATTTAAAAGACAGAGATTTGAAGCAAAAAAAGGTAAAGTTTTGGTAACATTTATTCACATTTAATGAGTGCCAGTTTATTTTCTCTGTCTTAGAAATGTTATATAATTAAACATTAACAACAAAACAAAATAGTAGCTTTGGAGTTAGGCAGCCTTGGGTTTAAAACTCCTTTCTAATGCTAAGTACAGTGACTCATGCCTTTAATCCCAGCATTTTGCAAGGCCAGAGTGAGAGGGTCGCTTGAGGCCAGGAGTTCGAGACTAGCCTAGGCAACATAGCAAGACCCTGTCTCTACAAAAAATACAATACGATACGATATGATACGATACGATACAATACAATACAATACAAATACATCTCCTTTCTGCTATTTAACAGCCATATAACCTTGGGCATGTTTGTTAATCTTTCCAAACTTTAGTGTCCTCATTCATAAAATGTGGATAATATTGGTACCATCCACATAGATTGTTTTTCATATTAAAATTATGTAATCCGTGCTTAGTGTGGTACCTGGCTAATTTTTTTTTTTGAGATGGAGTCTCGCTCTGTCGCCCAGGCTGGAGTGCAGTGGAGTGATCTTGGCTCACTGCAAGCTCCACCTCCCGGGTTCACGCCATTCTCCTGCCTCAGCCTCCCGAGTAGCTGGGACTACAGGCGCCCGCCACCACGCCCAGCTAATTTTTTATGTTGTTAGTAGAGATGGGGTTTCACCGTGTTAGCCTGAATGGTCTCGATCTACTGACCTCGTGATCCTGGCTAATATTTTTTGAGTGTCTATTATGTTCTAAACTCTTTACAGTATTCTATTTAATCTTATCTCTGTCAATCACTAAAAGAGATAGATATGGCACTAAAAGAAAGGATACATATGTTTGTGTTTGTGTAGTGATTTGTGTCTTAGACTGTATTTGTTATGGTTTTTGAAACAAGGTCTCACTCTGTCGCTCAGTCTGAAGTGCAATGACATTTTCATGGCTCACTGCAGCCTCAGCTTCAAGCTATCCTCTCACTCCAGCCTCCCGAGTAGCTGGGACTACAGGTGCACACCAGCACACCCAGTGAATTTTTGTTTTTGTTTTTGTTTTGTAGACATGGGATTTCACCACAGTGCCCAGGCTGGACTTGAACTCCTGGGCTTAAGTGATCCTCCCAACTCAGCCTCCAAAAGTGCTGGGATTATAGACATGAGCCACAATGGAGTGGCATTTAAAAGATATTTAGATGTGTGCTATGTAGAAGGCCTTGGATATTGATAAGGTTTAACTGTGTCCCCACCCAAAATCTCATCTTGAATTATAGTTCTCACAATCCCCACATGTCGTGAGAGGGACCAAGTGGAGATATTTGAATCACAGGAAGAGTTTCCCCCATCCTGTTCTGGTGATATTGAGTTAGTTCTCACGAGATCTGATGGTTTTATAAGGGGCTTCCCCCATGCTTGGCTTTCATTTTCTCTCTCCTGCCACCATGTGAAGAAGGACATGTTTGCTTTCCCCTTCTGCCATAATTGTAAGTTTCTTGAGGCCTCCCCAGACCTCTGGAACTGCGAGTCAACTAAACCTCTTTCCTTTATAAATTACCCAGTTATGGGAAGTTCTTTATAGCAATGTGAGAACAGACCAATACAGTAAATTGGTACCAAAGAGAGTGGGGCACTGCTGTAAAGATATCCCAAAATGTAGAAGCAACTTTGAAGCTGGGTAACAAGCAGAGGTTGGAACACTTTGGAGGGCTCAGAAGAAGACAGGAAAATGTGGGAAAGTTTCAGACTTCCTACAGACTTGTTGAATGGCTTTGACCAAAATGCTGATAGTGATATGGACAATTAATTCCAGGCTGAAGTGGTCTCAGATGGAGACGGGCAAATTGTTGGGAACTGGAGTAAAGGTCACTCTTGCTATGCAAAGAAACTGGTGGTATTTTTTCCTGCCCTGGAGATCTGTGGAACTTTGAACTTGAGAGAGATGATTTAGGGTGTCTGGCAGAAGAAATTTCTAAGAGGCAAAGCATTCAAGAGGAAGCAGAGCATAAAAGTTTGGAAAATTTGCAACCTGATGATGTGATAGAAAAAAGATAACCCATTTTCTGGGGAGAAATTTGAGCCGGTTGCAGAAATTTGCATAAATAACAAGGAGTCAAATGTTAGTCACCAAGACAATGGGGGAGATGTCTCCAAAGCATGTCAGAGACTTTCATGGCAGTTCCTCCAGTCACAGACCCAGAGGCCTAGAAGGGAAAAAATGGTTTCCTGGGCTGGGTCCAGGGCCTCCCTGCTGTGTGCAGCCTTGGGACTTGGTGCCCTGTGTTCCAGCCATTCCAGCCCTCGCTAAAAGGGACCAACGTACAGCTCAGGCTGTTGCTTCAGAGGGTGCAAGCCCCAAGTCTTCGCAGCTTTCACGTGGTGTTGGGCCTGCAGATGTGCAGAAGTCAAGAATTGAGGTTTGGGAACCTCTGCCTAGATTTTAGAAGATATATGGAAAGGCTTATGTCCAGGCAGAAGTGTACTGCAGGAGCAGAGCCCTCATGGAGAACCTCTGCTAGGGCAGTGCGGAGGGGAAATGTGGGGTCAGAGCTCCCACACAGAGTCCCCACTGGTGCACTGCCTAGTGCAGCTGTGAGAAGAGGGTCATCATCCTCCAGACCCCAGAATGATAGATCCACTGACATTTTGCACTGTATGCCTGGAAAAGCTGCAGACACTCAACAGCAGCCTGTGACAGCAGCCTGGAGGGGAGCTGTATCATGCAAAGCCACAGGGATGGAGATGCCCAAGGCTGTGGGAGCCCACCTCTTGTACCAGCGTGCCCTGGATGTGAGACATGAAGTCAAAGGAGATCATTTTGGAACTTTAAGGTTTAATGACCCTCCTATTGGATTTTGGACTTGTATGGGGCCTGTAGCCCCTTTGTTTTGGCCAGTTTCTCCCAGATGGATTTACCCAATGCTTGTACCCCCATTGTATCTAGGAAGTAACTAACTGGCTTTTGATTTTACAGGCTCATGGGGGAAGGGAATTGCCTTGTGTCAGATGAGACTTTGGACTATGGACTTTTGATTTAATGCTGAAATAAGACTTTGGGGGACTGTTGGAAAGACATGATTGTGTTTTGAAATGTGAGGATATAAGATTTGGAAAAGGCCAGGGGCAGTATGATATGGTTTGGCTGTTGCCCCACCCAGAATCTCATCTTGAATTGTAATTCCCATAATCCTTACGTATTGTGGGAAGGACCAGGTGGAGATAATTGAATCATGGGGGTGATTTTCCCCATCCTGTTCTTGTGATAGTGAATTCTTATAAGAGATGATGGTCTTATAAGAGGATTCCCCCTTTGCTTAGCCCTCACTTTCTCTTTCCTACCTCTACGTGAAGAAGGTATGTTTTCTTTCCCCTTCCACCATGATTGTAAGTTTCCTGAGGCCAACCCCAGCCTTGTAGAACTGTGAGTCGATGAAACCTCTTTCCTTTATAAATTACCCAATCTCAGGCAGTTCTTTATAGCAGTGGGAGAACAGACTAATACAAATGCCAAGTGAAGACTTGGAGAGGGAAAATCCACAATAAGAGCCATGCCAGATTAAACTGGTTTTGAAATGGAACAAAACAATGTTGATAATGACTAGGTGGAGAAGGTCTACAGACAGTGGAAAAATTAAAACTAGAATTCAGAAGATGTATATTTCAAGAGTATCAACAACAAAGTGATAAGTGATAGTTGAATCTATGAGACAAGATAATTCAAGAGGAAGGTGTAGAGGGAGAAGCCAGGTGCAGTGACTCATGCCTGTAATCCCAGCACTTTGGGAGACTGAGGCAGGAGGATCACTTGAGGCTAGGAGTTTGAGACCAGCCTGGGCAACATAGCAAAGTTTGTCTCTACAAAAATAAAAAATTAATTAAAAAATTAGCTGGGCATGGTGACACACACCTGTAGTCCCAGCAGGAGGCTGAGGTGAGATGATCTCTTGAGCCCAGGAGTTCAAAGTTAACATGAGCTATGAGCTATGATCACACCACTCATTGCAGCCTGGGCAGAGCAAGACCCTGCCTCTAAGGGGGGGAAAAAAAAAGCATAGAGTGAGAAAATTAGAGTTTTGGCCAGAGTCTTGGGGAACCTGCATTTGTGAGGCAGAATGAATAAAGAAGAACCAAGGAATTAAAGAAAGATAATCAGATTTAAGGCTTTGTAATGTTCCTGAATTCATAGAAACATTTCAGAAAAAAGTGATGAGCAACAGTGACAAAACTTAAAAGATATTGAGGAGGGTAAAAACAAAAGATTATTGAATAGCTATAAGAAGTAACTGGTAACCCTAGAAAAAGAACTTTTTGTATATTATGGAGGAACAGGAGTTAAATCAATGGGAATTTATAAGTGGTAAGAAAATCAGGATATCAGCTATAGTCTACTGTTTTGAGATGTCTGGTTGTGAAAGGAAAAAAGAGAGTAATCTTGAATATTAAAATGTAAGAAAAGTAGAAATGAGTGTTTCAAATGTTAATATTTTCACCACTCCCAAAAGAAATCCCATATCTGTTAGCAGTCATTCTTAATTTATTCCTTACACCGTAAGCCCTAGGCAACCACCAATCTACTTTCTGTCTATGGATTTGCCTATTCTGAACATTTCAAGTAAATGGAGTCATGAAATATGTGATTATGATGGGCTTCTTAGCATAATATTTTCAGAGTTCATATATGTTGTAGCATGTAACAGCACTTCATTTTTAATTACCAAATAATATTCCATTGTATGGATGTGTACCACATTTTATTCACTTATTAGTGATGGATATTTAAGTTGTTTCCACTTTTTGGCCATTATGAATGATGCTGCTATGAATGTTCCCATCCAGGCTTTCTTTTCTCTTGCGTATATTCCTAGGAATGGAATTGCTGGATTATATGATAATTCTTTCTTATGTTTGACCTTTTGGGTAAATTATATTTTTCTAGAGCAACTGTACCATTTTGCATTCCCACAGGTAGTGTATAAGGGTTCCAATTTTTCCATACTTGCCAATGCCTGTTTTTATGTCTTTTTTGTATTGTAGCCATCTTGTATAAAGTAGTATCTTGTGGTTTTGATTTGCATTTCCCTGATTGCTAATGATACTGAGCATTTTTTCATGGGCTTATTGGTCATTAGCATATCTTTTTTTTTTTTTTTTGGAGATGGAAGCTGGAGTGCAGTGGTACCATCTCAGCTCACTGCAACCTCTACCTCCCAGGTTCAAGCAATTCTCCCGCCTCAGCCTCCCGAGTAGCTGGAATTACAGGTGCTTGCCACCATGCCTGGCTAATTTTTTGTATTTTTAATTTCTTTCTTTTTTTTTTTTTTTGAGACGGAGTCTCGCTCTGTCACGCAGGCTGGAGTGCAGTGGCCGGATCTCAGCTCACTGCAAGCTCCGCCTCCCGGGTTCACGCCATTCTCCTGCCTCAGCCTCCCGAGTAGTGGGGACTACAGGCGCCGCCACCTCGCCCAGCTAGTTTTTTTTTTTTTTTTTTTTTAGTAGAGACAGGGTTTCACCGTATTAGCCAGGATGGTCTCGATCTCCTGACCTCGTGATCGCCCGTCTCGGCCTCCCAAAGTGCTGGGATTACAGGCTTGAGCCACTGCGCCCGGCCTGTATTTTTAATTTCATTATATTGGCAAGGCTGATCTTGAACTCTTGACCTCAGGTGATCTGCCCACCTCAGCCTCCCAAGGTGCTGGGATTACAGGCGTGAGCTACGGCACCCAGCAGTGTATCTTTTTTTAGAGAAATGCCTATTCAGATCTTTTGCCCATATTTAAATTGGGTTACTTATTTTTGTTACTGAGTTGTAGGAGTTATTTATATATTTTAGATACAAGTCTCATCAGATTTTTTAAATTGAAAAAGCGTGACATCAGATACTTGATTTGGAAATATTTTCCTTGAGTTTTTTTATGTAAAAGATCATGTCTTCCACATAAAAAGATTAAATATAATTTTACTTCTTGCTTTCCAATCTAGGTGGGTTTTTTGCTTTTTCTCTTCTAATTGCCCTGACTAGAATTTTCAGAACAATGTTGAAATGGCAAGAGTAGATATCCTTGTCTTGTTCATGATCTTAGGGAAAAGCATTCAGTCTTTCACCATTAAGTACTGTATGATGTTAGTTGTGGGTTTTTATTATGTTGTAAAGATTTCTTTTTATTCCTAGTTTGTTTTGTGTTTTCATCATGAAAAGGTGTTGAAACTTTGTCAGATTCTTTTTCTCCATCACATTTAGTTTTTATTCTTGATTATTTTAGTTTTTATTCTTTATTCTGTTGATTTTCAGATCATATCAGATTTTCAGATTAGCCTTGCACTCCTAAAATAAATCCCAATTGTTGATGGTATGTATCTCTCTCTCTCTATATATATATATATAAATATGTGTAAATATATATATATGTATGTATGTGTGTGTGTATGTGTGTGTGTATATATATATATATATATTCCTGGGTTAGGTTTGCTATTATTTTGTTGAAAATATTTGTGTCTGTATTAGCAAAATGTACTGGTCTGTAGTTTGAATTTATGATTTATACTAGTGTTTGCTGTGTTTGTATTTTGGCTTTAATGGGTCATCCTGGATAATTGCATTAAACTGAACAATTAGCAAAATATTTTTATAGCCTTTTATCAGACTTTAGTGCATTTGTAGACGATGCAATTTTTTCCATGTCTTAAAGGATGATAGCAGAGGTATAAATGAAGATATATTTTATTCAAATATTTGAGATCAACAAAATAGACTGAAAACTAATGTTGACAGTATATGTGACCTGTAATCATTTAAGTACTTTTGTATTTGTTTTTTGCATCTATATTATGGGGATATACTTTAATATTACATTTATTATCTCTCAACCTCTTATTTAAAATACTCCTGAGTATTCTAAAAATGTCACATTGAACTGTGATTTTCCCCCAACCCTACCTCCCAAACTAGAACAGAACCAACAAACTTCTGGTCCACATTGGTCCCCAGATTGTTCTTAATACCACCTTTCACATTGAAGAACAAATTGCTGATTAAATTTCTAAGATTATAGCAGTTTACCATATGGCTTTCTTTCCAGATGATAGAGGTGGGTGGAGACAAACCTAATTTCTTTCTCAATTAAAAACGTTTTATATTAGAAGAAGTAAAATGGGTTTTGAAAGATATAAAAGAGTTGTTTTTGTCTACACTGAGAATCAAAAATGTTATAGTTTTGCTACCCAATCCATTCAAGCTCATTTTCTGCTAGTTCTCTGTGGACTCTGAGAATGAGCCTTTAATACGTTAAGCTTTATCATGATGCGCCAAGAAGGAGGAAATACAAGCCTGCATCTTAGAATTGTACATGAATCTGAGTGTTCTAATATCTCACAATTTCCTGGAATATAACTTATGAAATTTTTTTCTACACAAATATTTCACTTGTTCTGCCTTTGGTTATGCTTATCTTCCCCCCTTGAATACCTTATTATCTCATCATTATAAAAATTAGCTTATTTCTTGAGAACACTTTCAAGTCTTCTTTGCCCCTCTAGTTGATATTTATTTACCATTTTCCCCATATCTCTGGTGTTTTTCCCAGAAAGTCTGTTGTTGTACCTCTATGTAATAGGTTATTAGCAAATATTTTCTAAATTGAGTGTCTGCCACTAACAACAGGTTATAGAAATTAGTATAATATAATCTAATTTTACTTTGTAGTCAAATAATTAAAACTAATAAAAGAAGAGTTATTAAACAGATAAGTCAGGGTAAAGTTAATCCTGTTATATATGTCCACTTCATAAGTACATTTTAAAATCAGTTTTATTGAGGCATAATTTACATACAATGAAATGTACTCATTTTAAGTGTAATCTGATGATTTTTGACAAATATATGCAATTAGGTAATCATTATCACAATTAAGACATAAAACATTTTCATAACCCTAAAAAGTTCCTCATGCTCTGTTGCAGGCAGTCCTCCTCCCATCCCTGGCCCCAGGCAATCACTGGTTTACTTTCTGCCTCTATAGATTAGTTTTGCCTGTTTTCAATTTCATATAAATGGAATCATACTGTATCTACTTTTTTCTTTATGGCTTTTTTCACCATGTACATTATTTTAAATAAAATGTACATTATTTTAAAGATTTATGTCTTGGCCGGGCGCGGTGGCTCAAGCCTGTAATCCCAGCACTTTGGGAGGCCGAGACGGGCGGATCACGAGGTCAGGAGGTCGAGACCATCCTGGCTAACACGGTGAAACCCCGTCTCTACTAAAAAAAATACAAAAAACTAGCCGGGCGAGGTGGCGGGCGCCTGTAGTCCCAGCTACTCGGGAGGCTGAGGCAGGAGAATGGCGTGAACCCGGGAGGTGGAGCTTGCAGTGAGCTGAGATCCGTCCACTGCACTCCAGCCTGGGCGACAGAGCGAGACTCCTTCTCCAAAAAAAAAAAAAAAAAAAAAAGATTTATGTCTTTTCATGTATCAGTTCATTTCTTTCTCATTCTTTCTTTTTCTGAGATATAATTTACACACAGTCAAAAGTCACTCTTTTTAGTGAACAGTTCTGACAGATATATACAGATAAGTAACTACAACAGTAATCAAGATAGTGAATAGTTACATCAGCCTTCAAAATTTCTTCATACCCTTTTGTAGTAGCCCCTCCTTCAACCACCACTGCTCGCGGCCTCTGATTTGTTTTTTGCTCCTATAGTTTTTCCTTTTTGAGAATGCTATATAAACGTTTTCATACAGTTTGTAGCCTTTTGAGTCTGGTTTCTTTTATTCAGCATAAGGCATTTGTGATTCAGTCATGTTGTCCAAGGCAGTAGTTTGTTCCTTTTTATGACTGATTAACTTTCTAGTTTATAGATACACCACAGTTTACTCATATGCCTTTTGATGGACACTTGGAGTTTTTACTAATTTTTGCCTATTATGAGTAATGCCTGTAAGAACATTCAAGTTCAGTCTTTTTGTGGATATATGTTTTCATTTATTTTGGGTAAATATGTCAGAATGGGGTTACTGGGTCACAAGTTTATGTGTAGCTGTATAACAAATTGCGACTTTTCACAAGTGGCTGTACTCTTTCACATTCCCACCAGCAGTGTATGAGAGTTCCAGATTTTCCTTTCACTTTAGTTCTTGGTATTGTCAGTCTTTTTAAATTTAGCTATTTGATTAGATGTGTATTTCTATCTCATTATGGTTTTAATTTGTGTTTTACTGATAGATGATGTTGAGTGTCTTTTCATGGGCTTATTGACCAAAAATGAGTGAGACTCCATCTCAAAAAATAAAAATAAAAAACCAGTCAATGTCTTTAACATGGCTAAGACCTATAAAACAGGTGCATGTGCCTGCACACATGTGTGTGTTTATATGTTGTGTTTGGAACAGGGAAGGAGAGTTGAAGTAGGAGTTCGAAGATCCAGCAGTACATTATAGAAAGAAGTCTAATTGTGTAGGACTAAGCCACATATAACAGACTCCTGAAAACAGATGAGTGAAGAAGTAGCATCCAGAAATCTAGGAACAGGTACTATTTAGAGACTTAAATAACAGTCATAGGATGGGACTTCCAGGGTAACTACTGGGATTAAGGGAAAGGAATAAATATCAAGATATTAACCTAGATTTAGAAGTCTAGTGGTATTAGCTTCTTAGTATGAGAATGGAAGCCTAAAGAACATTAATTTTGTTTTAGGCAGGTTTATTGAAAACTAATTTATATCCAGTAACATTCATCTTTTGCATTGTATAGTTTCGTGAGTTTTGAAAAATGGGCACAGTTCTATAACCTTACCATAATCAAGATATAGATTATTGCCATCATCCCCACAAAATTCCCTCATTCCCCTTTGCAGTCAATCTTTCCCCTAACCCTAGACCCTGGCAACCAATGATTAATTTTTTCTTCGCAATTTTGCATTTTTGAGAATGTTGTATGGATGGAATCATGCAGTATGTTGTGTTGCTAGTCTGACTTCTGTTTAGCATAGAACATTTTTGTTGCCTGTATCAATAGCTTTTTCTTTCATGTTACTGAGTTATATTCCATTATATAAATGCACCACAAATTGTTTATGTATTCACAAGTTAAAGGGTATTTGGGTTGTTTTCAGGTTTTTGTAATTATGAATAAAGCCTCTATAAACATGTATGTACAGCTTTTTTTTGTTACCATGTGTTTTCACTCTCTTGGGTAAATATGTAAGAGTAAAATTGCTGAGAGTCATATGTTAAGTGTATGTTGAACTTTATAAAACAATACAAAACTGTTGTCCAAAGTGGTTGTACCATTTTGCATTCCCACCAGCACTGTATAGGAGTTCTGTTGCTCCCATATCCTCTCTAGCAATAAATATTTATTTTTAAAATGTTTTAACCATCTGGCCGGGCATGGTGGCTCATGCCTGTAACCCCAGCACTTTGCGAGGCAGAGGCGGGCGGATCATGAGATCAGGAGATTGAGACCATCCTAACACAGTGAAACCCTGTCTCTACTAAAAATTCAAAAAAATTAACTGGGCGTGTTGGCGGGCGCCTATAGTCCCAGCTACTCGGGAGACTGAGGCAGGAGAATGGCGTGAACCCAGGAGGCGGAGCTTGCAGTGAGCCGAGATCACGCCACCGCACTCCAGCCTGGGCAACAGAGCAAGACTCCATCTCAAAAACAAAAAAAAAAAAGATGTTTTAACCATCCAAATAGATGTAGATTGATATCTTATTGGAGCTTGAATTTGTATTTCCCTAATGTCTAATAATCTGAGCATCTTTTCTATTGTTGATTCATAATCCATTCATCATCTTTGGTAAAGTGTCCATTCAAATCATTGGCCCATTTTTAAAATTGGAATCTTTGTTTTCATATTTATTGGGTTTTGAAACTTACTTGTATAAGGAACATTAATCTTTTTTTTTTTTTTTTTTTTGAGACGGAGTCTCGCTGTATGGCCCAGGCTGGAGTGCAGTGGCCGGATCTCAGCTCACTGCAAGCTCCGCCTCCCGGGTTCACGCCATTCTCCTGCCTCAGCCTCCCGAGTAGCTGGGACTACAGGCGCCCGCCACCTCGCCCGGCTAGTTTTTTGTATTTTTTAGTAGAGATGGGGTTTCATGGTGTTAGCCAGGATGGTCTCGATCTCCTGACCTCGTGATCCACCCGTCTCGGCCTCCCAAAGTGCTGGGATTACAGGCTTGAGCCACCGCGCCCAGCCAGGAACATTAATCTTAATCACAATAATGAACACTAACATTTACCGAGTGCCTACGTGTCAGATACTGTTCTAAAATCCTTTAGTTGAATGATTTCATTTAAATTCACAGCAACCCTGTTAGATTAGATACTATGATTATCCTCATTATACAGATATTGAAACTGTGCTAAACATTGTCTAAGTTTTAGAGCTACAAATTGAATGTGACCTTGGCTTATAAATAACTAATATACTATAGTAATATTACTGTTATAAAACAAATATTACTGTTGTAAAATTACATATAGTAAAAGTGATATTTAAAGTGAATTTTTGAATAGATATTTGCTAGGCTACCTTTTGGAGAAAGGGCACTCTTGACAACCAGAACAGTAAATTCAAAGTTTTAGGTAAAATTTGTCTAAGAAGGCTGGACACAGTGGCTTATGCCGTAATCCCAGTGCTGTGGGAGGATCACTTGGGCCCAGGAATTCAAGGTTCCAGTGAGATGAGCTATGATCATGCCAGCGCACTTCAGCCTGGGCAACAAAGCAAAACTCTGTCTCTTAACAACAACAACAACAAAAAAAAGTCTAAAAAAACTGAACTTAGTTCAGCATCACAAAGTAAAACCCAAGACTGGGTGCAGTGGCTCATGCCTATAATCCCAGTACTTTGGGAGGTCAAGACAGGAGGATCACTTGAGCCCGGGAGTTTGAGACCAGCCTGGGCAACACGGTGAAACCTTGTCTGTATAAAAATACAAAAATTACCCAGGCATAGTGACTCATGCTTGTACTCCCAGCTACTCAGAAGCCTGAGACAGAAGGATCACTGCAGCCTGGGAGGCGGAGGCTGCAGTGAGCCGAGATCGTACCTCTTCACTCCAGCCTGGGTGACAGAGTGAGACCCTGTCTCAAAAGATAAAATTTTAAAAATAAAGTAAAACAAGTGTTTGAAAATGTAACTAGAGAGAGATGATCGTGTTATTCAGAAACATGAGTATAGATTTAAACATTGTATTTCAGTTTTCTCTTCTTCACATTTTGGTTGTAGGTTTTAAAAAATTTCCTTTCTTCCTGCTCCCCCGTTTTCCCATCACTAATAACATTGGTTAAGGTAACTCTCAGGCCTCTTTCAGCATTTCGTAGATTTCTCCTCATATTAAAGGAAATAGGCAACATTATATTTCTCTGTTACTGTTTTCTTAATGAAATATATCTGGAATGTCACAGTAATATAATCAAGAAAATAATTTGTTTTTAGTGTCAAGACATTATTGCATTAAGAGAACAGTTGGTCTTTTCCTTAAATACCTGTAAGAATGATTGTTTAGGCCGGGCGCGGTGGCTCAAGCCTGTAATCCCAGCACTTTGGGAGGCCGAGACGGGCGGATCACAAGGTCAGGAGATCGAGACCATCCTGGCTAACATGGTGAAACCCCGTCTCTACTAAAAAATACAAAAAACTAGCTGGGCGAGGTGGTGGGCGCCTATAGTCCCAGCTACTCGGGAGGCTGAGGCAGGAGAATGGCGTAAACCCGGGAGGCAGAGCTTGCAGTGAGCGGAGATCCAGCCACTGCACTCCAGCCTGGGTGACAGAGCAAGACTCCGTCTCAAAAAAAAAAAAAAAAAAAAAAGAATGATTGTTTAGTCAGATTAATGATAATAAGATTACAAAATGTTCTTCAATGTGAGTTTTAATATTTTAATGTAAATTTTCTTGAAGTATAATGTACATACGGAAAACACGCCAATTATAAGTGAACAATTTGATCAATTTTCAGACATTAAACATCATCAATATAACCAGTGTCCAGACCAAGAAATAAGATATTAGCACTATTTTAGAAGCCTGCTATGACCTAAAAGCCTGCTACTGGTCACTATCCTTGATCACCAAGGGCAACCACCATTCTGATTTATAACCTCATAGGTTAGTTTTGCATATTATTGAACTTTAATTATGTTGGACATATACCCGGTATTGGAATTGTTCAATCATTGGGTATATGAATATATTTTCTATTAGTAACAAATTACCACATATTTAGTCTGGCTTAAAATGGCACTCATTTATTATCTCATGGCTTCCTTGGGTCAGCTGTTTGGGTACAGCTTAGATGGGTTCTTAGGTTCCCACAAAACTGCAACCAAGGTGTCAACTTGGGCTGCAGTATCTCCTCTGAGGCTCAGGGTCTAGGCTTATGAGATTGTTGACAAAACACATTTCCTTGCAGCTGTAGAACTCTAGCAGCTTGTTTCTTCAAGGCCAGCGGAAGGCCTAAGTGCTCTCTTTTTTTCTAACTACTTTTTTTTTTTTTTTAAAGTTTCAGTTTGAGGTAATTGCAGATTTCATGCAGTTGTAAGAAATAATACAGAGATATTCAATGTATGCTTTTTTTTTTTCTTTTTTGAGATATGGTTTTGCTCTGTCGTCTAGGCTGGAGTACAGTGGCATGTCCTCAGCTCACTGCACTCTCCACCTCCCAGGTTCAAGCAATTTTCACACCTCAATCTCCCAAGTAGCTGGGATCACAGGTGTGTGCCACCATGCCTGGCTAATTTTTATATTTTTAGTAGAGATGGAGTTTTGCCATGTTGGCCAGACTGGTCTTGAACGCTTGGCCTCAAGTGATTCACTTGCCTCAGCCTCCCAAAGTGCTGAGATTACAGGCGTGGCCCACTGCGCCCAGCCTCAGTATATCCTTAATTCAGTTTCCCACAAGGGTTGAATCTTAACAAAACTATAGTACAGTATCACAGTCAAGAAACTGACTTGACTGTGAATCTGAGTAAACTTGATACAATCCACCAATCTTTATTTAGATTTCCCCAGTTTTCCATGCTCTCATCTGCATGTGTTTGTGTGTTTATTTTCATGAAATTTTATCACGTGTGTAGGTTCATGAAACCACCACCAAAGCCAAGATACAGTATAGTTCCATCACCACAAGGATGTTGCTCTTTTGTAACCAAACCTACCTCTCTCCTACCCTAATCTCCTATCCCTAACTCTTGGCAACCACTAAGTAGACTGATATAGGCACTAATTATATCTGTAAAATCCTTTCACTTTTGCCACATATCCTGTGGTATTCCAACATTTTTTACAGGTTCAGCCCACAATCAAGGGGAAGAGTTTCACAAGGGCATGGTTCATTGGGGGTTTACCTTAGAATTCTGCCTGCCACAATAAAATGATTAGCCTTGGTAGATACTAGAACAAGTCATTTTTGAAAGCAGAATATTTGATTTAATCATAGGATCCCTTAATATAAGTAGGTGACAAAGTAATGGGAAGTGCTTGGGAACAGTGCTTGTTGAACAGTACGCTTAGTTCAACAGGTACGTGTTAAATGAATATGAAATGAGTGAACCAATCAGTCTTCTAAGTTTTAAAGACAATGATCAGATCCAATCTAGGATTGCAGTTTTCTGTAAATTATAGGGCAATTTTAGAGCTTTCTAAGCCAAACTAAGGTTTTAGGTGAATCATCTCCAGTGAAATTGTTTTGTTTTTTTCTCGTATATTTGTACCTTCAATTTTCTTGAGTTTAAGATTTATGTGTTAATGATTAACATACGTCTTCAGAAAGAAAAATATAGAATAGTGATTGTCGAAGGTAGGTAGGCAGGAAAGATGCTTCTCTCCTCTCAGAATTTCAGAGAGAATTTACTAGTCCATGCCATTCCACTCCTTTCACTCCCAGCTAAGTGTTGAGATGGGTTACTGTGGTGAATGTGTTCATTGTGTGAAAAATAAGGGAGAAGAGAGAAAAGGCTGAGATACACTGGCAGACTAGTATAAAGGAAAGGTTATGGAATTTGGCTAAGACTCCTTCATTTTGAAATGGTAATGACAAGTACCACTACCACCACTATAGCCATTTCCTAGGAGTTTGGAAGAATTAAATGAGATAACATTTAACAGATTAAAGTCCTCTGTAAACTATCAAACATTGCATAAATGTTAATTTTCATCTGTAATCCTGTGTTCTGTTTTTAATTATAGTGGGATTTGAGTAACATTTTTTACTCAACAATACACAAACAAATTGATATTTGTGTAGTCTACCTGGTCTTTATTCATTGAGGTTGCAGTAGAAAATCAGGTTCCCAGTGCTCCTCAGGCTACTTTAAATAACTAGGAAAGTATTTTATATCAGGACTCTATTATGCTGTTATGGAAGGTAAGATAACCTAATTGCATGTTCTTGATTATTTTAAATATCAACACTTTTTTGTAGAATCTTAGAATTGAATCCCAGAATTGAATGGGACTAAGCAGCCTGTCTAGTGCAACTCATTCTGTTGTATGAATATTCTAGCTTTTTTTTTTTTTTTTTTTTTTTTTGAGATGGAGTCTCGCTGTGTCACCTAGACTGTAGTGCAGTGGTGCAATCTCTGCGCTGCAACCTCTGTCAGCCTCCTGAGTAGCTAGGATTCTCCTGCCTCAGCTCCTAAGTAGATAGGACTACAGGCGTGCACCACCATGCCCAGCTAATTTTTGTATTTTTAGTAGATATGGGGTTTCACCGCGTTGGCCAGGCTGGTCTCGAACTACTGACCTCAGGGGATCTGCCCACCTCAGCCTCCCAAAGTGCTAGAATTACAGACATGAGCCACCATGCCCGGCCTCCCTAGCATTTTTGGTTTGAACTCTTTCTGTGATTAGAATTACAGAAACCCTCTCCCTTCCTACGTAGCCAATCATATTTTCTCAAGTGTATCTACTCTCCAACCATGGGTTTATTCAATAGTACTCCACCCTGTTTTTCCATTTTTAGAGCCTTCCAAAAGCAATATGAACAGTGTTGGAGAGGAGGTGCTAAAGGGAGGGAACATGCTGATGAAGAATATTAACTATGATTCCCTCTGCATTTTACTCATTGGTGATAGTTTTGTACTGTCAAGTTATAAATTTCTTTCTGAGAGACTACATGTCCATTGTTCTAACATCAAGTAGCACCTGATTCATAAGCCTTCAATTTTTTTTTTTTTTTTGAGACGGAGTCTCGCTCTATCGCCAGGCTACAGTACAGTGGCATAGTGGTGCGATCTTGGCTCATTGTAACCTCTGCCTCCCGGGTTCAAGCGATTCCCCTACCTCAGTCTCCCAAGTAGCTGGGATTATAGGCTCCTGCCACCACATCCGGCTAATTTTTTGTATTTTTAGTAGAGATGGGTTTTCACCGTATTGACCAGGATGGTCTCAATCTCCTGACCTTGTGATCTTGCCCACCTTTGCCTCCCCAAGTGCTGGGATTACAGGCGTAAGCCACCACACCCGGCCTTAATATTTGTTTAAAGAACTGAACTTCTTTCAAGCCTCAAAAAGTAATTTCTTTCCATGTGATATTTTAAATGGACTGTCATGCAGTTCCTCTTCTTGTGTCCTTTTTCTCTTAAGTCAAACATGCTCAATTTTTAAAAATGTGTGTAGGAATATTGAATCTTGTCACATAGATGTGTTCCTCTGTACAGATGGAATGGGAACGCCTAGGATATTTAAGGAAGCAGTTTTCTTAGTTCAGATTTCCTATAGATAAGTCTTTGATAGCATGGAATTATTGCCAATCCTAGTTTTCATTATTTTATAAGTTTTATAAAAATGTAAAAATATTTTTAATTGGAATTTGCATTTGAATATAGCAGATTAAGATCTCTTTATTTTGCCACCAAACTTTTTTTTTCATTGAGAAGCAGTATTCAGAGTTAGCCAAACTGCAAAGTTAGCACAGTCCCAAGACTGTCCTCACTTCTGACACCAACTACAAGTTCTGTGGGTTCCCAAAAGTACCCTCAGTTTTAATAATTTGCCAGCAGGACTCACGAAACCCACTGAAAACTGTTATAGTCATAGTTACACTTTTATTACAAGGAATCTCCAAAATAGGACAGACCAATATAATTATCGTGTTGAATGGCATTAAATGAAATGGAAGCAATTCACTGACCTCTTAGAATAGTGTTTTGGGCCAGGTGCGGTGGCTCACGCCTGTAATCTCAGCACTTTGGGAGGCTGAGGTGGGTGGATCATGAGGTCAGGAGATTGAGACCATCCTGGCTAACACGGTGAAACCCCTTCTCTACTAAAAATACAAAAAATTAGCTGGGTGTGGTGGCAGTCACCTGTAGTCCCTGCTACTTGGGAGGCTGAGGCAGGAGAATGGTGTGTGAACCCGATAGGTGGAGCCTGCAGTGAGTTGAGATCGTGCCACTGCACTCCAGCCTGGGCAACAGAGCGAGACTCCATCTCAAAAAAAAAAAGAGTAGTGTTTTGAAAACTTATTGACTGGATTTCAGTATATGTGTCTATTTATAAATGTTTCTAAATATATATATGTAGTGGTGTGTGTGTGTGTGTGTTTAGTAAGATATAACCAGTGTTTCACAAAACACTCATCTACTTCATTTATAAAGAATGTTGGTTACTATCCACTGAATTGAAGGCCCATAATGAGATTACAGCTCTTAGTTCATAAACACTGTCTTAGACAATCAGACCATTGAGAATAATGATGATCGGCCATTACTAGAAGAAATAAACTTAAAATTGTAGGACCTGAACAGATAAGATCTGGAGAGAACTTGAGGTACAGAGTACTCACTTCTACACATAGGACAGTTTCTAGATGAACAGACTAGAAAGTATAGTTTGTGCAAATGTTGTAGGGAAACTTATTGTTAAGATATAAACCAGTATATTGGTCATTTTGCTTTGTAGATGATTTCTCACACCTGCTTAAGATAATTTTTAATTCATCTTTCCTCTGATCTTTACATGGCTAGTTCTTTCTTTTCATTCAAAATTCAGTATTAATGGTACCTCCTCCAGGAGACTGAACTTATTCTAAAATGATCGCCCTATCACCTTCATCACAGCATCCTCTTTTCTTTCTCTGTATAACCTTTACCCTTGCCTGATGTTTATCCTATTTGCTTACCTCCCTTTCTTTCTTTTTCTTTTCTTTTCTTTTTTTTTTTTTTTTTTTTTTTTGAGACGGAGTCTCGCTGTGTTGCCCAGGCTGGAGTGCAGTGGCTGGATCTCAGCTCACTGCAAGCTCCGCCTCCCGGGTTTACGCCATTCTCCTGCCTCAGCCTCCTGAGTAGCTGGGACTACAGGCGCCCGCCACCTCGCCCGGCTAGTTTTTTGTATTTTTTTAGTAGAGACGGGGTTTCACCATGTTAGCCAGGATGGTCTCGATCTCCTGACCTCGTGATCCGCCCGTCTCGGCCTCCCAAAGTGCTGGGATTACAGGCTTGAGCCACCGCGCCCGGCCTTTTTTCTTTTTTTTTTTGAGATGGAGTTTCGCTCTTGTTGCCCAGGCTGGAGTGCAGTGGTGCAATCTCGGCTCACTGCAACCTCCGCCTCCCAGGTTCAAGTGATTCTCCTGCCTCAGCCTTTTGAGTAGCTGGGATTACAGGCATGCGTCACCACGCCTGGCTAATTTTTTATTTTTAGCAGAGACGGGGTTTCTCCATGTTGGTCAGGCTGGTCCCTTTCTAAAATGTTAGCTATATTAGAAAAGAGACTTTTTCCTCATGGCTGGGCATGGTGGCTCACACGTATAAACCCAGTACTTTGGGAGGCCAAGATGGGCAGATCACTTGAGGCCGGGAGTTAGAGACCAGCCTGGCCAACATGGCAAGACCTTGTCTCTACAAAAAATACAAAAATTAGCTGGGTATGGTGGTGCCTCAGGAGGCTGAGGCACGAGAATCACTTGAACCTGAGAGGCGGAGGCTGCAGTGAGCTAAGATCGTGCCACTGCACTCCAGCTTGGGTGACAGAGCGAAACTCTATCTAAAAAAAAAAAAAGAATTTTTTTTCCCCTATTGTTTTATTCCCAGCACTTAACAGCAGTATCTGGTGAACAGTATGTATTCGTATAATATGTCTGCGTGAGTGATCTAGTTCATGATCCTCTTAAGCCAAAAGAGAATACATTTCTCATGGGGAGACTAGAGTACAGCATAATTACTACCTCCTTTGTTCTATAGACTGTATTTCTGTTTGTACAGTATTAGGATTGCGTTTGCTCTTTTGGGCCAGCTATTACACTATACACTCATTTTTTTTATAAGGCATCTGCCATTTATTCTATACAGTCATGTGCTGCATAACAATGTTTCGGTTAACAATAGAAGCATATACAAATGGGGGTTTCATGATATTTTTGCTATACCTTTTCTATGTTTAGATACACAAATACCATTGAATTCTAATTGCCTAAAGTATTAGGTACAGTAACATGCTATAGAGGTTCGTAGCCTAGGAACAACAGGCTATACAGTATCTAGGTTTGTGTAAGTATTCTATGATGTTCATATAATGATGAAATTGCCTAATGACAGATTTCTCAGAATGTATCCCCATCATTAAGCAATGGATGGCTGTACTTAAGTAGTTGTTTTGTGTGTACACACATGCATACTCGTGTAGATTCAGCTTCATAAGATTTTTAAATTTTATTTTATTTTTTTTCTTAGAGATAGGATCTTGCTCTGTTGCTGAGACTAGAGTGCAGTGACGCAGTCATAGCTCACTCCAGCCTCAAACTCTTGGGCTCAAGGGATCCTTCCGCCTCAGCTGCCCAAGTAGCCAGGACTACAGGTGCCCACCACCACACCCAGTTTTTTTCTTTTTGTGGAGATGTGGTCTTGGTATGTTGCCCAGGCTGGTCTCAAACTCCTGGCCTCAAGCAATCCTCCTGCCTTGGCCTCCCAAAGTGCTGGGATTACAGCCATGAGGCACCGTGCTGGACCATGAGATTTTTTTTAAAATTAACATTTCTAAGTATGCTCATTCAACTAAGAAGGGAGTGTCTAATTAAGAACTAATGGTAGGGTACCTGAAGAGATATTAAGCTGAAATAAAAAGTCAGTAGAAATGTAGGAGATAGCACCAGTTCACAAATTTAAATTGGAAATATTCAATTAGAGAGGTTTAGTGCAAGCTGAAGAAGAGCCTGTTGGATGAATTTTGGAAGGGCTCAGTTGACATGCTTAGGATTTCTCTTCCTTTTTTTGGGGGGGAGGGGTGCTGGTGAGGTAGGGGGGTATGGTCTTTCTGTCGCCCAGGGTAGATTGCAGTGGTGTGAAACAAGTCTCACTGCAACCTTGACCTCCTGGGCTCAAGCAATCCTCCCACCTCAGCCTCCTGAGTAGCTGGGATTACAAGTGTGAGCCACCAGGCTCAGCTGCTTTTTAAATTTTTTTGTAGAGATGGGATCTCGCCGTGTTGCCCAGCCTGGTCTCGAACTCCTGGGTTCAAGCAGTCCTCAGCCTCCCAAAGTGCTGGGATTACAGATGAGAGCTACTGTGCCTGGTCCCCATAGATGGATTTTTATTGAAACCACTTAACAACTCTATGTCTTAAAATTTGATCCTGTTACTTCTCTCTATATAGTCATTTATTGATTCCCTAATTCATTCAGCATATATTAATATATATTCATGTAGACAAACATGTATATGTATTTTGAAAATAGAAAATTTCACTTTTTGTTTTACTTAAAGTCATGTTTTAAATTATTTTTAGATGTTTAAAGTCTTATGTTTACAGATTTAGAGGTACAAGTACAGTTGAGATACATAGATATTTGAATAGTGGTGAAGTTTGGGTATTTAGTGTACTCATCACCTATATAGTGTACATTGTAACCAACTGGTAGTATTTCATCCCTGACTTTGCTCCCACCCTTCCACCTTTTTAGAGTCTCCAGTGTCTGTTGTTTCACCCTGTATGTCTGTGTATACCCATTGTTTAGCTCCCACATGTAAGTGAGAACATGTAGTTTCCATTTGCTTCTTAACCTACTGTAGTGTGGCTTCCATCTCAGCAACTTCCATCTTGACCATTAAACTATTCTTACCATAAAACTGGAATCTCTTACAGTACCAGAAAATAAGGAAGTGCTTGAAATACGGTGGGATTATGAACACAGGAACCAACTTGAAGGAGCTGTAAATGGCCAAAGTTAGGACAGTTTGAACAAATAAATAATCATAGTGTCAGATTATAACCCATAGAAAGAAAGTAATAGCAGCCGGGCATGGTGGCTCACGCCTGTAATCCTAGCACTTTGGGAGACCAGGGCAGGTGGACCACCTGAGGTCAGGAGTTCGAGACCAGCCTGGCCAACATGGCAAAACCCTGTCTCTACTAAATATATAGAAACATGAGGCCGGGCACGGTGGCTCATGCTTGTAATCCCAGCAGTTTGGGAGGCTGAGGTGGGCTGATCATGAGGTCAGGAGTTCGAGACCAGCCTGACCAACATGGTGAAACCCCATCTCTACTAAGAATACAAAAATTAGCTGGGCATGGTGGCATGCACCTATAGTCCCAGCTACTCGGGAGGCTGAGGCAGGAGAATTGCTTGAACCCAGGAGGCAGAGGTTGCAGTGAGCCGAGATTGCACCACTGCACTCCAGCCTGGGCAACAAAGCAAGACTCTGTCTCAAAAAAAAAACAAAAAACCCACAAAAATTAGCCAGGCATGGTGGCGGATACCTGTAATTCCAGCTACTTGGGAGGCTGAGGCATGAGAATTGCTTGAACCTAGGGAGTGGAGCTTGCAGTGAGCCGAAATTTATGAGTCTATACTGGTACAAATGAATGAATAAATTAAAAGGGAGAAGAGACAGCTCTTGTTTAGAGTGGAATTCCAATTTAAAATGTGGAAGGAATTATGAAAATATAAACTTTCCGTTAGGCAAATACCACAGTAATGATTGTTACGGGCAAGAATCAATGAATGCTAGAATTACTGGGCAGATGTATATGGGAAACAGGATATTTGCCTAGTCTCAAAATATCTTCCCATAAAATATGTATTTATTATTAAAAAAAAGATATTTACATGGAGAAGAAATTGGCAGACACTACTTTAACCAAGTAACCAAGGGTAACATCACCAATAATAATAAGACACTGATATATACTCCCCGATATGATGTACTGAGAAGAGCACAGTATCACATCACAGCAATAACAATAACAATACCTAACATCTCTCAGTATTTGGATGCCCGACACCATGCTAAAGCACTCTACAGCATTATCTGTTAGGTTTCACAAGAGCCCTATTAGGTGAATACTATTATTATCTACATTTTACAGTTGAGGAAGCTGAGGCCCCGATAAATGATGGAACCAGAACCCAGGGCTGACTGGCTCAAAAACCCATTCCCTTAATCGCAGTGTTATGCTGAGAATAGCTTTTAGTATTGGGGATAATTTATGGACTGATGAATTCAGCATATTTAATGTTTTCAGCAAGTGGTGAACTTGGTGAGGTTTTGTGATTTGATGTTTTAAAAATATACTTTTGACTTATTTGGAAGCAACAAGTTTGCTTGAAAAAGTACTGCAAACTAATGTAAAATAGATTAAATACTATTTGTTTTTAGATCAGGTATGACCTTTTTCTAAACCAATAATATTTTATCAATTATTCTGGCCTTTTTATCAAAACCACTTAGTACCCCTATGTCTTAAAGTGTGATCCTGTTCTCTCTATATAATCATTTACGAATTCCCTAATTCCTTCAGCATAAAGTCTAGATATTTTAACATAACCTATGACAGTGTTGATATTCTAGTCTGTTATATTTTAGTCCTTGTTGCTTATTCTCCCATAGGCATCTACTTTCCTTGTCATGCCAAACTACTTGTTATTCCAGAATATAAAATTTTAAATTTCTATATTATATAACATTTCAAGTTACACAGGAGTAGAGTATCCATCTCCCAGCTACCAACAGCCATCAATTTATATGGCTACTGTTGCATCTGTTGTACTGCCCTCTAATGAACATAGCCACCCCCTCCATGGATATTTTTGAAGTACATCTTAGTCTTATCATTCATCTAAAAATACATTGATTTATACATCTAAAAGACAAAAATTTGGGGGAGTCGGTTTGAGGTTTGTTTTTTACTTTGAGACGGGGTTTTGCTCTGTCACCCAACCCAACTTGCGTACAGGGGCTCATCATAGCTTACTGCAGCCTCAAGCTCCTGGGCTCAAGTAATCTTCCCACCTCAGCCTCCCAAGCAACTAGGGCTACAGATGTGCACCATCACACTTAGCTAAGTTTAAATTTCTTTTTAAAAGATTGTGTCTTGCTATGTTACCCAGGCTGGCCTTGGACTCCTGGCCTCAAGTGATCCTCCTGCCTTGACCTCCCAAAGTTCTGGGATTACAGGCATGAGCCACCATGTCTGCCTTAGATTTTTGTCTTTAAAACACAACTGCAAAACCAGTTTCACACCTAAAAAGATAACCATAGTTATTATATAATCAGAATATCTGGTCAGATTTTCTGTTGCTCCAGTTGCTAAGTAAATTTGTTTTTACAGTTGACTGGTTCAGGCCAGTATCTACACTTAGAAAACATATAAACCAAATGCAGTGCTCCACGTGTTGCATTTTCTTGAGGTCTTTTAAATTTCTTTTTTTTTTTTTTTTTCTATTTTGTCATTCCAATTAGTCTTAAGTCTCATTTACTCTGTGGTTCCCTTTTTTTTTTTTGTTTGTTTTGTTTCTTACAATTTCTTTGTTGAAGAAATAGAGTCCTTTGTCCTATGGAGTTTCCTACACTCTGGATTTTACTGATTACATCCCCATTTTGCTGATTACATCTGGATTTTGTTGATCACATTTAACAAGTTCCTTTTTCCCCTGTGCTTCCTGTAAGCTATATGTACATTTGTATTTAAAAAAGAAACAAAACTTGTATGAACACCTACTATTTGGACTTTTATGTGAATGAATAAAATAAAGCTTAAAATAAAGCCAATCCTTAAAAAGTGTTACTGTGTCAATGCAAATTAAGATTATGACACTTGAAAAAAAAAGAATGTCATGGTTATCTAAAAGTATAAACCTAAATACTACTGCAAGTCACAAGACGAAAATAAACCTTTTAATTTGTGAGCATGGCAGTTCACAGATGTGAAGAAAGTGAAGTGAAATAATTGTTCCACTTCCATGAAAACCTCTGAAAACAAATCTAAGGGTAAAATTCAGAAAACGACTGACATTATAATTTGCTCTTGGATCAGTTTTTTCTCTTTTCTCTTTAAGCATGTCTTTATTGATAGTTTGAAGAAAAAATGTTGTATGCATTAAATAAAAATCAAAAGAAGCCACCATACTCATATTTGACACATATTACTAAAATTAACTACAAATCTGTTGTTTCTAGGTTGATTTCATATGAATATTTAAGTAAATAATTATTATGCTTCTATTTTTAAAAGGAGACTAAAAACCAGCACACCAGTTTACAATAAACAATTTAAGAGAAGTAAAATGCCTTATTAAATTATCTTTATAATACCAAATTACTTTAAGATACTTTCCTTTTGACTGCAGAGCTTTTAATTCTTTCCTTTCTTGGCTTCCATGGCACCACTGTCTCCTGATACTCATCTTACCATTCTTGCATTTTCTTGTTGTTTTCCTTCAATAGCTCCTCTTCATCTGCTAGCTCCTGAAACTTGGTGTTTTTGGGTTTCACCACTGGTTCTCTTATGTTATTCTACATTGTCTCTCTAGGAAGATAAACTCATCCTTGCTCAAGGCTTGCTATCTTTCTTCTGTTTTATGTCCTCTTCCATTGAAACTTCCATCCACCTAGTCCTCTAAGCCTAAAGCGTTAAGAGTCTTCCTCTCTCTTGAGAAAGGTTGGGAGAATTTTAGCTACATGCAGTTATATCTCTGTTGTTGAAAATTTATTGTTCTGTGTTTTATTTTTACTAAGGAATTATATCTGGGACTTTGTATTTCTTTGTATTTAAAAAATATGTCAAGTAGGGCCGGAAGCAGTGGCTCACACCTGTAATCCAGCACTATGGGAGGCCGAGATGGGCGGATCACGAGGTCAGGAGATCGAGACCATCCTGGCGAACATGGTGAAACCCCATCTCTACTAAAAATACAAAAAAAGTACCTGGGCGTGGTGGCGGGCACCTGTAGTCCCAGCTACTTGGGAGGCTGAGGCAGGAGAATGGTGTGAACCCAGGAGGCGGAGCTTGCAGTGAGCTGAGATCTGGCCAGTGCACTCCAGCCTGGGTGACAGAGCAAGACTCCATCTCAAAAAAAAAAAATGTGTCAAGTAGAACATTTCTTTATCTAGATATGCACGTGTGTGTGTGTGTGTGTGTGTGTGTGTGTGTGTGTGTGTGTGTGTACATAACCTTCACCACCCCAGCCTGCCAGGAGAGGAACCTATTCTCTGAATGTACAGTGGTCATGTGATCATTTTCCCCTTCTCTTTTTGAAAATTTATAATTTCTACTTATATCCACACACTAGTGATTCAGTAGTTTTATTAATACAACTAAAATATTGGAAATGGAGGAATTCCCCAATATGACTGTTGGGTATACATGTGAAATTATTTCACCAGAGGAGAAAGGACCTAAGTCCCCACTCAGACTTTAAAACCTCTAATTTCTTTCCCAAATCTCTTTGCTTCTTTTCCTCGTGAAGGAAAAGGCGAGTAACAGGTAGTGTGAAAAATTTCTAATTTTATTAGAGGCATGAAGTGCATGCATAAGGGTCTGACACCATCCTCTTCTACTCTATTTGTTTTTTTGTTTTTGTTTTGTTGTTTTTTTTTTTTTAGTGGTTCTCTGGACCCTTTAAATGTATATCATGACTTGCTATTAGGTCATGATCTGTCTTTGACAAACACTTATAGTATAAATCTTTGAGTTTCCCCAATACTGAAATATGATATCTAGTGTCTTCCATATATTCCTTCCAGGTGCTATCAAAATAACATATCACGTATGATATCATCTCTTGTACATTTGGATACGATATTAATACATGTGCCTTTTATGTATTTTTTTTTTGTTTATATGTTTGTTTGTTTGTTTTGAGACACAGTCTCGCTCTGTCGCCCAGGCTAGTGGCGTGATCTCAGCTGACTGCAACCTCCGCCCCCTGGGTTCAAGTGATTCTCCTTCCTCAGCCCCCTGAGTAATTGGGATTACAGACATGTGCCACCATGCCCAGTTAGTTTTTGTATTTTTAGTAGAGACGGGGTTTCACCGTGTTGGCCTAGCTGATCTAGAACTCCTGACCTCAAGTGATCCATCCACCTCGGCCTCCCCAAGTGCTGGGATTACAGGCATGAGCCACTGTGCCCGGCCTATTATCTTAATCATACAAGCTCATGGGGGAGCAAGGCCTGTGACTTTATTTTAAATTTTTAAATACTTTGTATTTTGAAACTATCACACTTACAGCAAAATTGCAAGTGTAGTACAAAGAAATTATTTTACTCCATTTGAATAGGGTGCAGACCTAGTAATCCATCATCCCCAAAGACTTTGGTATATGTTTTCTACAGATCAGAACATTTCCTACATAACCACAATATAACAAGTAGAAGTTAATAAAGTAGGAGCTGTGGGGACTGAGAAGAGGAAGAAAACACAAAATACAATTAAGTAGATTTGACAGAATTTGATGACTGCTTAGATGGGGGAAAAAGGGCAGAAAAACCATAACATTGTACGTTTGTGTGTATGAATTGGGAAATGACCAACATTAAAATGTTCAGTTACTTAACAGCTCAGTTGATACTCTGTGGGAATATGGTTTTAAAATGCTGTATTCTAGTAGCAGAGGAAATATTTGATCATAGATTCTCTGCTGTCTGCTATTAAGATTTATTAAACAGTTGGGATTCTGAGTCAGGTAATAGGATCTATTGAAAAACTTTATAAGAGAAGTGAGTTATTTTGGAAATCCTCCTAGGTTCTGTGAATAGTGTCAGTGAATTAAGGGTAATGGAAGAGAACAGCAGGAGAATCCACATCTTACATTCCAGACCTGACTTCTCTCTCTCATGATCCAGTCCCAAATTTCAAATTGCTAGAGATCTCCATTTCAAACTCAGTATGAAAAGAATTAAACTTATTACACACACATATACATTCTTTTTCTCAACTAGGTTTCCTATTTCTTTTCCTTTTTTTTTTTTTTTAAGACAGAGTTTCACTCTTGTTTCCCAGGCTGAAGTGCAGTGGCGTGATCTCGGCTCACCGCAACTTTGCCTCCCAGGTTCAAGCGATTCTTCTGCCTCAGCCTCCTGAGTAGCTGGGATTACAGGCATGCACCACCAGGCCCCACTAATTTTGTATTCTTAGTAGAGACAGTTTTTCTCCATGTTGGTCAGGCTGGTCTTGAACTTCTGACCTCAGGTGATCCGCCCACTGCGGCCTCCCAAAGTGCTGGGATTACAGGTGTGAGCCACCACTCCCGGCCTTCTTTTACCTTTTCTTGGTCGAGAAGCCAAGTACTGGCTCTTCCTGCTCCTCAGCCATGCCTCACCTATGTCTAGTTGATTTCTACACTTTTGAAAGGGCACTGGAAAAAATAAAAATCCATCCTAGCCTTATTATTTGGTATCTCTGCAATTTTGAGAATGTTACTACTTTCCTTTGTCCTCAAATTAATCTCTGTAAATTATGATAGTTGAACCAAACATGATTAAAATATAGTGGTTAAGAGTGGTTAAGAGTGTGGTCTCCCTAACAAGACCCCTTTGTCTTTTAATCCCTGCTCCACTGTTCAATAGCTGTGTGATCTTGGGCAAGTCACTTCTCTATCCCCCAGTAACCTCATATATAAAATGGTAATAACATTAGTACCTATCTCACTGGGTTGTTTTGAAGATTGAGTCAATATATAGGAAATACTAGGAATAGTGCCTGGTACATAGTAAACACTACATTTTAGCTCCTATTATCATAATGATTTTTGTAATTGTTTGCTCTCTCAATTCCATTCTGTCACTTTGTAATGCTACTATCAAGAGTATTTCATTACCCGGCCCCTTGTCTCCATCATCACTGTTATTACCCTATTATTGATCAGGATTAAATTAGTTATTAAATGTAAAATACTTAGAATAATCCCTGGCACTTAGTAAGTAGTCTGTAAGTGTTATCTCGTTATTGTTATTATTTTCACATTGATGACGTCTCAAGTCATATCCTTTCCTTGTCCTTACTTGTCCTCTGCCTTTAATCTCTCATGCCGTCCAGATGGGTCTTTCTGGAGCCCTGTTCAGATAGCGTTGTTTCTGTTTTGAGGCCTTTGGTACCTAAAAGGGGCGGAGGGGGGAACCCAGTGTCGTTTTATAGTGATATCAGATGACTAACCAGGACCAACTGAAAAAATAGCATTGATGAAAGAGGTAAACTTGAATTTTGAAGCAGTGAAATTTTGTTTTAGTGATTTAAGGGCATTGCTTACTAAAATAGAATCAATTTTTATAGAAAGAAAAGTTGTACTGATGTTCAAATTCAAGTTGACTTGCTACAGAACTAAACCTACAGTTTTACCTGAAAAACTCATCAGTTCAGTTAAAATAGAAGGTGAGGAGGAAAGGTCAGAAAGGTTTTGAGTTTTTTGTGTTACGAAAAATGTATTCGTCCATGTTAAGACGATGAAACAATTTTAACATTGTTAGTAATCTTTATAAACCGTTCTCATTTGTTCATTTCAAAATTTTAAGCCTCTTTTTATAATTCAAATGAAAATAGCTTCATTTCTGTATTTTCAAAATAACACTGTTAGCTTTTTGTTAGAAAAATAATAAGAAGCCTTATCTAATTTCTTAAACTTGTTTTGGGTTCATTTGCATGACCTGCTTTTTAACCCTTTGCTAATCTTCAGCTATTTCATATTTTAAATATTTTAGAGTATCTTTGAGAAAAGTATTTTTCTCCAATAAAAACTGCTTTGGATTTTGTTTTTTGTTTTTTGGTTTTTTTTAATACTGATAGCCACATAATGCCATTTCACCACAGTTTTAGTTCTCAGGTGATTTTTTAAAATCAGATTTTTATGTATATTTTTTAAAACTTTACTGTAGGAAATGGCAGAGTGAGAGTTAATGTGTTACATGGAGGGAAGAACAGTCCATTGGGGGTTAAATTGCAGAGTCTAATGGAATAATAACTGGTAGCACCATCTGCTGGCCTACTTCCGCAGAAGGAGTCAGTATTTTTAACGACATCTCTAATATTCATGCTGATGCATTTTGATGCTTTGTGCATTCATTTCTTTCTGTGCTTTGTTGGAATCTGGCTATCTGCTTACAGCTATTGAGGAAACTCAGCTTTTTAGGAGTGTTTACAGCCTTTTTCATGTCTAAATAGGATGAACAGTAGATATAAACTTGCTAAGGCAGAAATGTGTTGATAAATCAAAATGTGTATTTGTGGAGGGTTGTGCATCTCTTGGTTGCAGCTTGCTAAATAGGCCATTTAGGAATCTTCTTTCAATGCTTTTTTCTTGAGCACTGCCTGGGGTGGTGAAAAAGCAGAGGGCAAGCCTTTGTCTGACGCCAAAAATGTCTTCAGTGAAGAGGCCAAGAGGAAGGGTAAGTGAAAGCCTGAATGAGTGGGAGGAGGAGGGGTTCTTTGGGCTAAAAGGCTAATGGGATTGAATAACCTTCCTTATTACTGGCTGCTGCTACGGGAGTCGTACTGCATCGCCATCTTGAGCTTGTTGCTGTTTTCTCGAGTCTTGGTTATTTGTTATAGCCTGTAGGCCTTAAGGTGGCATTTTAGAGAGCAATTCTAAACCCTCCTTCCTTTCCCAGTGCTGCAGCACTGCTATGAAACCTTTGATGAGGCAGGTATAGAAAAAATATCCAGTGAAGCACACTGGAATCAGCATGAAAATGTGTTTGGAAATTCCTGATGGTTTTTTCCTTTGCTATAGTCAGAGGCATGTTTACGGGTAAGAACATAACAAAACTGTGATCTAAGTATATGTGGATGAATGCGTGTTTGAAGAGGAAATTCTTTTTAAAATGCTCTTGATCTGCTTCCTGTGATATTGCTAAATATTAATAATTTTAATGTAAAACTATAAAACTTGTTTCTTTCCCAAATTGCTTGAGCAAAATAATTATGATATAGAAAAAGAAAAATAATTTTCACATTTAACTCTTTCATGGGAAAACTAAAACTTTCTCTAATTTTAAGTATGAGAATGTCTTTACTAACTAGCTATGTTGCTGCATTTAAATATTAAATGAGTTCAGGTTCTAGTCGTAAAGCAGAGGCTTTATTTTTCTAAAAGTCATAATAAACTGTGTGGAGTAATTCTAAATTAAAATTATTTAAAAATTTATTAATGTTCAGAATTTTGGAGGGAAGAGGAAAGAAAAGACTTTTATTCCAAATACAGAGACTCTTTATGGGATAAAATTTGAATCAACTATCTTTACAGGACAAAACTTGAATCAACTAACCAAGAATGCTATGAAAATACCAATGAATCTATATTATTATTCTTTAACCTTCATTTTTAAAAGTAGCAATTGAGCTGTTTATATCTGTACTAATTTCTTGATAAGCAAGATGTTTTAATTTAAATTTGTTTGTAGCTCTCACATATTTGCTAATGTAATTTTACCTTTGTGACAGTTGTTTTAGATATACTTTGGTATATTCTATAAAAAATATTTTTATTTCTCTAGCCTCCATCTTCCAAGAAGAGCGATGGTTCTGGGACATATACTAAGTTGCAGAATACCCAGGTGAGGGTCATGTCTGAGAAGAAGCAGAGAAAAAAGGTGGAATCAGAAAGCAAGCAAGAAAAGGCTAATCGTATAATATCAGAGGCCATAGCAAAAGCAAAGGAGCGTGGGGAACGCAATATTCCACGAGTAATGAGCCCTGAAAACTTTCCTAGTGCTTCAGTTGAAGGAAAAGAGGAAAAGAAAGGTAGAAGGATGAAATCCAAGCCAAAGGACAAAGACAGCAAAAAAACAAAAACGTGTTCTAAGTTAAAAGAGAAGACAAAAATTGGGTAAGTTGGTTAAGAAATAAATTTAATTCCTTTCAATGTTTTGTTAAAGTTCTACCTGTCTAACCATCTACTTTTGATTTGAGTATATTTACTCCCATATTTGAGTTTTAAATTGTTGTCTACCATGTGTGCTTTATTTCCCTGCCGAATGAATTAGATAATATTTCAGGATCTCCCAAATTTTATGGTTCTATGAATGTAGAATGTAGCTTTTTGTATGTTAATATTATTAAAAGGGACTTAAAGTAGTAAAATATTTCAGCATATGAATCAGGAAAAGGATAAAAACAAACAAAATGAAATCCATATTGCTGTGCCAGTTTCATATTCACTTTCTTTACAGAGCATGCATTGTAATTCTTTATAAGATTCTTTATCTCTTGGTTGTACTTGTGCCTCACTGAGCACCTCATAGTTTGGAAACATGAAATGTAATATTTTCTTAGAAAACCACAACTTTGGACTGAATGAAATGGCAAAAAAAAAAAAAAAAAAAAAAAAAAAAAAAAAAAAAACACTAATACCATATAAATCAACAATAAGTACCAGCCAGTTCTTACTGATTTACTTCCATACAGTCTGATTTACTTTATGTAATAAAGAGGCCAGGTGAGGATTACTGCTCCAAGAGAATTATAAGGACAAAGAATTGCTCTAGGAGGATACATTAATCCTATGTATTTTTTACTGCTTATCCGAAACATTTTCAAAAGATAAAATACAGTAAATGTTATAATTTGCTTTATAGGTGTATTTGCTTAGCATGCAAGGGTAAGCATAACTAAGCCAACATAGTTTAGAATTGTTTTTTCAGGACTAGTTGTTTTTGAGGACTTTATGTGGAAATTTTATATAAAGTGGTCAATCTGATTTTTCTCTTTTTCACAAAAAAGTCCACAATAAAGAATGTCTTTATTGTGAAAATCTTCATTTGCTCAGAAATTGTTGACATGTTATATAGATATTTAGAACTAATGCAATTTTATAAACCAAATGAATTGTTAGCATTTTGAATGCAACCACCAAATTATTTAGTTTAGTCCTTATGTCATTTAGGTCCAAACTATTAAATAATATGGGCTCTCTTGTTATAATAGTTTAATAATAATATTGATTTTGCATTTTATTTGCAGACAGCTAAAATGAAATTTGAAAGATTTCTACTCATTTTATTTTTTTTAGAGGTTTTAGGTATGAAAGTAACTTATTTTTCTAAAGCTCTGCCCAGTTTTAATTCAGGAAATCCCATATTTAGTCTTTTGCTGCACTAAAATTTAATATAATTAAGGGTTTCCAGTTTTAACTTGTTCAGAGATCTAGACAGAGTAGAGTACTATTTGGAAGAGTAACGTTTTGAAAAGCAATGCATAAAATGAGGAAATTGGTTTGATAAACTGCAAAAGTTCTACTAACTGTTACTTGCTTCAAACTTGGGAAAAGGCAAAAGATACCAGAAGTAAATCTAGTTTAAGAAAAAATATTGTCCATAAGAGAAAACTAGAAATAATTAAATTAGAGAAAAACACAGATTTTTAGAAAAGTGAATTAATATGGTAAGGGGAGTAGTAACACTGAAGCGGAGTACTGACTCGTTTTGTGATATCTGTATTTTTGTTAGAAGTAGGTAAATTATTCATAGTAAATTATTTTAATATTGCACAACATTGATCAATTCCTTTTTCTAGAGGTAGCAAATTCTAGAAAACAAAATAGATAAGAATTGTACTAGAAATGATCTTTTTTCTGTTTTGGCTAAATACATGGTAAAATATTGAGTAGTTGCTAGAAAAGAAAAATTGTTGAAAATATAGGCCTTTATGATAGAGGAATTTATAAGTCCCAGGCAGATAAGTAGAATTGAAGTTTGTGTATGTATTAAGCTGTTAGAGTAAAACTATCTTAATCATTTATATCAAAGACAAAAATTATTGTCATGTTGGAGGAAAAGGCATAGTTGGAATAAATGAAATTCATATACAGTCCAGAATTCCAGTATTAGCCAATTGAAATATTTCATTACTGTGCCTTCCAATAAGCCACTATACTTTGTAATTTTGAATTTGGTGAGTTTTAAATTTTTGGGTGAAGAATCATTCAAGTAAAATTCAGTTGCATCATTTCAACTAGCACCATTTTATATTAAACATCTCATTTAAAATTTTTTATTTTTCTATTAGGAAAATTGGGCTGTTCCTAATATCAAATTATTGCTATTAGTTAATTTGGAAAGCAGTGCTACTTAACAAACAGCAGTGTAAAATATAAATTTTAAAAGTAATGGCTGGACGCATCGGCTCACGCCTGTAATCCCAGAACTTTGGGAGGCCGAGGCGGGCGGATCACGAGGTCAGGAGATCGAGACCATCCTGGCTAACACGGTGAAACCCCGTCTCTACTAAAAATACAAAAACAAAACAAAAAAATAAAAAATAAAAATACAAAAACAAAATTAGCCAGCCTTGGTGGCAAGCACCTGTAGTCCCAGCTACTCGGGAGACTGAGGCAGGAGAATGACTTGAACCTGGGAGGCGGAGCTTGCAGTGAGCCTAGATCGTACCACTGCACTCCAGCCTGGGTGGCAGAGCGAGATTCGGTCTCAAAAAAAAAAAAAAAAATTTTTTTTTTAAAGTAACTAAATTTGTAAACAATAATTTATGGTTGATGTCATCAGGATTGGTGTTTATTTATCCATATATGTGATTTGATGTAATCTAGGAAGACTAATCTGAAGAAAAGCAATACTGCCCCTACTGTTAATGTGCTTGAAACCTTTTCCTTGTCACTTTTATAGACTAACTTTTTTTCCAATGCAAATAATAGAATGTTCTTTTCAGAGCACTTTCTTAGAGTCTCATTTCATTTTTACAATTCTGTGAGTTAGACCAGGCATGCAGTGTGATAATGGGGTTAAATTCTTTGGCTCTGGAGTCAGTTGCATTTGTTCAGATTCTAGTTTTATCACTTACAAGCAGTGTGATCCTGTACAAAAAGCTAACATCCTCATGCTTTGGTTCCTCTCTGTAAAATGGGGATAGGATAGTACTTGCCTCATAGTGTTATTTTGAGGACTAAATCAGTTAATAACATATAAAATAGTACCTAGAATATGCTTAGTGTCCAGTAAATGTTAGTCATTATTGTTTTCTGAAAACAAATAGCATAGCTATTTAAGGAAAAAGCCAAGACCAGGAGCCACACCCCTTCCTTCAAGCCCATACTCATTCAGCTACCTCAGTTCTCTCCATTAAGGCTCTGTTCCTAAATAAGATCAGCTTAAAAATTAGGCAGGAAAACACAGTTGCTACTTGTTAAGGGGAATAATAGATTAACTTATTAATGGCTGTTTTGGCATGACCATGCCTCTGTTGATCAGGTTAGCTAAAGTAGCATTTAGGATAGATAAATATAGTTTGAAATGTGCCTGGAGTTTGAGGGAGTTGCTCGTGATTATGTGGAAGGGTGTGAGTTGAAATGGCAGGTGCAAAATGAAGGGTGAGGTAGGCCTGGAACACTTTTATCTGCTTAGGTGTTTTTTGTGATCTTGGCAGTCAGGTTCTGAAAGCTGCCTTTCATACAAAATAGTGAGTATCCTTCAGTAATAGTAGGTACATAATAGATGCCCCATGAATGGAATGGGATGAATTTTATGGGATGGATGGATGGATGGATGGATGGATGGAAAGAAGGTTAAATATTAAATGACACCAAAGGATTGAACTTGATCTGTTAAATTGAAAATAGAAATGGAGGCTACTCCATTCATAAAACCATAGAGATATAACTAATAGTTTAGTAATAGTAGAGAGTTAGGATGAATTTACTAATTTATTTTAGAATCTAAGACTTCCAGTAGAATTTTCTTATGGCCCTGTTTGGTTTTAGATTATGGAATGGGATTTCACATGATTTAATAGAAGTATTTTTAAACCTATGATTTATTACTTTGACATTTAAATTATGTTTCCATGTTGTCATCAGTTGAAATTTACTTCTGTTATAGATTATCTGGCTGACATAACTAGAATGCTTTTGGTTACTTAAAAATGTTCTCATAGCCCTGTAAATTTAATCAATTATTGTCCTTTATGATTAAACTCTTTTCCTTTTTGTATTAACCATAATTATCCTTTGTATGTGTTACAGGAATATTAGTTGTCAGGTACTACAAATAGCTGTTAGTTAAAACAGAACATGTCTAAATTTGGAGATACTTATCAGACTCTAGTAGGAATTAAGTATAAGTCATGTTATGAAGAAAAACAATAAAACATTAATTTAGATCTCAAAATGATATTGTGTCTGTGTTTGTAATCTTTTGAACCTCCAAGAAGGAGGAAAATAACATTTATTAATTATGTGCTATCATATATATATACACATACATGTATAGGTGTGTATTTTTTTTTTTTTTTTTTTTTTTTTTTTTTTTTTTGAGACGGAGTCTCGCGCTGTCACCCAGGCTGGAGTGCTGTGGCCGGATCTCAGCTCACTGCAAGCTCCGCCTCCCGGGTTCACGCCATTCTCCTGCCTCAGCCTCCCGAGTAGCTGGGACTACAGGCGCCCGCCACCTCGCCTGGCTAGTTTTTTGTAGTTTTTAGTAGAGACGGTGTTTCACCGTGTTAGCCAGGATGGTCTCGATCTCCTGACCTCGCGATCCGCCCGTCTCGGCCTCCCAAAGTGCTAGGATTACAGGCTTGAGTAACCGCGCCCGGCCGATAGGTGTGTATTTTTAACAAAAGTAGCATGTATGTCCACATGTATGTCTTTACAGAGACGTTCTTACCTATATAATAAAATCTAAGGGAAAAATAAGATGAACAAAATCTGAGGGAAAAATAAGACGTATCATTAGAAATTGTCACTTCATAGTTCTTGTTAATAAAGTGACATATGAGGCCCTGCTTGCAAGCTTTCCAAATTAATAGGAATTTTGAAATAATATGTGCTCAAATTAAATATATATGTCTTGTTTATTGGTGTATGATAAACCAAAGAGTTGTCAAAATGCATGGTATAAATTTATTATGAATGTTTTATTATTAGGCATACCATTAGTAGTCTCCGTGTAAGTTCTACAGTCTTTTTAAAGCCAATCTGATAAAATGTTTTGCAGATTTTACTGCTTGCATGTAAATTACAACACTTAGTAAAAATCTGAAACATCTTTATCCTCAGAAAGAGTTGATATGTATGTAACTTATTATGAATTTCAAATAAGATTTGCAGTTTCATTTTTAAGAATGGTACCTTTATATAAATCATGCTAGTAAGGTTTATCATTGACAAATAGATGTACCATATTTTATTGAATCTAAAGTGTCACTGATTATACAACAGACACACCATTAATTTTATGTGTCAGTAGAACACAAATATTGCCAGTTAAAACTATAGCATGTCATTGATTATTAAATGATTCCTGATTGCAGAGATGTTAATATGTAAAAAACTATATATATCTTTTTCTTTTTTCTTTTTTTGAGACGGAGTCTTGCTCTGTCGCCCTGGCTGGAGTGCAGTGGCGCATCGCTGCTCACTGCAAGCTCCGCCTCCCGGGATTCACACCATTCTCCTGCCTCAGCCTCCCGCCTAGCTGGGACTACAGGCGCTCGCCACCAAGCCCGGCTAATTTTTTTGTATTTTTTTAGTAGATACGGGGTTTCACCATGTTAGCCAGGATGGTCTCAATCTGCTGACCTCGTGATTCACCCTCATCGGCCTCCCAAAGTGCTGGGATTACAGGCATGAGCCACGGGCCCAGCCAACAATGCGTATCTTCTAAGAATTCAACTGTGCAGATAAATGTATTGGCTGATTAATACTTAGCTAACAACTTGGATCCTTATTTCTTACTTACATTAAATACCTCAGTAAATGCAGCCTTTCTGAAAAAGGATGTCCAGCTTTAAACAGGAAGTAATAGTCCAAGTTCCCAAAAGCGTATAACACAATATAACTTTAGCATATTTAAGGATTACAGTTTTAACTCCCTTTTAAAACTTGCTTGTTTTTCTAAGATGAGTTTAAGCTTTGGGTCTTGAGTTGAACTTTAAATGGGCATCATTTCACTGAGTTAAGAGTGTGTGTGTGTGTGTGTGTGTGTGTGTGTGTGTGTGTGTATGTGTTTTGAGTTTATATTTGAGGACTTAAGCCTCAGTACCTTTCACTGGGCTTGCAAAGAAAAAATAATGTGACACTGTATTTTTGCCTTTTTTCTTCTCTTATGATGAATTGGATGTATTAATTACAACAAATGGTCTAATTGGGTAAGATTCATTGTTTGTCCAATTATTGCAATGAGAGAATCAACAGGGGGCAATTACAGATTGATGCAGTATAGAACACAGCTTGTCGCACAGCAAGTACTACTAACACTTGGGCAGGATTGAAATAAGTGCATAAATTACATCTGAAAATCAAATATAGGCATATTAAATACAAACATTGTGGTTTTCTGCTGCCTATACTTATCAAATGAATTTACATTTCAAATTCATACTTTAGTTTGAAATTGCCCTTTGCTGTCAGAAACAACCCATGTTTTGATATTTCAGTTTTTTCCTTGCCTGAGTGTATCTGTTGCTACATTTTGCTAACATTGATAACATCCTTTTAATGTTTTTAAGAACAAAATTTGCATAAAGCTTTTTATTGTTAATTTATTCTGTATCATGTTGTTGCTTTTCTTTGGGGATATTTCTCCTTAAACTAGCAAACTATCAGTTTATTTGAAGCGTGTATTTATAATGAAATTTTATTTTAGAATTAATGTAGTAAACTCTTTGTAATCCATGATGGAAGAATGGAGTGCTCTATAGCAATTGGGTATTTTGCTTAACTGATTTTATTTTTTCTACTACTGAAACATCTGATTTCCTTCAGATAGCATTTATGGCTATCTGTTGTCATTGTGTAGATAATAGATATTTCTGGTTTTATGAAAGTCAGGTAAATTTTAATATTTAAAATTTACTAAAAGATAATATAGTTTCATATTTCTCTTTAGAGAGTCACTAAGTTTATTGATATTAAATATCTGTTGACTGGTTGAAGTATGTGTGTCATTTTATTTCAAAATCAATAGGATATGTTGGAAATCATAATCTAGGAATAAGGGGATCATCTTTTGGAACTGAACACTGCCTGTCTGTATGGTGGGACCAATACCTACCTGCCTTGCCTATCTCAGAGTTTTTCTCAGAATCAACTGAGGTACTGTAGGCAAAAGCACTTTACAATTTTAAGGGTTCTATAAATATAAAATAGTTGTATCATCCTGAATATTTGTTCCTAGAGTTTTCTATACTAATTTTTACTCTCTGAGCCAGTGGTTCCCAAACTTAGTAGAGCACCAGAACTCTTGGGGAATATTTTTAAAGTCATATTGGAGTCCTCGTTTCTAGATCAGAATCCTGGGTTTGGGACCCACAAAACTGTTTGGGTTATTTTTGTCTTACTTTTATTTTGAAGTAATGTCAGAAGTACAAAAATAAGTCAGAGTTCCCTTAAGCTCTTCACTCACCTTCCTCAAATGTTAACATCTTATGAACCTAGCACAATTATCAATACCAGGAAATAAACATTTTAATAATCCTATTAACTAATCTGCAGACCTCATGCAAGTTTTGTGAGTTCCCTTTTTTTGTTGGCCAGGATCCAATTCAGGATCCTACATTTACTTTTGTTGTCATATCTCCTTAGTTTCCTTCAATTTAGGATAACTCCTCAGACTTTTTTCTTCTATGATGTTTTCATTTTTGTAACATACTGGCCAGTTATTTTGTAGAATGTACATCAATTTGAGTTTGTTGGGCATTTTCTCATAAAGAATCTGTATTTTATTTTATTTTTGAGACAAGAGTCTTGCTCTGTCGCCCAAGCTGGAGTACAGTGGCGCGGATCTTGGCTTACGGCAACCTCCGCCTCTCAGGTTCAAGCGGTTTTCCTGCCTCAGCCTCCCAAGTAGCTGGGATCACAGACACGTGCTATCACGCCTAGCTGATTTTTGTATTTTTAGTAGAGATGGGGTTTCACCATGTTGGCCGGGCTGGTCTTGAAATCCTGACCTCAGGTGATCCTTTCTCCTCGGCTTCCAGAAGTGCTGGGACTACAGGCGTGAGCCACCACGCCTGTCTAGAATCTGTATTTTAAATAGCTTTCACTAAGCTTTCCCCAAATGTTTGGGCACTGCTGATCTGATACCAGCCTAATTAATTATGCCTCTTTATATATTACCCTAGATGCCATTTTAGAATCTGTAATAAATTGGTAAGATTTATAGTTTTCAAGGTTCATTGTAAATAACCCTATTTCTAAAATCTCTCTCTCTAGATAGATAGATCATTTTCTGTAAAAAAAATTTATAATATTTTAGAAATAGGGTTTTACTTTGTTTACCAGCTTGGCCTAGAACTCCTAGGCTCAAGTGGGAGAAGTCCCACTTCAGTTTACCAAGTAGCTAGAACTACGGGGTACATACTTATACTCTTTTCTTTCTTTCTTTCTTTCTTTCTTTCTTTCTTTCTTTCTTTCTTTCTTTCTTTCTTTCTTTCTTTCTTTCTTTCTTTCTTTTTTATTAACTCAGGATTACTGGGTTTTTTTAATCTAATTTTAAAATGCCACCTGAATTAACCCAGAATTATATCAGCCAAAAATGATTTCAGAATTGACTTTTTTCCTATCATGGATATGTACCCTTTTTAAATAGAAAAGGCATGTGTAATGTTTTGGACTTAGAAGGTTTAGTAGGGAAATACTATATATCTGAAATATCTTTTACAAAGTTAGAACCTGAAAACGATTTTTGCATGGGTTGTTAAAAATGACTAATGAATTCATGATACTATTCCAGACATGTAGAACAATGTTGGAAGAATAATACAGAATATATGGAAAATAAAGTGAAAGTTGCTTTTTTGTTTTTAAGTAAAATTTTCAAATAATTAGTATAACAAAAGGCTTATCTAAGGTGTGATGGGAAACATTTTTATAAGGGCAAGTGTTTAAGATTTATTTGGTGGTTAGTATTTATTTATTAGTATTTTCTAGAGATTTAGGTAATATTTATCTATAAAAATAATGTTTAAGCAGCTTGGTCCTTTGTCCTTAGAGAATCTTCATTTAATCCCCTTATGCTATTGTAAAAGAATAGCGGAACCAGATCATAGTCATTTGTAAATTTTTTTTTTTTTTTTTTTTTTTGAGATGGAGTCTTGCTCAGTCGCCCAGGCTGGAGTGCAGTGGCCGGATCTCAGCTCACAGCAAGCTCTGCCTCCCGGGTTTACGCCATTCTCCTGCCTCAGCCTCCCGAGTAGCTGGGACTACAGGCGCCCGCCACCTCGCCCGGCTAGTTTTTTGTATTTTTTAGTAGAGACGGGGTTTCACCATGTTAGCCAGGATGGTCTTGATCTCCCGACCTCGTGATCCGCCCGTCTCGGCCTCCCAAAGTGCTGGGATTACAGTCATTTGTAAATTTAAAAAAATATTTAAATATCTCTGCCTCTCCATTTCATTGAAGGTTTTCTTCATTGGGATTTGAGTCTTTAAGCAGCCACATAAGATAATGCATCAGAATGTGCATTCACATAATTCATTTAGCTTACCAAACATTGAAAAAATACCTTTTTAAGCAATATATGAAGGGTATTAATAGGCCATAATTTCCATTTCGTGGGAGATTGTTATTTAAGCAGCTACACTCTCCGTGTGTTGTTCTCATCTACAAACTAGTTGAAAATACACACTTAAGTTGGAGATTGATAGCAAGTAGGAGAAAGTATCAAATATGTGTTTTTACTACCCAGTTTTATTTAGTATTGTCCCTTACTTTGCCATTTAAAAATCATCTGCACCAGTGCCTTAGGATGTAGCAAATATTCACAAGCAAAGTGATGGATACCTTTAGGAGGAGGTTCTCACTGGGAGAGGCATGAGAGGGGGCTTCTGGGAAGCTAATGTCTTGTTTCTTGATCTGGAAGCTGGCTACACAGATATTTTCTGTTTGAGAAAATTGATTGAGCAGGACTCTTATGGGTGCACTTTTCTGACTTTGCATTACACTTTAATATTAGTAGACTTGCACTGATAGGTTTACGGAAAATGAGAGATTGGATTGGAGGCATATTGAAGTTGTAATACCTAAGAGATACCCATATGTATATGTCTAATAAGCAATTAGTTATGTGAACATGAAGCTCGGGGAAAAGATTTGAACTAGAGATAAGAGATTTGAGGATCTTTAACTTCTAATTGGTAGTTAAGAATAGATTAAATGAAAACTCTCAGGGACAGACAGTATGTAGAGAAGGAAGGCGGCTGAAGACAGAACTGAAGACAGAGAAACCAAAGTTTAACAGGCTGGCAGAGAATAATTGTCAATGACTAAATCCTACGGAAAACTAACATTCAAGGTGTAGATGCAGGAAGAAGAGCCAAAATTTAGTAAAAGCAAGTTTAGTGAGAACTAGAAGACTCTCATGTCAGGGAGCCAGGAAGGGGGCCAAAAGGAAACAGTTACACGTTAAGACTTAGTTACAGGTTAGGATTTTTTTTTAAAGTTCCGTTGGATTTGCATTTTAAAAGTCTTTTGAGTCCTTAAGCATTAGGAGTTTAGGCTTTGGAGTGAGGCATACTTAGTTTCTGTCTCTATTCTTACTATTTATGTGACTTTGAGTAAGTTATTTAACTTCTCTAAGCCTCAATTTCCTCTTATAAAATAATAGTACTTCACTTTTAAAGTTATATGAACATCAAGTGAGAGAATGCATGTAAAGTCAGCACAGAGGCTGACTCATAGTAAACACTGAATAAATGGAAGCTATGAATATTAAAAGTAGTTGTAAGAGTTGAGATTATAGTGGGTTGAGGAATGAAACGGAAATGACTCTTTTGAGAGCTATGGATACAAAGGAGGAAGAAAAAGATCATATGGAATCTAACAGTAAATATAGCCTCAAGGGAGATTTTTATTTTAGGAAAGGAACTAGAGCAGGAAAAGGGACTAGAACAGAGAGGAAATAAACAGTGAAAGTGGTGAGAGGGAATGATGTGTAACTATGGTTGGTTCCTTAATGCTCCTTCAGAATATCTTTATATTTCTTCTGATTTCCTGCTTCCAACTTAAGCAGTTTTTCTTACTGTTATTTACTTTCTTCACATACTCAGAAGAGTGCAGGTGAGACACCAAGTAAGAATTACCATTATTCTGTTGAATGTGGTAATCATACCAATACAAGAATAATATAGGGAGAAAGCGTTCTATAACTTTTTCTTGCCTCAAGTCTAGTCATCCAGTCAATAACCAAGTCCTGTTGGTTCTGCTTCCACAATAAAAAATTATATCTTTATTTACCTCTTCATCCACATTCCCACAACCCTAGATTACACTCTTTATCTCTCCCCTGAATTGTCATTTGCCTTATCACTGGTTTCCCTGCCTTGCATTTCACTTGCTTGTCGTCACATTACCCCCTTGCTTATAATTCTTATGTCTTCCAAATGCTTTTTTTTATTTATTCAAAATAACTCACTGCCTGTTCATTAAACATTTGTTGCCAGTGATGAACAAGACAGATTCCTTTTAAATTCTTGCTCTCAAGAGCTTAAAAGATGCCCCTAAAATGTGAACTCTTTGTATGTCATACAAGGCCTTCTGTGATCTTCACGCTTTCTGCTTATCCAGCTGTCTGCCACTTCCTTCTGGGGTACTCTGTGTATTCCTGTCATGCTATTACCATTGCATGTTCTCCTCTTCTGTGGTATCTGTCTACCTGGATTGTATTCTACCACTTTCACTACCTGTTAAACTTCTTTTCATCATATCAAATGTTATCTTTTCTGTTTACAGAAAAGGGGCTTTAGCCCCCTTTACTCTTCAATAACCGTGAGCATTTCTTCGTGTTCACCTTGCATCCTGTGCTAACCCCCACTTTGGCATTTTAGCTGTGATCATAGTCTAACTATGACACTTTAAGGTTAGGAACTGTGTCACTATATTTTCAAATCCTAGAGCCTAGGAAAGTGTTTGGCATAGAATATTTAGAAGTTGTTAGCATTAGTTGAGAAGTTACTATACAATTTCAAGACTGTGCTGAAAGCTAGTATGCATTATGCCACTTAATTATCAGCAACAGTGGATGTAGTTATTATGATATCCCTATTTTCCAGGCAAGGAAACTAAGGCTAAAAGAGATCAAGTAATTTGCCCAATGTCTCACAGATAAGTACATGGTGGAGTCAGGGTTTAAATCTTGACCCTGTGTTTTCGAAGTGCATGCTCTTAACCTCCAAATTCTCCCACATTAATAAATAGTTGTTGAAAGAATTCTGATATCTTTTTGATAAATCATATCTGAAAGTATTTGGGAGATTTTCCATTTTTATTTTACAGATATTTAAAATAGTACGTTGCTGATTAATAATTACCGTGATTTAAAATCATGCCCCTGCATTTGTTGAAGCAGATAAGTAAATGTGAGAGTGATGTATTTATACCTCTCATCAAGACAGAAAAAAACCACTTTCATTTTAGATAGCTCCATCTGATGTGTGTATGAGTAAATATCAATATATATATAAATATACATATATAAAGGTATACTGACACACACATGCTATGGGAATATAAAAAATAATACTTCTTATGCTTAGGAACATGCAGTACAGATAAGCCTTAACATAAATTAAAGAATTAAAGAACAACTAATTGTTAAAGTACCTTAAGTAATTGTCTTTCTCCTGTAGAGTAGAAGGAAGTAGAGGCTTTTAACAAATAGGGGGATTCAAGGATAATAAGTGGATTTGAATTTAATAAGAGAAAAAAATCTGTCATTCCAAATCTGCAAGATAATAAATACAGTTGTATCACCTCACATTTTTCCTATGAAAAGTATAGTCTTAAGCCTAAAAAACAAATAAGACTTGACTGCCTTTTTTTTTTTACCCACTAAATTTATTTATTTGTTTGTTTGTTTGCTTGCTTGCTTGCTTGCTTGCTTATTTATTCATTGAGATGGAGTTTTGCTCTTGTTGCCAGGCTGGAGTGCAATGACGCAATCTTGGCTCACTGCAACCTCCGCCTCCCGGGCTCAAGCAATTCTCCTGCCTCAGCCTCCCAGATAGCTGGGATTACAGACGCCCGCCACCACACCAGGCTAATTTTTGTATTTTTAGTAGAGACAGGTTTCACCATGTTGGCCAGGCTGGTCTCGAACTCCTGACCTTTTCCCATCTGCCTCGGCCTCCCAAAGTGCTGGGATTACAACGCATGAGCCACTGCGCCTAGCCTACTTGACTGCCTTTCTGTGTTTAGAAGTGCATTAATTGTACTTTTAAGTACATTAATTATACTTCCAAACGTATAATTGGATGGTGTTTGTTCCATTAGAATAGAGTTTATGTTTTGAAAATGTCAACATGGATTTCAGGATAATTATCATCCTTGGTTGGACATGCAAGTGATACAAAGTGGAAGAAAGTTTATCATGACAATCTTAATTTAATCAAATTTAGGAAAATTCAAAGAATTCTTACTTTCCTTTTCCTCTTGAAACAGCAAACTCATTATTACATTGGGTAAGAAACAAAAAAGAAAGAATGAGTCTTCAGATGAAATATCTGATGCAGAACAGATGCCACAGCATACATTAAAAGATCAAGACTCTCAAGTGAGTATTATAATTTTTTCTGGAAATGAAACACTGTTAGAATGATTTAGTTAGCATAATATTGCCTTATAGATATTTACATTTTAGTTTAGAAGTATAAATACATTTTGTAGTATGGTAGAAGTTGTAAGGTAGCATTATTACAATATGTCCTGGTAATATTACCATAGAATATTAGATGTGGGAGGAAACTAACATATCCTCTCCAAACCCCCATTTTTCAGATAATGAAACTGAAGCCCAGAGAGGTTAAGTAACAATACAAAGTCCTTGATGGCTTTTAGCATGGAGGAGTATTTAATGATGTTATCCTGTGCTTATAGAATTCTTTTGAATGAACATGATGGACATAGTAATTTTTTAAATCACATACAAACGACAGAGCAAATGGATCGAATCATTCCTAGAAATAATTCCTTTGGTCTGTTTCTGTGAAGAAAAGATAACTGACTATATTAAAAATCCCCTAACGTAGACGGAAGAAATACTATGCATTTTGCCTTCTTTTTTTTTTTTTTTTTCTGAATAGGTGGATATTCAAAATTACTCTGTGAAGTTAAAATTATATATAGTGAAGGTCATAATAATTCAGGCCACCCTCTGATCTCTAATAATTAAAGTATGACTGTAGGCCGTAGGGGTGGTGGCAGTTGTGAATTATGGGGCCAGAAAGCCCCTGAATGGCCTTTCTTCTTCCTTATGCAGCTTCTTATCCAATGGGAGAGTAGTGGCTCAAGGCTCCTGGGCTGCTGCAAGAGTTGAGGTAAGGGCAGTGACTGAAGCTCCTAATATTACATGGCCTGGCTTTTTCATCATATGTTATCCTTAACTTAGGCAAACTTATATTTAACTTATTCCATATGATTACATTTAGTTTAATTTTTGCTGAAATAATGCTGGCCATTTTTCCGTTATGTAATTTCCAAACAATGAAATGGTAGGCTAGGTCAACATGAACATTTCTTCCATGTTTTTCACTGTAGTATTAGGTTGTTTTGACAGGTGTATTGCTTTAATGCACACACAAAAAATGGTGAAGGTAAAAATATTTTCTAATAGTTATAAATCTATATTATTGATATATTTGATTGTGTAATTAAATAAATGATGGAAAAATCCATGTAGCTTTCAACCATGTTGGAAACTAATTAAGGTTTGGAATCAGTTAGAAATCTAAAAATGTGATTTGGTATTTAATTTTGTTACTTTTAATCTTAATAAAGAATATTACAGTTGTCCAACTATATTTAGAGACCTAAATTACAAAGAAAAATGCCCCTGCAACAGATTATACTATTAGGACTATTATAGGAAACAAATGCAATGTTAAAATAATGAAGTACTATATTAGTCATTTAAAACATGCTTCTGACCTCCTATGTGAAGAGCTATGGACTGATCTGTTGAAGCCTTTAAGACTTAAGAAGCTAAAAATAAGAAATTAGAAGGGACAATTTATCAAGATTTCCAATTGTGCTTTAAAAAACATGGAGAAAGAAAGCCAGAAAAAGCACATGCCAAAAATGTAGACGTCAGATTCATTTTTATGTTTTTAAACTAGTAGCGACGTTGTATGGCAGGTAATGATAATTGGTGAGAATGATACCTTATTTGGCTTTACCTAATTAATGTGTAACTATATCCTCTAGTGGAGTATAATTTATGGTAAAATCTTCTATAATCTCAATTCATAGACTTTTAAATTAATCTGTTAGACAAAGTCTTTGTAGGATGAGGGAACAGTTTACAATAAGTAACCTTCATTCTATCTGAGTGCACTTTTGTGAGCTTGAAAGAGTCTTTGAGGTCACTTACTTGCTATTTACTAAAAACTAAGTGAGTTGTCTCTAAGTACTAATAGATGTCTAAATGACCAGAAAGGAAACTAATGCTGAAAACATCTAACAGAATTTTCTAAAAATGTGCTGAATTATTCTCAAATTTCATTACTTAAAAGTCACGCCTAATGAGACATTGATAATATGTCACAGTTGTTTATTAATTAAAACTATTCTTGAACGTTAAGATCTATATGGTGCCCATAATAGAATTCTAAATATTCTTTTAGCCTAGTGTTAGTAATCCATAGAATTCACCCCTCCCACCCCTCCCAGAGAATAGTAAGTAATTCATATCCTTTTCAAAATAGGATGAAGGAAAATTGGGTTTCTATTAGCCCTTTAATTAGGATTTTTATATGTCACCAGGCTGTGTTACTTTGAGGTTTGAAATGTCAATGTCTTCATGGCCAAGAAACATTTGACCCATCCTAATGAGGCATGGTGTTATGTAGTACATTTGACTGACCATATGAGTGCCTTTCTTTCTCTCAGTATTTTACTACTCACAAGAGAAAGGGGCAGAGGCATGAATGCATGCATATAGTTTGTCACCACACTGTAACAGTGACTCAGCTATTTTCGTCATGGCTATGAAGGTAAATTAAAGACCTGCCAAATAGAAGACAAGCAGAAACCAAAAGAACTTACAGTTTACTTTGCTGGTTCCATTTTTTGGAAGTGTCATGAAGTTACTAAATATATAGAAGAAACTGGACTAGAAAAAAGAAGAGAGAGATTTGCCAAATGTTAAGCAATTGAACAGTTGGTTGAGATGCCACTACCCCCATGAAACGTCTCCACCCCATGAGATTACAAGGGAAATTTAAAACATAAATCTAAGTCATTTGGGATTTTGAAACCAACCTGAGTTTTTATCTTTATTGTGGAAACACTAAAAGAGATGTAACTTTGTTTTTGTTTTTTAAGTTCTCCTTGAAATATAAAACTTTTGAAAAAATATTAGATATTTAGGGAGGTAAGTAAAACCATGTATATATGATTCCAGATTTAAAACTACTTAGATTATTTAAAAATTATCTTACTACATGTAATACCTTGTAAAATGCTTAATTTTGTGTGATGATAGTGATGTTTTTTATATTTAAGGAAAGCTACTAAAGTTAGTGAAACCGTTTCTTCTTTCATTCACAATTATTTGGTAGATTTAACGCTTTCTTACTTTGTGCATTTCTTTTTAAATATTTTATGTTATTCTGCTTTAAACACAGTTTCACGTGTTTTGGCAAATACTATTGAATTTATTCTTCTAGATTTATACCCCCAATTCTATACCCAGTTTTCATCTGATACACTTTTTACGTTTTGGACTAAAACTGTGAAATTATTAATAGTTTAAATATTTATTGCCCAAGGTATGAAATAGTTAAATAAAACAGATACCTTTTTATTCTTAACAGTTTCTAAAGATAAGTAATGTAGTAATGAAGGTATTACTAATAAAATATATTTTGCCCAACCTGTGAAATAATTTTTTTAAAAAAGAGGGATCTCTTTATTCTTAATGATTTCCAAATTAACATAATAAAAGTATTACTAATATTTGTTGTTTGAAATTGTAGAAAGTAGAACTGTAGGAAGATTGTAAGCCTGTGGCAAATGGCAAATTATAATCTTCCTCTAATTAAAAACAAAACAGGAAAAGATGAGCATTGAGTGTCATGTTGAAAATTTAATATACAAAACTGCCAACTCTAGGGGTAATTATTTTTAAAAACTTCTCTTCAAAATAAATTATATAAATCTGATCCTTGTGGTTCGTTACAGAAAAGAAGATCAAATCGACAAATTAAAAGAAAAAAATACGCAGAAGATGTAGAAGGGAAGCAATCTGAAGAAGAGGTTAAAGGTTCTATGAAAATAAAAAAGAATTCAGCTCCTTTACCTGGTGAACAGCCTTTACAATTGTTTGTGGTAAGCATATTTGGAATTATGACTGCAAAACGTTTTAAACCAACATAAATTCTATAAGGTACTTCTATTGTTTTTCCTCCTAAAAATTGCTCCAACTTAATCCTTCTGGATTCCATATTATTAGTTGAGTCATTCAAATTAGAAACCTAGGAATTCATCCTCTCTTCGTTTTCCTTTGCCTCTTCATCCAGGTTGTCACTACACTTTCTACCTCCTAAATATATGTTCTTGAAATTCTATCTTTTCTGCAGAATATTTCTAAATTATAAGTCTAATCACATTGTTTTTCTACTGAAAACTCCTCTAATAGTTTCCTGAACCTTACAAAAATAACGATGCCTTTTTAGCAGTGTATAAACCCCTTCGTCTGGATTTTCTGGCGTTGTCTCCTGCTACTTCTCCATAAGCACTCACTCCTCTGTTTTATGAACACATTTGCCTGAATGCCATATGTACTTCCCTCGTCTATAATTTTTTAAGTCCCTCTTATATGTATTATGAGCCAACCGCTCAGTCACTAGCTGAGTACCTTGGTAAAGTACTTATTTAACTATGCCTAAATTTCCTAATCTGTAAAATGGAAATGATAATAATGAAGATAAAAGATTCAATTAATATATGTAAAATGCTTAGAATAATGACTAGCACATTAAAAAGCACAATATGTTTGCTATAGAGATAATGCAGGTGATGAAAAGGACAATAACTATATTTTTTTCATTTTTGTATTTCTAACATGTAACATAGTGTCTGGCACATATGCTGTATAAATATTTGTTGAATTATAGTATGTTCATCAACATACAAAGTGGCAACTAAAAGATCTTTCAAAATGTGTTGTCATTATTTCTTTCCTCCCTCCCATAGGAGAATCCGAGTGAAGAAGATGCTGCAATTGTAGACAAAATTCTATCTTCTAGAATTGTAAAAAAGGAAGTAAGTACTGGTACATTACATTTTACACTTCATATTCTGTGGCCTGTTTAAAAGAGTCACCATTACTGATTTTCTTTTCTTAGATATCACCTGGAGTGATGATTGATACAGAAGAATTTTTTGTAAAATACAAGAATTAGTAAGTATTTTGAGTTAGAAAAATAAAAGAAAGATGTTGATTTACATATAAATTACTTTATTTAATAAATTAAAATTACGATTTTCATTTTATCCACATTTTTTATGGTAATTTTTATCATTTATGCTTGTATAAATCAAGAATCATTAAAAAGTGAAAAGGGCTCATTTGAAAACCTTTCATGTTAAAATTGAATGATTTGGCTAGGCGGGGTGGCTCACACCTGTAATCCCAGCACTTTGGGAGGCCAAGGTGGGCGGATCACAAGGTGAAGAGATTGAGACCATCCTGGCCAACATGATGAAACCTCATCTCTACTAAAAATACAAAACATTACCTGGACATGGTGGCGCGTACCTGTAGTCCCAGTTACTCAAGAGGCTGAGGCAGGAGAATCACTTGAACCCAGGAAGCGGAGATTGCTGTGAGCCGAGATCGCGCCACTGTACTCCAGCCTGGCGACAGAGCGAGACTCCATCTCAGAAAAAAAAAAGAAAATTTTGTTTATTTTCCAGAAAATGTTAATTATTAACATCAAAATGCAAGAATCTTTATAAAATATGCTTTTATAATTTATGGACAGCATTCATTGTATTGTTGAACTTTTCAGCTTTTATTGTTTTTATAAAAGACATTTCTAATCTACCTATAGTCCCAGCTATTCTGGAGGTTGATACAGGAGGATCTCTTAAGCCTAGGAGTCTGAAGCCAGCCTGGGCAACATAGTGAGACTCCCATCTCTTTAAAAACAAATTTTTTTTTTCCTGATCTTTAGGTTTTTATGTCAGATGTACACAATGAGATGATTTGACCTTAAAGTTTTAAATTTTAATTTTGGATGTAGGGTCAGTTAACTCATAAGAGTTGCTAACTGGGGAAAAATCACTTACTCTTCTTTTTATGTATTTTCCAACTTTTCTTTGTACCTCCATGAAAGCGTTTTAAATCACATTAGTTTCAAAACAAGTTAGCTTTCTGATCACAACAAAACTGTTATAGGGAAGAAAATAATAGATAAATCACATCTTGCGATTAGACTTTTGATCATTTTACTGTTCTGTTGCTATATGGCAAATTGTATACCTTTAGACTATGACCTCCTTAGCATATAGTGATCACAATTACTTTATTTTAGAAATGATATGAATTCTTTTAAAGTTAAATGATGAACTACCTATTTGTAAAGTTGAAGAATTATAATAGTTTACATTGGATGTTATTTAAAATACATCTTAAAATGGTTATCTGTATCATTCTAATATATTATTTTTATAAAAATTTTAGCTCCTATCTTCACTGTGAGTGGGCCACAGAAGAGCAGCTTTTGAAAGATAAAAGGATCCAGCAGAAAATCAAACGATTCAAATTGAGACAAGCACAAAGAGCACACTTTTTTGCAGATGTAAGAAAAAAATAAATAAGACTACTATGTGTTGGTCTCTGAACACATGTAGCATTATTTATCAAAAATTACACATTATTTTAATTCTTAGACTTCCAGTGTTGATATTTGAATACAAATGCTACCTACATACAGTATTTTTCTATTCTCAAAATTAGGTTGGAAACTGTTTGAAACAAGAACACTGATAATTCGGAATGGTAGATCATGCTTGTATTTTTTAACTAGCATATATTTCAATACTTAGAGTTGAATGTGAATATGGTAATATTACCAAGAATATATCAGCAAAGTTATTCAAGTGGAGGAAGTGTGATAATCTAGCAAGTAAATGGAAAATAAGATTTTTCAGTACATGAAATATATTGCATATTTTCTATACCAGCTTCATGTATGTGAACAGAACCTCACTGGAAAAATTTACCTGTATAGGCCTGACTAAATGGTCTGATGTTCTTTCCTGGTCCAGATTTTCTAATAGACTTCTTTTAGAGCAGCTTTAAGTTCTTAATTTGAGAATTTTAAAAACGTTTTCTTCTAAACAAAATAGTCACGAAAATAGTACAATGAATTCCCACATTTATTTTAACTAGATTTCCAAAATGATAACATTTTACCATGTTTGCTTTATCATTTGTATTCATTCTCTCTGTCTCTCTGTCTCTCTCTCTGTCATACACACGTCTTTTTCTAAACCATTTTAACATTGCAGACACTTTAGTATATATTTCCTAAAAACAACTATATTCTCTTTCATAAAAATAGTAGAACTAACATCGATGTAGTACTATTATCTCATCCACAGACCTTATACATATTTCACTAATTGTTCCACTAGTGTTTTTATAACAAAATGTGTGTGTGTGTGTGTGTGTGTGTGTGTGTGTGTGTATGTGTATGTGCGTGTGTATTTTTATCTGGTCCAGAGTCTAATCCAGCAGCACAAGTTACATTTAGTTGTAATATCTCTTTTAGTCAGTCTCTCTTTGTTTTTCATTTCTTGGACATTTTTAAAGAGTACAGCTCATTAATTTTGTAGAATGCCCCTCAATTTGGGGTTGTATGAGTTTCCTCATGATCCAGGTTAGGCATTTTTTAAAAGAACACCGTAGAATTGATGCTCTGTTCTTCTAGTGAATGATATAAGATGGTACGTGATACCTCTCTACCCCAGTACTGGTGGTTAATCACTAGATTAAGGTGGTATCTGCCAGATGTCTTCACTACATAATTACTATTATTCCATTTGTAATTAATTTCACATCAAAAATGTGGGCTGGGTATGGTGGCTCATGCCAGAAATCCCAACACTTTGGGAGGTCAAGGTGGGAGGATCACTTGAGGCCAAGAGTTTGAGACCAGCCTGGCCAACATATGAGACCTCCATCTCTATTAAAAAAAAAAAAAAAAATTATTCTAATGACCTGTCAGTTTGTGAATGCTGGGAGGTCCTCCCATCACCTTGAATATCTCATTTATTCACTGTGATCTAGAAATTCCTAATAAGCTGAAGATTTTAGAATTAATTAATAATCATTAAATTTTCATTAAGACTAATTAGGGGAGAGTCAGTGAAGAATTTTAAGTAAAGGAACGATATATAAGATTTATATTTGAGAAAGATTACTCTGGGGACATTGTGAAAAACAGATTAAAGGGAGGTGAGACAGTAGTTGGGGTTATTTGTAAAGGTTCAAGTATGAAGTGAGGATGAGGAAGGAGGAACCAATCTCAGAGTTAAAAGTAGAATCTGTACAAATTGGTTACTTACTAGATGTAGAGGGTAAAGAAAAAGAAGGAATCTAAAATGACTTCTTCATTTCTGACTTGTGTCACTGAGCGTGGGCTATGTAGAGGAAGCTCTGTTACCATTAACCAGTTAGATAATGCAGGAGGAGGTATGGGTTGAAAAGTAACTGAGTGCAAATGAGTTTGAGATACCTCAGTCAAGTTTACAGTCAGCTCAGTAAGTGGGTCTTGAGCACAAGAACCATCAGGTAAAGATAAAGCCTGTGTGAGACAACTGAGAAATGAGCATACAGTGGGATGCATCTTCAACTCTTGCAACCTAAGGAAAAGAGTAAAGGAAAGGTATAGAGGCTGCTTTCAGGAATTTTTTAAAGCACGTATCTTCTAGAGTACCTTATTTTTTTAATACTATTTGATTGGTTTTATTATTTATAACATTATTCATGATATCCTAGCTATCATTTGGAAATGAAAATGGAAGAATTCCATTTATTGGACATTTAATTGAAATCAAACTTACAAGGTCTGTAGTGAAGTGCTGGTAAATTTGTCCTTTTATCATTCCACTTCTTTGTCCGATGTCAATTAAGTTACCTTTTAATTTTAGATGGAAGAAGAACCATTTAATCCAGACTATGTTGAAGTAGACAGAGTGTTAGAAGTCTCTTTTTGTGAAGATAAGGATACTGGTGAGGTAAATATTTTGTAAAAATATTTTTTAAGTAAGAAAAATCTGAAACTTTCCACGTATTAAGACCTAGTACTTTATTCTCTGTTTAAACTATTTCTTACTAGTGTCTTTTTCAAAATGGTAAAATGAAAAAATTTTTTTACAGCCTGTTATTTACTACTTAGTAAAATGGTGCTCATTGCCATATGAAGATAGTACTTGGGAACTGAAAGAAGATGTAGATCTTGCCAAAATAGAAGAGTTTGAACAACTGCAAGCTTCAAGGCCTGACACAAGATGTTTGGTAAGAATCTGTTTTAGACAGCCTTATGAAATCTTAGCACTTGTTTATGTAAGTTACGATGTAGCTAATAATTATGTAATGTTTTACTTTCATTTCTTTCTTTTTTTTTTTTTTTTTTTTGAGACAGAGTCTCGCTCTGTCGCCCAGGCTGGAGTGCAGTGGCGCAATCTCGGCTCACTGCAAGCTCCGCCTCCCGGGTTTACGCCATTCTCCTGCCTCAGCCTCCCGAGTAGCTGGGACTACAGGCGCCACCATCTCGCCCGGCTAGTTTTTTGTATTTTTTAGTAGAGACGGGGTTTCACCGTGTAGGCCAGGATGGTCTCAATCTCCTGACCTCGTGATCCACCCGTCTCAGCCTCCCAAAGTGCTGGGATTACAGGCTTGAGCCACCACGCCCGGCCTACTTTCATTTCTTTTAAACAGGCTTGTTACTATGTGAGTCTAGTTTTGGGAGCCAAAGCTAAAGGGGGAGTTTATATGTGAAAAGACAGGAGCAGATTCCTTTTTGATTAGCACAAAAGTGAGGAAAGCTGCCCTGATAAACATGGAGATGTGACGTAAGAGAAGGAAATGAATTAAATATTCCATAGAAGAGATCATATTGTTTTATAATAACTATTTTCTGATCTTCCTAATATTATTTTCTGGTCTTCTTACTTTATTTTCCAGTAATGCCCATAGGCTGTTAACAAAAGCATATAAGTTTACCCCCATTCCTTTTACCTTCTAAATGCTGTTCCTTGAACCAGAAAACAGAAGCATCACCTAATTCAGAGAGGAGTGGGTCAAGGAATGTTGTAAAAGAAAGATTTTCTTTTGGGGTGGGGACTATGCCTTGGTGGTAACATTAAGCCTCATTGAATAAGCTATGTCTTTAGATCAGTGATTCTCAGTCACAGGTGCATATCAGAATCTCTTCTGGAGCTTTTCAAAAATTAGAGATGCCTTAGATATATGTTACAGACCTTGGTAAAGGGGGCTCAGCCAATAGAATTAATCCCCTTAATTAATGTAAAATTGATGACAACAAGGCTAGTCTGTCATGGTTAAATAGGAGATTTTGTTTTGTTTTCTTTTCTTTTCTTTTTGCCAGTATATTGCTGTTAAACAAAATAGCATGTAAGTCATGTAAAGTATTTTGGGATTCTGTAAATGAAATTTTTCCCTGACCCAAACTAATGAATCATTAATGGTGATTGGATTGCTGAAAAGAAGCTGCGCAGAATATGATCTAATGCAGAAATTATTTTAAGCAGCAATTAAAATATATGTTAATTATTTTAATGCTCATTGGCTACCACTTAAAAAATGTTTTCTTTAGCAAACACTTACCTGTATTAAGTAGCAGCAGAGCTTCAATAACCAGTCCTGTTCTCTGTATACTGATAGCCCTGTTTGGTTTTCCATTTACAATTACCATACACTTACCTGATGTTTTAAGAAAAACTCTCCTGAACTGTTTTTCCTGTGCTCTCAGGGTAACACAACAATCAACACAAAAGACTTGTGTGACCCCAAAATATGTGGGGAATTCTTCTGACCAGCAAGCAGTCAGTTCTGCAGTGGACGCCAGCTGGCTGTCCTCTAATTCAGTTCTACCTAGCTCTAATTCACCATCTACCCAGATGTAGCATCAGATCCCACATCTTGAGGGTTCAGTCCCACAAGACTGCCTCCTCCTTTCCACCAGTCACAAGTCCAGGGGCCTTCAGAACTTCTCACTGACTGGCTTCAAGTTAGGGTTCCCATTACCCACCACTTTGGGTTTGATTAATTTGCTAGAGCAGCTCACAGCACTCAGGAAGACATTCAAGGTTTGGTTTATTCCTAAGGATATTTTAAAGGATACAAACAAACAGCCGGAGGAAGAGAGACATAGGGCGAGGTCTGAGTGCAGGAGCTTCTGTCCCTGTACAGTTGGGGTTTGCCACTCTCCTGGCATGTGAATGAGTTCTTATTCACCTTTCTGTCAGTCTCCACATGTTCAGCTCCCTGGAAGTGTTCAGCTCCCTGGAAGTTCGCTAAACCCTGTCCTCTTGGGTTTTTATGGAGGCTTCATTATATAGGCATGATTGATTCAGTCATCCAATGGCCATTGGTGATCAACTTGATCTTCTTCCCTCCCTTCCTTCCTTCCTCCCCTCCTTCTCTCCTTTTCTTCCCATTCCTCTCCTTTCATTCTCCCCTCTAATCATGCCTTTGTCCTTCTGGTGACCAGCCTCACCTGAATCTATCAGTCAGCAATATTGGCACACAAACAAGCAGCACTTTGGAGAACCCAAGGATATCAGGAGTTGTATGCCAGGAAATGGGAGTGAAAACCAAATATATATTTCACAATATCACTCCTGATAATTCTTAGAAGTGTAATTTTGTTGATTAGTAACAGTATAATTTTAAAGCAGAAGACAATAAGAGACCTTTTGCTTGTTTCTCAGAAACTTATTTCTCCTACTGAGACCCTACTAATTTGGGGCCAGGATAATGTTATTTGAATTCCCATTCAGGAATCTTCAGAAAATTTGTGTCTTATGTATCTGTATATATAAGTGAATAAAATTATTTTACATACAATGTTTCTTTTGAAAGAAATGTTTTGTACCATGAATATCAAAAGTTATTTTGGATGCTATTATAAAATTGTTATTGTTTTTTAAAAATATATTCATGATTGTTGCCATAATGTAGACTGCAATTGACTTTTGCACATTGATCTTGTATTATGCAACCTTGCTAAAATTACTACTTAGTTTAGCTTTCTTGGTAGATTCCACAGGATTTTCTACATAGACAAATCATGTCTTCTATAATATAAATAAAGACAGTTTGTTATTCCTTTTCAATCTTGATGACTTTTATCTTTTTCTTGTTTGATTACACTTGTTAGTGCCAGCAGTACAGTGTTGAATAGAAGTTGTCACAGAGGACATCCTTGCCTTATTCCTGATCTTAGGGGGAAAGCAGTCAGTCTTTCACCTTTAAGTGTAATGTTAGTTTTGGCTTTTTCATAGCTATACCATAACAGGTTAAGGAAGTTCCCTTCTATTCAAAATTTGATGAGTTTTAATTAGGAGTGGATGTTGAATTTCTCAAATACTTTTTCTGCATCTACTGAGAGTATCATATTATTTTTGGTTTTTATGTTTTATGTTTTTTTAAATAGAGATTATGTCTGCCTGTCTTGCCCAGGCTGGTCTTGAACTCCTAATCTCAAGTGATCCTCCTCATTTGGCCTCCAGAAGTGCTGAGCTTTCAGGCATGAGCCACCACAATTGGCTGATTTTTATTTTTTAATCTGTTGATCAACACTGATTAATTTTCTGCTTTAAACCTACGTTCCATTCCTGGTTTAAAAAAAACAAAAAAACTACTTGGTCATGATCTTATTGCCCTTTTTATATATTGTTAAGTTCGGTTTGGTAAAATTGCGTTAATATTTGCATCTTTGTTCATGAGGGATATTGGTCTGTAGTTTTCTTGTGATTTTGTCTGATTTTGGTATCAGGGCTTCATAGAATGAGTCAGGAAGTATATCTTCCTCTTAAATTTTCTGGAAGAGTTGTATAGAATTAATCTGACCTTTAAATGCTAGGTAGAAGTTAATCATAGCACTACACTGTTATACCTCTTAGGGTTATTTTTAAACCAATGCTTTTTGCCATCAGTATGATACATGGAAGATTTAAACAGTATTCATTCTTTGTTTTTCCACAAAGGACCGTCCTCCTTCTAATATTTGGAAGAAAATAGATCAATCCAGGGACTATAAAAATGGCAATCAACTCAGGGAATATCAACTAGAAGGACTCAACTGGCTCTTGTTCAATTGGTACAATAGGTATGTAGTATATCTTAACAAAAAAAATTTATTTTTTTTAATGTGTGCCAAAATGTGTCAAGTAAAGTAGATACGGATGTTGCTATATTGTTATTGTTATGAAGTCTTCATTATTTAAAGTGAGGTTACCTCAGGAAAATATGTAAATTACAATTTAGGATTCAACTACAATTGTTTTCTTTAAATGTATACCAATCAGAATAGAAGAAAGTTGGTATGTTGATTAATACTTAAATTTGAAATACCTTTCTAAGAGTCCTAAGACATCTTCTGTGTTATATAATGCTTTTCAACTTATCGACCCATACATACTACTTTCTGCCAACAATCAGTTCGAATTAGTGGGTTACGAGCAAGGTATACTTACAGGAATTAAAGCTCTATCATTTAATGTAAATCGTCAAAGAAGTAGGTTGTCAGCAATAGATAAGGAATGGAATATAAAATATGAGAACCTAGTAATTAATTACCCCATTTTTATTATTTGTTTTCCAAGGTTTTCAAAATGCCTTACAGAATGTCTTACATTCTTTTTTGAGGTGAAAAGATAATTGCAAAATAAGTAAAAAATGGTACTGCAATTGAGAAAGCGTAGTAGTTACATATGCAAAAGCAAATAAAGGCCCTACTATTAGTAAGAATAGCAAAATGTGATGATGCCTTTATTTAGAATAATTTTTAATCATTTTTACTTTTCACGTGAGTCTTCTGAGTTGTTATGCTTAAGTGATGGTGAGTCATGGACTCAGTTGATGGAAAGAGGCCTGTTATCCCCACAGTGTTCTTTTCCCTGATTTATATTTTCCAAATGTTAATCATCATTTTTCCCATGAGAACCATGTAGGAAAAGTAGTTGACAAAACATTTTTTTAACTTGTCTTCCCTCATCAGTACCCTTTTCCATCTCCCACATTGCCTGTTTTAACCTTTCACCACTTTCTTGAAGCCCTTTGTTACAGTTCTGCCCCCTTCACACTCTGTATATGACTGCTTCATAGAGAAACCCAGGGACGGTAGGTAAATTCATCCAAGTTCTTGCTTGCCTTCATATCCAAGCCTACAGATGTGTTAATATAATATCTTCATCCATAGTTATTCTTTTTTTTTTTTTTTTTTTTTTTTTTTTTTTTTTTTTTTTTTTTTTTTTTTTTTTGAGACGGAGTCTCGCTCTGTCGCCCAGGCTGGAGTGCAGTGGCCGGATCTCAGCTCACTACAAGCTCCGCCTCCCGGGTTCATGCCATTCTCCTGCCTCAGCCTCCCGAGTAGCTGGGACTACAGGCGCCCGCCATCTCGCCCGGCTAATTTTTTGTATTTTTTAGTAGAGACGGGGTTTCACCGTGTTAGCCAGGATGGTCTCGATCTCCTGACCTCGTGATCCGCCCGTCTCGGCCTCCCAAAGTGCTGGGATTACAGGCTTGAGCCACCGCGCCCGGCCCATCCATAGTTATTCTTACCACTGTCCTCATGTATCAGACATGCCATCTCATCTAGTCTTCTTAGAACCTTAGAGCCTTACTTCAATCACTTATCGTTCTCTTTTATATCTCCAGGCCATCCCTGAAGACTGTTGCCATCCCTTCAGTCTATGAATAAATTTGGGTTTAAAATAAACCTTCTATTGGCTCTGCTTCTCGCTCTGTCTTTCTCTCTCTCTCTCTCTCTCTCTCTCTCCCCCTCTCTCCCTCTCTCTCCCCATTCCCCTCAGCACCACCACCACTGACCCCACCCCGACTCCCCTGCATTCTCTGAAACTTTTAACTTTCCAAATCCATGGAATATTTTTCAGCCCTAATTTGCTCTCTGCTGCATTGGTTAGTAGTTGGTACTCCTTCCTTCTTTAAATGTTCCCCCCACTCTGAACCCCAACAGCTTCCACAGTGTGACTCTCTCCTAGCTCTGCAGTACCTGTGACTATTCCTTTCAATAGTCTGCTGGTTCTTCTTCCTCTGCCTGCCCTGTAGATACTGTGTTTGCCTGCCCTTGGTTCTGTCTTAACTCTCTTTTCATATTACATGTTTGTTCTCTCTAAGCCATATTCTATACTCCCCGTGCCTTCACGTAACAGTAATATTCTAATGGTCCCATACTTTTATCTCTAAGGTCTTGAACTCTGGGCCCATGTTTTTATTTGGCTCTTGCTACCTGAGTGTCTATCTCAATGATTCTTTAAACACACTAGAGTAAAAATTAATATTATTTCCTGTTTCTTCCCCATCAAAATTGTTCTTCCTTTGCTTTTTCCATCTTGGTTAATGATAACACAATTCCTTTAGTCACCCAGACTGAAATCTGGCTTCACCCTGTACCCCATACATTGGTAACTAGGTCCATTTCATTCTAACCCACAATTAATTCTGGAAAATTCTCTCCCCTTAGCTTCTCCTCTCTTAGACCAGGTGCCCACACTTTCTTCCCTGCACTTAATGGTGCTTTCCCAGTTACTGTCCCAACTTCTAGTCACCTCAACCTCTAATATCGACAATAGCACCAGAGTAAACTTTAAAATACAAACCTAATCTCACTGGATTTGTTTGAAGCATGCCAGTAATTTCCATTGCATAATAAAATGGCAAATGTCTTCTGTGTATGACCCTGCTTCCTCAATAATCTCTGCTCCTTTTACCTTCCCCTCCAAACCATAGAAAACAACTTTTGGTCCCTCAGTTCATCATGTTCTTCACACTTCTGCGCATTCACTATACTCTCTGGCAAAAATCCTACTCATTACTGACCTCCTTTCTGAAGGAGGTCTTCTTTCATCTCTTCTAGCCAGAGTTGAGGCTTAATCTTTCGAGCCTCCATAATAAACCATACTGATGATTCTTAATTGACCAACATATCATAATCATCTATGAAGCTTATTTTTGAAATTATAACTTATTTTATCTTATTTCATACACATTGAATCAGAATGTATGGGGGGGGCCTGAGTATCTGTTTTTTTTTTTTCAAGCTTTGTAAGCTCTTCTGATGTGCAGCCACAATTGAAAACCAGTGCTTTATCTGTGCTTCAGTGATAGCACATTGCATGACTATTTATTTATTTGCATGTCAGCTTCTGTAATAGATACACACCCCTGAAAGGCAGATAACATGTACTATTTGTTTTGTCTTCTCATACTGTCCTTAGATATAGAAGGTATTTATTAAATGATTCCTGAACAAATAATATATTGAGTTGGCCTTGCCCTTCCCTTTTCTTTTTTAAAAAATCAAACATCTAATGGGTGGTATCCTTATTTTGGAGCTACAGAAATCTTTAGGTGTCCCTTTGCAGGATTTTAATAAAATTGTAATCTTAAGCCTACTGTGCACTTAAGCAACTTGTACATTTTTATAAATGCAACTATTTTATTTGATCTTTGATTATCTTTGTATATTTATCTTTAAAGTATAGAAAAAAACCCAGTGTATGCATGGATAATATATTTGTTTATTTCAGACGAAACTGCATTTTAGCAGATGAAATGGGTCTTGGCAAAACTATTCAATCAATTACATTCCTCTACGAAATCCTTCTGACTGGTATAAGAGGACCTTTCCTGATTATTGCTCCACTTTCTACTATTGCAAACTGGGAGAGAGAGTTTCGTACGTGGACTGACATTAACGTTGTGGTTTATCATGGGAGCCTGATTAGCAGACAGATGATACAACAATATGAGATGTACTTCAGGGATTCACAGGTGTGTTATTATTTTGTTTGTTGTTTGAAAGGTCAGGGCTGAAAAAGATAAGTATTACCTACCAATTATTTTCAAATTTAGGGTACATTTAGTTGCCTATCTAGATCTTAGTTCAAGCTCTTTTATTCATCATTTTTATTTTACAGTAAATTTGAGTAGCTGAAGAGAACAATGAGAAAAGTCAGTTTAATGCTCTAGTTAACTATAATGAAGTATGCAGATTTAAACAATGCACAAGTTTCATTGTAATTCTTAAGTTTTCAACTAGAGTAATAATTTTACTAATTGTTTCTAAATGCACATTAGATTTATTTTTAGAGTAATAACTGTCTCTGATCATTGTCCAGCTTTTTTCCCATCATTTTAAAAATTTAAATCTTCATTAATACCACAGGCTTAAATGCCTGTTGAGTTGAGACCATAGGTTCTCTTTCATGTTCAATGGATTTTTATTTTAGATATTTTTTAAAATGTGGTTTGTTTTGCTTACCAAAACAGGTATACCTCCATCTTTTTCTCCTTAGGATTGATTATTTCAGTACTCTAGTGGTTTGATGATATTCCTCTCTCCATGTATTTTAGAGGAGCATTTTCTGTTTTACTTTGACCACTTACTCTTTAAGAAGGGATTTCCTATCTCTTCTAAATACATAATCATAAAATAAAGGGATGACAACTTAAGAATTTTCTAGCAGAAAGTTAAGACTAGAAAACATAGGCCAGGCATGGTAGCTCACACTTATAATCTTAACACTTTGGGAGGCCGAGGTGGGAGGATTGCTTGAGGCTAGGAGTTCCAGATTAGTCTGATCAACATATCAAGACGCCATCTCTACAAAAAAAATATTTTGAAAAAAAGAAAACGTGAAATGCCAAGTCATGGTCTTGAATGTTCATATGAATCATTTTATTAAAGTATTAAGAAATAATGAAATCAATAAACACAATTCACAAAAAGGGTACTTTTTAAATGGAAAATGGCACCCTACATTAAAAGCACCTTCGTATTTTTTCTTTCACTCATTCTGTTGTTCTAAAAGGATCATTTTAACACATGACCAGATTATGTGATATGATAGAGGTTGAAATAAGATAATGTACATAGCCTTCTACTTTTGTCTCCCAATGATAACTATTTTCTACCTGTTTGAGCCCAAGAGTTTGAGGCCGCAGTGAGCTATGATCACACCACTGCACTGAAGCCTGGGTGACAGCAAGACCCTGTCCCTAAAAAAAGGAAAAGAATCAAACTATAATCTAATTAAGGTATCATGGACTCCAAAGGTGCAAAGGTGACTATTTTCACTTGAAGAATAATTAATTATATAGGTGCTTAATTTCATATAAATGTCATTGTTTCAACCTTGGAAGTAGGAAGCAAAATGAGGAACAGGAACAAAATCAGTTAATTTATCCATTTTCAAACTCTTGGGCTTAAGTGATCCTCCCAAGTAGCTGAGACTACAGGAGTGCGTTTCCACATCTGGCTAATTATTTTATTTTTTGTGAAGATGGGGTCTCAGTTTGTTGCCCAGGCTGGTCTTGAACTCAAGTAATCCTCCCACCTCAGCCTCCCAAAGTGCTGGGATTACAGGCAGGAGCTACTGCACCTGGCCTAGTGTTTTGTTTTTCTTACTCATATATTTGTAGAATTTTAGAGCTGTATGTTGTCATAAAAATTATTTAATTTGGCCGGGGCGCGGTGGCTCAAGCCTGTAATCCCAGCACTTTGGGAGGCCGAGGCGGGCGGATCACAAGGTCAGGAGATCGAGACCATCCTGGCTAACACGGTGAAACCCCCTCTCTACTAAAAAGTACAAAAAACTAGCCGGGCGAGGTGGCGGACACCTGTAGTCCCAGCTACTTGGGAGGCTGAGGCAGGAGAATGGCGTGAACCCGAGAGGCGGAGCTTGCAGTGAGCTGAGATCCGGCCACTGCACTCCAGCTTGGGTGACAGAGCGAGACTCCGTCTCAAAAAAAAAAAAAAAAAATTATTTAATTTGACATTCTCATTTTTTACAGAAAGCACAACTAATACCTTGAGACTTAAAGAGATTTTTAACAAAGTTACAATTTTAATGTATGTGTCACATGAGTTTGGCATAAATATGATAGCCAAAAACTTGGAAGATCCTTGATATGTAATAAACTGATTTGTATATATTAAATATTGTATTTTTATGATAAATATTACAAATTCTAGATATATGTTACCCAAAGAGTTTTTAAATTTCAAAAGATAAAGATGTCTCCTGTAATGAGATAAATAGATCTGTACTTCAAATATAAAAATAACTTTCAGAGTTAACTCTTTCTAATATATTTTCATATAAATTAAATGAATATTTAACTTCTTTTTTTTTTACATTATCAAATAGCTTGAAATAACAGTAGTACTAAAATTATGCTAAAATTTTTCTAAATTGCCCTGGGGAAAGTAATAGAAGTGATAAACTAATAACCACAAACATTTATCGAGTATTTACCATGTGCCAGGCATTATGCTAAACAGTTTACAAATATTTTTTCACTTAATCCGTAAAATAGGCAGTATTATCTCCATTTTACACATGAGGAAACTGAGGCTAAACAAGTTGCGTAGATTGCTGCAAAATCACAGTACAAAACTAGGATTAATAAACTCAAACCAATCAGATTCAAGAGCCCTTGTTATTAAACACTGTGATATCAGCTTCACTGAATATATTATATCCCAGGTTTTTAGAGCTGCATAAATGTCATAGATTTATAATTTATAACTATTTTAATAATATTCTACTGCAGCTATTATTCAACTTAATGGCCAGTATACACAATTAATATTAACTAATCTAAAATTAATTAGGTTAATATTTATTAAAATCTATGTCAGAATACCCAACTGTTCTTATCCCTTCTTTTCACTTAATACCCAATAGCTTATGTTTTCAACCTTGTTTAAACACTCTCTTCACTTAGATTCCAAGACTTCATCCTATCCTACATCACCACTTATTCTTTCTCAACCCCCTTTATTGGTTCCTTCTTGTCTTCCCTGTATCTAAACTGTGCGGTAACCCAGGACTCAGTCTTCAAACTCTTTTGTATGTATACTCATTATCTCACAGATTTGATTCATACACGTAACTTTGAATACCATCTGTACTGCTGAAATTCCTAAGCCTGTATCACCAACTCTAAACTCTTTCCTAAATTCCAGAGTCATATCCAAATACCTACTTAACTCTACATGGATATGTCTAATAGAGGTCTCAAAATTAAAACATACAAAATCAAAATCCAAAACTACTTCTTTTTAGTAAATAACAACATGAACTTCCAGTTGTTCAAGCTAAAATTTTTAGAGGTAAATTTGAGGCCCTACTGTATCTCACTCCATACTTAACCATTGGAAAATCCTGTTGGCTCTGCTTTCAAAATGTATCTAGAACTGACCACTTCTCTGAACTCCAGTGAAGAGATCTTGCTTGTATTACTATGGCAGCTTTCTAACTGTTCTCCGTGATCCTGTCCTTGGCCTCTTCAGACAGGTTTCATCACAACTGCCAAAGGGACTTTTAAAAAATATATGTCAAATCAGGACACTTCTTACAAACCCCTTCAGTAATGTCTTGCTCAGAGCCAAAGTTTGTATTAACAGTTTTCAAGTCCTGCAGTTGACCACATCGCCTCCGCCACTCACTGGGTTTCAAACACTCTGGCTTTCTATTTGAATGCTATTTGAATGCTGTCAAAGATACTCCTACCTTAGGGCCTTCCTACTTACTGCTTCTTTTACCAAGAATGCTTTCTTTTATAGATCTCTAGATACCAACATGACTTCTTCCCTCATCTTTAGATCTTTCCTCAAATATCACATTGCACTAATGGTCTCCCAACCACTCTACATAAAACTGCAGGCCGGGCGCGGTGGCTCAAGCCTGTAATCCCAGCACTTTGGGAGGCCGAGACGGGTGGAACACGAGGTCAGGAGATCGAGACCATCCTGGCTAATATGGTGAAACCCCGTCTCTACTAAAAATACAAAAAACTAGCCGGACGAGGTGGCGGGCGCCTGTAGTCCCAGCTACTTGGGAGGCTGAGGCAGGAGAATGGCGTAAACCCGGGAGGCGGAGCTTGCAGTGACAGCCTGGGTGACAGAGTGAGACTCCGTCTCAATAAAAAAAAAAAAAACTGCAGTGGTCACCTCCAACCTTATACTTCTTATCCCACATCCTTGTTTTATTTTATTCCACAGTCCTTATCTCTAATTTACTTTTTAAAAAATTATTTTCTTAATAACTGTGTCCTGCATTTGATTCAGTAGAATATAAGTTGTAATGGGATAATTATTTTTATCTGTTTTGTTTACTGCTGTATCTCCAGCAACTAGAACAGGGTCTGGCACATGGATACTCAATATCTGCTGAATAAAGTATTTGGATGGCTAATTATTCGCTCTTTATTTGCTGTTATATTTGTGAACTCATTGGTGTAAGTAATAAGAACTAATACTGAAATCTCATTAGCCAGATTTTATCATGATTTATTTCTTGCCTAAAATTATAATTCTTAAAAATTATCATTAAACATTTTACCAAGAAATACTCATTTGGATACAGTTATTAATAACATAATTATGTTGGCATAATTTTTAACATTATTGAACACAGCAATATAATACAGTTTCAATGATAAAAGTTTTCATTGTAGGGGAGTGTCTGCATATATAAAAATTTCATTAGAAATGTTTTATAACAGATGTTATCAGATACCATTTGACAGGAATAAAAAATATGCAATTAAAATATTCCAGCAAATAATTATATTTGATCATTTCTAGGGGCGTATCATTCGAGGAGCTTACAGATTCCAAGCTATCATCACCACTTTTGAAATGATTCTTGGAGGCTGTGGAGAGCTTAATGCAATTGAATGGCGATGTGTGATTATTGATGAAGCACATAGGTTAAAAAATAAAAATTGTAAACTCTTAGAGGGCCTGAAACTCATGAATCTGGTAAGTAACTTAATATTATCATTATGACCATTGAGTTTATTAGATGTATAGTAAAAGGTCATAAAGTTAATGCTAAAAATTTTTCTTTTTAATTTTAGAGTATAAGTACATCTGAATCCTATCTATGATAATTTAGATTTTTTTTTGGCCTTAATTTGTAAGAAAAAGATTCTGTTTCCTACGACTTCAAATTTTTTAGCTCTTTCCTTCAAAAAGCATTAGTAATTAATTTTTAAAATAAGACCTCTACAGAGTATGTACTATTTAAAAGAAAATAAGACCATAAGTTTTTGGGGTTTTTTGTTTGTTTGTTTGTTTGTTTGAGATGGAGTTTCTCTCTTGTTGCCCAGATGGAGTGCAATGGTGCAGTTTCCACTCACTGCAACCTCTGCCTCCCGGGTTCAAGTGATTCTCCTGCCTCAGCCTCCTGAGTAGCTGGGATTACAGGCATGTGCTACCATGCCTGGCTAGTTTTGTATTTTTAGTAGAGATGGGGTTTCTCCATGTTGGTCAGGCTGGTCTCGAACTCCCGACCTCAGGTGATCCGCCCACCTCGGCGGACTCCAAAAGTACTGGGATTACAGACGTGAGCCACTGTGCCCGGCCAAGACCGTAAGTTTTAAGCCATAAATTCCTTAATAGAAAGCCCCTTTACCAAAGTTGTATTATTCAGATCATTTATGATAAAAAGTCCTACACAATTCTACATGTTTAACATATGTTGGTTATAATTAATAATGAGATTTCTTATGGTCATCTTTTTGTTAGTGTGTTTGCTTCTTTCAAATGAAAACATTTTTTAAACATTTTGATTTTTAATTAAGATCACATAATTACTACATGAGCACTTGAACAAATAATTCAAATACGAAGAACCACATTCTGTAAAAACTTAAAGTGTTCCTTTTTACTCCCTGTCTATCTATGCCACACACCCAGTTCAACACCTCATACCAGTATGGTTTCCTGTTTATCTTTCTAGGCCATTTGCTACCATATACATAATATGCAGATTCACAGATGCATATACAAATATTTAGCATAGGAATTTAGAGGTTTTGTCAAATAAAATTTTAAACAATTTGTACTACCATTAAAAATATTCTATGTTCATTTTCTTCTTTTATATTATGTTTAATTTTTAAGGAATTCTAGTTTCAAAGCATACTTCAATTAGCCCTTTACATTCTTGTATTGTAACCTCAGTGATTTGATAATTCGTTCATGTTTGAAGAGTTAAATGATGATCATCCAAATTATAAATAATGAGCACTCTTTGGTATACAAATTACCATACTAAGAATGTTTGAGACGGAGTCTCGCTCTGTCACCCAGGCTGGAGTGCTGTGGCCGGATCTCAGCTCACTGCAAGCTCCGCCTCCCAGGTTCACGCCATTCTCCTGCCTCAGCCTCCCGAGTAGCTGGGACTACAGGCGCCGCCACCTCGCCCGGCTAGTTTTTTGTAGTTTTTAGTAGAGACGGGGTTTCACCATGTTAGCCAGGATGGTCTCGATCTCCTGACCTCGTGATCCGCCCGCCTCGGCCTCCTAAAGTGCTGGGATTACAGGCTTGAGCCACCGCGCCCGGCCAACGAATGTATATTTGATACCAGTCTCTTTCTTTTTTTTTTTTTTTTTTTTGAGACGGAGTCTCGCTCTGTCGCCCGACTCAAAAAAAAAAAAAAAAAAAAAAAAAAGAACGTTTGAGTACAAAAGAAAAAATGCCCTCTTTATTAGAATGTTGATTTCTTTTCTTCTAAAATTATTTAGAATTTTTAAAGGCATGAATAGCATACAAAGTGAAGTATTTCAGAATGATACAGAGGTTTTAAAAAGTGATTGGGAAAGTACGTTCCTGAAGATTTGTGGGTAGAGATGTAGTTTTTTGAGTTAACTCTTGAAAATTATGAGTTTGGGTACCGTGGCTCACACCTGTAATCCCAGCACTTTGGGATTACTTGAGACCTGGAGCTTGAGACCAGCTAGGTAACATAGTAAGACCTCATCTCTACAAAAAAAAAAAGTAAAAATTAGCCAGGTGTTTTGGTGCATACCTGTAGTCCTAGCTACTTGGGAGTCTGAGGCAGGAGGATCCCTTAAGCCCAGGAGTTCAAGGTTACAGTGGCACCACTGTAGTTTATTCTAATCATTGTAATTATGTTGTACGTGTAACGCTGAACTATGATGGCATCACTGCACTCCAGCCTGGGTGTCACAGCAAGACCTTGTCTCTAAACAAACAAACAAACAAACAAAATACATATAGAGAGAGTCAGAAAAATATTTGCATATTGAACCTTTGATAACCTAAGTCAGCTTTCATATAATTATAATACTGTGATGTTTGATGTGAATTGTTCTCACTTTATGTAGGAACACAAGGTGCTTTTGACTGGCACACCTCTCCAAAATACAGTTGAAGAACTATTTAGTCTTCTTCACTTTCTTGAACCCTTAAGGTTTCCTTCTGAAGCAACATTTATGCAAGAATTTGGGGATCTGAAAACAGAGGAACAGGTATCCTATTGCTCTTTGTAAATACATTCATCACATTTCTTATCATTGTAATTATTTTGTATGTGTAATTAAATGCTCACTTATGTTATATGTATTTTTGTCATTTTTCATTCAGGTACAGAAACTTCAGGCCATCCTGAAACCAATGATGTTGAGACGATTAAAAGAAGATGTGGAAAAGAAGTTGGCACCTAAAGAAGAAACCATCATTGAAGTAGAACTTACTAATATTCAAAAGAAATACTACCGGGCTATCTTGGAAAAGAACTTTTCTTTTTTATCCAAAGGAGCAGGACAAACTAATGTACCTAACTTGGTCAATACCATGATGGAGCTCAGGAAATGCTGTAATCATCCATATCTTATCAAAGGTAGCTAAGAAAGATTATAACAAATACATTTTTCTTGCAACAAATACTAATGAATAAATAAACAGAACACACTACAGCTGTAGTGGCTGTTATGACTCTCTACTGTGATAGTCTAAGGAATTACAAGTGTTACAGAATCAGAGGCAATGTGAACTACTTCGTTACAGTGACTGATGTTAGCACACCAGGTTATGACAGCAGCAGTTTGTTCAGTATAATTTCGGCTAGAATTTGTCTGCTTGTTTAATCCTCCTCATGGGCAAAGACAGCAAAGCCCATTTTTGGGGCTTCTGCATTTCCATTTTTTTCCTGGTTTCTTTCCAGTCTAGATACATCAGTTAGTGTTTCAGTTCTTGTGCTGTAATAATGTTACTTTTTAAGATCTTATCAGGTTCTCTCCCAGTGTTCTCTCTGTACAATATTTGGCTTTTTCACTTATTCTTGGGAATATACCCCTCTCTACTCACTTCATTCAAGACAGCTGGTCTCTTGTAGTTATAGCACTCTCTTATGGCTAGACAGGCTGAAGAAAGGAATACAGAGAGCCTCTTTAATTCTGATTTGGATTATCTGAAGGAAGTATGCATCAAGGACCTGTAACATGGCTTTCATTTTAATTTATTCTCTTCTTTCTTATTCTGTGTTTTTTTTTTCTTTTGTTTTTGTTTTTTTTAAGATACAGTGTCACTCTGTCTCCCATGCTGGAGTACAGAGGTGTGTTCATAGCTCACAGTAGCCTCAAGCTCCTGGAAACTGATCCTTCCGCCTCAGCCTCCTTAGTAACTAGAACTAGGCATATACACCACCATACCCAGCTGATTTCTTTTTTTTCTTTTTGGTAGAGATGGGGTCTTGTTATATTGCCCATGCTGGTCTCAAACTACTGGCCTCAAGAAATCCTTCTGCCTTGGTCTCCCAAAGTGCTGAGATTATAGGCGCGAGACATTGCACCTAGCCTTAATTTTTTCTTGTTTCCTTGTTTTGATGCCTAACAAGATGCCCAGATCAACTATGATCATCCTTCAGTGATGACCACTATTATGATTGCTGTTTAAATATTAGATGTTTAAAAATATATGTGTTTACTAGCTGAGTTAGGATCACAGTTTTATTTTTTCCCTAATAGCATTCATTAAACATTTAGCAAACATAAATTTATACAAGGTATTATGCCAGGTGTCTGAGGAGATAAAAAGATGTTTAAGACATTGTTTATGTCCTCAATGGAATTACGGTCTGGTATTGGTGAAGGTTCAGCAACAAGCATAAATAATTCTAATAAAAGCAATGTACATGCCATTAGAAAATTACGTTACAAAAGCACACAGGAGCACTAATTTTGATTAAAAGGAAAGCAATTGGGAATTTCCTGTATTTGTGCATTGCTATTACCTTCTCCTATTTCTTTGACAGGTGCTGAGGAGAAAATACTTGGAGAATTTAGAGATGCATATAATCCAGCTGCTTCTGATTTTCATCTTCAAGCAATGATCCAGTCTGCTGGTAAATTGGTCCTTATTGATAAATTGCTTCCCAAAATGAAAGCCGGAGGTCATAAAGTACTCATCTTCTCTCAGATGGTTCGCTGCCTTGACATCCTGGAGGACTATCTCATACATAAAAGGTAAAGCATACTGTAATCCACTGAATTATACTGTGAATTATGCTAAGTTTATGCTATTAAGATTTGTGCAGCACTGTAATGTAAATGAACTTTAATCATATCTTTCTCTTATCCTATATTAGAATAATGCATTCAAATTTATAAGTAAAGATTGTTTAGGATTGTGTGTTATGTTTTCCTAACCTGCATATGTTGCAATATTAGATGTGCCTGAGGAGTCCAATTAAGAAAAGCTTGCAAATAAATATTTGATTTGTTGACCCAGGAATGGGTTTAATAATGTGCATTTTACTTAATAAACCTTGTGGATGAAACTTTAAATAGACTTATATTTACAGCAGTCATCTTCAAAATTGAAAAAAGTGATTCAAGAACCTTTGGATCTATTTCATTGTTATAATTAGAGCCTTAAGCTGTGGGACTTTTATTATATACTATATAAAATTTGTTCATGCTTTCATATTTTCTGATTTGTTTCAATGTGTGTTTTTTGTTTTGTTTTGTTTATTGGTACATCACAATAAGATAGTGTTAAATGTTGTCTAATCAGGCGGGGTGCGGTGGCTTATGCCTGTAAGTAATCCCAGCACTTTGGGAGGCCGAGGCGGGCAGATCACGAGGTCAGGAGATGGAGACCATCCTGGCTAACATGGTGAAACCCCGTCTCTACTGAAAAAAAAAAATACAAAATATTATTCAGGCGCGGTGGTGGGAGCCTGTAGTCCCAGCTACTCGGGAGGCTGAGGCAGGAGAATGGTGTGAACCCAGGAGTCGGAACTTGCAATGAGCCAAGATCGCACCACTGCACTCCAGCCTGGGCGACAGAGCGAGACTCCATCTCAAAATAAAATAAAATAAAATAAAGTATTGTCTAATCAGTATTTAGGCTATAATAGGCTAATTATCATAGGATAGTTTATCAGACCATTAGGATTCCATCTGATAGTAACATATTAATGTAAAAGAGAATCAGAAATTTCAGCTGCAGATTTTTTTGTTTTGTTTTTATTTATTTTTTTATTTTTGTTTTGTTGGTTTTTTTTTTTTTTTTTTTTTTTTAAAGACATGATCTCAGTCTGTTGCCCAGGGTGTTGTGCAGTGGTGTGACCGTAGCTCGTTGCAACCTCGAACTCCTGAGCTCAAGCAGTCCTCCAACCTCAGCCTCCCAGGAAGCTGGGACTACAAGCATGCACTACCACACCCTGCTAATTTATTTTTGATAGAGACAAGGTCTCACTATGTTGTCCAAGCTGGTCTCAAACTCCTGGGCTCAAGCAGTTCTTCTACCTCAGCCTCCCAAAGTGCTAGGATTATAGGTATGAGCCACCGCATCTGACTTGCAGATTTTAATTCAATAGATTTTAACCCATATAGATAAGTAAAGGTCTATACTGTTTTATATTATTAGAGATTGTGTAGTTCATTTTTATTTCTCATTTTTATTTCTGGTTCCATTTTTAATGTCAGTGTCCTACTCTTTAGCCTCATTTTAAAATGTATATTATTCTCAATTTTACATCGTGTGATATGAACATTAAGTTGCACTGTTCCCAAAAATAGTAATTCTTACATTTTTTAAATCTCCTTACATGGAGAACTTATACAGATAAAACTGTACTTATAAATTTCTATTGTAATAAATTTCATGGAAAATTCAGAGTTTTTTTTATTGTCATAAGAAACATTATTAGAAGTCTTTCGTCCGTTTTGCAGGTACCAGAGATAATCGTGGAGTGACTGCTAAAACTCTAGTAAATCATATGTAGAAATGTGTCATATGTCATATATATACCACTTAGAGTCCAAGCTCCTAAATTTTTATCTATTTTATTTTTATTGGATATCTTGCAGTTTTTGAGTTTTGTATATGTTAAATGGGGAAGGATAAAGGAAGTTAAAAGATAATTACTTTGCAGTAATGACTATAAAGAATTCAACAGCATTCCAGTGTGTTCTTAATAGACTGCAATATAGAAGCAAGTATGTCAGTTAAGAGTATTATGGATTAAGGACAAAAGAAACATTCATAGCCTTCTTGTATAAAGTCTTTGTGAAAGTATTTCTTGCAAGAAAGTGATGTATTATGGTGAGATCAGCAAAGCAGTTTTTAATAGACTGCCTTTTGTTATTCTGACTTCTGAAATAAAATTCATTGTAGTGGTCTTTTACCTATACATCCAGGAATTCAGAGGTTTTATATCTTTATATTTGTTTTTGTTTTCTCCGTAGCACCAACACCAAAAAGTATAAAGTCACAGAAACTAATTGAGATGATATTGCTCCTTAATTTTAGAGAAAACATAATGCTGCAGGAAAACTGACTTTCCATTTGATAGAATATGTCTTCAATTTTATTATAATTATTTATGTAAATTTATTCCATTTCATTCCATAGATATTTATATGAGCGAATTGATGGCAGAGTCAGAGGAAATCTTCGGCAAGCTGCTATAGATAGATTTAGTAAACCTGATTCAGATAGATTTGTGTTTCTCCTGTGTACCCGAGCTGGTGGGTTGGGCATCAACTTAACTGCAGCTGATACATGTATAATTTTTGATTCTGATTGGAATCCTCAAAATGATCTTCAGGTAAATAATGTTCTTGGCTAACAAGAAATGCATTTTTTAAAAAAGTAAAATTGTGTAACTGTTTTTGGTAATCCACATCTTGTATTTTTATCTGGACAAACCAATGTATGTTTCTCTGTAAAATATCTGTGCCAAATAAAATAGGTGAAATTATTTTAATTGTTATGATAAAAGCTATCATGACAAAAAATTTTTACTTTTTTATATGTCTCACTAACTTATAAAATTTGTCTTACTAGCTTATAAAAAGTTATACCTATTTGAGTACAGTAATTTTTGTTTGTTTAGATATGAGGTCTCACTATGTTGCCCAGGCTAGTCTTGAACCCCAGGACTCAAGCATTTCTCCCATCTTGGCCTCCAAAAGTGCTGGGTTTACAGGCATACATCATCATGCCTGGCCTGATATTCTTATAGTTTAAATAATAATATGTAAATTTGAGAGAGACCTAAGCTCTAAGAATAATTTATTTGTAATAAAATTAAAATTTCAGAATTTTAATCCTTAAAAATAAGTACTCGCTTATTCTAATTTTATCTTGTAATCATAATATAGTATGCTTTTTTAATAAAATACTTTAGAAAATGAAGGCACACATATAAGTAATGACTATACTTGGACTACATAGAAATATAGAAATATTAATTACAGGGATTGAAGAGGGTCTAAATTTGCAGAAGGATATGAGAAGAGAACAAAATATAAAAGAAATTATTTTATTATTCATCATTGTCTTAATTGCATTGCAATTCATATTAGTACTTTTTTTTTTATATAAAACTAGTCAAGTGTAGTCATGAGAAGGGGAAAAGTAGAGTTCAATCTGTAAACGTGAACAACCCATTAAATAACTACCTGCAGACCAGCCATATTATTTTTTTTAAGTAAGCATAAAAACAAATATAATAAATGGTTATTGAGAATCTACATAGCTTAAAACATATTTTAAATTGCTCATTTATGTAACTATATGTAATCTACTTTAAAATATCAAAGGATTATCCAAAATCAATACAATAAGCCAGAGACCAACTCTTTCTGTGGAAGGCTCAATTAGTAGATATTTCAAGCTTTGTGTGCCACGTAAGATCTCTGTCACACATTCTTGTTTGTTTGTCATAATCCTTTAAAAAGGTAAAAAAGCCATTCTTAGTTGGCAGGCCAGATTTGGTCCACAGGCTGTAGTTTCCCAATTCCTATGTTAAACCCAAATTATAATTGTCTGCCTTTGAAATGCATGTTTGTGCTTATAACTGCCTACAGTGGATGTTCTAAAAGTTAATTTATAATAATAAAGTCACTTTATAGAACCTGAATGGAAAGTGGAAAAACTATCCTGAATCTCCCAACTTCTCCCTGTCACTTGTTTTTTCCTATTTGACTGCTAATGTAGATCCAGTCTTTACAGACTAAGATCATATTTGGCCTCTTGTGCTTCCTCTACACCTAGAGCAAAGTTGCCCATTTACAGTCCTGGGTTCCAAATAGCACATTCCTGGGTTCCAAATGGCACAAAATGGATGTGGATAGAGTGCAAATGTCAACAAAGGTCATAACATCAGTGCCCCTATTTATTTTAAAGCCACATTTTATGATTTAATTTGTCTGAAGATAATGGAAAGGTGATTAGTAATTTGGGAGAAAAACTAGATTCTATAGAATATCTGGAGTCAATATTTATCAAAAAAAGTTTAAGTTTAGTAGGAACTCAGGATAAAATATGAAGCCCTTATGTGATCTCTGATGTCTCCACTTTTAACATATATGCATATTAATTAGTTTGTCCTTCATTTAAATAAAATTTAGATATCCAGAGTTATTTACCTTGGGTGGTTCCCCCCCCCCAAAAATGACCCAGCTTAGAAAGAAATCATACATGACACAAACAAGTGGAAACACATCCCATGTTCATGGATGGGAAGAATTAATATTGTGAAAATGACCACACTGCCAAAGCATTCTACAAATTCAGTGCAATCCCCATCAAAATACCACCATCATTCTTCACAGGTTTAGAAAATACAATTCTAAAATTCATATAGAACCAAAAAAGAACCTGCATAGCCAAAGCAAGACTAAGCCAAAAGAACAAATCTGAAGGCATCACACTACCTGACTTCAAACTATACTATGAGGCCATAGTAATCAAAACAGCGTGGTACTGGTATAAAAATAGACACATAGACCAGTGGAACAGAATAGAGAACCAAGATATAAAGACAAACACTTGACAGCCAACTGATCTTCGACAAAGCAAACAAAAACATAAAGTGGGGAAAGGACACCCTATTCAACAAATGGTGCTGGGATAATTGGCAAGCCACATGTAGGAGAATGAAACTAGATCCTCTTCTCTCACCTTATACAAAAATAACTCAAGATGCATTAAGGACTTAAACCTAAGACCTGCAACTATAAAACTTCTAGAAAATAACATTGGAAAAACCCTTCTAGACATTGGCTTAGTCAAGGATTTCATGACCAAGAACCCAAAAGCAGTTGCAGTAAAAACAAAGATAAATAGCTGGGACTTAATTAAACTAAGGAGCTTTTGCATGGCAAAAGGAACAGTCAGCAGAGTAAACAGACAACCCACAGAGTGGCAGAAAATCTTCACAATCTATACATCTGACAGAGGACTAGTATCCAGAATCAGAATCTACACAACAAACTCAAATCAGAAAAAAAAAAAAAATTCCATCAAAAAGTGGGCTAAGGACATGAATAGACAATTCTCAAAAGAAGATATACAAATGGCCAACAAACATGTGGATGCAGTGAACAGGGAACACGTCTACACTTCTGGTGGGAATATAAACTAGTACAGCCACTATGGAAAAACAGTATGGAGATTCCTTAAAGAACTAAAAGTAGAACTACTATTTGATCCAGCAATCTTACTACTGGGTATCTACTAAGAGAAAAATAAGTCATTTGAAAAAGATATTTGGACACACATGTTTATAGTGGCACAATTTATATATAATATATATATATATAATGTATATATTATATATGATAGAATACTGCACAGCCATAAAAAACAATGAATTAACAGCATTTGCAGTGACCTGGATGATGTTGGAGACTATTATTCTAAGTGAAGTAACTCAGGAATGGAAAACCAAACATCATGTGTTCTCACTCATAAGTGGAAGCTAAGCTATGAGGACACAAAGCGTAAGAATGGTACAATGGACTTTGGGGACTGGGGAGAAGAGTGGGAGGTGGACAAGGGATAAATTACTACAAATATGTGCAGTGTATACTGCTCAGGTGATGGTTGCACCAAAATCTCACAAATTACTACTAAAGAACTTACTCATGTAACCAAATACCACCTGTACCCCAATAACTTACAGAAAAAATTACCCAGCCTAAATAAAATACAGTGAAAAAATTGTTGATAATGTAATTGAAAAAAATTTAGAAATTGAGGGTTAGACTTTAAAACTTGAGTGGTAGCTCACACCCGTAATCCCAGTACTTTGAGATGCCAAAGGGGTAGGATCTCTTGAGCCCAGGAGTTCTATTGGCCAACATAGCAAGTCCTCATGTCTAAAAAAAAAAAAAAAAAAAAAAAACTTCAGTTGCCATAAACTATAAAACCTGTTCATAGGTTTTGTGACCCTGCTTAAAAGTATATTGACTACACTTCCATTAAAACATAATAAGGCTGGGCATAGTGGCTCATGCCTATAATCCCAACACTTTGGGAGGTCGAGGTGGGTGGATCACTTTAGGTCAGGAGTTCGAGACCAGCCTGGCCAACATGGTGAAACCCTGTCTCTACTAAAAATACAAAAATTAGCCGGGCCTGGTGGCAGGTTCCTGTAATCCCAGCTACTCGGAAGGCTGAGGCGGGAGAATCACTTGAACCCAGGAGGCGGAGGTTGCAGTGAGCCAAGACCGCGCCCCTGCACTCCAGCTAGGGCAACAGAGCGACTCCATCAAAAGAAAAAAAAAAGTAGTCCTTTGTGAATTTATATTCTTTGATATTTAAGCTTATAAACCTAAATTTTAACTTATTCCTGATTGTGAGATTATTTCTTACTGTGGTAAGCTCTTCCTTAATTTCTAGAAAAAGATTAATTCAATAAAAATGTTCTAAGAATTCTTACATGTGTTTATATGCCATACATATAGTTTACTATTAAATGCCTTTTAAGAAAATAAATATGTAACTTTTCATTTTTATAGGCCCAAGCTCGTTGCCACAGAATTGGTCAGAATAAAGCAGTTAAAGTCTACAGACTGGTAACTCGTAACTCATATGAGAGAGAGATGTTTGACCGAGCCAGTTTGAAACTGGGCCTAGATAAAGCTGTGTTACAGAGCATGAGTGGAAGAGAAAGTAATGTTGGTGGTGTATGTATATTTTCTTTTTCACTTGAGATTTTTGTGTGTTTTTGCATTTAATTTTACCTCCAATAGTGTGTCATTTAGTTTTGGTCCATGCAGAATACTAAACACATTTGTTTTATACAGAGAGACATTTTCAGGACAGAGCTATGTTTAGTTAATACTTTTGAATCCTTTTCTTTCTGTATAGCTCCAGAGCTTATGAATTCTAAATGTATTTTCAAGATAGAAATTCTTTGCTTTCTTTTTAGGACATTTATATGACGGCATAGCAAAATAGAATTTGTGTTTATATAAACAGTTTTCAAATTTTTTTTTAGTTTCAAACTACTAGCATTGGCTTTGTCTTGTTATAAATGATGACATTTTGGCTTTTTTTTTCCCTCAAGGTTCTTGCCTAATATCTATCAATAATAGGATCCTAGTACTGGGCTGGGCACATGGCTCATACCTGTAATCTCAGCATTTTGGAAGGCTGAGGTAGGAGGATTGCTTGAGCCTAGGAGTTTGAGACAAGCCTGGGCAACATGGCAAGACCCTGTCTCTATAAAAAAATAAAAATTAGTTGGGCATAATGGTGCATGCCTGTGGTCCACGTTACTTGGGAAGCTGAGGCGGGAGACTCACTTGAGCCCAGGAGGTCAACTGCAGTGAGCTGTGTTTATACCACTGCGCTCTAGCATGGATAACAGAGCAAGACCCTGTCTCAAAAAGAAAAAAAAATAAAGAATCCTAGTATTTAAAAGAACCTTGAAAGATGTTCCCGACCCTTAGGCCTTGTTTTAAACAAAGCCATTCTAGGCAGATGGGTAATTCTTGTTTTAACAGAGCAAAGAAGAGTCAACAACTTCAATATATTATTTCCGTGAATTCTCTCTCATGCGCATCCCAAACCCAAATGCAGTTTAAGCATGCCTCTTATGTTCTTTGACATCCTTTAAGAATACTTTCTCATTTTATGAACTTTAAAAAAAAACTATTTTTATGGAAGTTAAATTCTCCTTAGATTCAGCAGCTTTCCAAAAAGGAAATAGAAGATCTGCTTCGAAGAGGTGCTTATGGTGCCATTATGGAGGAAGAAGATGAAGGCTCTAAATTCTGTGAAGAGGATATCGATCAGATTTTACTACGTCGTACAAAAACCATTACAATTGAATCAGAAGGACGTGGGTCAACATTTGCCAAGGTAACAGTTAGTGCAATTTTGTTAACATAGCAGTGATGTTCATATCCTAACTACTGAAAAAGTTTAATTGTCTCTTACACCAAATGTTTAAACATACTGAATTAGCCTAAAAGCAGTAGGTAATGTATTTTCCTTCATTTTTTTCTGATCCCCTATGTTAATTTCACATGAACTCTTCTGATCCTTGTGAAATATAATAAATGTAATAACTAGAAATAGTTCTAAGTATTAGAGTAGAACATATGAAATCAAATTTAGAAACTAAACATCTGTATACCAAAGGCAGAACAAAGTATAACTAATGTAAGAGGTTAAATCATCTTACATCAACTTTCATAATTTAAAGAACTTAAAGGAGAGAAAGAATTTCCAATTTCATTTTAAATACTTAAATCTGGCTGGGTGGAGTGGTTCACATCTGTAATCCCAGCACTTTGGGAGGCCGAGGCAGGTGGATACGTGGGGTCAGGAGTATCTTAAGTCTTAAGGGGTAAGATGAAATTTGTATTTTGGAAGGAAACATTAATAACTCTATTAGGTGAAAATATTTGTAAAGTTTACTAATTGCCTTTCTATTCCTTTTTTCTTTCTTTTTTTTAATTTTTTTTTTTTTGAGACAGAGTCTCACGCCGTCACCCAGGCTGAAGTGCAGTAGCACGATCTCGGCTCACTGCAACCTCCGCCACCATGCCCGGCTAATTTTTGTAATTTTAATAGAGACAGGGTTTCGCCATGTTAGTCTAGTCTCGAACTTCTGACCTCAGGTGATCCATCCGCCTTGGCCTCCCAAAGTGCTGAGATTACAGGCATGAACTACCACACCCAGCCATATCCCATTTTTCTTTCTCTCTCTCTCCTTTTTTTTTTTTCCAAACCAAGACGTGGTAAACCTCTCTTCCATTCATCTGAATAGTTTATTATTGCAGTATTCTGTCTCACCTGCACTAATTGCAGAAAACTACATGCAAGTTTTCTCTTTTCCACTGAACTTCCTTTCTACATTTCCCTTCTTCCCCATTCCCCTCTCCGCATTCAATCCAGAAGTCTTTCTTTATCTTTATCAGTAATATTGTGGTATAGCAGGAAGCACAGGTGCTGTACCAAAAGTAATGATACCAGCCTTCAAATGGAAACTCGCTTGCGTTCATTTAGCAGACTAATAAATTCTTGTGTCAGGTATTTTGCTAAATGCCAGGTATACTATAATGAAAGGATTATAGTTGCTGGAAAAAAAAATAAAGTAGGAGATGATTAATTCTGTATGTTCTGAATAAAGAAAGCCTTTGCAAAGAAAAGAACATTCAACCTAAGTCTTGAGGGAATTGCGAATTTCGTTGTTTTACAAAGAGAAAGAAAAAGCCAGCTAAATGAGTCATATGTTGCTAAACTACAAGGAATATTTCAGGAATGTGACATAGGCATGTATGGATACAAGAGATGAATTACGTGGAGATGAAACAGTGAAGGAGTTAGGGAAGTTGAACCCCAATTGTGAAGGGCTTTATGTCCCATTTTGAGGAATTTGAAATTGATCCTAAGGCAGTTAAGCTTTTCAAGTCCTTCAAGCAGAAATTGGACATAATGCAATCTGGTTTAGAAATTTAACTCTAGCAGCAGCATGGAGAACAAGTTGGAAAGGGGAAAGACTAGAAACAAGATTATTTAAGGGGCTTATGTAGAAAATAATGATGGGTGGACCAGGGTCATGGAGACCTACTTGAATCAATAGGAGTTGATGACCAGTTAGAAATCTTTAGAAGGAAGAGTCAGAAATGACTTGAAGACTTTTTGCTTAAGTAGCTAGGAGGGTCATGGTTGTCTTTAAGATAGAGAAGGACATTCATATGGGGAAAACAAAGTGTTGGAGCTGTTGTATTTATTACATTTACAGGATCCAAATGGAGGTGTCTAGGAGAGTTGCCTGGGACACAGATACAGATTTGGAAATTAGTAGAGAATAAATCAGAAAAAAGTAGTTCCTTTTGTTTCCAAAAGGAACATTGCAGAAGTAAAGTATAAGACTGAGAACTAAAACTGGTCATGATTGAGTAGATATACCCCGGCTCTAGTTTTTTTCCTGGGAAATCTTACTTAGTTTTGATTCCTTTGTTCTGTACTCTTTGTACAGAGATATTTTTCCTTGTATCTGAAATCTAATTAATATCAAAAGGTATTGGTCATGGTTATTGTCCTTGTTGATTAGGCCAAACATAAAGATACTGTCCTTAAAGTTGTTGTTGTTTTGTTTTGTTTTGTTTTTAATTAATGAAGGCATATGCAAAGCATTTAATGAGCACATGTGATTCTTGGCTTCCTCATTTAACATGTTAATGATAATGATCGTGGAAAGTCAGAAAAACAGGGTTTGAATTCTGACTCAATAAGCTGAGTGACCTTGAACAATTAACCTCTTTGAGTCTTACTTTAAAGAGGAGGTCATAATAATCATAGTTGGCCTTTCCCACTTTACTATACAGTGCTATCTAACTTTTATTTTACTTAGAGAATTCAAGTATACTCTTAATGCTTTGAGAATTGAGAAATGCTTAAACATTTAAATATCTACTTTAAATCCTCACACCAGAAAGTAACTATCACATTTGAGAGCTGACAAGGTACCACAATGCTGAGGAGAGTTGAGAGTTTGCTCTAGTTGTTTTATAATTTGTTCATTTACCAAATAATTTGTTCATTCCCATAGTTGTATGGGAATGCTATTAGATACTGGACATTTGCCAAAATGGAATATGGTGTAAAGTTAGTAGTATTTTACACTTTTTCCTGGGATCCAAAGACTTTAGCTCTGCTCAACTGTTTTCAACAATTTGAAGAAATAACGTAATTCCATTCTGTATTTCTTTGCATTATCAAATAGTGTTTAATAAGGAGCTACATATATGGATCAGGGTCCTTGTGAGACTTAGTACATATCCATCAAATAGAACTCATTATTGATAACTTCATTTTTGAGTGATGATATCCCCTAAAACTTGTTTTGAGAGATTTTTATAAGGGGAGCCAGGTGGGTCCTAGAAACAGAAACATTTTTAGTCTGATTTTTAAAAATTAGATAGAGAACAAAATACTTTGAATTACTTAATTTACGAAGGAATGAAAACCATCTAAACTGTGCTGCAGATGGACTGCTTATTTGTAAGGGCCTTTAGTTGGCACCTTCTGCCTTTCTACCACTGTCTGTCATAGGAAGATGGATTTTGCAATTTAAAAGTCTTCTCTTGCAAATAATACAGAGGTTTAATGGTGGAAGGAATGCATTTTAAGAAGAAAAATTTAGGGGGAACTAGGATATTAGGATTTAACATTTGTAAGGAGTAGCATCTTATTTCGGTAGGTATAATCGCTTGTCACAATCCTTGAGAATCACGTAAGTCATCTTGTAAATAGGTTACATGTCAGTTAGCAAAAGTCTGTTGGATTATTTAGAAATTTAAAATTGTTTTATTTGTAAATTAAATTCATCATTTGTCTTATAATGAATGTAAGAAAAGCTATTTAATTCTGAAATTTAATTTCTTCCAGGTACATTTTTAAAATTATCGATAGTTATATGATAGCAGAATAAAAATTATTATATACTGTAGCATATAATTTTTTTTTAGATAATCAACCAAAAAAGTAACACACTTTAAAATCTCATTGTGTCCTTTCAGTTACTTCATGTTTAATGGTTCCTTATGGTTTTTGGTTTTTTGTTGTTGGGTTTTTTTTGGTTTTGTTTTTTTTTTTTTTTTTTTTTGAGACAGATCTCACTCTGTCACTCAAGCTGGAGTGCAGTGGTGCAATCAACGATTCACTACAGCCTTGACTTCCTGGGCTCAAGTGATCCTCCTGCCTCAGACTCCCATGTTGCTGGGACCACAGGCACATGCCACCATGCCCAGTTAATTTTTTGATTATTTAATACAGATGGGAGTCTACTTTGTTGCCCAGGCTGGTCTCAAACTCCTGAGCTCAAGCAGTCCTCCCACCTTACCCTCCCAAAGTGTTGGGATTACAGGCATGAACCACTATGCCCAGCCTGCTTTTCATGTTAAATGTTCTACAGTTCATGTAAAGCAAATACTCATTTACGAGATTGGTTAAATCTCAAGAGGCATGTATCACTGAAACTGTAGAACAGAATAAAACCCTATGAACTTCATTCAGTAAACTTTTCACTATTCCTGAAAATTGATGTGTTTATAATAATGAAGGTATTAAAGTATCATATATCCTCAGTTGTGAGAAATTTGTTCTGAAATAGTTAAGGAATTACTTGCATGTAGTTAGATGTGTGTTCCTCATACTCATTTATACCGGTTTGATGAATTGTTATAACATACTTATTTTATATAGCTGATGATAGCTGTGTTGTTTTATCAAACTAGTCTTTGTTCTTTCAAGTTGGATATGAAGGTCAGGACTGGTGGCACATGCCTGTAATTCTAACACTTCGGGAGGCCAAGGCAGGAAGATCACTTGAGGCTGGAAGTTCGAGACCAGCCTAGGCAGCAAAGTGAAACTCCATCTCTACAAAAAATTTAAAAATCAGCCAGGCAATCTGGTGTGAGAGGCTGAGATGGGAGGATTGTTTGAGCCTAAGAGCTAGAGGCTGCAATGAGCCATGATCATACAGCTGCACTCCAGTCTGGGCAACAGAGTGAGATCTTTTCTCTTAAAAAAAAAAAAAAGTTGAATATGAGTTTTATATAAGAGTGTCTCATACTATTTTGCCACTATACTATTCTGTTGCCGCTGTAACAAATTATGACAAAGCCCACGAGGTTCATGGCTTAAGACAACACAAACTTTTTCTTTTATAGTTCTAGATGTCAGAAGTCTAACATGAGTCTTACAGGGATAAAATCAAGGTGTCAGTAGGGCTAGTTCATTCTGGAAGCTTTAGAGGAGGATCCGTTTCTTATCTCTTCCACTTCCTAAGACTGCCTGCATTCCTTGGCTTGTGGCCACAGTACTCCCATCTCTGCTTCTGTCGTGTCATATCCTTTTTCTGTTCTAGAGTCAAATCTCCCACTGTCTCACTCTTGTAAGAACATTTATAATTACATTTAGGGCCTACTTGGATAATACAAGCTATCTCTCTGTTTCAAGGTCCTTAACTTAATCATATCTGCAAAGTCCCTTTTCCATATAAGACAAAACTCACAAGGTTCCAGGGATTAGGATGAGGTATCTTTGGGGACCATTATTCAGTTTATCATATTCATCAGTTCAAAAAAATACAAAATTAGTTTTTCAGTAGTTTTATAATATTAAAGCTATAGTTTAGAGAAAGCAAAAAAAAAAAAAAGGAATTTAAATTCATTTCATTAAAACATTTGTTTCCATCATTTCTGTTTAATAAATATGCCAGCAAAATGCATATTTGAAACACAGTATTTAACATTTGCTTTATTTTATGTAAGCATCTTAAAAGCCAAACCTCAAAAGAATACTAGTTGGAATGAATGAGTACATTTATTACTTGGTAAGCAATAACATGAACAGAATCTGAAGTTCAGCAAGAGGCATTTAGCCTTTTAATTTTTGGTGTTTTAGACTTTTTTTTTTTTTTCTTTTCTTTTTTTTTTTTTTTTTTGAGACAGATTCTTGTTTTCTCACCAGGCTGGAGTGCAGTGGTGCAATCATGGCCCACTGTAGCCTTGACCTCTCAACCTCCTGGGGTCAAGTGACCCACCCACCTCAGCCTCCCAAGTAGCTGGGACTACAGGTGTGCACCACCACACCAGGCTAACTTTAAAAGAAATTATTACAGAGATGGAGTCTCACTATGTTGCCCAGGCTGGTCTTGAACTCGTGGGCTCAAGTGATCCTCCTGCCTTGGCCTCCCAAAGTGTTGGGATTTACAGTGTGAACCACCATGCCTGCCCTGGATGTTTTATAAAGTTTAAGCGACAAATACAGACAGTATTCAGCAGTTATCAACTCATGCTAAACTTGTTTCATCACCACCTCCCATTTTTTCATATTGTTTTGAAGCAAATCCCAGATATCATCACCGCCTTTACATGTTTCAGTATGTATCATTAAAAATAAAGACTTTTAAAACATAAATACAATACTATTACCACATTTAAAAATAAAATAAAACATAATTCCTTGCTATTAATTATCTAGTGCTTAAACTGACAGTTATCTTAAATGTAAAAAATTGGCTTGTTTGCTTTTAACACTTGTATCTTTTTAATGTGGGATTTTTCTGGGTCTTTTAAATTTTATCAAGACTTTTTTTTTAATTAAGATTTTTACCTTTTGTTTGTATCTCTGATAATTGGGCATTATCTTAAAACCATTTACCTGTATTCTCCTTTGAAAATCATTTTATGCGACCATTTTCTTCTATTTATTTTTGTAAAAATTGACATGCATTTTTCAGGCCCTTAACACATTGTGTATCTCCAATGCTTCTTTCACTTTTATAAAGCATTTTGATGACATTTTTTGATGAGGCCTATTTACAATGATTTAAGTTGTAAATAATGGTTATTAGACTACAAGTTACAGAGTTGAAGTGTTATCTTTAAAGTTTCTTCCAACTAAAAGATTTTATAATTTCCACAGTATTTATGAAAATAAATCACTTGTATTTTCTTCTTTTGCTCCTCAATATTTTCTTAAATTTTTACAGTAGTTAATGCAGTGTTTCTGTGGTAGAGTTTTTCTTTTTTGTGTGTTTTTGGGAAAAGAGTGTTTAAAATGACAATGATTTATTTTCCTTTATTTCCCATATCCTGTGTATATTTCCTTTAGGAGGTATATCTATCTGAAAATGTGATGAAAATAAACTAGAAATAGACCAGAAAGTTAACTCTGTAGTGCAGGCAGATTTGGAAATTCTTGTTCTCTAACCTAATTTCTTAATGATCTTGTAGTGTTTTTAGAAACCGTACCTCCATTCTATGTAGCCTCCTTACCAGAAAGATTCAATCCTTACTTACCAAAAATGTAAGAGTTAACCAACAGTAATAATTTAATTCTGCTCCTAAACTTCAGCCTGTTTGCATTAAGCCTTTACCTTAAGCAGACACAGTGCTATGTTTCAGACCAGTGAATTTGAAACACCCTTTCATGTATGAGTATATGGGATCCAAATTCTATCCATAGTAAATGTGAGGAGATAATGTTTTAAGTGTACTTTGATAGATTTTTTTCCTCTACAACTGCCGTTATGTATTTCAGGCGAGTTTTGTGGCATCTGGAAACCGGACAGATATTTCTTTAGATGATCCCAACTTCTGGCAAAAATGGGCTAAAAAGGCAGAAATAGATATAGAGGCCATCAGTGGCAGAGTAAGTATTTTTATCCCTCTAAAATAAACTTGCTTTTGGGATACTTTGGCAATAGTATTGTAATATTTTAAGGTGTTCAATTATGCAGTTACTAAAATAAATTTCTGCATATGCAAATTGAAGTAGGGTAGCAGAATGAACTGAGTGAGGTACTCCTTCAATTTAATATCTATTATCTCCCATGATGGGTTATCCTACAGGGAAAGTTTAACTTTTGGATATAATTTACATTTTTAAAATTATAATATGTTTAAAAAATTTTTTTAATGTCTTCAAATCATGGGTTACATTTATTTTCTCTTTAATGTTTTCTTAGTGTCAGAACCCATTCATGATCATCTAGTAAAATGTAAATAAAAGGAGAAAAAAAGAGTCAAGAAAGTGGCATTTTTAAAACTATCTTATGACTTCTCTTGAGCTAAGGCCAAAATGCTAAAATTGACTTTATGAAACTGATAGTAGTAGCATAACTGCTTATTTACTAAGACACACTTGTCTAATAATTGCATAGAAATCAATGTTTTTGAGTCTTACCAGTTATCAAAATAACAGCTAGATGATTAAAGGAATTTTATATTAAGCACTGATGCATTGGATCTGTTTTGATAGGTAGCCTTTTAAAATTGAAACCTTTACAATTAGGAGTAGCACCACTACCATCCGTAATTATTATTGTTGAATGCATTTTGGAAATATATGTAATTCTGTGTGAAACAAGTAAACATGAAAAGGTAATTATAAAAATATTATTGGCATATGGCATGTTCATATGCCTAAACAAGTAGTGGGGTCTGTAAAACACTGTAAAAGTTCATAAGTGAGTTTAGTGAATTAACTGGATGGAAGATAAATATGCCATTGAGCCTTCCTAAATATCAGTACTAACAGAAGTAGAAAAATATAATGCAATAGGATATCTACTTCACAGTAGAAAAAAAATATATAGAATACTTAAGAATATACCTAAAGAAAGCTGCATTTGATTTCTGTAAAGTGAAATTTGGTTGGGAGATGTGTCCATTGGGAATATTTTAAGCATTTTAACAGTTCATTTGTAAACATAGAAATTGTAATGTATAGATGTAATGCAATGCAAATCAGAATGTTAAACAATTTTTTCTTATAACTAGACAAAATGTTAAATTTTTATTGGAAGAATATTTAATGCACTCTTAGGAATCTGTCCTACAGCAATAAGCATACATGTACAATGATAATATAGTACAATGATATTCATTGCAACATTTTCTGTTATAGCAAAAATTTAGAAACTAAATTTTCTATATGGGAGCAATGGTACATTCATACTGTCTAATGCAATAATTGAAAATAATTTAAAAATAATAAGAATGGACATTCTTATGCACCATCTACTGTGGACTAACAGCTCCAAGACAGAGAAAGAGAGAGATGCAGAATGATACTTACAATATGATCTCTATTTGTGATTTTTCAGCAGTATATATTGGTAATTACATCCTGGTGGGTCAGAAAGTAGTAAACAAATATATAAGATAATTTAAGGAGTGAGGAAAATAAAGCAGTAAGATGGAAGAGAATGCTGGAGAGGTAGAATTACACTAGGTAAAGTGATCAAGGGAGGTCATTGCAAAAGGTTTATCTGCACTGAAACTTGAGTGATGAGAAAGAGCCAATACACTGTAATGTCAGGAAAAGCTTTGAGGCAGAGGGAACGGCAATGAGACACTGGTGGAAATAAGCTTAGTGTATTCTAGAAGCAGAAATACATTATGGCAGAATGTGAAGAGTTAGTGAGCATGGTGGTAATAGGTGAGGTCAGAGACTGAAGACATGGGCCAAATCAACAGGGCTTTGTAGATTATTTTAAGGAGTTAAGGATTTTGTAAATAAACTTATGTAAGCATATAGTCATTTAATACTTGTGCAGTAACATTTTAAAGTTTATACTTTTGTAAAAAATTAAAGACTTTTCTGAGAATGTACAATAAAGACTAAAATTACCGTATGTTAAAGTATCTAAATATATTAATACAGCTGGGCACAGTGGCTCATTCCTGTATAATCCCAGTACTTCAGGAGGCTGAGGCAGGAGGATTGCTTGAAGCTAGGAGTTTGATACCAGCCTAGGCAACATAGCGAGAGACCCTGTTCTCTACAAAAAAAATTTAAAATTAGCTAAGCGTGGTTGTGCATGCCTGTAATCCTAGCTATGAAGGAGCCTGGGGTGTGAGGATGGCTTGACCCCAAGAGTTTGAGGCTGCAGTGAGCTGTGATTGTGCCATTGCATTCCAGCCTGAGTGACATCAAGAACTTGTCTTTTAAAAAAACTTTAAAAATATATATATATTAATATAAAACAATAGTTTAAAAAGTATGGTACTGACAGAAAGATAAAAAGCAAAGAATAAGATAACAACAGAAAAAGATCAAAGTATAAGTTTATGAAATATACAAATAGTGCTAAAGAAAGATGATTTAATAAGTGGTGATTAGGATATTGTATTGGCATTTGGGAGGAGCGTTAATAATCCTATGCTCTGTACCAAGTAAACTCTAATTTGTGATAAAAAGTTTTTAAGTTTTTTTTTAATCAAAACATGAAAAATAGAAGTTAGATTTCTTTTCACAAATATTTGGGTGGGAAAACATTCTAAATTCGAAATTACAAAGGAAGTGATTGGTATATGTATACAAGACAGAATTATGTAATGGAAAAATGAAAGTGCAGTCAGACTGGTGACACTATTTGTAGCAGACATGTATATGAAAGTTAATGTTTCTATTATATAAAAGCTAATGTAAGTTGATCAAAAATGTATCAAATCTCAAAAGATTTGGGGAAAAAGACATTTGAAAATTATGAAAAAAATACAATTAGTTGTTTTTTGTTTTTTTTAAGGAAACTGGAAAGGGAAGAAAGAGGAAAAGGGACAACTCTTTCTTATGGAAGAATGCCATTTAGTAAATGTAGAAGGAATGCAGGAAATGAAAAATCACAATGAATCAACTATAGTAATAATTGTAGCATATAAGATCCATCAGTGAATTCTAAAATTAGTGGGTAAAAGTTTGAGACCCAAGATATGTATGTTTCTTCAAAGTTTATCTTCCGAAATACTTATTAATTCCAAAAGGAAAACTAGTAACTTCACAGTGGAGAAACTTGGCAAAAGTTAACATCACCTATCATAGGACATCATATGCCCCCTTAAATATAATGTACTCCATACATATTATGGCATACCAGGACCTTTATGATCTGGTCCTTGCCTTCTCTCCTACCATTTTTCCTCTTGTGCTCTAGGACATAAGCATTTCCTGAACATCTGATGCCATTTCAGGTCCCTTGCTCTTTCCTCTGCTTGTAATGCTGTCTCTTCCCTGACTGCCTGGCAAACTACTCTTAATTCTTTAGTAAGTCTTTCTAGTATCACTACTTTGTGACATTTTCTGTGACTATGATACCTCTTTATCATAAAAAATTTCATCCCGAATAGCATTTATTTAGTGACACATTTGTCTGTGTAACTAAAACTTTGGATTCCTTATGAGTAGAAACTGTCTTACTCATCGTTATACCACAGCCCATAACATAGTGCCTAGCTTAGAGAAGTTTCTCAATAAAAATAAAAAGTATGTTAACTTAAATTGTTTTGAATGAATTAAACTGAATTGAACATACTGAGGGTGATGCAATTAACTGCCTTGTGTTTTGTGTATTATTATAAGTCTTTTGGAAAGCACTGTAAAATTTTCATAACCTTTGACCAGTATTTCCATTTCTGGATACTTCCCTTCTTTTGAATTTGTCTTTAGAATAAACTTTGGCATTATTTATTTTAAAAATTAAGAACAATCTAAATTATGAATTAGGTAAAGAAAAATTATAAGGCATAAATTCAGTTTAAAATATTTTTATGATTACAATGCTGTTACATTAATATGCGAAATATCAAGTTCTTTTTATCCTATGACTATAATGTCATAAAATTTTACATGTGTGGTAGCAAGAATTCTAAAGGAATGTAAGAAATTCTAAGTTGACTGAATAGGTTGGTGAAATTGTTAGTAATTTCTTTTTGTCTGTGTTTCTGTAATTATTGTTTGTACAAGGTGAAAATGTAGAACACTGTTATAAGCAAAATCATAAAAATACCTTCAAGTAATAGCTGTTCTGTTTTACAGAACAGCTTGGTTATTGACACTCCAAGAATTAGGAAACAAACAAGACCTTTTAGTGCCACAAAAGATGAATTGGCTGAATTATCTGAAGCTGAAAGTGAAGGAGATGAAAAGCCCAAACTCCGGAGACCCTGTGACCGTTCCAATGGCTATGGGAGAACCGAATGCTTTAGAGTTGAGAAAAACCTGCTAGTTTATGGGTAAAACATTGTTTTTAATGCTTGCTCTAAGTAGTCTGGTATGTAATGTTACAGAAAATATATACTGGTTTTGAGTATATTTTTTATCTTCTTAGAATCATTAAAATTTACTTTTAAAGTACACTTTCTGTTTTTAACATATATGTAATAGCAGAATGATGAAATTATCCTTATTTAAATTGTCAAAGTATCACTAAAGTCAAACTTCTTGTTCTTAAATTTGCACATCCCGTAATACGAATTAGATGTTACCCATTATTGAATAAAATATACTAGAAATTACTGTACCATTCCTCTACATTCTTTGCATAGGTAGGGAAGACTTAATTAGCAAAAATGACAATTTTTTTTTTTTTTTAGTTTTTCGTGTCTTTTATCTATGAGTTATATTTTTCTCTAGAACTTCACTCAATATCAATGTAACTATACCCTTTTTAACCAGGTGGGGCCGATGGAGAGAGATTCTATCTCATGGCCGTTTCAAAAGGCAGCTAAATGAACACGATGTAGAGATTATTTGCCGAGCCCTCTTAGCATATTGCCTTGTTCACTACCGAGGAGATGAGAAGATTAAGGGTTTCATATGGGATCTCATTACTCCAACTGAAGATGGACAGACACGAGAGCTACAGAATCATCTAGGTAAGAACATTGTTTCATTTGCTTTTAAAATTTATTTTTAGTTATATAAGTAATACTTAACATATTCTCCTATAAAGTATAGAAGCATTACAAATAATATTAAGGAACCTTAACCTTCACTCCCAATTCAAGTTCCAGCTTCAGAAAATGCCAATGTTATCAGTTTGGTGGATTTTACATTTTGTTATCAAATACGTATCTGTTTCGAATTGATGACCCAACTAAATGTCTTAGAGGTCTTTCCATCTATGCTCATATAGATCTGTCTGATTTTTTAAGTTCTGCTTAGTATTCCGTAGTATGGATATTGCATAATTTATTTAATATCTCCTTTAATGATGGTTATTTAGGTAGTTTCAATTTTAGACAATTAAAAAGCAAGTTTCAGAGAAGATCCATGTACCCTCCTTCTTGTGCATGAAAATAAATCTTTCACTAAAGTAGATATCAAAAATGGAATGATTAAAGTATAGCTTATATACATCTTTATTACCTAAAATGTGGTCTCTGGGTCAACAGCATCAGCATCTTCTGGAAGCTTCTTAGAAATGCAGAATATTAGGCCTCAGATTTATTGAATAAGAATCTGCATTTTAACAAGATCCGTAGGAATTAGTGTACATATTAAAGTTTGAGAAACATTGATATGCATTTTAAATTTTCATAATTCTTTTAAATTTTTGTTTATTATTTGAGACAGGGTTTTGCTGTGTCCCCCAGGCTAGAGTGATGCAAACGTGGCTCAATGCAGCCTCGACCTTCTGGGCTCAAGCCATCCTTCTGCCTCAACCTCTTGAGTAGCTGGGACCACAGGCATGTAGCACCACACCTGGCTTTTAAAAAATTTTTTATATTGTAGAGTCAGGTACTGGTATATATTCTGGTATATATATATTCAAGACCTGGTATATATATTCAAGACCAGGCTGGTCTTGAACTCCTGGGCTCAAGTAATCCTTCCGCCTCAGCCACCCGAAGTGCTGGGATCATAGACGTGAGCCACCATGCCTGGCCTAAATTTCCATTATACTTTAATTTGCTGTCCAAAATGGTTATGCCAATTTACAGTCCTATCAGAGGTATATGCTAGTACTTTTTTCTCCTCAGCCTTGCTAACAGAACATTCTTTTTTGCATAAAATAATTATTTTACAGCAGAAATTTTTCAGTAAAAAATAAAAAGAATTACTATACCCTTAAATTTGTTACAGTGTTATTCTCTTTAATCAAAAAATATCTATTGAATGCCTGGTGTGTGTCTTGTGCAAGGTGTTGAAAAGATAAGAAGAAACAAGATAGACAAGATCCCTGAGCTCATGAACCTTACCTTCTAACCAGGTAGACATAGTAAGAATGTACATTAGTTACAGATTGTGGTAATTACTGTGAAGTAAATAAACTATTGAGATGGAAAACAACAGAAAGCACCCATTTTAGATAGGGTGGTCAGGGTAGGCCTATTTTAATAGGAGACGATGAATTTAATTAATGTGAAGACCTGAGGTAGATGGAAGAATCACACAAATGTAATTTCATTCTTTCTTGAAACTCCAGTAGAAAAAAGTAAGGCACTAAGCTTAGTAAATTCTACAGAACAAAAGACTTGGATTCCTCAATAAATAAATTATCGGATTAGGAGTGAATAGAGAGGTATCTACCCCGGTGATTCTCAGCCAAAGATGATTTTCTGCCCCAATCCCACCCCTACCACAGGCTGTCACAACCTTGAGCGTGTTATTGGCATCTAGTGGATAGAGGCCTGGAGTTCACAGATAGCACCCCGCCCCCCCACAATGAAGAACTATCCTGCTCAAAATATTGTAGTGCCAAGAATGAAACCCTGCTATAACCTAAAAGAGATTGAAAAGTTATCAACCAGTTTCAGTGTGGGGTCTGGGGACTTTATTTTTATTTTTATGTTTTGGGACAGGGTCTCCTTCTGTGGCCCAAGCTGGAGTGTTGTGGCATGAACGCGGCTCACTGCAGCCTCAACTTCCTGGGCTCAAGCAATCCTCCTCCCCTGTAGCTGGGAGTACAGGCGTGTACCATCACACCTGGCTAATTTTTTTTTTTTTTGTAAGAGATGGAGTCTCACTTTGTTGCCCAAGCGTGTCTCAAATTCCTGGGCTCAAGTGATCTTCCTGCCTCAGCATCCTAAAGTGCTGTGGAGGTTTTATTTAGATCCTGATTGAAACAACCCAGAGTAAATGTTTTATTATCTTTATTAACTAATTAGACTTTAGAATACCGAATATTAAGAAGCTATTATTGCATTCCTTAGGGCTGATAATAGTATTGTATTATTTTAATGGAGGCTTTATCACTAAACAGATACCTCTGTTAAATTTAGATATCACTAAATATCTTTTAGATATTGCTAAAAGATACCTTTGATATTTATGAATGAATTGATTGATTTCTTACATTTACTTCAAAATAATATGAAAGATTGGGGGTGAACAGAATTGGCCATGAGTTGATAATTATTGAAGGTGGATAATGGGACTGTTGTATATACTTGTATTCTATAATTTTAAAATAAGCATAAACTCTCAAAAATGGATAGAGAATGGGAGAGTAAACAGCAACAAGATTTTGGAAGCTGGAGGCAAATATATTAGTGGTAACTGATTTAACCAACCTGAGAGAGCTGAATCTTGGGTCAGCAGTGGGAAAGGCAAACTGCTTTGCTTTACAGATTTCCCAGATGTCTTAGGAATTTGTGACATCAGGAACCTCCGGAAGTGGATGTGAAAGGATAGAGGCTTTCATTCAAAGCAATTTTAAAAGGGCCCTAAATACCCTCTTCAGTTCCATGTAGCCAGGACGAAAATGGACTCAAAATTTTTTTTCTGGAAAGAGTAAAATAGAAGTCTGGGTTGCACTGGTAGTTGAGTTGTGGAGCTGCTAAATAGGGATTAAATAACTGTGTGCATACTGGTTTTGATTCATTGCTCGAGAAATAAAACTAAAAGGCTTGCCCCAAACCTAAAGATAATGACAGGAAAAAAAACACACACACACACAGCCAGTTACCCTTCAGTGAGCCCACAGTCGCTATGCTCCATCCCTTCAGTCTCCCTATCACCTTTTTTATTTGTCACACTTAAATAAGAGCAAACACAGCCAAGGATTATCAGGCATCTCAGGAAAGTCTCCAACATGAAAGAGAGAGCCAAAAAACCATTGGCTGGGCACGGTGGCTCACCCCTGTAATCCCAGCACTTTGGGAGGCTGAGGTGGCCAGATCACTTGAAGTCAAGAGTTCAAGACCAGCCTGGCTAAAATGGTGAAACCCCGTCTCTACTAAAAATACAAAAAGTAGCCAGCCATGGTGACACATGCCTGTAATCCCAGCTACTTGGGATGCTGAGGTGTGAGAATCGCTTGAACTCAGGAGGCAGAGCTTGCAGTGAACCGAGATCATGCTACTGCACTCCAGCCTGGGTGACAGAGCGAGACTCTGTCTCAAAAAAAAAAAAAGAAAAAGAAAAAAAAAAACATTAAAATGAACTTTAAGGAAACAAGGATCGCAAAAAGGAGGACACCTTTTCTTTAACTATCATTAATATCTTCAAAGATACTTCAAATATACCATGACTTCGAAAGAATAAGGTGCTGTAAAAACAGTGAAAGCAGAAGCCTATAAATTGTAACAACATATAATGAAATGAAAAAGTAAAAAGAAGATTGAATGATGAATCTGGGAAAATGTTGTTAGGAAGAAAATTGGAAATACAGAATATCTACAGATTTCATTAGGAAAATTCAAGCATGTGTATTTTTAAGTATGTACTGTTTTCAAACCAACAAGGGAAGAGAAGATTGGAATACAGAACTATTTATCATTCCAGCAAAACACAGAAAGAAGGAAAGTATGATTAAAAATAAATATATAAACATATGTATGCAGCCTATGTATATTTTCACCTGTTAAAAGAGGAAAATTGTTAGATGGGGGGAAATAAACATTTTTGTACTTTAAAGAGATATTATTAAACACCAAACAAGCTTAAAAGTTTATTTAGTAAAAACTATGCCATGCAAATACTAAACCGTACAAAATGTTGTAGTACCATTAACATAGAACAAAGTGAATTTAAGATAGAACGTATCAGTTGGAATTTAAAAAAAAGGGACACTACCTAATAATCAAAAAGAATCCATAGAAGAAACTATAACGAGTATGAACTTATATACATCTAAAATAGTCTCAAAAGGTAAAGGCAAAAAAAAAAAAGAACCTCTGCCAAAATTATAAGGAAAAGTGGACAAATCCATATAGTGCTTCTATGTACCATTGTAGTAGAGTACCCACCTGGTATAAAATGGCAAGGAAAAGGTAAATGAGATACAAGAATTGCAGGAGGAGTCAAAACTGCATTATTAATAATTGTGAAAAATTACAAACAAAACAGCTCAAATATGGAAGATTAATAAATATGAGGTGGTATAGTTATGTAATAAATTATTATACAGAAACAAAAATAGATGAATTAGAGCCTTATGAGTCAACCAGGATATAGCTTTTAAAAGTTCAGAGTAATAAATAAGGTATGCAGGCTTATATTTATAATATTATATCTGAAAACTTAAATACTAAATACTTATCCAAGATAGGTAATAATACTATAAACATGCATGGAATGGAAAAACAAATTCAGTGTAGTGGTAATCTCTGGGAAGGAATGAGTGAATTTGATAGGAGAGGACTACATAGGGACTTCAAGTATCAAGTATGTATTACTTCCTTTAATAAAAAACTAAGTGTCTGTGACCAGCCTGGCCAACATGAAAGTTAGCCAGGCGTGGTGCCGCATGCCTGTAATCCCAGCTACTCGGGAGGCTGAGGCAGGAGAATCACTTGAACCCAGGAGGCAGAGGTTGCAGTGAGCCAAGATCACACAGCTACACTCCAGCCCGAGCAACAGAGACTCTGTCTCAAAAAATTAAATAAGTAAATAAACTAAGTAAACATGGAATATGTGAACATGAAGAGAGTGGCAGTACTTTTTTGTAGTTTTTAAATATTTCACAACAAATAACTCAAAGAACCAAAATGAGTTTAGCTGTCTTGAACAGGATGGCTAACCTAATCTATCTAAATCATTTTTGAAAAGCAAGAGTGGAGGGCAAAACATATCTTTTAGTATCTAGGAAAGCGAAAGTAAAGCAGAGGGCATAGGCTTGATCTTTTGGGTTTTACATTTGTAAAAAAAAAAATCTGTTTTGGAACAAAAAGGAAATCAGAATAATTAATATGAGACGTAGAATTGTTAGTTACTTGGGGGAAATATGTTTTCATATGTATAAAACCATCATCTTGATTTGTGATTGGGTCAGTATTGTTACTAGTATTTTAAAGTTCTCTGAAAAGACCTCAGAAAGTCTCCAGAAATTTCTTGCATTGAAACAATCTTTCAAATTGCAAATTTTTATAGAAATTATTCCTAATTTTACATGTCCTTCTTATTTTAACAGGCCTATCAGCTCCTGTACCCAGGGGTCGAAAAGGGAAGAAAGTAAAAACTCAAACAAGCTCATTTGATATACAAAAAGCAGAATGGCTTCGAAAATATAATCCCGAGCAGCTGCTTCAAGATGAAGGCTACAAAAAACACATAAAACACCACTGTAATAAGTAGGTAGTAGGGTATTTTAAACACAACTCTTTAAATGTTTACTGTTCTGAATTTGTTAAGCATGCTGATTTTGAGTACAGCGACATCATGGTCTAGGGCCAATCTTAATCTTAATTTTACAAGGTATCCTTCAAACAAATCATGATACCTCTTGTGTCATTGTTCTCACCAACAGATAAATAAAACTGGCCTCCAAATGAGCTCATTATATCTTACTTGGATATGAAATAATGATGATTATGAAGATTTTGGAGAAGTTCTTTATATATATGGTAGTAATAAGATTCATTTAATCAGAAGTAATTATTATTTCATTATTTTAAAATCTGTACACAAATTCCTTCCTAATTTTAACCCCATGGCCAAATATTTTAAACGATTAATATCTTTATGCCTTTTGATTCATTTTCCCTTGTTTTTAGGGTTTTGCTTCGTGTGAGAATGCTGTATTATCTAAAGCAAGAAGTTATTGGAAGTGAGTGTCAGAAAGTATTTGATGGAGTTGATGCAAGGTAAGTTAAACAATTTTTATTATTTTTGTTTGCTTGTTGTCTTGCCCAGGCAGCTTCAAGCTCCTGGGTTCAAGCGATCCTCCTGCCTCAGCCTCCTGAGTAGCTGGCACTATAGGCACACCACCACACCTTGCTTAAATGATATATTTCTTTTATTTATTCATTTTTTTTGAGACAGAGTTTCACTCTTGTTGCCCAGGCTGGAGTACATTGGCATAATCTCAGCTCACTGCAACCTCCGCCTCCTGGGTTTAAGCAATTCTCCTGCCTCAACCACCTGAGTAGCTGGGATTACAGGCATGTTTCACCACGCCCGGCTAATTTTTTGTATTTTTAGTAGAGGTGGGGTTTCACCATCTTGGCCAGGCTGGTTTCGAACTCCTGACCTCAGGTGATCCACCCGCCTTGGCCCCACAAAGTGCTGGGATTACAGGCGTGAGCCACCATGCCCAGCCTATTTTTATTTTTCAATAACATGATGAGGCAAAAATTATATGACCAGAATATTGGTTATTGGGCGGGTCCTTAGTCTGTGAAGTTTATAAGGTGGAAAATCCATGAAACAGGGAATTAACCCTTGCCAATTTGTTACCTTTCTTTTATTGCTCTCATCTTGGCCGTCACTAGAAGTCACAACGTTACAATAGTAGTAGTAATATTAAGAATGCTATCTAACCTAGATGCCATTAAAGCAGACACGGATTTTTTATTTGTTTGTTTGTTCATTTATTAATTTTGAGTCAGAGTCTCACTCTGTCACTCAGTCTGGAGTGCAGTGGCATGATACGGACTCACTGCAACCTCCACCTCCCAGGTGCAAGCGATTCTTGTGCCTCAGCCCCCTGAGTAGCTGGGATTACAGGTGCCATCACACCTAGCTAATTTTTGTATTTTTAGTAGAGACGAGGTTTCACCATGTTGGCTAAGCTGGTCTCGAACTCCTAACCTCAGGTGATCCACCTGCCTCAGCCTCCCAAAGTGCTGGGATTACAGTTGTGAGCACCACACCCAGCCCCAGACACAGACACTGATTTAATTCATTGATTCCATTCATTCATTCCAACAGAAGTACTTTTTGAGTACTCACTAAGCACCGGGCACTGTGAAGCACTAGGAATAGAAAGACAAAACACAGTCTTGATCCCTAAGGAGTTTATGGTGTCAGTGAGGAGGAAATAGATAAAACTATACTGCAAGGTAATAAATGCTTTTGTGTATGTATAGAATACCAGGGAGGTGCTACTAGAATTTTCTATTTCTAGTTTCGTCTTACCTCTTATTACTACAAGTAACCTTTCCCAATTTTCTTCTCCATTCTCTGTAAGCATCTGATTTATATAGCTCACTCTGCATAAACCTATTACTCAACCCCCCATTCTCAGCAAATGATATTCCCCCAGCTTTGTAGAGAAATGTAAGCAAGCCATAAAGCAGAAATTCCCTCAGCTTCCTGCCACCAAATCTAAAATTTAATTTTTCTGTACTCAGTCTTCTTCCCTCTTATTACAATTAAAGAAGTTTTATGGTGACTGACTTCTATATCCAACTATGATCCATTCAACACCCTGGTTTCTCATTTCCTTGACCTTTATCTACAGTTACCTCTTGTTCTCCCCACTACAGCTGCATAGTCACCTGGTCATTCACTTGATCTTGCTATCACCAGTAACAGCACTTATTTAATCAGAATTTTGACAGTGACATCCTTCTTTCTAACTCACTTAACTTGGGTACTTCTCATTATAATTCTCTAATCTCATCAGGATGTCCCCACATCTTACCACTTACTCACTAGCCATCACCACTTTCATGCCCCTCCTTTCCTCATTATTCAACATAAATTCTATAGTCTAGCACTCTACTTGCTAACTAAAATCCTTATCTATCTCCTTTCACCTGCCTTTCCTTCTGTTCTAGATATCTGTTACAACCTCACCTCAGGTTAATCCCAGCTAGCCATTTACTTCTTGCCTGCACCTAAGTAGCTGAACATTTGTGGAGAAAATCAAGCAAGTCATGCTGAATGACTTCAAATTTGTGAGCATAGATCCCATTTTAAAAGAGATTAAACATCTACTGTTTAAATGTTGTGGCTAGTCAATTCATATTCCTACTCTTTAAGAGAACCATTTTGTACCTCTCTTCTCAAACCATCTTTCCACGCTGCAGCTGCCACCTTCCAATAATGACCTTGCTACATATTTCATGGAAAAAAGTAGACACAATCAGATGAGAGCTACCTTCAGTTTTACTTGCATATATGTCCACCTATTCCTTCAAGATACAGTAGAAATGTCCCTCCTCCTAAGGCAAACCTTGTGCAGCATGGAACTCGTTTCTCTTAACTTTGGAGGACTTTACTCTTACCTTTCTGGGACTTTACCTTTCTTTCTTGGATCTTTTTTTCTCTCTCTTTACTACATCATTCTTTTGGCATACATGTATGCCTTAATATCAGTCACTTAAAGAAAGGAGAAAAACCTCTCTCAATATATGTTCTCAGACTCCATTTCCCTAATCCTCTTCACAACAAACTCCTTTAAAAAGTTGCCTGTATTTATTAGCAAGATTAACCAAGAAAAGAAGAGAGAAAATCCAAATCAGCTCAATTAGAAACGAAACAGGAGATATTACAACTGACACCATGGAAATACAAAAGATCATTCAAGGCTACTACGAATACCTTTATGTACGTAAACTAGAAAACCTAAAGGAGATGGATGAATTTCTGGAAAGATACAACCATCCTAGCTTAAATCAGGAAGAGTTAGATACCCTAAACAAAGAACAAGCAGCGAGATTGAAACGGTAATAAAAAAAATTACCAACAACAAAAAAAAGCCCACGACCAGATGGATTAACAGCTGAATTCTACCAGACATTCAAAGAAGAATTGGTACCAATCCTTTGACACTCTTCCACAAGACAGAGAATCCTCCCTATATCATATTATGAAGCCAGTATCACCCTGATACCAAAAGCAGGAAAGGATACAACCAAAAAAGAAAACTATAGACCAGTATCCTTGATGAACATAGACGCAAAAATCCTTAACAGAATACTAGCTAACTGAATCCAGCAACATATCAAAAAAAGGTAATCCACCATGATCAAGTGGGTTACATACCACAGATGGTTTAACATATGCAAGTCAATAAATGTGATAAACCACATAAGCAGAATTAAAAACAAAAATCACATGATCGTTTCAGTAAACACAAAGCATTTGACAAAATCCAGCATCCTTTTATAATTAAAACTCTCAGCAAAATCAGCATACAAGAGACATACCTGAATGTAATAAAAGCAATCTATAACAAACATACAGCCAACAATAATACTGGATTGGAGAAAAGTTGAAAATATTCCCTCTGAGAACTGAAACTAGAAAAGGATGCCCACTCTCACCACTTCTGATCAACATAGTACTGGAAGTCCTTGCCAGAACAATCAGACAAGAGAAAGAAAGGGCATTCAAATTGGTAAAGAGCACGTCAAACTGTTGCTGTTTGCTGATGATATGATTGTATACCTAGAAAACCCTAAAGACTCCTCCAAAAAGCTCCTAGAACTGATAAAAGAATTCAGCAAAGTTTCAGGATACAAAATTAATGTACATAAATCAGTAGCTCTCCTGTACACCAGTAGTGACCAAGCAGAGAATTGAATCAAGAACTCAACTCCTTTTACAATAGCCGGGAAAAAAAAAAAAAAAAAGAAGAAGAAAAAAAGGTACTTAGGAATATACCTAACCAAGGACGTGAAAGCTCTCTACACGGAAAATTACAAAACACTCCTGAAAGAAATCATAGATGACACAAATAAATGGAAACACATCCAATGCTTATGGGTAGGTGGAATCAATATTATGAAAATGGCCATACTGCCAAAAGCAATCTACAAATTCAGTGCAATTCCTATCAAAATACCACCATCATTCTTCACAGAACTAGAAAAAAACAGTCATAAAATTCATGTGAAACGAAGAAAGAGCCTGCATAGACAAAGCAAGACTAAGCCAAAGAACAAATCAGGAGGTATCACATTACTGATTTCAAGCTATACTATCAGGCCGTAGTCGTCAAAACAGCATGGTACTGGTATAAAAATAGGCAACACAGACCAATGGAACAGAATAGAGAACCAAGATATAAAGCCAAACACTTGACAGCCAACTGATCTTCAACAAAGCAAACAAAAACATGAAGTGGAGAAAGGACACCCTATTCAACAAATGGTGCTGGGATAATTAGCAAGCCACATGTAGGAGAATGAAACTGGATCCTCTTCTCTCAGCTTATACAAAAATCAACTCATGGACTTAAATCCAAGACCTGAAACTATAAAAATTCTAGAAGATAACATTGGAAAAACCCTTCTAGACATTGGCTTAGGCAAGGATATAATGACTAAGGACCCAAAAGCAATTGCAGTAAAAACAAAGATAAATAGCTGGGACTCAATTAAACTAAGGAGCTTTTGCATGGCAAAAGGAACAGTCAGCAGAGTAAACAGACAACCCACAGAGTGGGAGAAAATCTTCACAATCTATATATCTGAAAAAGGACTAATTATCCTGAATCTACACAACAAATTCAAATTAGAAAAAAAAATTTCCATCGAAAAGTGGGCTAAGGACATGAATAGACAATTCTCGAAAGAACATATACAAATGGTCAGCAAACATAGGAAAAAATGCTCAATATCACTAATGATCAGGGAAATGCAAATCAAAACCACAATGCGATACTGCCTTACTCCTGCAAGAATGGTCATAATTAAAAAAATCAACAGATAATAGATGTTGGTATGGATGTAATGAACAAAACACTTCTACACTTCTGGTGGGAATATAAGCTAGTACAACCACCATAGAAAACGGCGTGGAGATTCCTTAAAGAAATAAAAGTGTAACTACCATTTGATCCAGCAATCCCACTACTGGTTATTTACCCAGAGGAAAAGAAGTCATTGTATTAAAAACGTACTTGCTCACACATGTTTATAGCAGCACAATTTGCAGTTGCAAAAAAATGTGGAACCAACCCAATTGCCCATCAATCAACGAATGGATAAAGACACTGATATATATACATATGATGGAATATATACATATATATATATATATATGATGTAATACTACATAGAAAGGAATGGATTAACAGCATTTGCAGCAACCTGGATGGGATTGGAGACTATTATTCTCCAATATGGAATGGAAAAACCAAACATCATATGTTCTCATAAGGGGGAGCTAAGCTATGAGGATGCAAAGACATAAGAAATACAGTGCACTTTGGGGTCACAGGGGGAAAGGGTGGGAAGGGGGTGAGGGATAAAAGACTACAAATTGGGTGCAGTGTATACTGCTCGGGAGATGGGTGCACCAAAATCTCACGAATCACCACTCAAGAACTTACTCGTGTAACCAGATACCACCTGTTCTACAAAACCCTATGGAAATACAGAATTTTTTTAAAAAAAGAAATTCGTCTAAGGTTACCCAGATAAAAATGGCAGAGCAAAGATTCAGACAACAAAAAAGGTTGCCTATATTTACTATCTCTACTTCTTTATCTTGCATTTTCTCTTTAACCTATTCCAATGGATCTTTCTTCTTCACTGTCTCACTAAAGTGGTTCTTAACACAGCCCCTAATGACCTACAGTGTGATCAACTCTCTAAATTTACTCTCCGTCCTCCGTAAGATGCTGTCTTCTGTGGGCATTTGTGTTAACTATACCCATCTGGTTGTCCTTTTTCTCACTACTCTTTCCTTTTCATTCCCTCTTGCTAGCTCTTATTTCTCTAATAGATCTCTAAATACTGGATTAACCAAGAGCCCTGTCCTCAGCTCTCTTACCTTTTTCCTTAGGTGAACTCATGCAGCTTCATCATACCCAATATGATCTATAAACAGGTAAATCTGAAATTTACATATTTCTCCTAGACCTCTTTCTTGAGTTTTAAGCCATTAGTCAACTGCCTCCCAACATTTCCACTTAAATAACTAATTAACATCTTACTTTCCCTGGCTTTTCCAAATCTCCTGTCTTCAGTCCTTTCTCTTTTCCTTCCCATGTACAAGTCTTCTCCATCCTAATAAATGTACAACCCATTGCTCTGTTGTTATTCTTGATTCCTCTCTTCCCTGTTAGCTTGACAAAATACATGCCAAATCTTAGTACCTTTCACTATCTCCTCCGCCAAATCCCTAGTCCAAGCCACCATGATCTCACAGACTTTTGCAGTGGCCTCGTAAAACTGGTCTGTTTGCCTCCACTTTTGCCTCTCTAGGCCTGTCTTTCACACAGCAGCCAGAGTGGTATTTCTAAAGCAAAAATCAGGTCTTGGCACTCCTTAACACCCTCCAGATGTTTCTAATTTCTCTTAGAGTAAAATTCAAATTCCATATGACCTACAAGTGCTTCCATAACTCTGTACCACTTTCTTCACTGTGTCCCTCACCGACCATGCTCCAGCCACAGTGGTGGTTGTGTTTTGCCAATCTGTCAAGCTCATTCTATGCTGTTCTTCCTGGTCCAAATATTCTTTCCCCAGGTCTTCCACAGAACCGCCCCTTCAAATTACTCGGATCTCAACTCAAGTATTCCCTTCTCAGATAGACCTTCCCTGCCAACCTCAGCTTAAGTAGCCCACCAGTCATTCACTACTATTTAACCTTCTTTTATTTCATTTATAATGCCTACTACTACTTAAAAATTACGTTAGTTTATTTGTATGTCTTATTTTATTACAATTTAAGCTGCTTAAAGGTAAGAATCTGGGACGTCGTAAACACTCAGTAAATATTTGTCAACTAATTGGCTGCTTTCCCTTAGCCTGACTGGATCTGATCCACTTGTAACTTTCCCAGGGACTGCTCTCTGTGGATTGTACCTTCTTTTTCCTCTTTCATTAGTTTCCCCCCTTTTCCTTCTCATTTGGATTTTAACATGTTTATATCTCCCTCACCTTAACTTACACATACACATGCGTGTGCACACAACACTTAATGCTTTTGGACCCAAAATATCTTCAAACTACCATATTATTACTCTCTTGATTTGACCGCCAAACTTACTTTAGGGGGTTCACAGTGACCAGTCCTGTAATCCCAACATTTAAAAAGGCCATGGCAAGTGGATCATTTGAGCCTGGGAGTTTGAGATGAGCCTCGGCAACATGACGAAACCCTGTTTCTACAAAAAGTAGAAAAATTGACTGGTTGTGGTGGTGTATGCCTGTAGTCCCAGCTACTCTGGAGGCAGAGGTGGAAGGATCACATAAGCCTAGAGCGGTCAAGGCTGCGAAGGCTGCAGTGAGCTGTGATTGCACCACTGCACACCAGCCTGGGTGACAGAATGAGACACTGTCTCCAAAAAATAAAAAAAGAAAGAAAAGAAAGAAGCATCGGTGTTCGTTGTCTTCTTTTTCTTCCCTCCCATTCACTGTGCAGTCTACCACAATGCAGCTTCTAGCTCTTCACTTCAGATGTTCACTGATATTCTTGCTGCCAAATTTAATGGATATACCATAGTGCTTACCTTACTTTACCTTTGTTGACCACTTCCTTCTTTTTAAAATGCTTCCATGGTACCATTCTCCTCTGGTTTTTCTTTTTACCTTTCTGCTTGCTGCTTTTCAGGCTTGTTTTCTGTCTCTTAGAGTTCGAGGAATCTTCACATAGGCCTTCTCTTCTTGTCACTTACTCTTCTTGGGTGTTCTCATCTTTGTGGCTTCAATTTTTGTTTCTGTGCTTATGTCTTTCAAATCCCTGTCTGTAGCCCATGTCTCTCTTCTGAACTTTAGATCCATATTTCTCCAATGTGCCATGATTAATTACTCTTCTCTCCAGGTCTTTGCATTCTTGTTATAACATTCTTTCTTCCTTTTTTCCATTCTCTCCCTCCTTCTGCTCAGCCGACATTGAGTCAGCCTTTCATGACCTCTTAGATCTGAGTTAGGCACATAACCAGAGTACCCTGCCACAGCATTCATCACACAATATTGCATGTCCCTCTTTACAAGGGCTTGTGCATGACTATCTTTACTATTGCCATTATTGGCATGTAGTGAATGCTGTTTAAATATATTTTGAGTGAATGATCTACCCTGGGGAAGTTAAAGGAGACTTTATGCAAGAGATGACACAAGTTAGTCTTTAAAAACGGAAATCAACAACACCTAATGTGCATGCAGCACTTAAATTTGAACCATGAGTTTTTTTTGTTGTTGTTGTTGTTTTTGTTTTTTTTTTTTGTTTTGTTTTGTTTTTTTTTGGAGACAGAGTCTCGCTCTGTCACCCAGGCTGGAGTGCAGTGGCCGGATCTCAGCTCACTGCAAGCTCCGCCTCCCGGGTTCAGGCCATTCTCCTGGCTCAGCCTCCCGAGTAGCTGGGACTACAGGCGCCTGCCACCTCGCCCGGCTAGTTTTTTGTATTTTTTAGTAGAGACGGGGTTTCACCGTGTTAGTCAGGATGGTCTCGATCTCCTGACCTCGTGATCCACCTGTCTCGGCCTCCCAAAGTGCTGGGATTACAGGCTTGAGCCACCGTGCCCGGCCCTGAACCATGAGTTTTATATACTGATTGCCTTCTCCTCTTTACAAGCAGGAAAACCTTCCACCTCAGATGGTAATCACAATGTTTTGAGCTTAGAGTGCCACCTGATGGTTGGCAAAGGGAGCTATCTGACCCACTTTTTTTCTCCTCTGGGATTCTGTTTCCAGTGTTCTTTCCTCTTTCCTTCATATTTCAGGGCTAATGCTTTGTTTAATCCTACTTAATAATTCATTCAAAAATAAATATCTCTTTTAACCGTATTTCTCATTTCTTTTTAACTTTTTCCATATCACAAGAAAATCATTCTTTTTCTCTATTTTTCTAAACTGAAGTCAATTGTGACCCTTTTGTTTTAAAGCAAAATTAGATATAATAAGGTGTTCATTTCGAGTGCTGACAAATTCCTTTAAGAATCTATAGAAAGATCTCTTTATCCACTTCCTTATATTTCTTGAGTTAAAAATTCTAGTAAAACATTTGTGAAAAATAAGTAAATTTGTTTCCTTTTTTTTATTATAAAATTTATAAGTATTTCCTTTTCACTGCTAGTGTCTTCTATCTCACCTATATTTTGATTACACATTGGGTTCTTGTCCTAGGAACATGTTGATCATTTGTTCGTTTATTTTTATATAAAAATTTGAGTTTCCAAAGACAGCCAACTTAAAATCTAACTTTTCCCACAGAACTTAATTGTCAATAGGAAATTCCCCATTTCTATAGGTCTTTGTTAAGACAGATGAAATTCTACTTTGTATAATTTATATTGTTTTATATCTCTGGTTATTTGAAAATTGGTAATTTATGAATACCAAATAGAGAAATTCTCGACTATTCAACTTTTTGTAGTAATTTATCCTGTTCAATCTCTATCCATTGTCAAATACAAGCAAGTGTGTGTGTGTGTGTATATATATACATATATTTGTGTATGTTTATATACAAATATATATTTGTGTGTATATAAATTGATACTTGTTAATCATTGTCAGACATTAACTGTATTCTGTGCTAAAGAAGACAATGACTTGAATCACTGTGGTAAAGAAGTGAACATTTCAGTCCTTCTATAGATGACGTGTTTTTAGACATGTTATATATATAACTTGCTGAAGCTTTCTGGGAAAATAATAATTTCAAGTGATGAGCGAAGAATAAGAAAATTATATTTGCAAAATTGCCAGTTCTGTGGTTGTTACTCATAAAAACAACCAGTCTACCAAATCAAATCATTATGGGTTTATTATTTTACTTTTTAATAGTCTATTGTGATTTTATGGCATTGTGTTATTTATTTACAACATCAAAACAGCATTTGAGTGTTTCTTGTTTTTTTGAGACAGCGTCTCACTCCCATGGCCCAGGCTGGAGTGCAGCAACATGATCTTGGTTTGCTGTAACCCCAACTTCCCAGGCTCCGGAGATTTTCCCATCTCAGTCTCCCAAGTAGCTGGGACTACAGGTGTGTGCCACCATGCCCAGCTAATTTTTTGTATTTTTAGTGGAGATGGGGTTTTGCCACATTGCCCAGGCTGGTCTTGAACTCCTGGGCTCAAGTGATCTACCCGCCTCTGCCTCCTAAAGTGTTGGGATTACAGACATGAGCCACTGTGCTTGGCCTACACTTGAGTGTTTCAATCAAATTATGAATCAAAAATTTGCTATTACAGGGCATTTTCAGCGTGGTTTTCTTAGCAATAGTGGTCTAGAGGAGACATTACTTGTTCTGCAGCCTAAAACAATTCATTTACCCTTTAAGGGCCTCAGTTTTCTCACGTGCGAAATGAAATAATTGAACCACATGATTATTGCCAAGTTGTTGGCTGACATAGTCTCTACTTCCAATAGAACCCTTTGTCTCTAAATAAAGAAAATCAGTGAAAGAATATGATGCTTTAAGAAAATTGTATAGTAAACATTGTTGAAACTTATTTCTTCTCTTGGGCTTAACAATGTTCGTTTATTTTATGTTATCTTTGTTATTGCACAATTTTGTAATTTTAATTGGTGGCAATTATGAATGATTAAAAAATAATGAAATCCTAAGCTCTCTCTTGAAAGCCACAATGCTTTAAAAGCTGGGTAAAATTTTACCTCCTTTTTGACTCATTTATAATAATTCATAATGCCATATTATGATTTTTTTACAGTGACATTGATGTTTGGGTACCAGAACCAGACCACTCAGAAGTTCCTGCTGAGTGGTGGGATTTTGATGCTGATAAGTCACTCCTTATTGGAGTTTTTAAACATGGTAAGTAAGAAGTAAGGTAGGTGGGATCCCTTTCCATGTATAAGGCAATTCTGTCAGTTCTCAGTTCATTGATTTCCACTTAAACAGCTTTATTCCAGTAACACCTATGTTATATATACAGAATTAAAAGCATACACTACCAGACTATGTCAGTCACCACATTTCCTCATGGGAGGGTGGCGTGTGTAACCTACCCTTCCTGGATGTAAATCTAAGACAACTTCCTCTCTCAGGAAGAGTTCCTATGTGAGATATGTTTGTGTGTTTGTGTGTGTGTATAATACAGTTTATCCTATTTTTCATATTAACTGATAAATGTAACTGAAATTTTAATTTAGTAGATATCTATTACCAGATCATTTAATGTTTGTGATAATTTCTGGAAAACATACTTAACTTATAGCATTTTAATATCCCTTTAGTCCAGAAATATCATCCACTGTAAATAATGAGGAATGCTTATATGTATACACCTTTCTTCTTTTTATCTTTTTTTACTTTTGTAATTGGTGATGTTTTCAGGATATGAAAAATATAACACTATTCGAGCAGACCCAGCATTATGCTTCTTGGAAAGAGTGGGAAAACCTGATGACAAAGCAGTTGCTGCTGAACAGAGAGCAAATGATTATATGGATGGGTATGTGTGTTTCAGAGTCATGAATTTTCTATATGTCTCTATTCAATATCAGCATATTCTGTGTCACACTATTTATCTTTAAATGATGTAGCAGTAAGGGAATTGGAGTTTACAATCTGAAAGAGCTAAAGATACACTAATAGGTTAGCACTTATCTAACAGAATGTGATCGAGGAAGAGGTTGGACATGCACCACACCCATTCTTTAAGTGAGTTTTTCATTTTTTTCATTTTAACAGGTATATCATGGCCACTGAGTTCATAAACTTCTAGGGGCATAGAGGGGAGAAAAAGGCAAGAATGTTATAGTTGATGAGTCACATGATGACGTTTATTACATAGTCATCCCTCAATATCCATGGGGGATTTTGGCATCCAGGACACCCTGCAGATACCAAAATCCAAGGATATTCTAGTCCTATATATAAAATTGCATAGGATTTGCATTTAACCTGTGCACATTCTCCTGTATGCTTTAAACTATCTTTAGATTACTTATAATTCCTAGTGCAGTATATATGCTATATGCTATGTAAATTGTTGCTGTATCGAATTGTTGAAGGAATAATGACAGAAAAGTCTGTACATGTTCAGTACAGATGCCATATTTTTCCAAATATTTTCTTGAGACAGGGTTTTGCTCTGTCATCCAGGCTGGAATGCAATGGCACAATGACGTGTCACTGCAGCCTTGACCTCACGGGCTCTAGTGATCTTCCCACTTAGTCTCCTGAGTGTCTGGGACCACAGGCACATGCCATCATGCCCAGCTAATTTTCTTCTATTTTATTTTTTGTAAAGATGAGGTCTCCCTGTGTTGCCCATGCTGGTCTTCAACTGCTGGGCTCAAGTGATCTCGCACCTTAGCCTTGGCTTCCCAGAGTGCTGAAGTTATAGGTGTGAGCCATCATGACCAGCTTTTTTCGCATGTTTTCAACCTGCAATTGGTTGAATTTATAGATATGAAACCCACACATACGAAAGGCCAGCTGTACCTGTTTTAAGGCCTTATGTAATCTTTCTTTTCTTACCCAAAGAGAAAAGATGCATGTTGAGGTTAATAAAAACACATTTAAAAGCGAACTCGCGGCTGGGTGCACTTGCTCATGCCTGTAATCCCAGCACTTTGGGAGGCCAAGGCAGGTGGATCACTTGAGGTCAGGAGTTCGAGATCAGCCTGGCCAACATGGTGAAACCCCGCCTCTACTAAAGATACAAAATTAGCCAGGTGTGGTGACGTGCACTGGCAGTCCCAGCTACTCGGGAGGCTGAGACACGAGAATCTCTTGAACCCGGGAGGCAGAGGTTGCAGTGAGCTGAGATGGTGCCACCGCACTCCAGCCTGGGCAACAAGAGCGAAACTCCGTCTCAAAAAAATAAAAATAAAAATAAAAGTGAACTCGTGAGTAAGGGTACATTAGAGCTAGCTTTCCCCCTGTTTGCTATATAACAGCCTTCCTGCTGCATCTTGGACTCTTCTGGCTAGAGAAGAGATACCAGTCTGACCTTTAAAACAAACTAAAACCCTCCAACAAGACTTTGTTTGTCCTATCAAGTGAACTCTTAAGTCCATTACAGTAATTACAGCATTTGTTTGTATTTTAACAGGGATGTGGAAGATCCAGAATACAAACCTGCCCCAGCCATCTTTAAAGATGATATAGAGGTATGCATTGGATTATATTTTTAAATCCTCAGTTTTAGATATTCTTTGGTTTCTTGTGTGTGCTTTTTCTTTTGTATTATTTTTTGTTTTTGTTATACATAATTCTTCTGTTCCTCAGATTAGCTAAGTAAGTGATCAACTTGGGTTGACAAACATCCCAAATAATCACTCAGAATTCACCTGATCTCCCCTTCTAGACAAGAGAGGGACTGGCTTGGACATGTGGATGGAATGGGGCTTGCCCACCTGCTCTACTTCTTAGAGCTGAGAAACACAGTGTCCAAGAGCAAAATCCCAAAGGAGAGTGAGAACTAGATACTAAATATATACTGCAAGAGTTAGAAACTATACCTACATGAAGAGGTTTGAGATAGAGGGTAGAGCATCAAGGACTTTTGAGTTGCCAAAGCATAGGTCTCAGTACTCTGTTTGTAGAATGTCAAAAGAAAGAAGATGAAAGTACAGAAAATAATCTGTAGAGTGGGAAAAGGGATGTTAAAAGAGATGAAGAATGTCTAATATTGATGAGAATGTGGTAAAAGGCTAAATGACGCTAAAGCTATCAGGTAGGATTTGCTGGACTTGGTAGCTAAGGGGCTTTGATGAGGGCATGAGACAAGGCTTGCTTCAGTGTGTGGACAATGAGAACCAAAATCCTGTATAAGATCAGGAGTCTCAAAGGCCAGTAATTACTGACTAACAGCACAGAGAAATAACAAGGAAATTTATCTCATCATGGACTTTGGGTAAGAAAAGTATTGTTTCCCTTGAGAATTTGTAACCGTAGACCCACCTTCTCTTGAGTTCATGGTTTGTCTTTTACTTTATCTGTGTGGTCCAAGAGCCCTCAGTGTAATATAAAAAAGGATCAGTCCTTGACTGGTAATATATCTAGGGTGCCAAGTAAAAACAAAAAGCACCTGGAAGAAACAGTTCAACCCAGACTATGCATGAGTCCCAAAGATGAAGCCCTCCATTAAATGAAGTAAAAACCCCAAGTTTAAAAATAATTGAGAAACCATTTACCATGAGTGAATGTTAGCATGCAATAAAGAATAAGATTCGACCCCTGAGAACTTCTGATATATCTGTTGAAATTTTTAAAAAATCCTATTGAAATTTTTTAAAGTAAATTTTTAAATGATTAAAGACATTAAAGAAAGAACCAGGAACAAAAGACAAGATATGATTTTAAAACACTAGGAAGATGTGAAAAAGATGATATTTAACTTTAAAAGTGGAAAAAGGCTGAGTGCAATGTGGCTCACGCCTGTAATCCCAGCACTTTGGAGGGCAAGGCGGGAGCATCACTTGAGCCCAGGAGTTCAAGACCAACCTGAGCAATATAATGGGACCCCATCTCTTAAAAAAGAGAAAGAAAAACGTGGAAAATACATTTATTGATATGTAAAACTGAACAAACAGAGTAAACATTCTCCTGGAAAAGCAGATTAGACACAGTTCATGAAGGGAGAAATGATTTGGAAAACAGATGTGAAGAAATTATCCAGTATAGCATAATGGATTTGTCTGGACCAATCAGGAGAGATAACCCAAATAGTCATTTGAACAGGGAACGTATAATGTAAAGAATTATTATAATACAGTGATAGATTAGTAAAAAGTAAAGACTACATTAAAGAATATAGGAATAGCATATAAAAGCAGCATCTACCACTCCTAGGACTCAGATAAAGCTCCCAAGGAAGAGTCCCATCCCTATCAGGGCCAAGATCCAGACTTTGGTAGGAGGATATGGCCGTGTCTCACTGGATGGCAGAAAAGTTGCCAAACAGCTACCCTTTGAAACTGCCTGTAAATCTGCCCTGTAAGGTTGCCAAGGAAGATTTTCCTGGGAAAGTGTCCCACTGGAAGCACTCTGCTCACAATACCACTCAAGAGGGAGGTTGCTGGGAAAAGCTGCTAAGGGTGCTAAAGAAACCGCTCAAATTGACCAGGCACAGTGGCTCATGCCTGTAATCCCAGCACTTTGGGAAGCCAAGGTGAGTGGATCATTTGAGGTCAGGAGTTCAAGACCAGCCTGGCTAACATGGTGAAACCCCATCTCTACTAAATATACAAAAATTAGCCAGGTGTGGTGGCGCATGCCTGTAATCCCAGCCGCTTGGGAGGCTGAGGCAGGAGAATCACTTGAACCCAGGAGGCAGAGGTTGCAGTGAGCCGAGATTATGCCACTGCACTCTTGGGTGATAGAGGGAGACCTGTCTCAGAGAAAAGAAACTGCTCAAACTGTGGGGGCTGGGCATTGGGGAAGTGGCCTTGCTATGGGAACTAAGCAATGGAAGTGCTCACCAGAATTAGGACGGAAAACCCTTTAACTCCTACAGTGTCTCTCCAGTTTGCTTTACTAACAAAGCTTTATATCATGCTGACTGACAGAGGAAAAACTATTTAAAGAGCTATTTAACCATTTTCTTCGAGCAGGTGAAAAAAAAAATATGAGAGGAGCTGGATGCAGTGGCTCACGCCTGTAATCCAGCACTTTGGGGAGGCCAAGGAACAGACATTGCTTAAGCCTAGGAGTTCAGGGCCAGCCTGGGCAACATAGTGAGACTGCTTCCCTACAAAAAATAAAAAAAGATGACACTTGCTTGTAGTCCCAACTACTCAGGAGGCTGAAGCAGGAGGATCACTTGAGCCCGAAAGGTTGAGGCTGCAGTGAGGTGTGTGCATGCCATTGCACTCCAGCCTGGACAACAGAGTGAGACCCTGTCTCTGAAAAAAAAAAAAGGAAAAAAGAAAGAAAAATATGAAAGGCAATAAATTTGGAGCAAAGAGACTGAAATCAATAACCAACACAGTGGAATATATATTAAAAAATTTAGAAACAAGGAGGATAGCATGATAACGTCTGGCATGTATCGAATAGGTATTCCAGAAGGAGAGACTAAAGAGAATAAGAAAGAAGCACCATAGCAGCTGAGAATTTTTCAGATGTTATGAATACATGAATCCTCAGTTTCAAGAAATACAGTAAGTCTTAGCAGGATAAATAAAACTAAGTCCATTCCAAGAAACATAACAGTGAAATTGAAGATATACCAAACAAAGAAAAGATATTAAAAGCAACCAGAGAAAAAGAGAAACCTACAAAGGAATTATGATTCTAACTTCAGGCTTTTTTAAAACAACAATAGAAACTAGTAGTCATTGATATAAAATTGCTAAAGTTATGAATATAAGGTGATACTGGAATAGCTAATTAAAGATGCTTTGTTGACAAAAACTGGATCTACAGCACAAGCAAACTGCTTGAGGCTGAAAAGGAAAAGACTTGTAGCTTACCTAATAACCAGATATGAAAATGAGTAAGTTATCTAACAGTTGGTGTAAGAAAGGGGAAAAAAACACACTTAGTTAGCAATAAAACCTAGGGCATACTCATAGAGGAAGGCTGGAGGAAAAGAAACTAGCTTAACAGTAATCATAGGAAAGGAAATACTTTTAGTAAATAATTGTCTAATTGTCAAAAGCAGTAGAGAAGTGTGAAAGGATGAAAACTGAGAATAAGCAATTAAAAGTTTTATTTTTGCTAAATTAATTATTTAACATTCCATGGGGGGGTGGGAAACAGCTCTCTATTACAAAGAAGTTTGATTCTCTTTTCTTTTTTTATATGTCTCTTGACCCAATTACCCTGTGACAATTTTCTATTTTCTTTTAAAAGGATGATGTTTCCTCACCAGGAGATCTTGTTATAGCAGATGGAGGTAAATTGCACTTAACTTCTATACTTAGTATTATTGTAAATTCATATTCTAATCATACTATGAGATCAATAAACTATTACAGTTTTATAATGTTTCATATATAAACATTTTTATTGACTGCAGTTGTAATCATTATAGGACATACTAGTTGACTGGGAATTTAACACTACTTTTAGTTGTTATAAAATCTGTAGGCAGTGACTCACTGAGCTTTTATGGAATATAGGTTTTGATGACATTATGACTTGATAAACTTGTATGTGAGATTTCATCATTAAAGTGTTGATCCAATAATATATTCAACTTCTTTTTCATTGTATGTGTACATTAAGAGTCATTCTTTATCACCTAGTTTCTACAAAGCTTTTCTGTGCCAGGTCTTGCTTCTACTTCCATCTGATATCAAGATAGAAATGCACTGTCACAAGAGTACACTCAATCCCACCAGCATCCCAGAGGAACAGTGCCTCACCCTGCCATAGTTCAACTAGGAATGAAAAAGTAGTTTTTGCTTAGTATGAATGATTACAGCTTGATTATGGTATAGATAATTATACTATTACACCTTGGAAATAGAGCATTAGAGCCTACACTTACTAGGTGGATAAAACTTAAAAGTTACATCATTGTCATCTTGAATTTTAAAAATGTTTCTTCCCAATGACTTAAAATATTTTGATTCTAATTAAACTGAGATAAACTTAATACAGAAGGCTTCCATTAGAAACGTTTGCAATATTCAGTGTCTCATGGATTCACTTTGGCTTTTAGTTTATTTAAGTTAAAGCCTTGAATATTTGCCAGCCAGTGTGATATATACTAGACATGCAAGAGTTGTATTTGCTGTGCAACTCTTTATTCCACTGTATTCTACCTACTTTGAACTGCTCTTAAAGTTTGTTGTAATATTTCCTATAGCTATTGTTAAAAGAAGCTTTTATGATGAGAAATGTGGTTGTTTTTTTCCCCACATAGATTGAATTAAAAAATTTTAAAGTAAAGTTGCTACTTTTGTGAGCTTCATACAGTATGTGTTTAGTTACTATTACTTATTTAACTATAGATGGTCAACTGATGGAGGGTGATAAAGTATATTGGCCTACTCAATCAGCTTTAACCACACGTTTGAGGCGTCTCATCACTGCATACCAGCGTACTAATAAAAACAGACAAATTCAACAGATACAACCAACTTTCTCGGTGCCTACCAGTGTAATGCAGCCTATTTATGAGGAAGCCACTCTTAATCCTAAAATGGCAGCCAAGATAGAAAGACAGCAAAGGTAAGACAATAACACTAAATTTTTAATGCATTGTGTCTAAATATAGCTGTCCATTCTGAAGCCTATCTGGGTACAATTTTCACACTTTGTGGAAAACATACATAGAATGTTGGTCAAAGCAAACTGCCTTGTGCATGTACACACATATACTAACACATTTATGTATGTATAAGTGTGGTCAAACTTACAAAGATTATTGTGTCTTATAGTTAACTAACCATACTTTAATCATTTATTTGTCATGTTTAGGAACACTGAGGTATTTAAAAAATAAATAAATAACTGGGCACAGTGGCTAATGCCTATAATGCCAGCACTTTGGGAGGCCGAGGTGGGAAGATTGCTTGAGCTCAGGAGTTCCAGACCAGCCCCGGCAACAAAGCGAGACCCCCATCTCTACAAAAAAAAGGCAAACATTAGCCAGGTGTGGTGGCGCATGCCTGTGGTCCCAGCCACTCAGGAGACTAAAGTGGGAGTATCACTTGAGCCCAGAAGGTCCGTGCTGCAGTGACATGTGATTGTGCCACTGCATTGCAGCCTAAGTGACAGAGCAAGACTGTCTCAAAAAGCAGAAACAAGTGAAGGTGTAGAGCAAACTCATAAATTGAATCATTGGCCGGCCGCCATGACTCACACCTGTAATCCCAGCACTTTGGGAGGCCGAGGTGGGTGAATCGCTTGAGGCAAGGAGTTCGAGACCAGCCTGGCTAACCTGGCAAAACCCCATCTCTACTAAAAATACAAAAATTAGCCAGTGTGGTGGTGTGCACCTTTAATCCCAGCTACTTAGGAGGCTGAGGCATGAGAATCACTTGAACCCAGGAGGCAGAGGTTGCAGTGAGCTGATATCACACCACTGAACTCCAGCCTAGCCTGAGTGACAGAGTGAGACCATCTAAAAAAAAAAAAAAAGAATTATCAGTAGAACAAAAGTTTATGTTAACTAAATTCCATTCTATCATATTTTACATTTTATATCCAGACTTTTATGAAATATAAAAATGTATGGAAAGCATACATTCCTTTATTCAGAAGACAAATCCTTGGAACTACTGAAGTCAAAGGGAACAAATTGCAAGCGACCTTGTTAAAAAGACAGGCAAACTTCTCTCATTCCACAAGCTTTAACTTCTTGAATAGAGTACATGGGAAAGAATAGCTATCTTTGGCATAACCTGACTTCCTTGTTACCCGTGTCCTTGGATGTTCTCTGGAAGATATATTGTTCTTTTGATAAATTGTTCATTTGTTGTTTCATTTGTAGCACATTGATCATACTTAAAATTTAGTCTGACACTTAAGATTTTAGCTATCTTAGTCGTAATTTTCAGATACTACTGACTCTGTAAATGAACTGTTTTTGGTAACTGTTTTTGGTATCTGTTGTTGCATAACCAAGTACCCCAAAACACAGTGCTTTAAAACAGCATTAATTTTTTATTTCTCCCAATTCTGTGAGTTGACTCAGGTACTGCTGCTGCATTGTATGCTGTTGGCTGGGTTTCTGAGATACCTAGAAGAGCCAAAGAGCCACAGTAGCCCCACTCATACGACTTAACAGTTGGTGCTAGCTGCCAGCTGGGAGCTCAGATCCCAAGAGTGACCATTCCAAGTAGAAAGGCAGAAGCTGCAGATTTCTTATGACGCAGTCTCAGTAGTTACAAAATGTCATTTTTGCCACCTTCTGTTGGTCAGAAAAAGTCACAAGGCCAGCCCAAATTTAGGGAAAAGGGAAATAGATTCAACCTGTTAATGGGAAGAGTGGCAAAGCATTTGTGACCGTCTTTAATCTACTACAAATTTTCCCTCCATCTGTTGAATCGGGATTAATCTTCCTAAAATATTAGTTTTATCATAATATTCGATGGCTCCTTATTTAGTATAGATAAAAAGTATTAAGTTCTTAAGCCTAAGTTTGAAGGTCTCTTCATTTTTGGTTTTAACATGCATTTCTAACTTTATCCACTTCTTTTCCCTCAGCCAGAGTGCCCTACTTATTCTTGACTTCATACCCTAGCCTATATTGTTTCTGTCACCTGGAACACCCTTTCTACCTGTTTATTTCACACCTAGCCCATCCTTCAGAGCTCAGCATATGGCCCATTTCCTCGAATAATTTTTTTTTTTCTTGAGACAGAGTCTCCCTCCGTAACCCAGGCTGGAGTAAAGTGGCACAATCATGGCTCACTGCAGCCTCTGCCTCCGGGGTTAAAGCGATTCTCCTGCCTCAGCCTCCAGAGTGGCTGAGACTACAGGTGTGCATCACTATGCCTCACTAATTTTTGTATATTTAGTAGAGACTGGATTTCACCATGTTGGCCAGGCTTGTCTTGAACTCCTGACCTCAACTGGTCCTTCTGCCTCCGCCTCCCAAAGTGCTGGGATTACAGGCATGAGCCACTGCACCTGGCCTCTTCTATTAATTTTTTTAACCAGTCTAGCTCACAGTATTCTATTTTTTGTACTCACATAGCAACTCATCTAAGTAAACTACTTGTTTGTCACAATAATATTAAGATATTGTAATGAAATTCATCTTTTCCTTTCTATGTCTTTCTCAATTGTATCTTCTTGGGAGTGGGCACTCTGTCATATTTTTTGTCCTGTGTAGTCTCTCAATTAATCGTTTTTCCCATTTTTATTCTTATTACGCAGATTGAATGACTTGGGTTTCCCAAGCTAACTATTTTTACATCATAATTACATTAATCTTCTTAATGTATCACTATGATAAAAATGGCCCATTTACATTTTTCAAAGGTCTTTCCAATATGTTTTTTCTCATTTACACAACAATCCTGTGAGTTAAGCAAGGACAGGGTTCTACACATGCACTGAGGTTTGCAGATCTATGGTGCATGATGATAATATTACCATTTCAAAGCATCAGGAGCTTTCAACTGAAAGAGATTACTTTTACCCAGGCATTTAGGGCATTTCATAATCTGACCCAAACCCTATCTGGCTTTGTCCCCAATATAAGCCATATCCTTGTCAATCTGGAACACTCATCCTTCCCCTACAATATGGAGCACTCCCTCTTTGCTTTCTCTGTGCTTTCTTCCTAGCTTTCCCTAACCGTAGCCTTGTCCCATCTGAAATGCCTCTTACTCTGTGTTGCCTTTCTTGATTGTCAAGTCTGAACTAATCCTTCTATCTTCTGTGTTCTCCTGAAAATTTTGGTTTCTTTAACTCATACAAATATAAGCCATTACCTTATACTATAAATGTGTTTGATCTTATCTTTTTCCTGAAGGGCAGGATCTTCTTACATGATTTTGTATCCTGTGCTTATTTTCTCACATAGTAAAAATGCAAAACACTATTATTGTCTGAAGGAATAGTGTATACTTTTAAAAGTATGTTGGGGACACATGTAATCAGGACCTCCTGAGGCTGTGTTACAGGCACACATCCTTAGCTATTAAAAGTGATTTTAGTTTTTCTTTTTTTTTTTTTTTTTTTTTTGAGACAGAGTCTCGCTCTGTCGCCCAGGGTGGAGTGCAGTGGCATAATCTCAGCTCACTGCAAGCTCCGCCTCCTGGGTTCACGCCATTCTCCTGCCTCAGCCTCCCGAGTAGCTGGGACTACAGGTGCCCGCCACCATGCCCAGCTAATTTTATTTTTGTATTTTTAGTAGAGACGAGGTTTCACCGTGTTAGCCAGGATGGTCTCGATCTCCTGACCTCGTGATCTGCCCGCCTCAGCCTCCCAAAGTGCTGGGATTACAAGCGTGAGCCACTACACCCGGCCCATTAAAAGTAAATTTTTTTTTAAAAAGTATGGTTGGATAGATGAATTAACTAGCATTTTAAAATGTTTTACAAGGCAGCAATCTTGTATTTAATCCTATAGTGTTAAGTACTTGAAATGTTTTAAGTTTGTATTATAGTAATTATATTTAGTATTAATATTAATTTTAGTGACCAGTGTGGTTTTTGTTTTAATCTGACTCAAAACAGATGGACAAGAAGAGAAGAAGCTGACTTTTATAGGGTTGTATCTACATTTGGAGTCGTTTTTGACCCTGACAGAGGCCAGTTTGATTGGACAAAATTTAGAGCTATGGCTAGGCTACATAAGAAAACTGATGATAGTTTGGAAAAATATTTGTATGCATTCATGTCCATGTGTCGGAGGGTTTGTCGTCTTCCGTCCAAAGAAGGTATGTATAAAATTTCTTTTTTTTCCTTGTTTCGGTCAAAGAAGCAAAAATCACTAAAATTCAGAAATTTCCAATTTGTCTCTTTTATGTGAAATTTCAATACTATCTAATTCAACTTGTCAATAATTTGTTAGAATTGTAAATAAACTAGCTTAAAGATCCTCTATTCTTTAATCCTGCTATTAAAATGAGATCTAAAGAGAATAAAGGTATACATGGAGTTTTAAGAAAATAGGTAGAGTTTAGTGATAGATTTATGATTAGGAGGTGGTGGAAGATAAAGGATTGCTTTTGTTAAACAGAACTAACCTATATTTTCAGTCCATCTTAGAGGAATTGCACTAGAGGGTTTATTTACCTGAATAATTTTGCAAGGAATGAAGCCCCCACTTGTAAGACATTTTAAAGAATTTTCTAGAAAAGATCTCCCAGGGCCATCTTCACAGAAGACTACTAAGCAGAGGTGTTGATGCATTCAACTAAGGAATTGTTCTGGGATGCATTTCATTGTCTTCAAAGCCCAGAGACATAGCTCATCCTGTCAACAGTTCTTCTCAGTAATGCTATGTCATGAACAGTTGTCTCCATTCTTTGTTGTGTATGATTTCTGACTGCTAAACCCAATGGCCTGCTATTCCTGTTTTATAGTAAACAGATTTCCTTACTTGTTTTAAATTATTTCCTAACAGATTTTTTTGTCAGTTCACTGAATGGAGTAGCCAATCTTACTTGATTACTAGGTAATTCAGAGTAGATTTCAGTCTATTCTTAGGTCTACTGGAAAACCATAAATGAGTTTAAAATGACAGATAAAGCAAAATATTGTGTCATTTATAGTTGGCAAGAGGCCCTCATTTTTTAAAAATTTTCTTAATTCCCATCAATGAAATAGTGATATGAATATATTTATCACTTTTGATTCTAGTTTTAAAAGGGAAAGGGCTAATTACTAAATAATCTTTGACAATGTAGGGCTTCCTCAGAAATGTGAGTAAGGATATTTGAGGCAGGGGCATGAGGCGGTGGTGACCAGGCTCAGGCCAGGACCCCACTCCTTCCAGTGGCACCATGGGGAAGGCCGTGGGCAACCCAAAGCAGGCACTGCGCTGCGTGGCCAAGTCGTGGACAGTCCACATGGAGGTGCATCAGCACAGAGGCAGCACTGCAAAAAAGAGAAAAAAAAAAGACATAAAGCTGAGTGTTAGAAAGATACTCACCAGGCTGGGCACAATGGCTCACGCCTGTAATCCCAGCACTTTGGGAGGCCAAGGTAGGAGGATCACTTGAGCCCAGAAGTTTGAGACAAGCCAGGGCAACATAGGGAGACCCCATCTCTACAAAAAAAAAAAAATAGCCACGTGTAGTGGTGCATGACTGTGGTCCCGGCTACTTGAGAGGCTAAGGCAGGATCCAGGACCTAGGACTAGGACCCAGGAGGTCTAGGCTGCAGTGACCCATGATGACACCACTGCACTTGATCTCGAGCAACAGACCTTGTCCCTAAAATAAATAAACAGAAAGTTTACTCACCAAACATAATACTGTGTTTGGTGATTACACGTGGACTGTTTGATGAACCCTTTCTGACCAGGAATATGTAGGATTCTATTGTTGACACAGAATTAAAGGTTAAAGACCCATAGCTCATTGATTTGAGTGCATGCACTATTGCACTTCACATCTTCCAGCAGAATGAAGATGGCCCTAGCAGTGAAAATTTGGAGGAAGAGACAGAAGATATAATTGTGGCAAATCACGGGGTTCTGCCTGCAGCCAAATCCCATGGACTTTGGAACAGCCTAGTGTCTGATGTGGAAGTCAAATCACACCTTGATTATGTGATTACAACCTTACCATTTTCAGACAAGAATGTCAACAGCAGCCTCAGCACCTGGAACCAGGTGGTGCTGCTGCAGGGTCCTCCAGGAACTGGAAAAACATTCCTATGTAAAGATTAGCCCAGAAAAGTTGACTATTAAACTTTCAAGCAGGTATTGGTATGGCCAATTAATTGAAATAAATAGCCCTAGCCTCTTTTCTAAGCAGTTTTCCAAAAGTGACAAGCTGATAACTAAGATGTTCCAGAAGATTTAGGATGTGATTGATTATAAAGATGCTGTGGCATTTTCACTGATTGATGAGATAGAAAGTCTCACAGCCACCCATAATGAAAGCCATCAGGCGCCATTGGCATGGTCAACGCTGTCTTGACCCAAATTAAATTAAAAGGCATTTTAATGTAGTGGTTCCAACTACTTCCCAACATCACTGTGAAGACTGACATGGCTTTTGTGGACAGGTCTTCTATCAAGCAGTGTATTGGTCTGCGCTCTGCAGCAGCCATCTTCAAAATTTACCTTTTTTGTTTGGAAGAACTTGTCAAGTGACAAGTCATATACCCTCCTCAGCAGCTTTTAACCCTCCAAAAGCTGGAGATGATTGGCTTCATTGAAAACAATGTGTCAAAATTGAGCTTCCTTTTGAGTGACATTTCAAAGAAGATCAAAGGCCTGCCTCCATGGCCAATTCCTGAGGAAACTCCTTTTTCTGGCTCATATACTGTATGTCCAGGCTACACCAGGCTTTCTCTCTGGCCATGGACAAGCAGTTTGAAGAGATGAAAGAAGCTTTCAGCTTGCATTTGGTCCTGAGCTTCCCATTCTATAGTTTTATAGTGGAGAGCACACAAATAGTAAGTAATACCACTTGCCTCACAACAGCCACCACTCTGGAAATCCTCTCTATAAAAATTTGCTTAGATCTGTCTACAAGCCAGAAACCTACAACACCAACCTTTGTTATAAGTATTATATTTACTTTAGTTTAAAATGCACATTAGAAGACAAACAGCTTGTCATTTTAACTGTTTTTAAAAGATAAATTCAAATGTTTAAAAGATAATTCAAATGTTAATTTGAATGTCTCTTTAGTTAAGAATTGTCTCAGTGTGGCCAGCGCAGTGACTCACGCCTGTAATCCCAACACTTTGGGAGGTCGAGGTGGGTGGATCACTTTAGGTCAGGAGGTTGAGACCATCCTGGCCAATATGGTGAAACCCCGTCTCTACTAAAGATACAAAAAATTAGCTGGGTATAGTGGCACGCACCTGTAATCCCAGCTACTCGGGAGGCTGAGGCAGGAGAATTGCTTGAACCTGGGAGGTGGAGATTGCAGTGAGCTGAGATCGCGTCATTCCAGCCTGGGTGACAGAGTGAGACTCCGTCTCAAAAAAAAAAAAAAGAATTATCTAAGTGTGTTTATTTCCATCCTGCTTCCAACTGATGGATGCAAAATGCTACACAAGTTTGTTTTTTTTAAAAAAGGAAGATTAACATAGGTATTGTAGAAGAAGGAGAACTGTATCACCCTAAGTAAGCATGTAATCATAGCATTAAAAAATGAACATATCATTCAAGCTAGAAGGCGGCAATGGCTTTATGATGTCAGCTTGATTAATGCAAAAATGGCTTGGAGACTTTTTAATGGATAAGAAAAACCTATTTCTATGTTAATAGAAATTGAGAGAAAATTCTAGGTAACTGTTCTTTTATAATAATCAAACATGGTCCCATTTGCAGGAAGAGTGCAGACCTGCAGTGTTCAAGTGAGATACGTGCTGGATATCCCTCATAAACCAGTGCAGGCACACATGCATTGCTTGGATGTTCCCATTGTTTTGTTGGTTCAATAACATTATTCATATCTCAGGCCAGACATGGTGGCTTATGCCTGTAATCCCCACATTTTGGGAGGTCAAGGCTGGTGGGGCAACATGGTGAAACCCTGTCTATACTAAAAATACAAAAATTAGCCAGGCATGGTGGCGGGCACCCGTAATCCCAGCTGTTCGGGAGGCCAAGGCACGAGAATCGCTTGAGCCCAGAAGGCGGAGGTTGCAGTGAGCCAAGATCGCACCATTGCACTCCAGCATGGGTGATAGAGCAAGCCTTTGTCTCAAAAAAAGAAAAAAATAAAACATTATTCACATCTTAAATGATGATTCATGTTAATATAAGAAAAATGGGGCCGGGCGTGGTGGCTCAAGCCTGTAATCCCCAGCACTTTGGGAGGCCGAGACAGGCGGATCACGAGGTCAGGAGATCGAGACCATCCTGGCTAACACGGTGAAACCCCGTCTCTACTAAAAATACAAAAAACTAGCCGGGCGAGGTGGCGGCGCCTGTAGTCCCAGCTACTCGGGAGGCTGAGGCAGGAGAATGGCGTGAACCCGGGAGGCGGAGCTTGCAGTGAGCTGAAATCTGGCCACTGCACTCCAGCCTGGGTGACAGAGCGAGACTCCGTCTCAAAAAAAAAAAAAAAAAAGAAAGATAAATGGGACAATAATTGGTCTATGTTAAATAATATTAGTTTTGCTTTTATGTCATATTAAAATAAATTTCAGTTGCTTCTCTTAGCCTTTTGGCTAAGATCAAATGTAAAATTGATTTCATATTAATGCTTTGTTAAAAAAATGTGAGTGAGGTTGAGGTTCTACTTAGAGCATTTCTCAAATTTCCTCACTTTACAGTGTCCTTAATGTCTCAGTAATTTTTTTCACAGCACTCAAGGCTAGAAGAATTACCTAACATTTCTGTCTAATGAATAATTAGGTCTGACAAGTCAATAAGTATTTATGTCCTCACAATCCAGTAATTATTTAAAAACACACTGAAAGAAAAAATAATACTTCTTTCTTTCTTAAGTAGCCATAATTACTAATCAAATGTGTGCACTGGTTGGGCACTGTATAACTTTTCAAATCTTAGAAGTAGACTGTGTACTTCCCACCTCGTTTCCTGCTCCATGTTGATTTTTGCATGGTCCTTGATTTTTTTTCAAATTTTTTTGTTTTGAACTACTTTTAAAATTACAGAAGAGTGCAAAAAATGTACAAGGAGTTTCCATCTATCTCTCACCCTTCCTCTCTCTCTCTCTCTCTCTTTTTTTTTTTTTTTTTTTTTTTTTTGAGACGGAGTCTCGCTCTGTCACCTAGGCTGGAGTGCAGTGGCGTGATCTCGGCTCACTGCAAGCTCCACCCCGGGTTCACGCCATTCTCCTGCCTTAGCCTCCTGAGTAGCTGGGACTACAGGTGCCCGCCACCACGCCCGGCTAATTTTTTGTATTTTTTTAGTAGAGACGATGTTTCACTGTGTTAGCCAGGATGGTCTCCATCTCCTGACCTCGTGATCTGCCCGCCTCAGCCTCCCAAAGTGCTGGGATTACAGGCGTGAGCCACTGTGCCCGGCCCTTCCTCTCTTAATGTTAACATTTTACCAGAGTAATTATAGTATAATTATCAAAAGAGGAAATTAACATTAATGCCATTAATTAAACTACTTATTTTAGTTTTACCAATTTTTCAACTAATGTCCTTTTTTGTTCCAAGATCCTACAGTGTATTTGCTTTTTCTTTCTTGTTAGCTTCCTGCAGTCTGTAACAGGTTCTCAGCTATTCCTTATCTTTAATGACTTTGATACCTTTGAAAAGTGTTGATCAGTTATTTAGCTGTGTATCCCTCAATTTGAGCTTGTCTTATGTTTTTACGTGAGTGGATTGAGGTCATGCATTTTTGGCAAGAGTGCCACAGAAATGATGTGTTCTCAGAATGTAATTCTGGGGGATTGGTGATGTCAGTATGTCTTATTACTGATGATGTGGACTTTAATTGTGTGGTTAAGGTAGTTTATGCCGCATTTGGCCAGCGTAAAAATCCTGTAATTAACAAATATCTTAAGCTTCACAAATCTTGTTTCTTCTGAAACTTTCACCCATTGATTTTTAGTATGTCTACAGCAGTTTTTTCTGTGGAATTCTGTAAGAAAGGATGTTTCCTTCTCTCTCGTCTGTTTAATAATCAGTTATTTATTCATATCAGTATGGATTCATGGATACTTATTCTATAGGTTACAATCCAGTATTGTCTTTATTTATTGCTCAGATTGTTCCGTATTTGGCATTAGGAGCTGCTTATGTTGGTCCCTGCATTATTTCAGCAAGCCTGTATTTCTTGAGTACTTCCCAAGTGTCAGTAACCCACTTTTGCAAAGGCATAACCTTATCAAAGGGGAGGTAGCATGAGCTCATGTTGAAACTGAACTATCTCAAGCTAGTAATTTGTGCAGTATTTGAAAGATGTGGCTGTGTTTCCCTACAAAATTTGAGAAAGCCCTTGTTGCCCCTGTGAGTTCATTCCAATGTCCTGTTCCCTTTTGCAGTTTGAGATATGCCAGCTTACATTTGTTTATGGAGTATCACTTAACACAAGCTTGTCCAGCCCATGGCCCAGGACAGCTTTGAATGCGGCCCAACACAAATTCGTAAACTTTCTTAAAATATCATGAGGTCGTGGTTTTTTTTTTTTTTTTGCAATTTTTTAAAGCTCATCAGCTACCATTAGTGTTACTGTATTTTATATGTGGCCCAATACAATTCGTCTTACAATGCAGCCCAGGGAAGCCAAAAGATTGGACAACCCTGAACAGTTCTAATTTATATTTATAAGTGAGTTTGAGCAAGTGTTTGTGTCTTTAAGACAAGTGTTATTAAATGCATAGGTCATAGGGAATTTCTTAAAAGAAAATTCCCAGTTCTATTAATGTACTTCCAAAATAATCTTATGTTTTACATTAACATCCAGTGTTTTATGTTACATGATTTTTAGTACTTATTTTTAAAACTTTCTCCTCACTGGAATTTCAGAATTTCAAAATCCTCACTGAATTTCTCCTCACTGAAAAATTCTAGGAACAGTGATATTACATGGAGGCACATTTTAGAAATGGTATTATTATAAATATATAAAGATGTGTTTATAATGATTTATTTATAGAGGATTTTTGAGATTAATATTTTTGTTCTTGTTTCAATATGTAGAATTGGTGGATCCAAATATTTTTATCCAGCCCATCACAGAAGAACGTGCTTCTAGGACTTTGTATCGCATTGAACTTCTAAGGAAAGTACGGGAACAGGCCCTTCGACATCCACAGTTGTTTGAACGCTTAAAGCTTTGTCATCCAAATCCAGATTTACCAGTCTGGTGGGAATGTGGCCCTCATGATAGGGATTTGCTTATTGGTGCTGCCAAACACGGGGTGAGCCGAACAGACTATCACATTCTTCGTGATCCTGAACTCTCATTTATGGCAGCTCAGAGGAACTACAGTCAAAGTAAGATAGCTCATTCAAGGACTTCTACCCCACTTTTACAGCAATATCAAGTAGCACTTTCTGCTTCTCCTCTTACCTCTCTACCTAGGCTCCTAGATGCTAAAGGTATTATTCTAGAGGAGATGAAAGTTAAAAGTGAAAACCTTAAAGAGGAGCCTCAGTCTTCTGAAGAAGAATCTATGTCTTCTGTGGAAACCAGGACACTAATAAAATCTGAGCCTGTAAGTCCAAAGAATGGTGTTTTACCACAGGCTACTGGAGACCAGAAATCTGGTGGAAAAAGTGAAACAGACAGACGCATGGTTGCAGCCAGAACGGAACCCCTAACTCCAAACCCAGCTTCTAAGAAACCAAGAGTCCACAAAAGAGGATCGGAATCCAGCTCTGATTCTGACTCAGATTCTGAGAGATCATCCTGTTCTTCCAGATCATCTTCTTCCTCATCGTCCTCCTCTTCTTGCTCCCACTCTCGATCAGGCTCTAGTTCTTCTTCATCTTCATCTTGTTCTTCAGCATCTTCTTCATCCTCCTCCTCTACCTCTTCCTCCTCCTCCTCCTCTTCATCTTCATCAGAAGAAAGCGACAGTGATGAAGAGGAAGCCCAAAAACGAGGTACTATGCATAAAATAATTCTACATTTTTAAGATAACTTTTCTTTTTTTTTTTTTTTTTTTTGAGACAGTTTTGCTCTTGTTGCCCAGGCTGGCGTGCAATGGTGCAATCTCAGCTCACTTCAACCTCTACCTCCTGGGTTCACGCGACTCTCCTGCCTCAGCCTCCCAAGTAGCTGGGATTACAGGCCTGTGCCACCATGCCCGGCTAATTTTGTATTTTTAGTAGAGATTGGGTTTCTCCATGTTGGTCAGGCTGATCTCAAACTCCTGACCTCAAGTGATTTGCCCACCTCGGCCTCCCAAAGTGCTGGGATTACAGGCATGAGCCACCAGGCCCGGCCTAATATAACTTTTCAAGTGAAAATGAAAAGAACTTGCTTCAGGTAACTTAAGGATGTTTAAAATTATTTGCTTAAGGTGTTTTTTTTGTTTCTTTGTTTTGAAACGGAGTCTTGCTCTGTCGCCTAGGCTGGAGTGCAGTGGCATGATCTCAGCTCACTGCAGCCTCCGCCTCCCGGGTTCAAGCAATTCTCCTGCCTCAGCCTCCTGAGTAGCTAGGATTACAGGCACCCACCACCATGTCCAGCTAATTTTTGTATTTTTGTAGAGACATTCCCATGTTGGCCAGGCCAGTCTTGAACTCTTGACCTTAGGCGATCCACCTGCCTTAGCCTCCCAAAGTGCTGGGATTACAGGCATAAGCCACTGCGCCTGGCCTGTTTGCTTAAGTTTTATATATATAAATTTTCTTAGGAAAGCACTATTGAGAAGAAAACTAGAGTTACTGATACAAATTCCCTATTCAATATTCAAGGCATTGCAAAGTAATCAAGCAATTTAATTAGAAATTTTATACAATAGTTTTATTTCTTTGTGATTGTCTTAAATTAAATATTGTATTTTTCCCAGGAACAAGTTGATTAGTGAACAAGTAAAAGATAATATTATATAGCAGTCACCAAGAGTCTTAGACCAATGAGAATATCATAAGCCATTTGTCAGCCATGACAAATGCTTGTCAGCAGAACAATGTTTGGTGGTCCCCTTCTGCAGAAGCCGTTGCAGCAGTCCACCAGTTCAGGGACAAGAAAATGAGCCCAATTAAACATGAGCAGGAGCTGGGGTCTCTTATAACAACTCCGTAGGCATAACTTTCAGGGTTGCCGCAAGGAACATGCCCAGTTCTAAGAGTTACAGGAGTCACCTCATCAAGAGAATTATGGTATCCTCATCAGGTATTTATAGTTCTGCCAATCCAGATGAAGTCTACCAATCAGGAGTTGTTTTCAAAATAATGAGTAATGAAGTCAGACGTAGTGCACACCTGTAATCCGAGCTACTTGAGAGGCTGAGGCAGGAGTATTGCTTGAGTCTAGGAGTTCTGTCCAGGCTGTGCGACACAAGACCCTGTCTAATAATGATAGGTACTTTTTTTATATTCTAGGTGATTTTCTTCCCTTTTTTTATCATTTGTTTTTACTTCTAACATTTTCGTTTTCAGATGTTTCTGAATAATTATATAAGATATTTCTATATAAAACTATTTTATGTAGTCTTTAAAAAATATGATTATAATTGTTCTTAGCAGAAAGTACTACTCACATGAAAGCCTATGATGAAGAAAGCGTCGCATCACTGAGCACTACGCAGGATGAGACTCAGGATAGTTTTCAGATGAACAATGGGACACCAGAGTCTGCTTACATTTTACAAGGTGGATATATGCTGGCAGCCTCATATTGGCCAAAGGTAAAGAAATAATTTCTTATTGGGATAGGTCATTTCTTAGTATTTTTCTATATTGCTTCAATGGTAGGTATTCTTACTATGTGGAAAAACAGGTCAGTGTAAAATGTAGGATAACATTTTGGTGTTAGCTTCAAAAGTATAAATTACTACTATCAAGTAAATAGTTCTGCTTTAATGTATATGCTTCTCAACATAACTTTAGAATATTTAGAATAAAAGATAATGAATCCTTACTTTCAAGTTAATCTTAAAGTGCTTCTTTATGAAATAGGTGCTTTTGACTGAGTCTCCTTGAAGAAGTTTACTGTTGCCAGTTGTGACCTAGAAAGAAAAGTTCATTTAAATACATGTACATTCAGTGGAAGAAGAAAGATTGGATTAATAAAATTTTTCTTCCTTTTTTTTTTTTTTTTGAGTCTCGCTCTGTCGCCCAAGCTGGCTTGCAGTGGCACGATCTTGGCTCACTGCAACCTCCACCTCCCAGGTTCATGCAATTCTCCTGCCTCAGCCTCCCAAGTAGCTGAGATTACAGGCATCCACCACCCTGCCTGGCTAATTTTTGTATTTTTAGTAGAGACAGGGTTTCACCATGTTGGCCAGGATGGTCTCGAACTCCTGACCTCAAATGATCCGCCCGCCTCAGCCTCCCAAAGTGCTGAGATTACAGGTGTGAGCCAGTGTGCCCGACCAATTTGTCTTCCATTATGTGACTAGACTAGTGCTGGAATACTTAACTTTAAGAATGAGATTGGAAATGGGAGAATGGAGGGCTTTTCTCCTCTTCTGTTGTTAGGTTGTTTGAACTTTTTATTAGGAGTTTCTATTACTTTTTAATTATAACAACAAACATAAAACTATCTTTGTGGTATAATTTTTTGTCTGTCTGTTTTTGAGACACGGTCTCACTCTGTCACCCAGGCTGGAGTATAGTGGCACAATTTTTTAATTTTTTTGCAGAGACGGGGTTTTGCTATGCTGCCCAGGCTGGTCTCAGTCTCCTGGCTTCAAGCAGTCCTCCCACCTTGGCCTCCCAAAGTGCTGGGATTACAGACAGGTGTGAGCCACCACGCCTGCTTATGGTATAATATTTTTGAACTTCACCAAAGGGAATCTGTACTCAAATAACTTGTTGCAGAATTGTAATATATATATGTGAGAATATATATGCATAGCACATACACATATATTGAACTAGGGTTAAATCCATAAAGACTCTTGAGCTATTTGATCTCCAAAATTCTGATCTAATTATTAAAATTATACTTTGATGTTGCACGCTTTTCTAGGATCGTGTGATGATCAATAGGTTGGACAGTATTTGTCAAACAGTTCTGAAAGGAAAGTGGCCTTCAGCTAGAAGAAATTACGATGCTAACACAGTGGCTTCTTTCTATACCACAAAACTGCTGGACAGCCCTGGAGCAGCTACAGAATACAGCGAGCCCAGTGTACCCACTCCCCCAGGTGCCGGTGTTAAAGAAGAACATGATCAGTCAACACAGATGTCAAAGGTGAAGAAGCATGTACGAGAAAAGGAGTTTACAGTGAAAATCAAAGACGTATGTGTATTTTTATTGCCCTAGGGGCCTGATTGCGATTGCGGTGTGCAGCATGCTTTTCCTGCAAATGGCTGCCTGCTCTTACTCTTCCTTCCTTCACATACCTGTTTCTTGGTATTTGGATTATTTTCTTTATGATATCCAGGTTATTAAACTTGAATGTTCTACTAGAGGGATCGTCATTAAATAATGCTTTTCTCCTTATGCTTCTGAAAATAGTTCTAATCAAAATGCTTTCTTAAACAGTGTGACAATTTCTAATTGTTTCGGTTCTTTTATATAGTATTTAAATGATATGTCAGTGTACTTTCTGTTTTAAACATTTAGCATGCCCTGTTAATCAGTAATGTTTCATTTTTTAATAATTTTTGAAGCTTAACTTCCTGCTGTCTAAAACATAGGTAATGTCCTCCAAAATGTCATATGACTAATGTACATAGAGATGTATGTCTAAAGTTGAAAATGTTACAATGTACTAGTCACATGTAAAACCTTGTTTTGCTCAGAAAAATGTGTAGAGTACTTGTATTTTTTTCATTCAAGATAGAAAATTTGGTGTTATTATAGAAATTGATTTAAAATGTTTTTATTTGATTTATGAATAAGAAATGAACTTCTTTGATGTTTCAGGATTTTTACTTCATTTTTTTCCTCAGTAAAAAATTTTTTTCTTCAGTAAAAAAAAAAAAATTCCTCTTAATACCCTGCAGTAAGATTTTTTTTTTTAAACAGTTTTCTGTCTTAATAATGGTATTTATTTAACAGGAAGGTGGTTTGAAATTGACATTTCAGAAGCAAGGGCTTGCTCAGAAAAGACCATTTGATGGTGAAGATGGTGCTCTGGGGCAGCAACAGTACCTCACTCGGCTTCGAGAGCTTCAAAATGCATCAGAGACCAGCCTCGTCAATTTCCCAAAATCCATACCAGTATCAGGTGAATATGCAAGTAATAATTGTCTTATGAAATATTTTCTGTCATGTCCAAATCTTTTATAGATGCTTGTAACAAAAATTTATTTTTCCTTCGTTGCTGCCTCTTAAGCCTATAAAGTAATCAATATAATTTTAAATCTTAATAAATATTTTTTGGAAGTTTTAACATGACATTTTAAAGCATAAAGGGCAGTTTTCATTTTGGGGCCTTGAGTAGTTGGGTGGGACCATCATTTTGTCAAGTTGCTTCATACAAGTAAAAGTTCAAACTGCATTTCAGTATCACAGATTAATGGTGATTGGTAGAAGAAGTTAAAAGAGAAGTTTTAAAAAGACTTTAGAAATTGTACAGTCCAGGCATCTACAGGATACAGGTGTTGTTTATGACTAATCCCTAAAAGGTAATCATTCATCCTCATGGAATACTTATAGAAACAAGGTTCCTTAATTAGCCCTTTTTATTGTTGGGCAGCTCAAATTGTCAGAAAATTCCTCTATTTGGAAGTAAATTTTGCCTCCTATAGGATCTTGTTAATTATCGAAGTTCTATCTTTAAAAGGCAATGCATAATTAACCTAATCCTGTGTCTACATGATAAATTTTAGCATTTTGAAAGCAGTTATCAGATCTCCCCTCCAAACTGTCTTTCTTCTAATCTTTTGGCAATTTGAATCAACAAATATTTATTAAATACCTAATTGATGCCATGTGCTGTGTACTCTGTAGGCATTGAGGAATACATTAGACATTGGTTTTAGTTTTTGTTTTGTTTTGGATTTCTGTAGAGATAGTGTCTCACTATATTGCCTAGGCTGATCGCGAACTCCTGATCTCAAACAGTCCTCCCACCTGGCCTCCCAAAGCTCTGAGATTATAGGCATGAGCCACCACGCCCAGCCTGTTTTTGTTTTATCTTAGTACTTTAATTTATCTGTGTTATTCTAAAAGTGTGATGTCAAGAACCGAGAATGAAAATTAAAAAAAAAAAAAATTGAGAGGCTGGGCGCAGTGGCTCACACCTATAATCCCAGCACTTTGAGAGGCCGAGGAGGGCAGATCACAAGGTCAGGAGATCGAGACCATCCTGGCTAACACGGTGAAACCCCGTCTCTACTAAAACTACAAAATTTAGCTGGGCGTGGTGGCGGGCGCCTGTAGTCCCAGCTCTTAGGGAGGCTGAGGCAGGAGAATGGCGTGAACCTGGGAGGCAGAGCTTGCAGTGAGCCAAGATTGTGCCACTGTACTCCAGCCTGGGTGACAGAGCAAGACTCCGTCTTAAAAAAAAAAAAAAAAAAAAATTGAGAATGATACTCAAGATCAGCTGAGTCTTAATGTGTGGACCACAACATACTGATCTCCTAAAGTACTAGTTGTCAATTCAAGCAGATGAGTGTCTTGAATTTCCTTTATACCTTCTTTGTGCATAAAGCTAAACACTGTACTTCAGTATTCTAAGTCTAGTTGCCAAGCAATACATGCTGTATTATGAGTGTTGTCTTGAATTGATCACTATTTCCAAATGCTGCTATTACCACTTCTTAAATTATAAATTAGTTTAGCTTCATCAGCATCAGTTTGGTCTCTTGTGGATTCATTAACCATTCAATGTAATTCTCCAATTAGTAGACCTTTAGACATGTATGAATTACAGTTCAAATATGAATCAGCAATGCCTCTATTACTGAAGAATAAATCCCCCAAATTATGCTTTACAATTACAGTCACCCAAGTTATGCCTTACAGTTAACAATTTTGTTATCAAGGAGCCTTTTTCTTTTTTCCACCAGAAAATGGTAACAAATGGGGAAGATAAGCTATGGGCTCTTTTGCCCAACTTAAGTGGGGCTTAATAATACCACTACTCTTACTGTTTAAAACTCCACTATAAAGTGAGATTGATACTTCTATTGCCTGAACATTTTATTGCTATTGCAGCTGAAGATTGTATAGCCTTTGCCTCTAAGTAATTCTTTGGTAAATAATACTGTTTTTAATAATATCAATAGTAGGAGTCTGGCATGGTGGCACATGCCTATAATCCCAGAACTTTGGGAGGCCGAGGCAGGTGGATCACCTGAGGGTCAGGAGTTCAAGACCAGCCTAATTGACCTGGTGAAACCCTGTCTCTACTAAATACAAAAAAAAAAAAAAAGCTAAGCTTGGTGGCGCATGCCTGGATTCCCAGCTACTCAGGAGGCTGAGGCAGGAGAACCCCTTGAATCCGGGAGGCGGAGGTTGCAGTGAGCCAAGATTGGGCCATTGCACTCCAGCCTGGGCAACAAGAGCGAAACTCTGTCTCAAAAACAATAATAATAATAATATCAATAGTAATTATGCCAAGTGTGGTGGCTCACACCTGTAATCCCAGGACTTAAGGAGGCTGAGGCAGGAGGATTGCTTGAGTCCAGGAGTTCAAGACCAATCCTGGCAACATAGCAAGACCCATCTCTGAAAAAAATTTAAAAGTTAGCTGGGTATGGTGGTATGCCCCTGTAGTTCTAGCTACTTGGGAAGCTAAGGTGGAAGGATCACTTGATCTCAGGAGGAATACCTGAGCCATGGTTGTGCCACTGCACTCCTAGGTGACAGAGCAAGACCCTATCTCAAAGAAAAAAAATAATAACAATAAAGTAACATGACTTTTGTGGCTATACAAAATATTTAAAACCTCAAGTATTCATCCTAGATACAGTTATTATCTAAGCATTTTATCTCATCCATCTTAATAATTGCAAATATGAAACCTAGATCTTTCTTCCTATGTTACTTTTGGGAAATCTGTTAACATTTTTGAGCCTTACTTTTCCTGTTTGTGAAATGAAGGGTGTGGGGATGAGAGAGATGATATTGTTAGATGGATTAAATAAAATAATATATATATATAGTGGCCAATAAAGAGCTTGGCACACAATGGGATGCCAAACAGATGTTAAAATTTGGTACTCATAGGTTTTAGAATTAGATGTTTAACAGATGCTATTATTACAATTCTTCATTTTCCAAAGGCTGTGCCTTTTGTATTCTTGTGTAATTACCCCCTGGAAACCCTTGAGTAAAGATACCAGATGTAATGTAATTTCATTAATGAAGGAGAGTAAAATAGCATAGATTATAACAAGAAGACAAAACTGAAGAGCTCATTCCAAAAACTACCTGGAATAGTGAATAGAGGATGGCAGAACCAAGCAACCTGGGGTTTTTAATTCTGTCATTTACTGGATATTGTGACATTGAGCAAGTGGGTTAATGTTTCCATCTCATTTATAAAATGAGCTTAATAATCCCTCTCTATTTCTGTTTTGTTTTTGATGATTTGAGATAGCATTTCTAAAGCTTAGTACAGTATCTGGCACTTAAGCATTCAATACAAAGAAGCTATTTTTAAAATAGTGTTATATGCATCTAAAATAAAGACAACACAGACTTCAAAGTTGAATCTTACATTTGGATTCTGGCTTAAATGAATTGCTAATGTTTATTAAAATCAGCCTCAGAAATAAGTCAGGGTAGTATATAATTAAAATGAAGAGTTAATCAAATAGAATATGTTTGTAAATGTACACTTTGGTAGAAACCAGATGTTTTTTCCATAGATAATTATATTAAGTACTTCTGGTTTTTATATAGTACAGGGATTACACTAAAGGTAAAGTAAAAGAAATGTAAGACACTATCTCCTCCTTTTAGTTGATTAGTAGACAAGACACGCACATTAAAATATTAGACAATACATTCAATATTTTGCTACATAGAACATTATAGTTAATAAACGCTGGAAAAGGGGAAAGTCATTGCTTTCTGGAAGCTTAGCCAGAGTCCTGTAGAAGAGGTGGGATTGAACAGGATTTGATAAGAGGACAACTAAATAATTGTCTTTCTAGAAAATAGGGTTGTTAGAAGGGGTAAAAGAAGGGCAGGGAATAGCATGAAACAGACTGGATGTCAGGAAAATGGTGTGATTTTGTGATGAGACCTTGCTAGTGTGTAAATTCTTACTGGGACAGATGTGTAGATCAAATCTTGCTTAGGAAAGCTGAATCTTAAGTTATGGAAAGCATCAGAAACAGACCTAGGACAGGGGTCAGAGGTTGAGAATCATGTTGATTCAAAGCAGTTCGTTTGTGTTAGAATAGGAAGACATGAGAAGTATGAAACAGAATGGTACTTACCATATGAACTAAGTACCTTTTTGAAATTGAGATGGGAGGAAGGTTATGACTTCTGCGAAGTTACACAGCTCCCCAGAAGGCAACACCTTATTCAGGAATACACAAGACTTCCTCAATAAATTATCCTTGAATGATTGAAAATGCATTTTTCGTTATAAACATGTAAACTATTTTAAACAAGCATCTCACCTTTAATAGTATGTCCTTTTAATAAGAGAATTCAAGATTATGTACTCTTTAAGAAAAAGTATTTTATTCATCTTTAAACCATCATACTGCCTAGTACATAGCTACTTAATAAAATATCTATTAGAAAAATTGATGAATGCACAGAACTGCTTCATTCATACCCCTTACAGACATTTTTGTTGAGTGCCTACTGAAATGAGAGAAGTCAGTTTAATTTGGTGACTAAAAAGTTACTTATATCTTAAAGAAAATACCTTAAGTAGGTTGGGGCAGGAATGGACTATGGGAAATCGAAGAACTATTTACTCATGAAAAAAAGAAGCACAAGAGAGATCAGTCTTTTAAAAGTTTTAACGTTATAAAATAGACAGTGTTTTTTTTTCTGAGACAGAGTCTCATTCTGTTGCCCAGGCTGGAGTGCAGTGGCGTGATCTCGGCTCACAGCAACCTCCGCCTCCCGGATTCAAGTGATTATTGTGCCTCAGCCTCCCAAGTAGCTTGTATTACAGGTGCCCGCCACCACGCCCAGCTGATTTTTGTATTTTTAGTAGAGACATGGTTTTGCCGTGTTGGCCAAGCTGGTCTTGAACTCCTGACCTCAGGTGATCCACCCACCTTGGTCTTCCAAAGTTCTGGGATTACAGGCATGAGCCACTATGCCCGGCCAAAAGTTAAACATTTGTTTGTTTGAGTTAGGCCATATTTTTAAGTTTAGAAAAATCTGGCTGGGTACAGTGGCTCACTTGGGAGGCTGAGGCAGAAGAATGGCGTGAACCCGGGAGGCGGAGCTTGCAGTGAGCCGAGATCATGCCACTGCACTCCAGCCTGGGCGACACAGCGAGACTCTGTCTCAAGAAAAAAAAAAAAAGAATGATGTAGAAAAAGATATTTGGCACAAAAAGCAGAGACAAATGATTAAAAAAAAAAAAGCTTTTGAAATTATAGGAACTAACGGGTTCAAAGAAAGGGGAAATGTTATCTTAGGAAAATGTTATCCTAGGAAAAAGGCATGCTTCCTTCTCCAAGGAAGGAAGAGAAGATGTGTAAATATCGGGAAAAAAAATAGAGAAGACCGGTCAAAAATTGAAAGAGGCCTAGGTTGTAATTCTTCAGGTTTTTAAATGAGAAGTGGGGATGATATTTTTAGTCCAAAAGTTTCTACATTAAAGATGTATAAAATAAGAACTAACACTTACATATATTTAGGAAAGGGATTACTTTCAATTTGTTTAAGAACTAAATTTGTGTCACCATTTTGCATTTTTAATTCAATTAGGTACTTCCATTCAACCAACCCTTGGTGCCAATGGTGTGATATTAGACAACCAGCCTATAGTCAAAAAAAGGCGAGGAAGGAGGAAGAATGTAGAAGGTGTTGACATCTTCTTTTTTAACAGAAGTAAACCACCTAATCATGTAAGTAAAGCAGTACTTGAAAACTGACCCAGGCCGGGCGCGGTGGCTCAAGCCTGTAATCCCAGCACTTTGGGAGGCCGAGACGGGCGGATCACGAGGTCAGGAGATCAAGACCATCCTGGCTAACATGGTGAAACCCCGTCTCTACTAAAAATACAAAAAACTAGCCGGGCGACCTGGCGGGCGCCTGTAGTCCCAGCTACTCGGGAGGCTGAGGCAGGAGAATGGCGTGAACCCGGGAGGTGGAGCTAGCAGTGAGCTGAGATCCGGCCACTGCACTCCAGCCTAGGTGACACAGCGAGACTCCGTCTCAAAAAAAAAAAAAAAAAAAAAGAAAACTGACCCTTGGGTTCAAAATTCAGTACTAGTAAATATACATATTATTGTTTTGTGAATATTTTATAGACTATTAATAAGAAAATTAGGGCTGGGCGCCGTGGCTCAAGCCTGTAATCCCAGCACTTTGGGAGGCCGAGACGGGCGGATCACGAGGTCAGGAGATCAAGACCATCCTGGCTAACACGGTGAAACCCCGTCTCTACTAAAAAATACAAAAAATTAGCCGGGCGAGGTGGCGGGCACCTGTAGTCCCAGCTACTTGGGAGGCTGAGGCAGGAGAATGGCGTAAACCCGGGAGACGGAGCTTGCAGTGAGCTGAGATCCGGCCACTGCACTCCAGCCTGGGCGACAGAGCGAGACTCCATCTCAAAAAAAAAAGAAAGAAAGAAAGAAAGAAAGAAAGAAAATTAGAAGTATGCCATATAGTTTTAGATGATATCTTAGAATCTTAGCACTGTCCAAGAGTGATAAAAATTTTAAGTTTAAAAGATTTAGCAGAATTTTTAGCAACAACTTATTTTTTCTCTTCAAAAATAATTACTTTATTGAATCAGTATTAGAATGATAAAGTATGGAAATAAAGATTCCATTTGGTGTTTTTTTACAGGTTTCTTTAGGCTTAACCTCCTCACAGATCTCCACAGGGATAAATCCAGCATTATCCTACACTCAGCCTCAAGGAATTCCTGATACAGAAAGTCCAGTTCCAGTTATTAATCTTAAAGATGGAACAAGACTTGCAGGAGATGATGCACCAAAGAGAAAGGATTTGGAAAAATGGCTTAAGGAGCACCCAGGTTATGTGGAAGATTTGGGAGCTTTTATTCCTGTAGGTGACACCTTAAAACTCTTGTTATATTTTATTGCTATGAATTGTCAGATCTATCATGATGAAGCATAAATTCTCATCCACTTATGCTAAATATGTGCTCTGCCTAAGACCTAGGAGAATTAGCAGGAAAAAATAATTACCATCCTTCCCATGATACAATACAATGTTATTTTCCATTTTTCCGTTCTGCATTCAATGAGTATTTAATAATAAAAATTACTTCCAATATAGAGAACCATGTTAGACCCAGTGAAGGCTGCTAAGGTACAAAACTTCCAATCCTTTCTTGAGCAGTTTATTTTAAAATAATAATGATTATAGTAAACGTGTATTGAAACTTAACTATGTACCTGCAGTTATGCTGACATACTTATGCACACAACATGCATTACCTCATTTAACACAATAACTTGATTATGTGGCATTGTTATAACTGTTTTTTGTTTTTTTGAGAGAGTCTCGCATTGTCACCTAGGCTGGAGTACAGTGACATGATCTCGGCTCACTTCAACCTCTGCCTCCCAGATGCAAGCGATTCTCCCACCTCAGTCTCCCGAGTAGCTGGGACCACATGCCCAGCACACCACCATGCCCAGCTAACTTTTGTATTTTTCATAGAAACATGGTTTCACCATGTTGGCCAGGCTGGTCTCGAACTCCTGGCCTCAAGCAATCCACCTGCCTCAGCCTCCCAAAGTGCTAGGAATAAAGGCATGAACCACTGCACCCAGCCTGTAACTGTTTTTTAAATGAAATTAAGACACTAAAGTTTTAAGTAAATTGTCCAAGTCCACTGAGCAAACAAACTCTTAAATCCAGACTCCAAACTACTCCTCTTAAGCTCTTCTTCAAGCTATGAGTATATCTTCTATGCCTCTCCAGATGCACAGTGAGTTTATGTTAATCAAAGATGAGGCTGGGCATGGTGGCTCATGGCTGTAATCCTAGCACTTTGGGAGGCCGAAATGGGCAAATCACTTGAGTTCAGGAGTTTGAGAACAGCCTGCTCACAGGCCACCACATCGTTAATTTTTTCAGTTTTTATTTTGTAGAGACAGGCTCTCACTATCTTGCTCAGGCTGGTCTCAAACTCCTGGCTCAAGCGATCCTCCCACCTCAACCTCACAAAGTGTTGAGATTACAGGTGTGAGCCACCACACCTGGCTAAATATTGCAATTCTAAAAATAATGGGAATCCTGAGTTGAACACTGTAACTTCTTAACATGTTGAAGATAACATTCATTTATTTATTCAGTTAACAATTTTTTATTGAGTGATTAGAATGTACTACTTACTATTTTAAAAGATTGAGGATATAGCAGTAAACAATATAAAATCTTTGCCCTTATACCTATACTCTAGACTCTGAAGAATTCCCACACCTTTCTCTTTATCACTGCAAAAGGGCCTTTATTAACTTTTTAACTTTGTATATCCATTCATCATTTTACCTGCAAATATTTTATCATAATATTTTATATTACTTTATTGTAAAGATTTTGAAAACATATTCTTAAGGGCAGCATTTCTTACTCTAAAGATTATAAGATGTAATTTGTTGGCTTTCCCAAGGAAAAGCATTTTCCTATGTAAAAATCACCTTAATGATTTCTTGGATCTCACACTCTGTTGTAATATTTCTGTAGCTAAATAATTACAACATGGTGGAGAGTATACTATAATAAAGGTATGTATAAAGTCTCATGGGAACAGATGTAAGAAAAATTAACTCTGCCTAGGCAGAGTAGTTTCTGAAGAAAGATAAAGAAAATAGAGCTGATATTCGTCTGGTGGATGAAAAAAGAGTAAGTAGGCATTGACGAGGTTAACACAAGAGGAGGATGTTCTAGGAATATAGAATTACTAAGAAGATGGCCAGGTGTGGTGGCTCACGCCTGTAATCCTAGCACTTTGCGAGGCCGAGGCGGGCAGATCACCTGAAGTCAGGAGTTCAAGACCAACTGGCCAACATGGTACCCCATCTCTACTAAAAATACACAAATCAGCTGGGCATGGTGGCGGGTGCCTGTAGTCCAGCTGCTCGAGAGGCTGAGGCAGGAGAATCTCTTGAACCGGGAGGCAGAGGTTGCCGTGAGCCAAGAGCAAAACTCCATCTCAAAAAAAAAAAAAAAAAGAAAAGAGGATATGACTGTAAGGCATATTCATAAAACAGTGATTAGTTTAATATTCCAGAGTATGTGGAGGAGTGAGTAGGGTAATAGTAAATGAACAATGAACAGAAGAGGTGAATTGAATAGGTTTAGGCCATGATGGGACTGGTATGCTAAGCTGAAGAATTTGAGCGTTGGTTTCCTGAAAATATTTTTAATTGGCTGGAAATACCTGCAAAATTAAGCCCTGTTTTGTTAATAGTTATATAGAGAAGTAGCATGGTTTGATGGGATGAGTTTTTATTTTTATTGCTAGATATGAGTTGTTGGGTTTTTGTTTGTTTTTGTTTTGAGACAGGGCCTCACTTTGTGCCCAGGCTGGAGTGCAGTGGCACATTCATGGCTCACTGAAGCCTTAACCTCCCATGCCCAAGCAGTCCTCCCATCTCAGCCCCCACAAATACTTGGGACTATAGGCATACACCACCATGGCCAGCTAATTTTTTGATTTTTTGTAGAGACAGGTTCTCGCCATATTGCCCGGGCTTAACTTTTTTAACGTATAATTTGAAGAAAAGATTGATGTGATACTTTTTGTTACAATAATGTTTGGCCAGGCACCATGGCTCACATCTGTAATCCCAGCACTTTGGGAGTCCAGGACAGGAAGATAGCTTGAGCCCAGGAGTTCAAGATCAGCCTGGGCAACGTGGCAAAACTTTCATCTCTACAAAAAATAAAAAACATTAGCCACGCATGGTGGCACACAGCTGTGGTCCCAGCGACTTGAGAGACTGAGGTGTGAGGATCACTTGAGCCTGGGATGTCAAGGCTGCAGTGAGCTGGGATCACACCACTATTCTCCAGCCTGGGCAACAGAGCAAGACCCTGTCTCAAAAAAAATAAATAAATAAATAAAAAGTTTAGGTATTTTAAAAATGTAAATAACCAAAAGGTAAATGCTATTAAATTTCTTGGATCAGCTCATTTTAATATCTTGAATTGTTTTGCACAGTTAAAGACTTTAAAGATATGTCTTTATCTATATATTTTAGAGAATGCAGCTTCATGAGGGAAGGCCCAAACAAAAAAGACACCGTTGCAGAAACCCCAATAAACTAGATGTGAATAGTCTCACTGGAGAAGAACGTGTTCAACTGATTAACAGAAGAAATGCTAGAAAGGTATTTTAATGTTTTTTTCTTAATCTTTTTTATTGATTTCAATATTTAAGAGATCTCCAGAACACCTTATTTCATTATTCAGTAGTGTTTTCTAATAGACCTGGAAATGAGTTGAATCTCAGATTCTGAGGGAAGACATGCAGTATAATTTTATGCAGTCTAATTTCAAATCTCACTTCATTAGCTAAGCTATTACATGAAATAAGCAAGTCATTTAACACATCTATGCCTAAGCAGTGCCATTGCATATAGTTTTACACTCATACAAGGGTACTACATCAAAAGCAGTCATTCTCACCAGGGGTAGTTTCACCTCTCAAGGAATATTTGGCAGTGTCTGGAGACATCTTTGGTAACCACAAGGAGAGGATACTACTGGTATCTAGTGGGTAGAAGCCAGAGAAGCTGCTAAACCTCCTACAGTACATAGGACAACCCCCACAATACCAATTTACAATGTCTGTACTGTAAAGTTGAGAAATTCTCATCTAAGAAGACACCATTCACATAGCCGCCATACATTTATTTATTTATCACTGCAGTTTTCTGTCAGATGACCTTAACATGTCTTTTTCTATCAAAATCAGCATATTACATAATTTCTGATTGATGAAAACAGAATATCTTAAAGGTACCTTGTAGACTAATGCCACCTTTGTGGCTTATCTTCTTTTACTGAATGATGAATGATAGAGTGGAGATTTTTCAGAAATAGACTTACATAGATTTCTTGTTTTATGTTTGGATTAATATGTTTCTCTTTTACCTCACAAAATAAACAATAGAAACTTGTGACACTGTTTTGTATATGTATAGCTTTGACACACTTTTTTAATTCCGATGAGCAAGCAACAAAATAAATAGAAAAGAAAAAATGGCGTCAGTGTAAGAACATCACATTTCTCATTGCGTTATTTTTCTCATACACTAAATTATGTTACATAGGTCTGGTTGTGATTTACTGTCTGTTAAATGCACTCACTGTTAGGATAAAAATACCCAAAAACATTTGAATTTCTCGTAAGAAATATTGGAATTAGAAGAAAACTATTTTAAAATAACAGTTGTTTTAATATTGTTGGGTACACCAACTCTTTAAAGTTAATGTTAATTTTTCCCACAAGTTCGTAGAGACAGCGTATTCAGCTTTTGTTAGTATTTTAAAGTATGGCATACATGTCTTAAGGAAAGAACAAGGTGACATTTCAGTAGCATTTTACTTAAATTTGTGCTTGTGTAGATTTTGTTACAAATCCTTCTACTTCATCTTATACCAAAAATTCACATTGCTAAATATTAGGAATGAGTTTGTCTTAGCCAATTTTAAGGAAATGAAACAATTTGAATTTTTACTTGTTAGGTTTGATATTAAACATTCTAAATTTTATTTTTAATTGTTATAATTTCATGAGAGGTTTGTTCATGTTCCTTAATTTGTAGAGTTCCTAATTGTCTTGAGTCTCTCGGGTACAGGCTTAAGGATTGATGAGTTATTAAGGAAAAGAATCTACCTGCTAAATCCCCATAAACCCCCAAGAGGGCCTCCATTTTCAGTAGAAGCTTAATGAAGGAGATAATAAAAAAGAGAAGACAACAGAATTACAGAGACTAAGTAAATATACTTATTTCCTTAAATGTACTTATTTAAATATATAAATAAATATAAGGAGCCGGGGGTGTGGTGGTACACACCTGTAGTCCCAGCTACTCAGGAAGCTCAGGAGGGATGATTGTTTGAGCCCAGGAGCTCAAGGCTGCAGTGAACTATGATCACGCCACTGCATTCCAGCCTGGGCAACAGAGTGAGACCTTAAAAAAATGTGAGTGAGTCTCTTTAAAAAAAAAAAGAAGAAATAAATACCGTATAAGAATACTTATGTCGGGTGCAGTGCTCGGGCCTATAATGACAGCACTTTGGGAGGCCAAGGTGGGTGGATCACCTGAGGTCAGCAGTTCAAGACCAGCCTGGTTCAATATGGTGAAACCCCATCTCTACTAAAAATACAAAAATTAGCCAGGCATGGTGGTGAGCACCTATAATCCCAGCTACTCAGGAGGCCGAGGCAGGAGAATTGCTTGAACTTGAAAGGTGGAGGTTGCAGTGAACCAAGTACGTGCCACTGCACTCCAGCCTGAGCGACAGAGTGAGATGCTGTCTCAAAAAACAAAAAAATACTTGTAGGTAACATAACTGATCATATTAAACCCTGTCTGTATCCTATCAAGATATAGTATTTAATCATTCAAAGTGGTATAGAAGAAGAAATTATTCAAGAAATGTCTTTAGTCTCTAAAGGGACATTAACATTAAATTGGTAGGTAAAAATCATTTCTCCAAATGTAATGTTTTTCATTTAAATTTCAGAATACTATTTTGTCTCAGTGTCATATTACATTTTTTTCCAAATTATTTACTTATGATTGGTTAATTATACTTCACATATGAAAGATATGTATAATTTTATACTTTTAGGGTGTCAATATATATAATCGATAACAGTATTGGTTTCTGAGACCTAGGTTTGTATCCTGGCTCTAACATGTACTAGCTAACTTTAGGCAAGTTATATAAATTCTCTGAGGCTCAGTTCCTTCGTTTGAAAAACAGAAATAATACTATCTCCAAAGGAGGTAGTGAGAACTAAAATAAATTATACATTTAAAGTACTTAGCACAATACTTGGCATATAATAACTTATGTTTATTATGTGACAGGCATTATGCTAAGGCACTTGAATTGTCTCATTTTATCTTTATAAAACCCTATGAGGGAAGTATTATTGTTATCCCCATTTTACAGATCAGAAAATTGAGGCTGAAAGAAATTTACTGATTTGCTCAAGTTCACATAGCTGGTAAGTCTAACTCTAGAGGGTGTACTTTTAACTAGGCTATACTGCCTGTCTAGCATGGTAGTTATTCATTTTACTATTCTAGTTATTCTACTTAAAATATTTAAAATTTACATTATCACATGTTTATATATTACATCAGTAGTCCATATGGGTCATGGTGGCCCTTTTTAATATAATCATAAAGATTATCTAAGGTGGTTCAAAAAATATGTATTTTAAGGAAATAAACTCTGTAGCGCATAGAATAAAAGCAAGCAAGAGTTTTCTGTGTAATAGTGTTTTAGTATTTAACAATCTGTTTCTAATTTGCAGGTTGGAGGTGCATTTGCTCCCCCTTTGAAAGATTTATGTAGATTCCTAAAAGAAAATTCAGAATATGGAGTAGCTCCTGAATGGGGAGATGTTGTTAAGCAATCTGTGAGTATTTTATGAATACTAACTTATACATTATTTTCAAATTAGGTGCCATTCAATTATATCTTAGATTAATTATAATTAATAAAATATTCCATGAACTTGTGAGAGCATTTTTTCAGTTCTCAATTTTTATTTTGCAGTACACGTTGCAAATTTCTCAGATGCTTCTCAGGTTAGAACAGAGAATCAATAAATAATGATTTGTTTTTACATTAACCTCTAAGATACCATTTGAATGATGCCACAAAGAGTAATCAAATATATGAGCAAATATATAAGGATAATTGAAAATAAACTAATAGTTCATTAAGATTCTGGAAAACTGTGCAATTTTTTTTTCTTTTTTTTTTTTTAAGACAGGATCTCTCTCTGTTGCCCAGGCTGGAGTGCAGTGGTACAATCTTGGCTCACTTCAACCTTTGCCTCCTGGGTTCAAGTGATTCTTATGCCTCAGCCTCCCAAGTAACTGGGACAACAGGTGCCACCAACACACCTGGCTAATTTTTTTATTTTTAGTAGAGATGATATTTCGCCATGTTGGCCAGGCTGGTCTTGAACCCCTGGCCTCAAGTGATCCACCCACCTCAGCCTCCCACTGTGCTAGGATTACAGGCCTAAGCCACCATTCCCAGCCTAGGCAACTATTTTAAAAACTATATCTTAGGCCTAGTGCAGTGGCTCACCCCTGTAATTCCAGCACTTTGGGAGGCCGAGGCGGGTGGATTACCTGAGGTCAGGAGTTCAAGACCAGCTGGCCAACACAGAGAAACCCTGTCTCTACTAAAAATACAAAAATTAGCCAGGCATGGTGTTGTGCACCTGTAGTCCCAGCTAAGGCTGAGGCAGGACAATCACTTGAACCCAGGAGGCAGAGGTTGCAGTGAGCCAATATTGCACCACTGCATTCCAGCTTGGGCAACAGAGGCAAGACTCCATCTCAAAAATAAATAAATAAATAAAATAAATTAGATCTTAGAAGAACATCTAAAAGGAGTAAAAGTTCACAGTATATTAAAAGCAGTAGTATTTAAGCTCTTGGGATAGTAAAGCCTACACATATGCTAATGGTCAATAATTAATAGGTATTATTCTTACAGGTCTCCAAATGGAAAGGGCAGGCTATAAAACTAAGTTCGGTGTGATTCTACTTTTTTGTTTCAGAAAGGGAGGTGGGGGGAATTATAGAATGTGTATAATTGCACAAGGAAAAAATAGAACACATACTGAAGTGTTAGCCATGGTTATCTCTGAATGATGAGTTGATGGATGATTTTTTTTTTTTAATTTTTTGTTGTGTTTTCTGCAGTGAACCCTGATGCCTTTGTAAAGAGAAAAAATAAGTTGATTCAATTCAAAACAAAATTAAACAATAGGCGAATGAGTCTTGTCTTAAACCACTATCTAGAACTGCACTGTCACAAACAGTAGCCCCTCAGTAGCCACAAATAGGCACATGTGGCTGTTGAGTACTTGAAATGTGAATTAACATTAACTGTAAAATACACAGTGGTTTTGGATTTTGAAGACTTTGTTGGAAAAAAAGAATGTAAAGTATCTCAATTTCTATAGATTACATATTGAAGTGACAATATTTGGATTATGTTCTATTAAATAGACTGTGTTACTAAAATTAATGTCACCTATTTCTGTTTTACATATTTTAAATGTGTCTCCTATAAAATTTTAAGTTACCTATATGGCTTACATTATATTTCTATTAGATAGTGCTGGTCCAGGGATTCTAAACTCCTAAAACTTCTGAGAGTTCTGGGACCCAGAAAATCATGGGAGAATTACATGAAAGTAGCATAGATTGTTCTCTGTTGTCCTGGACTTTATGGTTCCCAATCTGCAAGTGCTACTGCAGGTGATCTTACCCCCTTTGAGTATCCTTTTGAGCATGGCTCTATCTCCTTTATTCCCAAAGTGGCAGCAAAATAATTCATATGAAGCATCTTACTTTAACCTTTCACTTTCTCTATTCCTTCTTTATTGTTCTTTCCAGTTAGAAGGGAGCCACTTCTTTGGTCTTCTAGAACAAGCGATGATGTGAAACATGTAAGGGTTATGGAAGTACCCATGAAACAATTTTTTTGAACCTTGTATTTTCTAGAATTATACTACAATCTTATGTTTTACAGGATGGAGGAAGGCTAAAGACCTCTTTACTCACTTACTCTGTGATAAAATGAAAAGTGGAAGAGCTGTTTGAAGCTACCACTTATATAAAATTAGGTTATTGCTATTATAATTGATTATTTAATATCAGTACAGAATAAATTTACAAATAATTGCCTTTTTTCATGGTTATTTGTGTGATAAGCTAATAGCTCTTTATTCTCATGTAGGGATTATTAATGAATATATATTTCTTCCAGGGATTTCTTCCAGAAAGCATGTATGAACGTATTCTCACTGGTCCCGTGGTGAGAGAGGAAGTAAGCAGGCGGGGGAGACGGCCTAAAAGTGGAATTGCAAAGGCCACAGCAGCAGCAGCAGCTGCTGCATCTGCCACCAGTGTTTCAGGCAATCCTTTGTTAGCCAATGGATTACTTCCAGGTGTGGATCTCACAACTCTTCAGGCCTTACAACAAAACCTACAAAACTTGCAGTCACTGCAAGTAACTGCAGGGTTGATGGGAATGCCTACTGGCCTTTCTTCTGGAGGAGAAGCTAAAAACATGGCTGCTATGTTCCCCATGCTGCTGTCAGGAATGGCTGGATTACCAAATCTATTGGGCATGGGAGGACTCCTGACAAAGCCTACGGAATCTGGGACAGAAGACAAAAAGGGAAGTGACTCTAAGGAGTCAGAAGGAAAAAAAGAAAGGACAGAGAGCCAAAGTTCAGAGAATGGTGGAGAAAACTCTGTGTCAAGTTCTCCTTCCACGTCCTCTACTGCTGCATTAAATACAGCTGCAGCTGCCAACCCATTAGCTCTTAACCCACTATTACTATCTAATATACTTTATCCAGGGATGCTTCTCACTCCAGGCCTTAATCTTCATATTCCAACTTTGTCCCAGTCCAATACTTTTGATGTACAAAACAAAAACAAAAATAGTGACTTAGGCTCGTCTAAGTCTGTAGAAGTAAAGGAAGAAGATTCCAGAATTAAAGATCAGGAAGACAAAGGAGGAACTGAACCAAGTCCTCTCAATGAAAACAGCACAGATGAGGGTTCAGAGAAAGCTGATGCTTCATCTGGATCTGATAGTACATCATCGTCATCTGAGGATTCAGATTCTAGTAATGAAGACTGATTCCCAGACTCTGCACTTAAAATATGAATGAACTGATTTTGGATTTTTTCTTTAATAGTTAATTGTAAATACCCGAGTGTTGAGTGCATCAATAACTTACTGACCGAACATTTCAGTTATTTGTTTAGAAGTGCAAACTGCTTTCAGAGACGTTTTGCATGTAATATTTCTTAAGATTCATAAGTTTCTGAACTCGTATGTACTATCAAATACATAAAGGTGTAAAATTACAACAAAAGGCATTATAATTTTGTTGGGGGTTAATTTTATGAAAATTATGCTCAATAAGAGTTGTATATTTAATATATTTGCAGTGAACACAGAATACTTTATGCATATTACTGATTTAATTTGAATATAGTTTTACAGCCTCCTTGACACCTATAATTTACAGATCAAAACTCAGCAATAATTTGGGCAGCTAATGAATGTCATGAAAGCTGTAGAATCTACATCACCATCCATTGCTTTAATTACATGAAAATGCTCTAGTGTTGTGATGCACTGCTGATGTTTCCAATTCAGGTACAAGTATGTTTTAAAGAAGAAATAAGTTTCCCAATCAGCCAATTTAACTGGCTACCTGTTACCTCAGCTGAGTTAGTTTAGGAAGTTTACATTCGTTTCTAATTCTATACTTGTTTTCAGGGGTTTTTTAAACACATCCTATATATCATGTTAATCTGGCAAGAAATATGACTTGCTTTTTGCTGAGCTTAATTCAGATATCAGTAAAATTAAGTCATAAAATAATCATGTGTCATGTGACTTTGGCACCCTATAGACATACTTAGTTTTAACTTTTCAAAGTTTGGCCTCCTATTAGAAATAATCATGTCTCAGATGAGTAATGTCTGTTTCCAGGGTTCAGAAAAGGCAAACTCATGAAATGCCACTGAAAAGAACTTTCAACACAGCATACTTCATGTAAAAGAAATTGTTTGTTTGCTTTCTTTGTGTAGATTTCTATTTGTGTTTTATGTCATGGAAATATTCCAGAATTAACAGATAATAGTGGTAAAGTAATATGCAGATAGTCTAAATTCATTTTGAGTTTCTAGGTGTAAGCAGACAATGTTGCCCAGAATCAGTGTTGGGTTATCAGTTTATATTAAATATACTGAGTTGCCCATTTTGAAAATGCACTTTGAATAATCTCAAAAAGACGTACAAGTTATACCTACAAACCACAAAAGTGAAGCCCAAGGCTTCTGTTCAATTTCATAGAATGCTTTACCATGTAAAATTTGTCTGATATTTGATTTGTGATACAATTTCTCCTACTAAAGCTGCTATTATTCTGACAAGGTAGAGGTCCAGGTTCACCTTCATATATCATACATATTTAAAACAATTAGTACTGAATTGGACATAAAAATATTGACATTCTAAGGAGAGATATATGTTAGCATTTTTCTGGTACTCAAGTAAGTTAGTGGTAAAGTCTGCAAGGGTGTAAATTTAGGGGGAAAAAGTATCCCAGTTCTCTCCTGCAGAAAAAATACTTTCAGTATGTTTTGATAGAACTGTTGCTTTGTCATGAGTTAAGCAATTGTATCAGGTTTTCCAAGACCTTTACCAGTAAATTATGTTTCTGTATGTAAAATAACCCCTTATTAGAGAGACAGTGTTATATGTATTTACAAAATTATATAAGTTCCATTGGGATTGTATTGATTTTGTATTTTCCCAAAATAGTACTTTGAATTGATAGTCCTTTATGCAATGTCTTAGCAATAGTCTCTATGATGCCCATCCAGGAGAAGTGGGTAGTAATTCTTCATCATGAAAATGATATATTACATATTTAGTATCTTCCCTTTGCAGTATTGCACTTTTGTTTAACTAGAATACACCTGAGATAGCCAAAGTTTTTCAAACAGTTAACTTAGTTTGCCAGTGAAGTATTTCAACACCAACCACATTTCCCTTCCTCCCTCTAATTCTACCCACATGATCTTTATTCCTTCCTTTCCCCAATTTAAAAAAAAAAAAAAAAAGGAAAAAAAAATCTCTAGATCTTGTCACTAAAATCTAATTTATATCAAATTTATGAGAGAAAGTATTTTCCTAATTATGGTCAAATAAATTTGGTTAACATCCTAGTGATTCTCTTTCTATGTAATAAGGCAATTACAGTTTTCAAAGCATTAAGTCTAACATAACTTTAAACATTCTCTTAGGTTTCAAGACACTTCTATTTAATATTCATTGGGGAAAAGTTGTCCAGCTATCAGCTAAGAAAACACATGCAAATATGGTTGTGTAAAGTTAAGGGTTATAAGGAAAAAAAAATCAGTAGAATTACATAATACTAAAGTTGCAGTTGAAAGGATATCCAAGTATGTGTTGGTAGTTACTAAAGGAATTATAGCTGTTATTGCCTTGTATTTATAGACCTTGTTTCAGGTTTTATGATTCAAGTCTTAGTCCAATCTTTCTTTTGGACATTTGCAATATTTACCAGTTGTGTTTTGTGTAGTCTAAATTTGCTTTCTGTAGTTGAGCAAACGTCTTAAAAAGTCATTTGTAATTTATTAAATTACTTTCTATGATGTTCTATAGAGCAAATGGAAGTTTAATTATTTTTTATTAAACATATTCTTTGACTACCCATGATGTCAGCCTCTGTACATGAGAATACTTTTTAAAATTGAATTTTATATAGAATTTATCTTATTCTAGTTACAAAAGACACCATAGTTGTAAATCTTTAAAAGGAAAATATACCTTGGAAGAATTTTTAAAACAAAAATTGGCTATAATTTTATCCACAGTATTTTAAATGCTGTCAATTTTTCATTTTGATTTAATTTTATTAATATTGTTCATTGTTGATATTGGTGGTTGCGAAAAAAGAAAAAGCTGCTTCTTGGGCATTCAAATTATTAAACCCCAATTTTGCAGCCCAATCTCAACCTCATGCTGAACCTTAAGTATTATTTTCTTAAGTTTTTGGACTTTTAAAAAATTCAGAAATACTCAGAGATATACCTCACCTCTTTAAAGAAGTCCATTTTGGAAATCAATAATTATTTTTTTCCTTTAGTCTTAAGAGTGTTTCCTAACTCATTGCCATTGTTGGTAGTGTTCTTTGTAAACATTAAAGAAAATAGTTTTTCCTCTTATTTACAAAACTAAAACAGTGGAATCTCATACTCATTTAACCTGAACACATTCAACTACACTTTCATGTTTAGAAAACCTTGTCTTCATTTTTGTACAACATAACATATAAACACAAACCAACTGCTTCATCTAGTACTCACCCAGAGAAACAGTAGTCTGTTCCAGTGTTGGAGGAAGAATTGCCTATGTTGGACGTTTTTGAGAAGAGATACAATGTATAAAATGATGTATTCTGTTGTTTTGTGAGCTATATGAGAGAAAAGAGTGAATTTTTTTTTTAAAGATAAGGTCTTGCTCTGCCTCACCTAGGGTGGAGTGCAGTGGTGCTATCACAGCCCACTGCATCCTTGACCTGTTGGGCTCAAGCAATCCTCCCACCTCAGCCTCCTGAGTAGCTGAGAATACAGCATGCATCACCATAGCCAGCTAATTTTTCTATTTTTTGTAGAGATGGGGTTTTGCCATGTTCCCCAGGCTGATCTCAAACTCCTGGGCTCAAGCAGTCCACCCATCTCGGCCTCCCAAAGTGCTGGGATTACAGGCATGAGCCACCACACCCAGCCAAGTATGATTTTTGACTACACATAATATTCACTTTATACAATAAACTTAGAACTTAATCTCTACATAAGCTATTTACTTTAAAATTCAGAAAAGCACAAAAATATTTAAATCATCCATAAACTAAAACTACCCAGAGATAAACATTGTCAGTAATATACTCAATCTTCTGTATATCTATGTAATTTACAGGTAGTGGGTTGAGTAGTGTCATTCAGAAACTAATGTCAACCTAGAACCTGAGAATGTGGCCTTACTTTGGAAATCGGGTCTTGGCAAATGTAATTAGTTGTAGTCATGCAGGATTAGGGTGGGCCGTAAATCCAATGACTAGTGTCTTTAGAAGAAGAGCAGAAGATACTCAGAAACACTGGGAAGGCAGCTTTGTGATAAAGGAGACCAGAGGGATGTTCCTACAACTAGGGAACACCAAGGATTGCCAGCAACCACCGGAAGCTAGGAGAGAGGTAAGAAGCATTCTCCTTCATAGCTTCCAGAAAGAACCAACATTGCCAACACCTTGATTTGGGGTTTCTAACCTGAACTGTAAGAATAAATTTCTGTTGTTTTAAGTCACCTAGTTTGTGGTAATTTGTCAGGGCAGCCCTAGGAAACTGATAGCTTTTCATATTAACTCAATGTTTCATGCTACATAATTTCTACCTGCTGTAGACTTTGAAAAAGAAGAAAAAAAAACTTGGTGCACTGCCCTTAGTATACTGATCTATGTCAAATAAGAATCCTGCAATGTAATTTTTAATACATAGTATTGAATCATACAGATGTAATTTATTTAATCATTACTTTAAAATGGACATTTGGGGCCGGGCGCGGTGGCTCAAGCCTGTAATCCCAGCACTTTGGGAGGCCGAGACGGGCGGATCACGAGGTCAGGAGATCGAGACCATCCTGGCTAACACGGTGAAACCCTGTCTCTACTAAAAAAATACAAAAAACTAGCCGGGCGAGGTGGCGGGCGCCTGTAGTCCCAGCTACTCCGGAGGCTGAGCCAGGAGAATGGCATAAACTCGGGAGGCGGAGCTTGCAGTGAGCTGAGATCCGGCCACTGCACTCTAGCCCGGGCGACAGAGCAAGACTCCGTCTCAAAAAAAAATAAAATAAAATAAAATAAAATAAAATGGACATTTGGGTTTATGTAGACATTTTTGCATCCATCCCTAAATAATTTGCTTAATTCCTAGAACTGAAAATACTTCTCTGTTTTTAAGGATTTCAGCTTATGTTGCCACGTTTTATAATGAAGCTACTAGTAGCTATTTATACTAACATTAGAAGCATACTTTTTTTGCATGCTCACTCCCAAATCTTTACCAATGCTGTGTATTGTCTTTTTAAATAATCTTTGCCAAATTAATAGGCATAAATTACATTTTGATCTTTAAAATTAACTTATTGTTCTTTTTTCTTAGCTAAAAAAAGACATGCATATTATAAAAAATCCAAAGGGAGAGGGGAAGCACAAAGTAAAACCCCCATAATGCTGAAATTCAGAGATAATCATTAACCTTTGGGTAATTTTTCTTTGTATATACATAATATATATTTTAATAACAATGGAGTTATACCATACATACTATTTGTAACTACTTTTTTCATTGACTATATCATGACTATCTTTCCATGTCATTAAAGACTCTTCCACAACATTATTAAGGGCTTTCTAATATTCCAATATATAGATGTATTATAATTTAATACCCAATTATTAAACATTTAGATATATAATATTTCAGTTTGGGGCTATTAAGGTGTTTGTAGTTAAATATTTGCATATATTTATGACTCTTTCATTAAATATTTAGGCAGGAAATAGTTGTGTTTGAGTCTTAGAACCAGTAAGATTGTTCTATTTTATACCGCAACAGCAAAGCGAACAGGATATGTAGGATGCCTGCATTTATAATTAATTTAAATATACATTATGAATTATTCAGTTCATGTATATCATATATATGCATGATATATCACAGGCATTTTTTTCCTGTTTTGCATATTATGCAAACAGTAGATATAAGAAAACTGACTTTACTAATACCAGATAAATAGACTTTAAAACAAAAGAAAATTGCTAGAAATAAACATTTTATAATGATAGAAAAGGCCAATCTACCAGGAAAATATCACAATTATAAACATATATGCACCTAACAACAAAGCTGCACAATTCATGAAGCAAAAACTAACACAGTTGAAAGAAGAAATATACAATAAAACAAGAATAGTTGGAGACTTCAATATATCCTTTAGATAATGGATAATGTAACTTTCAATAATGGATAGAGCAACTAGGCAAAGAGTCAACAAGAAAACAGAAGACTTGAACAACACTGTAAACCACCTAAACCTAAAAGACATCTATTAAGCATTCCACTTAACAATAAAGGAATAGACATATTTCTAAAGCACACATGGAACATTTTTTAGGATGGACTATATGAAAGACCATAAAACAAATCTGAAATGTAAAAGGTTGAATCGTACAAAGTATGTTTTCCAAGCACAATAGAATAAAATTAGAATTCAATAATGAAGCTTAGAAATTCACAGTTATGTGGAAATTAAACAATATACTCTTGAATAACAAATGGGTCAAAGAAGAAATCTCAGGGGAAATTAGAAAACATCTTGAGAAGAATTAAAACAACATTGCAAAACATGAGATGCAACCAAAGCAGTGCACAGTGGGAAATCTATGTTAAGGAAAAAAGTCTCAAATCAACCTGACTTTCCACCTTAAGAAACTACAAAAAGAAGATCAATCTAAACACAAAACAAGCCAAAGTAAGGAAACAATAAAGATTTGAACAGTAATTACACAGAATAGAAAACAATAGAGAAAATAATAACAAAAGTTGATCATTTTTGAAAAAATCAATGCTATGGTTTGACTGTGTTCCTCAAATTCATATGTCGATTGGAGGTGAGGCCTTTGGAAAGTAATTAGGATTAGATAAGGTCATCAGGATGGGGCCCCCATGATAGGACTGATGGGTTTATAAGACTAGAGAGACCTAAGCTGACATAGCTGACATGTTCTTGCCCTCTTGCCATGTTATGAAGCAACAAGAAGACCCTGATCAGATGCCAGTGTGATGCTCTTAAACTTCCCAGCCTCCACACCTACAAGACATAAATTTCTTTTGTTATAAATTAACCATTCTGTGGTATTTTGTATAGTAACAGAAAATGGACTAAGGTAATCAACAAAGTGACAAAACTTCAGACTGATCAACAATAAGAAAAGACTCAAATTACTTGAATCAAAAATGAAAGAAGAGACATTCCTACTGACCTTACAGGAACATAAAGGATCATGAGGGAATATTATGAACAAGTGAATGCCAACAGATTAGATAACCTAGATGAAATGAACAAATTCCTAGAAAGACGCTACTGAAATTAAGTCAAAAAGAAATACAAAGTCTGAATAGAATTACAGTAAGTAAAGAGATTTAATTACTAATTAAAAGCAAGCTTCCCTTGAACCTTTTGTAGTTTATGAGCCTGATGATTGGGTGTTCACACATATATGTGACATGTGACCCCTTGAACCTTGTTACCACGTGGGCGCATTACCCATCTGACATGAAAAAAAAGCAGCTTCCCGTAAAGAAAATCTGTGTCTTCACTGGAGAAAAAGTTAACACCTATTCACGAACTCCTGTAAAAAAAAGAAACAGGAAGTGCTCCCCTACTTGTTTTATGAGGTCAATATTACCCTGATACCAAAAGTAGACAAAGACATTGCAAAACAACTGCTGTCCAACATTCCTTGGCTATAGGCTCAAACAAAATGCCGGCAAACTGAATCCAGCAGCATATGAAAAGGACTATACATCACAGCCAAGCTGGATTTATTCAAGAAATGCAAGGTTGATCGATGTATGAGAATTAATCAATGTGATATTAATAGAATAGAAAACACATGATTACCTCAACAGACGCAGAAAAATAATTCACAAAATCCAGTACCCTTTCATGATTAAAAAATAGAAAAAAAATTCAACAACTAGAATTAGAAGACAATTTCCTCAACCTGATAAAAGACATCTATGTAAAACCCACAACAAATACCATCCTTAATGGTGAAAGACTGAATATTTTCTCCTAAGTCAAGAACAAGACAAAGATGTTCAATCCTGCTACCTTTATTCAACATTCTTTTGAACGTTCTGCCCAGGACAATAAGGCAAGGAAAAGAAAAAAAGACATGCAGATGGGAAAAGGAAGTAAAAATATATCTGTTTCAGATGATATGATCTTGTATATAGAAAATCTTAAGGAATGTACTAAAAAAACAGAAAACATTATTACTAGAGAACTAATAAACAAGCTTAGCAAGGTTGCTGAATATTACAGCAATATACAAATATCCATCGTATTCCCAGCTGGCTTCTTTGCAGAAATTGACCATTGTATCCTAAAATTCACATGGAAATACAAGGGAGTCAGAAATAGACAAAACAATTTTTTAAAAAGAACAAAGTTGGAGTAGTCACACTTCCTGATTTCAAAACTTACTGCGGGTGGGGGGGGGGGGCGGGGAGTCGGAGCAAGATGGCCGAATAGGAACAGCTCTAGTCTCCAACTCCCAGCGTGAGCAACACAGAAGACCAGTGATTTCTGCATTTTCAACTGAGGTACTGGGGTCATCTCACTGGGGAGTGCCAGACAATTGGTGCTGGTCAGCTGCTGCAGCCTGACCAGCGAGAGCTGAAGCAGGGGGAGGCATCGCCTCACCTGGGAAGCACAAGGGGGAAGGGAATCCCTTTTCCTAGCCAGGAGAACTGAGACACACAACACCTGGAAAATCGGGTAATTCCCACCCCAATACTGCGCTTTAAGCAAAGGGGCACACCAGGAGATTATACCCACATCTGGCCGGGAGGGTCCCACGGCCACGGAGCCTCCCTCATTGCTAGCACAGCAGTCTGCGATCTAACCGAAATGGCAGCAGCGAGGCTGGGGGAGGGGCGCCCGCCATTGCTGAGGCTTAAGTAGGTAAACAAAGCCACTGGGAAGCTCGAACTGGGTGGAGCTCACAGCAGCTCAAGGAAACCTGCCTGTCTCTGTAGACTCCACCTCTGGGGCCAGGCCACAGCTAAACAACAAAAGGGGAAGCAGCAGAGGCCTGTGCAGACGCGAACGACTCTGTCTGACAGCTTTGAAGAGAGCAGTGGATCTCCCAACACGGAGGTTGAGATCTGAGAACGGACAGACTGCCTGCTCAAGTGGGTCCCTGATCCCTGAGTAGCCTAACTGGGAGACATCCCCCACTAGGGGCAGTCTGACACCCCACACCTCACAGGGTGGAGTACACCCCTGAGAGGAAGCTTCCAAAGTAAGAATCAGACAGCTACACTCGCTGTTCAGCAATATTCTATCTTCTGCAACCTCTCTGCTGATACCCAGGCAAACAGGGTCTGGAGTGGACCTCAAGCAATCTCCAACAGACCTACAGCTGAGGTTCCTAACTATTAGAAGGAAAACTATCAAACAGGAAGAACACCTATACCAAAACCCCATCAGTACGTCACCATCATCAAAGACCAGAGGCAGATAAAACCACAAAGATGGGGAAGAAGCAGGGCAGAAAAGCTGGAAATTCAAGAAATAAGAGCGCATCTCCCCCTGCAAAGGAGCGCAGCTCATCGCCAGCAACGGATCAAAGCTGGTCAGAGAATGACTTTGACGAAATGAGAGAAGAAGGCTTCAGTCCATCAAACTTCTCAGAGCTAAAGGAGGAATTACGTACCCAGCGCAAAGAAACTAAAAATCTTGAAAAAAGAGTGGAAGAATTTATAGCTAGAATAATTAATGCAGAGAAGGTCATAAATGAAATGACAGAGATGAAAACCATGACATGAGAAATACGTGACAAATCCACAAGCTTCAATAACCGACTCGATCAACTGGAAGAAAGAGTATCAGCGATTGAGGATCAAATGAATGAAATGAAGCGAGAAGAGAAACCAAAAGAAAAAAGAAGAAAAAGAAATGAACAAAGCCTGCAAGAAGTATGGGATTATGTAAAAAGACCAAATCTACGTCTGATTGGGGTGCCTGAAAGTGAGGGGGAAAATGGAACCAAGTTGGAAAACACTCTTCAGGATATCATCCAGGAGAACTTCCCCAACCTAGTAGGGCAGGCCAACATTCAAATTCAGGAAATACAGAGAACGCCACAAAGATACTCCTCCAGAAGAGCAACTCCAAGACACATAATTGCCAGATTCACCAAAGTTGAAATGAAGGAAAAAATCTTAAGGGCAGCCAGAGAGAAAGGTCGGGTAACCCACAAAGGGAAGTCCATCAGACTAACAGCAGACCTCTCGGCAGAAACTCTCCAAGCCAGAAGAGAGTGGGGGCCAATATTCAACATTCTTAAAAAAAAGAATTTTAAACCCAGAATTTCATATCCAGCCAAACTAAGTTTCCTAAGTGAAGGAGAAATAAAATCCTTTACAGATAAGCAAATGCTTAGAGATTTTGTCACCACCAGGTCTGCCTCACAAGAGACCCTGAAGGAAGCACTAAACATGGAAAGGAACAACCGGTCCCACCCATTGCAAAAACATGCCAAAATGTAAAGACCATCGAGGCTAGGAAGAAACTGCATCAACTAACGAGCAACATAACCAGTTAATATCATAATGGCAGGATCAAGTTCACACATAACAATATTAACCTTAAATGTAAATGGACTAAATGCTCCAACTAAAAGACACAGACTGGCAAACTGGATAAAGAGTCAAGACCCATCAGTCTGCTGTATTCAGGAGACCCATCTCACATGCAGAGACACACATAGGCTCAAAATAAAGGGATGGAGGAAGATCTACCAAGGAAATGGAGAACAAAAAAAAGCAGGGGTTGCAATCCTAGTCTCTGATAAAATAGACTTTAAACCATCAAAGATCAAAAGAGACAAAGAAGGCCATTACATAATGGTAAAGGGATCAATTCAACAGGAAGAGCTAACTATCCTAAATATATATGCACCCAATACAGGAGCACCCAAATTCATAAAGCAAGTCCTTAGAGACTTACAAAGAGACTTAGACTCCCATACAATAATAATGGGAGACTTCAACACTCCACTGTCAACATTAGACAGATCAACGAGACAGAAAGTTAACAAGGATATCCAGGAATTGAACTCGTCTCTGCACCAAGCGGACCTAATAGACATCTATAGAACTCTCCACCCCAAATCAACAGAATATACGTTCTTCTCAGCACCACATCACACTTATTCCAAAATTGACCACTTCCATTTAATTGGAAGTAAAGCACTCCTTAGCAAATGTAAAAGAACAGAAATTATAACAAACTGTCTCTCAGACCACAGTGCAATCAAACTAGAACTCAGGACTAAGAAACTCAATCAAAACCACTCAACTACATGGAAAATGAACAACCTGCTCCTGAATGACTACTGGGTACATAACGAAATGAAGGCAGAAATAAAGATGTTCTTTGAAACCAATGAGAACAAAGATACAACATACCAGAATCTCTGGGACACATTTAAAGCAGTGTGGGGGGGAAAATTTATAGCACTAGATGCCCACAAGAGAAAGCAGGAAAGATCTAAAATTGACACTCTAACATCACAACTAAAAGAACTAGAGAAGCAAGAGCAAACACATTCAAAAGCTAGCAGAAGGCAAGAAATAACTAAGATCAGAACAGAACTGAAAGAGATAGAGACACAAAAAACCCTCCAAAAAATCAATGAATCCAAGAGCTGGTTTTTTGAAAAGATCAACAAAATTGATAGACTGCTAGCAAGACTAATAAAGAAGAAAAGAGAGAAGAATCAAATAGATGCAATAAAAAATGATAAAGGGGATATCACCACCAACCCCACAGAAATACAAACTACCAGCAGAGAATACTATAAACACCTCTATGCAAATAAACTAGAAAATCTAGAAGAAATGGATAATTTCCTGGACACTTACACTCTCCCAAGACTAAACCAGGAAGAAGTTGAATCCCTGAATAGACCAATAGCAGGCTCTGAAATTGAGGCAATAATTAATAGCCTACCAACCAAAAAAAGTCCAGGACCAGAAGGATTCACAGCCAAATTCTACCAGAGGTACAAGGAGGAGTTGGTACCATTCCTTCTGAAACTATTCCAATCAATAGAAAAAGAAAAGAGGGAATCCTCCCTAACTCATTTTACAAGGCCAACATCATCCTGATACCAAAGCCTGACAGAGATACAACAAAAAAAGAGAATTTTAGACCAATATCCCTGATGAACATCGATGCAAAAATCCTCGATAAAATACTGGCAAACCAAATCCAGCAGCACATCAAAAAGCTTATCCACCATGATCAAGTGGGCTACATCCCTGGGATGCAAGGCTGGTTCAACATACACAAATCAATAAACGTAATCCAGCATATAAACAGAACCAAAGACAAAAACCACATGATTATCTCAATAGATGCAGAAAAGGCCTGTGACAAAATTCAACAGCCCTTCATGCTAAAAACTCTCAATAAATTCGGTATTGATGGAACGTATCTCAAAATAATAAAAGCTATTTATGACAAACCCACAGCCAATATCATACTGAATGGGCAAAAACTGGAAGCATTCCCTTTGAAAACTGGTACAAGACAGGGATGCCCTCTCTCACCACTCCTATTCAACATAGTGTTGGAAGTTCTGGCTAGGGTAATCAGGAAAGAGAAAGAAATAAAGGGTATTCAGTTAGGAAAAGAAGAAGTCAAATTGTCCCTGTTTGCAGATGACATGATTGTATACTTAGAAAATGCCATTGTCTCAGCCCCAAATCTCCTTAAGCTGATAAGAAACTTCAGCAAAGTCTCAGGATACAAAATCAATGTGCAAAAATCACAAGCATTCTTATACGCCAGTAACAGACAAACAGAGAGCCAAATCATGAATGAACTCCCATTCACAATAGCTTCAAAGAGAATAAAATACCTAGGAATCCAACTTACAAGGGATGTGAAGGACCTGTTCAAGGAGAACTACAAACCACTGCTCAGTGAAATAAAAAAGGGCACAAACAAATGGAAGAACATACCATGCTCATGGATAGGAAGAATCAATATTGTGAAAATGGCCATACTGCCTAAGGTAATTTATAGATTCAATGCCATCCCCATTAAACTACCAATGACTTTCTTCACAGAATTGGAAAAAACTGCTTTAAAGTTCATATGGAACCAAAAAAGACCCCGCATTGCCAAGACAATCCTAAGCCAAAAGAACAAAGCTGGAAGCATCATGCTACCTGACTTCAAACTATACTACAAGGCTACAGTAACCAAAACAGCATGGTACTGGTACCAAAACAGAGATATAGACCAATGGAACAGAACAGAGTCCTCAGAAATAATACCACACATCTACAGCCATCTGATCTTTGACAAATCTGACAAAAACAAGAAATGGGGAAAGGATTCCCTATTTAATAAATGGTGCTGGGAAAATTGGCTAGCCATAAGTAGAAAGCTGAAACTGGATCCTTTCCTTAGTCCTTATACAAAAATTAATTCAAGATGGATTAGAGACTTAAATGTTAGACCTAAAACCATAAAAACCCCTAGAAGAAAACCCAGGGAATACCATTCAGGACATAAGCATGGGCAAGGACTTCATGTCTAAAACACCAAAAGCAACAACAACAAAAGCCAAAATTGACAAATGGGATCTAATTAAACTAAAGAGCTTCTGCACAGCAAAAGAAACTACCATCAGAGTGAACAGGCAACCTACAGAATGGGAGAACATTTCTGCAATCTACTCATCTGACAAAGGGCTAATATCCAGAACCTATAAAGAACTCAATCAAATTTACAAGAAAAAAACAACCCCATCAAAAAGTGGGCAAAGGATATGAACAGACACTTCTCAAAAGAAGATATTCATACAGCCAACAGACACATGAAAAATGCTCATCATCACTCGCCATCAGAGAAATGCAAATCAAAACCACAATGAGATAACATCTCACACCAGTTAGAATGGCAGTCACTAAAAAATCAGGAAACAACAGGTGCTGGAGAGGATGTGGAGAAATAGGAACAATTTTACACTGTCGGTGGGACTGTTCAACCATTGTGGAAAACAGGATCTAGAACTAGAAATACCATTTGACCCAGTCATCCCATTACTGGGGATATACCCAAAGGATTATAAGTCATGCTGCTATAAAGATACATGCACACGTATGTTTATTGCAGCACTATTTACAATAGCAAAGATTTGGAATCAACCCAAATGCCCATAAGTGACAGATTGGATTAAGAAAATGTGGCACATATACACCATGGAATACTATGCAGCCATAAAAAAGGATCAGTTTTTGTCCTTTGTAGGGACACATCTGCTCCCCTGCCCCAGCAGTTTCCTCTGCTCACTCTCATCACCTTTCCTGCTCCCAGGCTCGCCTGGTCATGTGTCCTTCACTATCCTCTGAGTCTCCCTCTTTCCAAGCCACCTCCACTGTACTTGACACACTCTCCCTTAAGACACCAAAGTACACAAGCTCAAGTCCCTGCACCTCACCTTTACTCCCAGACGTGGGAGGGAGATGACATGAAGACCCAAACACCACTTGGCAAGAGATCTGGGGTGTGTAGAGGGGCAGATCTGAGCTTGTAGAAGCTCCAGGGGCTCCCTGCTGGAAGCTGCATTGAAGCTGGCTATTGAATGTGGCTCTGAGCTGAGAGCTCTTCTTGAAGCTCCAGACCAGGAGCCAGCTGCCAGTTGGAGCCCTCTATTTGGTGCCTCAGAGAAACCTTGCACTCTGTAGGTCTAACTCTGAACCCAGAAAATCCCCCCATCTCAGCCCTGTCTCTTAGGGAAAGCACCACCTCAGACCCAGTTCTGCACCAAACCTACATTTGAGTCATGGGGCTCCTGCCCTGCACTGTGAGCACTCTGGATGAGCCAGTGCCGAGGGGGAAAGAGCTCTGAATGCCAAGCCAAAACATGAGTTTCAACTCTACCTCCAGCTCTGAGAGCTGTGGGTGGGAAGGGCCCTAGTCCAGTTTGCTGTAGAAAGACCAGTCTGAGGCTGGGCGCGGTGGCTCAAGCCTGTAATCCCAGCACTTTAGGAGGCCGAGACAGAGGTCAGGAGATCAAGACCATCCTGGCTAACACGGTGAAACCCCATCTCTACAAAAAAATACAAAAAATCTAGCTAGGCGAGGTGGCGGGTGCCTGTAGTCCCAGCTACTCGGGAGGCTGAGGCAGGAGAATGGCATAAACCCAGGAGGCGGAGCTTGCAGTGAGCTGAGATCTGGCCACTGCACTCCACTCGACTCCATCGAGACGGAGCTCTCCCTGGCCCAGTGCATCAGCGTGGTAGGTGCAGAGGGAACCTGTGGCTCAGGCTCAGGTGAAGAGGCAGCTCATGCCCAAGCCCCAAGCAATCAATATCCAGAGGAATGAAATGACTAGAGTTGACTTAGACTCATCAATACAGGGCGGGGAGGCTGGAGGAGAGTCCATGAGGTTTATAGGTATCCAATATTTAATGAGGTCATGGTTTTGTTAACAAGAAAGAAATGAGGGTGGGAGCGGGATCACCACTGGCTAGGCAACCAATGGGCCTGCATAAACTCTGCTCCGCTGAGTCTCCAGCACAACCATAAGCTCCTCCTCCTCATCCTCCCAGCCCCGCCCTACTCTCTCCCCCAGCTTGCTCAGCAGGTGACCTTACAGTCTCCCTATTTATTGGGGGAAATAAGAACCAGACTTGGGGAGCTGACGGGTACAGAGACCCAGGTGTAGTGGCGGGACCACAGGCAGTGCAGCACCTACTGAGCCAGGTGGGTAAGGGTGTGGAGAGTGGGCATGGCTGCTGCAGGCATGGAAAGGAGGCGCAGATGGCGGCTCTCCCAGGGACCATTGTCAGGGTCTCCATGTGTGGATGTGTGCAGAGGTGGGGGTGCTGAGGAGGAAGGAGGTGCAGGGAATTTCTCATCTTCTCTCTACTGCCTCTGAGTTGGAGATGACAGAGGGAGCCATGGCCCACTATAAACTAACACAATGTCCCCACCCACAGGGCTAGAAGCCCTCCCCTGGAGGCAGCTCTGAGAGGAGCAGTCACAAGTGAAGAGTGCCGGATGCTTGTGTCCTGCAGGGGGAAGGAGGTCACCAAGGTGGCTGCTGCCTTCTGACACACCAGCCTCTCTCTCTAGCATGGGGGCCCGCACACACCCAGCCTGTCAAACCTACAGACCCCAAGAAGGCTTTGGCCAAATTAATGAGCGACTCCCTCTCCCAGGAGGAAGCACAACTGAAGGATGTGGAAGGCAGTAGAGTTGTGTGTACTCCACTCACTCTCTCCACAGTTGGACCGGAAAGAAGGGGGCTTTCAGCCAGGCTCACCCAGGCTGGGGTCTGAGTGTCACTGTCCAGCTATTGGCTTCTTGCTTAATGGGTGAGCCCAGCCGATCCTGTGCAGTTGCCACCCTAGTGAGGGTGAACAAGCAGGCGAGTTCCATTTCTGAAAGCGTGGGCATACAGTAAATATTAGGCTGTGGGCTGCTGGGCCAGGAAGGGGTGTTTATTTTTCAGGGTTTATTTATCTATTGACTTGATGAGGGAGGGTTGTAGGTACAACCAGTTTAAAGATGGAAATTTTGAGAGAGCAGGCAGGGATTTAGTGCTGGGTAAAGCAAGCAGGCTTGTCAAAGCAGCTGTTTTGGGGAGGCCAGAATCCTGTACCAATGTCCTCAGCATGTTCATCAGCTGCTGGGGGAGTGCCAGATAGGATTAAAGCACAGAAGTTTCTGGATGACAGAAATGTTCTATATATTCAAAGGGGGTGGGTTACATGGGTAATGCATTTGTTAAAACTGATCAAAATGTAAACCAGATCTGTGCATTTCACTGAATATAAATTATGCCTCAAATTAAAAACATGTTTTAAAAGACAGATGGGCTGGATGCAGTGGCTCACGCCTCTAATCCCAGCACTTTGGGAGGCTGAGGCAGGCAGATCACTTGAGTCAGGAGCTCGAGACCAGCCTGGAAAAGATGGTGAAATCCTGTCTCTATTAAAAATATAAAAATTAGCCAGGCATGGTGGCACATGCCTGTAATCCCAGCTACTCAGGAGGCTGAGGCAGGAGAATTGCTTGAACCTAGGAGGCGGAGGTTTCAGTGAGTAGAGATCATGCCACTGCACTACAGCCTGGGTGACAGAGCAAGAATCCATCAAAAAAAAAAAAAAAAAAAAAAAAGACAGATGAAGGTTTTCAACTTTCACTAAAGGCAGAGTAGCTTTTTACAGATTAGCCTCCCCACAAGAGCAGTTAGAAAAACTGGACAAAAATGTGCCCCAGCAAAAACAATTGTTTGAAGGTAATTGGAGACCTCAGCCAGGACTTGCGTGACCAGTCCTAGGAGGTGACCCTGAGAGTCTGTAGCGCTTTTCCCACATTTGGTGATTGGTAAACAGTAGAGGACTAAGAGGCTGAGAAAGTGAGTGTGAAGTTGTAGTTAACAGGCTGGAAAGCCTAGCTGAATGTTTGGCACTCTCACAGGCTGAAATGACCTAATGAGAATTTGGGTCCCAGTAAGGAGATGGGACCCTGGAAGGGCCACCCCTAGGAGTCCAAGTGAATAAAAAATAGACCACCCATCACAAAAACTAAAACCTTGAACCAGCTTAGTCCCAAACTAGATGAAGGTGATCTGCCCTTACTCCAATTGTGTGCCATAAAGTCAAAGTCAATACTCTCTGGAGGCAGGTAAAAGTGTACTAGGAAATGCCATAAGACAAGACAGGACTAAATGAGAAAGACCAAGAAAAAAACCAACAGAAACATACATGTAAGGAAGAAACTATTTTTTTTTTTTTTTTTTGGAGACGGAGTCTCGCTCTGTCACCCAGGTTTGAGTGCAGTGGCACGATCTCAGCTCATTGTAACCTCTGCCTCCCAGGTTCAAGCAATTCTCCTGCCTCAGCCTCCCAAGTAGCTGGGATTACAGGCATGTGCCACCACGCCTGGCTAATTTTTGTATTGGTCAGGCTGGTCTTGAACCCCTGACCCCTGACATTCACCTCCGCCTCCCAAATTGCTGGGATTACAGGCGTGAGCCCTTGCACCTGGCCAGTATTTTGCCACAATTTAAAATAAAAACTTTTTTTTTTTTTTCTCAGGTTTGTGCTCAGACAATATTCTAAACAGTCACATGGCAGCTTACTCTTCTCCAGGCCTTGCTGCCACCTTTTAGATGTTTATGATCTTTGCCTTCTTGTGGTCTCCTCAGTAGAAGAACGGCATGCAGGGGTTGCTGTAAAGATCTTTGGAGGGAGAAAGGCAGGGCACTCAGCACCGTGCAAGCCCTCCCTTGCTCCTACCTGACCACCTCACCCAAAGGCTCTACTCACCACCCTGCTTGTCGGCAGCTCCAAGCTCCTGAGGGATTGGGGTCCCTGGTGCGGACTCATCAGCAGGGTTCTGGGCAGCTGCCTGCAATCCGCCATGCCCCTGGTTACGGTCACTCACAAGCGGAAACACCAGCTCCACCTGGAGGGAAAGGTGGTCTGTTGCCACGCCCATGCCCGCACCCACCTCCACCCCCACCCCTGCAGAGGTGTTGCATGTCTTAGAGGGTCCAGAGAAATCAGAAGGTGGGAAACCAAGAGCATAAGGGGGTCTAGGAGGGACCACCAAGGCAGGCAGCAAAGGAGGGGCAGGAAGAGTCAGGCTCACCATGGCCTCCTGGCTCTCCAGTTCCTCTGGGATGCTTGGCATGGGCCCAGGTGCCTCCTCCTCCACCTCCTCCCTGTCCAGTCCATCTCCTGTAGGGGGTTGCCAGAGGGGTCCTCAGACAACGCAACAAAGGAGGTAACAGTGGGCCCACCTCTGCCCCCACCCTCACTGTGCAACCCTGGGCCAGCCCCTCCCCAGAGGGAAATCAGCAGCTGTTCTTTATTTTATTTTTTTGGAAGAGACAACGTCCCCCTGTGTTGCCCAGGTGCAGTCCCACTACCAATCAACACAGGAGTTCTGACAGGCTCCATTTCCCACCTGGGCCAGTTCACCCATTCAGAGGCAACCCTGGTGGTACCCACTCCCAGGAGGTCACCATATCTATGCCGAACTTAGTGTGGATACCCGGTAGGCATAACGACCAACTGTTCTAAAGAGCTCTTCCAACTCCTCAATCCTACGCTGCTCACAGTCTCCCCTTCTTCCTGGAGCTCTCTCCTCTTCCTCTGAGCGGTCTCCCATACCTTCCCCAGCGAAAGCCATGAGGCTCAACTGGGCCTGCAGCTGCTGGTTCTGCTGGATGGCAGCTTCCAGGTGTTCCTAAGAGGCCAGCAAAGAGTGAGAAGGCACGGAGGTTGCCAGGTTGTCGCCCTCGGGGCCCCACCCTCATCAACTCCCTCAACTGGGTCTCCTACAACTATTGGTGGGCCATCTCGGCCACCACTTTGCCCTGAGCTTCCTGCTGCTGCTGCTGGGCAGTGCCTCCTTCTTAGAGGCCAGCTGCTGATAGGCAGCCACGTACTGCTGCAGGTGACCCAGGTAATGGTCTCGCTGCTGCTGCAGACTCTGAGCCTCTTGGCTCTTCAGCTCTACCTGCAGGATAGATGTCAGGGTAGCTAGTGGCTGGCTTCCAGATTCTAGGCCCATAAACAGGGTAACGAGAGCACTGTGGGACTCTGTCGCCTGCCCAGGTCCCTGGCCCCTTCCTCCAGGCCTAAGTGACTGCCTCCCTTGCCTAGAGGCCCACGCCTCCCTCCCCAGCCTCAAATCTCACACCCTACCTCCCACCATTCAAACTGTAGGCCACATACTGGTGGAAAAGCAGAGGGAGCCGACCACCATCTGCTAATTTGTGGTGAGGTCATTCTGTATGATCTCCATGGTTTGCACATGCCTCCACCTGCTCCCCCCAGAGCTCAGCCTTCCGCCCTAGCTCCCCCAGCCTCTCGTCCAGCTCCTGCAGCTTCACCTCCTGCTCCTGCATCTTCTCCTCCTGCTCCTGCAGCCTCACTTCCTGCTCCCACATCTTCTCCTCCTGCCTCTGCATCTTTTCCTCCTGTTCCCGAATCTTCTCCTGCTCCCACATCTCCTCCTCCTGCTCCCGCATCTTCTCCTCCTGCTCCCACTGCTTCTCCTCCTGCCTCCACATTGTCTCCTCCTGCTCCCACATCTTCTCCTCCTGCTCCCACAGGTTCTCCTCCTGCCTCCACATCTTCTCCTCCTGCTCCCGCATCTTCTCCTCCTGCTCCCACAGGTTCTCCTCCTGCCTCCACATCTTCTCCTCCTGCTCCTTCTTCTCCTGCTCCTGCATCATCTCCTCCTGCTCCCACAGCTTCTCCTCCTGCCTCCACATCTTCTGCTGCTCCCATATCTTCTCCTCCTGCTCATGCATCTTCTCTTCCTGCCTCCACATCTTCTCCTCCTGCTCCCGTATTTTCTCCTCCTGCTCATGCATCTTCTCCTCCTGCTCCCGTATCTTCTCCTCCTGCTCCCGTATCTTCTCCTCCTGCTCCCGCAGCTTCTCCTCCTGCTCCTGCAGCTTCTCCTGCCTCCACAACTTCTCCTCCTGTTGCTGGTTCATGTGGTTCCACAACTCGTTCTCTTCCACCCGGGCTTGGAGCTTTGCTGCCACACTCTCCAGCTCCTTACCCAGGTAGTCAGCATCCGCCTGCAGCTGCTGCTGGAATAGTGAAAGTGTTGGTTTGAACCTCAGAAGGAAGAAGACTCATGAGCTAGCCATATAAATGTAATCTATAAAATAATGGTTTTCATCCATAATCCTTTAAAAAATATTTTTTTAAGCCCTAACTCTGAGATTCTGATTCCCCAGGCAGGACCCCAATTTGTAGATTTTTAGCACACTCTAGAGGATTCTATGCAGGACCAGAACAAGGACCCAAATTTTTGAGCTCTTGGCTGGACCTCCCCATAACCTGCATGATCCCTAGACCAAGGTCCCAGCCGGATGGGGCTCCCACAACCCCCAGGGCTGCAGCCACTCACCTGTGGCAGTAGGAGCTTGGCCCTCTCCAGTTTCCTTTTTAGCTCCTTTACGTTAAGCTGGATCTCAGACTTTTCAGATTCTACAAGTCGAAGTTTTTCTTGCAGTTCGGCATTTTTCTCCTTCAGCTCCTCATCGGTTATGCTATGGCCAGAGGCAGTAGAGAAAGGAATGAACGAAGAACAGAAAGGACCGCTTTGGTGATCAACCCTCTACTTTTGCCCCACAACCACAGAACTGTGGCATTGGAAGGCACCCCAGGAATTAAAAGTCCCAGGTGGCAGGCCAGAGAGAAGACATGAGTTGCCTGAGGCTACCCATGAGTCAGTGGCACAGCTGGCACTAGAGCTTCCCTGCACACACATGAAAACCTGTATGAGCCTCTCACCATGCTCACCTGTACCCCCCACCTCCCAGCACACCACCCACGCTAAGGGCCTCCAGACCTCCCATCCCACCTTCCCCCATCCTGCGTGTTTCTGTACAGCTCCAAACTCAGAGCGTCCCTCTCCTTTGTTAACTCCTCAATGTACTGCAAATAGAGAAAGGTAAAGTCAGGACACAGCAGGCAGAGGAGCAGCTGGCCAACCAGAAACAACAGCTGTAGTGACTACTCCACAGTAACACTTCCTCACTCCCAATCACACCTGACATGTTCGCAAGGCATTTCCAAGCCCATGGTCTCATTTGTTTTTCTTTCTTTCTTTTGTTTCTTTCTTTTCTTTTTGTTTTCTTTTTTGTTTTGTTTTTTGTTTTTTGAGGCAGAGTTTCACTCTTGTTGCCCTGGCTGGAGTGCAATGGCACAATCTTGGCTCACCACACCCTCTGCCTCCTGGGTTCAAGCGATTCTCCTGCCTCAGCCTCCAAGTAGCTGGGATTACAGTCATGTGCCACCACACCCAGCTAATTCTGTATTTTTAGTAGAGATGGGGTTTCTCCATATTGGTCAGTCTAGTCTTGAACTCCTGACCTCAGGTGATACGCACACCTCAGCCTCCCAAACTGCTGGTATTACAGGCATGAGTCAGAGCACCGGCCCTCATTTGTTTTTCAAAGAACTCAGTAAAGGTGGAAGAGACAGGGAAAGAGATTGAATTTATAGCTGGCTAACAGGGGCCCAGAGAGATCAGATAATATTGCTATTGTTATTACTGTTATTGCTACCACTGTTGGAACCTTTTCTGAGTGCTTCACCAGGCACTGTGCTAACAGTCCGATTTAATCCTCACAACCTCCATAGGAGACTGAAGGGGTGGCCTGCCCCTCCACACCTGTGGGCGTTTCTCGTTAGGTGGAACGAGAGACTTGAGAAAAGAAATGAGACACAGAGACAAAGTATAGAGAAAGAAAAAGTGGGCCCAGGGAACCGGCGCTCAGCATACAGAGGACCCACGCTGGTACCGGTCTCTGAGTTCCCTTAGTATTCATTGATAATTGTCTTTACCATCTTAAAGAGAAGGGAGTGATAGGACAATAGGATCGTTTTAGGGAGAAAATTAGCAGTAAGACATATGGATAAAGATCTCTGTGACATGGGTAAGTTCAAAGGAAAATGCTGCGCCTTGAGATGCATATGCAAACATCTCCATGAACCTCTTAGCAGCATTGCGCCAGCAAGTCTCGCCAGCAAGTCCCACCTTATGCCGTAAGGCGGTTTTCTCCCATCTCAGTAAACAGAGCATACAATCGGATTTTACACCGAGATGTTCCATTGCCCAGGGACAGGCAAGATTTTTAACCAGCAAGCTGCCTTCAGGCACTTGTTTAACAAAGACACATCCTGCACAGCCCAAAATCCATTAAGCCTTGAGTCACCACAGCACATGTCTCTTGCAAGGACAAGGTTGGGGGTAGGGTCACAGATTAACGGCATCTCAAATACAGAACAAAATGGAGTCTCTTATGTCTACTTCTTTCTATATAGACACAGTAACAGGCTGATCTCTCTTTTACCCACAGAGACGGTTACCATTATTACCTCTATTGTGTAGATGAAAAACATGGGGTATTAAAGGTTAAGTGCTTGCCTAAGATCACTTAGAGCTGGGATTTCAACACCCAGGTATATCTGATTCTCTAAGCCCATTCTTTCACTGAGGGTATGGGCACAGACAAGGAGGAGGAAATTAATCTTTTATTGACTTTTTAAAAGGATGATATGTTCACATAGTCCAAAACTCAGAAAGTACAGAAGGGAAATATCTCCCCTACAACACTGTTCCTCTCTCCTGAGTTTTTTATGAAACCTTACAAACATGTTTTATGTATATTACCATAATACATACACACACACATACGCGTGCTCCGTCTCTCAACACAAATAATAACATACTCAAGATACTCTTCTGTACCTTTATGGTACAAGTACCCTAACCACCATTTAGGACTTGGCCAAGGCCACAGCCAAGTATGGGCAGGGCAGGCACTTGGCCTCTGAGCTCTATGTCCAGTGCTCGCTCCCCAAAGTACCCCCCAACTCACCCACAGCAGCCGACTCAGCCCCAGTCTGCCTCTAACAACCACACACAAAAGCAGCAAGAAATGGCCATGCTACCTTCTGGGCAGGACACTCCATCCTACAGAAGGGATCTTTAGGCTCACTCCTCCATCTGCGAAGCCAGGGTCCCAGGGGACGGACGGGGCAGGTGGTTGGACTCACCCTGTCCGCCTTCTTCTTCTGTGTAATGACAGCAGAGAGAGCCCGCTCTAACTCTCCTGCAAACTTCCATGAATCATGCAGGTGGCTGACCAGATCCCTGGACTCTCCTGGAATGAGAGAGATTCAGATGCGGCCCAAAGGACTCCCCCTAAAGGCCTGTCAAAGTGCCAGGTTGAAGGATGATGGGGTGCCAGATTCAGACCTTCCAACTGCTGGGCAGCATGCTGGCTGTAACAGAGTGCCGTCTGAAGCTCACTTTTCTGACATGTAAGGATTCGTATGGTATGAACCTGGGCCTTTGGGAGAAAAGACAAGCAAGTGCTGAAAGAGAAGCAAAGAAACATTCTCCGGAGGACAGGAGGGAACTTCACACCCTCCACTCACCTCTAGCTCCCTCCTTAGGGCTTCCTGATGTTGGTGGCTTGCCTTCTTTTCCTATAGAAAGAGGAAGACAGAGCTCTTACTAGGAGGAGGCAGAGATGGCACGGAAAGAGACATGCCCCCAGAATGGCACCACTGCCCCAGGACAGGCCCACCCATGGGACCAAGTTATCAGGGACCCTGTGGGGACGGGTGGAATCTAGGGGGTGAGCCTTCTTCCTCAGGCTGGGAGTGGGCAGGACAAGACTGGGGCCTCTACATCTGAGTGCCCCCCCAAACCCAGCAGTCATGTCATGAGCAAACAAAGAAATCACGTTACTTCTTCCAGCTGAGCTCAGTTCCATTGTTTCTGTGGAGAGAGTCAAAGGAAGGTGACTGAGGGTGGCCCCCTTGACTCTATTCCCCAGGCCAGGAAGCGGTAGGCAGGGGCCAGGAATGGATTTTAAAGGCGAAGTTCTCAGACCCAATGGGAATACGAACTGGTAAACTCTCCTCAACTCCCAAAGAAAAAGGATTTGGGTCTTTGTTGGGTTTTGCCCACAGCCACAGAATTGAAAGTCTGAAACCAGATTCTCTCAAAAAGACAGTAACATAAACCTTCAGAGATGGAGTGTGAGAGAAGCCCACCCTTCTGTCAGCTTGTGATTTAGAAAGGTGCAATCATTCAACAGACACTGACTGAGCACATACTGACCAGGGATGGTTCTTCACAGCAAGGATATAGGATGGAAAAGGCAGACAGGAGCCCTTGGCCCTGAGGTTTCCATTCTAGTGGGCCTTCAACTCTCAGACTCTCAGAGCTAACAGAAACCTCTGATACTCTCTAACTACTTCAGGAAATGCAAGCCCAAGAAGGAGAGTTTACAGCAGGCCCTGGACTAGAGATTAACATAAAAACAACAATGACAAATCTCATTTAAACTTCACAAATGTAAGTAAAACAATACCACTCCTACTTTACAGATGTGAAAAGAGAGGCCCAAAGGGCTCAAGCAATTTGCCCTAAATCATATCCCTAGCAGATAGAGAGGTAGGATTCAAACCCAGAATTCTCAAGCAGTACCTGGCAGTTCTTCCACAATCTTAACAATTACCCTCCACCACCCATTGGGCCCTCTGTCCCCAGGAGCCTGGCTAGCCAAGACCCACATCCTCAGGTGAGTGGCAACCGCCAGAAGTAGTTGTCTCAGGGTTAGTGCCATTATTTATTTTCTTTTTTTTTTTGGTGTTGGTTGCTCCTTTACCAACACTAGGGTTGGTCTGGGGATGATAGTCTCTCAACTGTGTAAAGGAAGAGCAGTGATACTCATGAGAACTACAAGCTCCTACAGTCATGTTATGCCCAGACCGTTTGTTCCCCGAAGAAGACCACCAGAGTCCAGAGTCAAAGCCAAGCGGCAAGGATCTTTAATGCAAGTTCGAACTTGGTCCCTCCGTTCTACAACTTACAAGAGGGCCCCGAATGATGCATGTGCCCGCTTTTTATAGCCCGATGCATACAGGATATGTAAGGTTACAGAGGTACAAAGGAATTCTTTTGGTTGCAGCATTACAACTGGTAATTGGTTAATACAATTAACAGTTTTCTTTTTTTTTTTTTTTTTTTGAGACGGAGTCTCGCTCTGTCGCTCGGGCTGGAGTGCAGTGGCCAGATCTCAGCTCACTGCAAGCTCCACCTCCCGGGTTTACGCCATTCTCCTGCCTCAGCCTCCCGAGTAGCTGGGACTACAGGCGCCGCCACCTCGCCCGGCTAGTTTTTTTTGTATTTTTTAGTAGAGACGGGGTTTCACCGTGTTAGCCAGGATGGTCTCAATCTCCTGACCTCGTGATCCGCCCGTCTCGGCCTCCCAAAGTGCTGGGATTACAGGCTTGAGCCACCGCGCCCGGCCTTAACAGTTTTCTATTTGTTCCCACACATTTAGTAAAACTACAAACGGTTGTGACCTTATCAGGGGCTCTCTAGGTGGTGTTTCTGAGATGTGTGGGGGGGGGATGTGTTTGTGTTGGGCTCAGGAAGTTGGGACAAAATAGAGGATTGTGTTTGTACTGGGCCCAGGACTAAGATATGTGGCAGACACCGGTAATTAGAGCAGGACAGAGACTTTCACAACGTTGGTCCTTACAATGTCTGGAGTCTATAGATAACCTAATCGGTTAGGTCCGGGGTCGATCTTTAACTAGGCTCAGGGCGCCGCCCGGGCTGTCAGGGCGCCACCCGGGCTGTTTGCCTGTGGACTTCATTTCTGCCTTTTAGTTTTTTTCATTTGATCTCTTTCAGTCACATCCTGCTTTACAGTTTATACAAAATACTATTATAGAGCATATGATTTAATGCCACCAACAACTGTGGAAAGTGTTGTCACAATCACTTAGTGACTGAAAGGGATTGATACCACGGCTGAAAAAAAGGCAGTAATGGAACTTAAACCCAGTCTTCTGATTTTGAGTTCCAGGATTTTGCCACAAATCAGCAACTGCCAGGGACCAAAACCACAGCCAGAGGTAGAAAGGCAAATATTAAGTAGGCAGGAACTGTACACTGTGTGGTTTAGAGTCATATATCCTCACACGTCTGTTAGTGTTAAGAAGTGCACCAAAATCTCTCAAGCTTTTACATCAATGTATCCTCATGGCAGAAGACAGCCTTTCTATTAAATCTGAGAATTTAACAGAAAGAGGACAACCCAACCCTCATTTCAGGGAGAAGTCTTGTATACTCATAGATCTATATGACTGTCATCCCTAAGTACATTAATGTTTTGTCTCTCAATAGAATCAAGGGAAACTGATGCTTCAGAAAGATGCCCCATATTTATCCTGTGACACTCAAAGTACCCCAGGTTGAGATGAGATGAGGAAGATTCAAGCTGTCAAGTTCAGTTTCCCAAGATCTGTTCCACAGAAGATAAGCAGATCTCACTCTAGAAACTACTGACTGAGGGGCCCTCTGGTCCCAGAACAATGGAGAATTCAAATCTGAGGTGGAGAACTCAGAAACAATGTTAAAGTCCCTCTGGAGAGTAGAAGCCTGGGAGAAAACCAAACCAAACCCATTCTCCCATTGCCACCCAGAGACACTGTCAATGTGTTGAGCTCATGGGGGAGGTGTAGGCTTTTCACACTGTCAATGTCTGTGTTAAGGAAGTAAGGCAGCCTGAAACCTCTCTCTCCTAGGTCCCACAGTCCCCATTCCCCTTCCAGCTGGAAACCTGTGCTGCAACCAGAGGAACCAGAAATGGACAAGAACACTTAGGGTACTGGGTCCTAAGACCAAAGGCCAGTCTGGTGGCAGTAATGACAGTTTCTAGAGGGACTGTGACATCACTACATTCCACTCCTTGGTGGAGTGGCAGGGGGGACACAAGAGTGCAATGTCCAAGTTGCCACTTTGAGATTGGGGAGGGGGTCACAGGATTGGGACCCAGGTCCTTGGAGACACGAGCCCACAGAGCCCAGGGAGGTCAGGCTTGTGGGGGCAGGACGTGAGGGCCAAGTATGGAGCAGGGAGCCCCAGGAGTCACCTGCCCAAAGTCACCCTGGAGCAACTGTTGAGGGGAGGTTCTGGGGCACCCAGGTCCTTGGAGACGTGAGCCCAAAGAGCCTAGGGTGCTCGGGTTTGGGGTAGCAGGAGATAAGGGTGGAGTACGGAGTGGGAAGCTCCAGGAGTCACCAGCTCAAAGTCGCCCTGGGGTGACTGGCGAGGGCAGGGGCAGACTCATGAGGGGGTTGGGCTGGCTGAAAAGATTTTGGTTTGGTGAGTCCAGAGGCACTGGGGGGGCCCAGCCCAGTGTGCTTCAGGAGTGGCACGGACTCTGGCAGCAGTTTGGCTGTCAGAGGGGGCCTAGGGCTGGGTTGGGGTGCTGCAACCTGGTGCATTTTACCTTTTCCTTGGCCTCAGCCAATTTGCCCTTTCGGATTTCTTTGGACATCACCGGACAGGTAGGAAGATAGGGTTGGGGCCACATCAGCACAATCCAGGCGAGGACAACTATACACCTCCAGTCACCTACATGTAGCTGTGTGACTGAGCCAGAGGAGGCGTAACCAGGGCTGCAGTAGAATGTAGAATAGGGGTGTGGCCTTAATGCTTCAAGCCCATTGGTCAATGAGAAAGATGAAAGGGAAAGGAGGCGTGGCCAGACAGCAGCACGTCATGAAGGACCTGTGGTGTCACAAGGAAAGACACCCATGCAACTGCTGTCCCCACCCACTCCTGGAGAGGGGCGGGGCTGGCTTTCACTTTAAAAACTTTAAAACTTTATTATCTCAATTGAGGTACAAATCCTATTAAAATGGAAATTTTATAGTGTGCTTGATGATTGATAAAGCAGACTATATTATCCAACATTCCACTAAGATAAAATAATCACAATGATTTCTCTTTTTTGGAAAAACTTTCTCTGATTCTCCTACTTTATTGTTAAGTTTAAAAAAAAAAAAAAAAAAAAAAAAAAAAAAAAAAAAAAAAAAAAAAAACAAGAAACATGTCTAATATCTTTAAAAACACAAAGCTTTTGAGCCAGGCACAGTGGCTTATGCCTGTAATCCCAGCACTTTGGGAGGCTGGGATGGTCTCACCAGAGTTCAGGAGTTCAAGACCAGCCTGGCCAACATGATGAAACCCTGTCTCTACTAGAAATACAAAACTAGCTGGGCATGGTGACAGGTCCCTGTAATCCCAGCTACTTGGGAGGCTGAGGCAGGAGAATCCCTTGAACCTGAGAGAAGGAGGTTGCAGTGTGCCAAAATCGTGCCACTGCACTTCAACCTGGGCTACAGAACGAGACTCTGTCTCTAAATACATACATACACGCACACACACACACACACACACACACACACACACACACACACACATAGCTTTCCATTTAATAAGCACTCAAAGTTCTTTACAAATTTAAAACAAATACAGGACCCTTCTAAAGTAAGGCTAAATGCTAAATGATGGGGGAGAGAAAAAGGTCATAAATAACTCCTACTCTCATGAGGTTAATCACTAAATCCTATTTTTCTAGAATCATCTGGCCTCTCTAAGCCCTGCAAATGAAACTGAATTTCTCACTCAACACTTGGCTATGACTTGCAATGAGGAAAACCAAGAATTGTGTTATGTCACTGTGTATTGCTTGTTACCTGAGATCAAGGGTTGACTTTTTCATGATTTGCTCCATTACCTGTGTGCTTCTTATCCCAGACCAAACTAAGCTTTTTTCTACAGTTCTACAATTTAGTTAATATACAAGAGTGGTTCTCAAAAATATAGTCTCTGGACCAGGAGCACCTGGGAACTTCTTATAAATGTAAATTCTCAGGTCCAACCCTAGACCTGGTGAATCAGAAACTCTGAAGTAGGGCCCAGCAATCCATGTTGCAATAAGCCCTCCAGGTGTTCAGGAACCTCTGGCATACAGCAGGTAGAAAAATGTGTTTCCTTCTGTAGCTCCAAAGCCAAGAATACTGTATGTTCTGTCTTGATATGAAACAATGACATGCAATTAAAAGACATAAATCTCCTTCCTACTTCCACCCTCCAGCCAATGTGTTTTATTTTTATGAGTTCAACAAGAAAACAAGTGGCAATCAGAGATTTCATCTAAAAAGTATATTTACAGGCATCAGTTCTCATTCATCCTGATCTCATCCAGTATCATTTATATCCTCTTACATCTAAAGTTTTAGAAAAGGATCTTCACAATGTAAGACTCAGGCACACTAGTAGTTCTATGATAAAAGACCAAGTAGATCTCAATGTCCAAACTTACTAGAGAAGAAAAGTGGAATCACTGACTAAATATTTTCAAATTGCATTCAACAGGAAATTAAAGTTTTGAATTTTTTTCACCTTCATTCTTCCAAGTTAATAGAATTAAACCAGAATACTCCATTCTTCCAAAGCCTCTAGCCAGGCAAAGTTTTACTGTATTACTTCTTGCTTTTCAATGGATATAAAGCAGAGTCCTGGTAGGCACATTTTGTATACCTGCGAAGATGCAAAACTAAACAGTTCCCTCTGTTCGATATTGAAACAAAAGTCCTGTAAACCTCAGATGGTGAGTGTAACACTTCAGCACTAGCACAAAAGCCTCAAATATAAAAAGATACCAAGAACACCACTAGCAAACAAAAGTAAGCTCTTGGCCGGGAGCAGTAGTTCATGCCTGTACTCCCAGAATATTGGCAAGCCAAGGTGGGGTAAGTCAGGAGTTCAAGATCAGCCTGGCAGCATAGCAAATTCACATCTCTACAAAAAAAATTTAAAAATTAGCTGGGCATGGCAGCACACACCTGCAGTCCTAGAGCTACTTGGGAGGCTGAGGTGGGAAAATCACTTGAGCCCAGGAGTTTGAGGCTACAGTATCTAAGATCATGCCACTGTACTCCAGTTAGGGTGACAGAGTGAGATCTAGATATTACATTCTGTCCTGCTCCTGTTTCAACTAAAATCACTAAGTTAAAATGTTTTCATTCAGCAGGATAAAAATTAAGTGAAATTTGACTTTGGTGCTTTGCTAGCAAAAAATAAATAAATAAAGTGAAATGACAAATGACTTACTGGAAGAAAGTATTTGTAACCTCAATGACAGATAAAAGGTTTGTATCCTTAGCCTATAAAGAAATCTTTAAAATTACTCAGAAAAAAAAAAAAAATGAATGATTTCCAGCAGAAAATGAGGAATGGAGAAACCAGCACTTCCCACAAGAATAAAAATGGCCAATGAGCATATGAAAAAGACTCAAAAGCACTAGAAATCAAACAAATTAATGAAAACAATGAGATTTTCTGCTGAAAGACCAGCAAAGATGACAAATGGAAGGGGAAACTGGAGCTCTGTCCCTGTTGGTGGGAGTATAAACTCAACCAATTTTCCTACAGGATCATTTGAACATTCCTTTTAAAAATCCTAAAACTGTTTTATATTATTTTCCTCTAGAAATTCTACTTCTATGAATTCAGTGCAAAATCCTTACTTGAGTCCATTAAAATACATATAGAAGGAAATTCACTTCTGGAGTGGCAATGATTTACTTAACATGCATCCAGCTATTAAAAATGATGATGCCAGGATATATTTCTGCCATAGAAACATGCTTAAAATATAGTAAGTGACAAAAGACCATATATTATGATTTATGTTTATATGCATATGTTTATGTTTATATGCATAAAAAGTGTAAAAAGCAACAAACCAGAATGTTTTGAGTGGCAAAATTAAAGATTTTTCTTTATATTTTGTCATCCAAATTGTTACAAAAAGAATGTAATTTCCTTTGTAATCAGGGAGAAGTGTTATTTTCATTTATTTATATTTACATTTCTTTTCTTTTTCTCTTTTTTCTCCTGTATGTATCCCATGTAGGCTAGAGAGCTTAAATCTCTGCCTCTTGAGGGAAATCAGCCCATTTTCAGGATGTGCAGTACACAAAGCTGACACATCTTCCCTTTATTTTTTATATTGATTGATTGATTGATTGATTGATTTTGAGATGGAGTCTCACCCTGTTGCCCAGGCTGGAGTACAGTGGCGCATCTCAGCTCACTGCAACCTCCATCTCCCAAGTTCAAGTGATTCCCCTGCCTCAGCTTCCTGAGTAGCTGGGACTGCAGGCATGCACCACCATGCCCAGCTAATTTTTGTATTTTTAGTAGAAAGGGAGTTTCACCATCTTGGACAGACTGGTCTCAAACTCCTGACCTCAAGTGATCCATCTGCCTTGGCCTCCCAAAGTGCTGGGATTACAGGCATGAGCCACTGTGCCTGGCCAGTCACATTATTTCTAAAAATTTCAGTGACATTTCAATTAAATTAAATTTAATTCTTACTGACCTGATCCCTTATCCTCTGTTTAATGATAGCTTCCAGTTGAAAGGCGTTTCCTCTGTAATTACAGGCACTAAAGGAGATGCAACATGTATTCATTAGGTAGATATCCACTAAACCACTGATTCTCGCATTGTCGTCCTTAGACCCTCAGCATCAGCCACATGAGGGAACTTGTTAGACATGCAAATTCCTGGGCCAGCCCCACACCTCCTGAATCACAAAGTGGGGAAGAGGGACAGCTAACTGTGCTTTAATAAGCCTTGAGATGCTCCCTGAAGTTTGAAAACTACAGAACTAGAATACATACAGTAGTAAGTGCTCATACTTTACCCGAGATACCTAGGGACCCTTCCCCTCTTTTCCATTCTCTTTTCCATTGAAATAAAATGAGAGCTCATTTTGACTTAATGGGTATAAGAAAGAAGGCAATGAGATGACCAGGTTTTCAAGTTAAGGTTTCAAAATTTAATCAGTGGACAGTGACAGGATGCAAGCCTTCTAAATAGATTACTGCAAGAAAGCTGATTATAATCTATACATTAGGTATCATTAGTATACTGATGTTAATTTTTTTGGGTGGATTAATGGTATTGTGATTATATAGGAGAATATCCTGGTTCTTAGAAGATATCTGCAAAAGTACTTAACAGTGAAATGCTATGATACTGGCAACTTACTTTGAAATGATTCAGGGGGAAAAAGGGCAAATATACAATCTTCCATACGTGGAAGAGAGAAAACAAATACGACAAAACGTTAACTAGTGAATCCAGGTGAATAGCATACAGATGTTTACTGTATGATTTTATCAACTTTTCTGTGTTTGCAAGCTTTTAAAATAAAAAGTTGAGGGAAAAGAAACACCACCCCAAATCTATCTATGAAATGGAACCACAGAAAAAGCACAGAAGTGAACACTTTGCAGAAGAGGGCAGCATACCCATCCGGACAGCATGGTCAGAGTGCAGGGTCTCCTCCAAAAGGCTATTCTCTGGTCTCTTCCGTGCTGTCACTTCCCCCTGATGCTGCCAAGGCTTTTTTCTAATAACTCTTTTTCTAAAGATGTAATTTTTGTCATTCATCTAAGAAAGAGACAAAATAATTAGTATACATTTAGAAAATAAAATTACACTTATACTTGTGTAAAAACAAAAAATACTTTGAAAAGTGGGGAAGCAAGAAACGTACTGTTCTACAACTCTGTTCTGTTCTTACCATCTTTTTATTCTGCCAATGACTTCCTATTCCTGCTACCTATGGTAGGGTGAGTTGCAAACGATCTCTTTTCCTCGTTGATTTAAAATGTCATGTTTATAATATACTAAACTCCCTCAGAAGCATTTGGGTTTATTTCTGGGTTCTATTCTATTCAAGTGATCTATCTGTTCACAAGCCACTATTAATTTTGATTAGAGCATCCTAAAGTTAATTTTTTTTTTTTTTTTTTTGAGATGGAGTCTCACTCTTTAGCCCCGGCTGGAGTGCAGTGGCATGATCTTGGCTCACTGCAAGCTCTGCCTCCCGGGTTCAAGCCATTCTCCTGCCTCAGCCTCCAGAGTAGCTGAGACTACAGGCGCTCGCCACCACACCCAGCTAATTTTTTGAAATTTTAGTAAAGATGGGGTTTCACCATGTTAGCCAGGATGGTCTTGATCTCCTGACCTCGTGATCCGCCCACTTCGGCCTCCCAGAGTGCTGAGATTACAGGCACGAGCCACCACGCCCAGCCAAGTAATTCTTTGATTAGGATATTAGTATTTGATGGAGCCTGACCCTTTTGACTCTAAACTCAAATTCTTATTATCTCTAACTTCTAAAAGACAACAATTATGACTTCAGTGCATAAAATGCCAGCTTTTTCAGCTACCTTAGAGAATTCTCTTATTTTTCTAATATCAATTCACTTTATCCATTTGGTTTTCTCTCCAAACACTAATATTTTCATTTTTGTATCCCTAATCTTTTTTTTTTTTTTTTTTTTTTTTGAGACAGAGTCTCGCTCTGTTGCCCAGGCTGGAGTACAGTTGCACGGTCTCAGCTCATTGCAACCTCTGCCTCCCAGGCTCAAGCAGTCCTCTCACTTCAGACTCCCAAGTAGCTGGGACCACAGGCACAGGTAACACGCCCAGCTAATTTTGTATTTTTTGAAGAGATGAGGTCTCACCATGATACCCAGGCTGGTCTCAAATTCCTGAGCTCAAGTTCTGAGAGCTCCTAAGCTCCCAAAGTGCTGGGATTACAGGTGTGCACCACAGCTCCTGTCAGTTTTCCTAATCTCTTATCTTTATCTTTTGTAGTTGCACTTGCTTATGTGGTTATTAACTGTTAGTGTTAATTAACAGGGGTAACTGTAATACTGGACACTTTGTCTTATTCTTGATCTTAAAGGTATGTTTGTAGAATTTCACCCATCATGCATGATGGCAGCTTTTGGTTAGATGTATTTATAATCCACTAGGTATAAAAATAAAGTAGAAATAAATATTGAATTTTATCAAATGTCTTTCTAACATACATGGAGGGAACCGTGTATTTTCTCCTTAATGTCTTGCAACCAGGAATCATACCAGATCTTCTAACAGTAATTCAAAAGAATAAGGTTCACGTGGTTGTGTGGCATAATTTTTCCACTGTGCTGTGTTTGCATCACTAGTCATGAATGAGAGACTGTGTTTTAATGCTACCTTTGTCAGGTTTGGGTTTTCATGTTCTAATAGTTTCAAAAAAAAAGTTTGAAAGTTCTACTTTGTATGTGAAAACTGCAATGAATTATTTGTGATTTACTGAAAACTTCACTTGAAGGTCTGATATAATTTCAAAGCAAAACCAAACCTTTTTTTCTTTTTTGTGGGGGGAGGGTGGAAGGAGTGGGAAGGGAGAACACTAACTCATTGATACTATGTTGTTGTTTTTTTCCCCCCTTTAGAATTTATCTTCTAGGGACAATCTGACAATGACGAATTTAATTTAGATTCACAGATTTTAAAAATAATTCTTTTGATATTCTTGGTATAGTTTATTTGCCTGCTCTCCAGCTCTGTTGCCCAGGCTGGAGTGCCATAGTCCAATCATAGCTCACTGCAGCCTTGAACTCCCGGACTCAAGCAATCATCCTCGATAAGCCTCTCAAGTAGCAAAGACTATCGGCTCACGCTACCACGCCCAGCTAATTTTTTACATTTTTAGTGGAGACGGGGTTTCACCATGTTGCCCAGGCTGGTCTCGAACTCCTGGGCTCAAGCAATCCTCCCTCCTCAGCCTCCTAAAGTGCTGGGATTACAAGTGTGAGCTACTGTGCCTGGCACTATTCTCATTTTTATTATAATAAAATTTTAAGACTGGATAAATAATATAGCCAAATTATTGCAGCCAGACTACATCTACTAAAATTAAATGAAATTTCACTTATCTGAAATCATGACATACTTTGGAAGATATGTTTGTCATGGCATTAATTAAAATTACGGCTATTTGGCACTCACCAAAATCTGTGGAGCACCTTAAAGACATAGGCTGTATCCTCCAGAGCAGTCAAAACAGTTACAAGAAGAGGCTCTCAGGACAGCTTTGTCAGGAGAGACATACTATATGTATAGAGATATAAGGGAGAGAGAAAAGAAACAACTATTTTACACACAGGCCCCAAATGGAAAGCTACAGGCTGGGTAGTGCAAGCGCTGGTTTTTGCAAATCAGATGCTTTCCATATGGCATCTCCATATAGTGTACTTTTGCTTTAGAGACTAGCAGCAAGATTTTCGGTTTTCTATTTGTTTGTTTGTTTGTTTGAAGACAGGATCTTGCTCTACCGACCAGGCTGGAGAGCAGTGATGTGATCATAGCTCACTGCAGCATCGACCTCCTGGGCTCAAGTGATCCTCCCACCTCAGCCACCTGTATTTTTTGTAGAGACAAGGGCTCACTATGTTGCCCAGACTGGTCTTGAACTCCTGAGCTCAAGTGATCCTCCTGCTTCAGACTAACAAAGTGCTAGGATTACAGGTGTTAAGCCACCGTACCTGACCAAGATACTTGTTTTCAAAGGATGGTTAATAGTTACAATAAGAAAAATAGGGAAGGCTGGGGCACAGTGGCTCATGCCTGTAACCTCAGCACTTTGGGAGGCCAAGGCAGGAGGATCACCTGAGGTCAGGAGTTCGAGACCAGCCTGGCCAACACAGTGAAACCCATGTCTTCTAAAAATACAAAAATTAGCCAGGCATGGTGGAATGTACCTTTAATCTCAGCTACTCAGGAGGCTGAGGCAGAATCTCTCGAACCCAGGAGGTGGAGGCTGCAGTGAGCTGAGACCACGCCATTGCACTCCAGCCTGGGTGACAGAGCAAGACTCCATCTCAAAAAAAAAAAAAAAAAAAAAGAAGAAAAATAATAGGGAAGATTTGTTAGTAGTCTGTGAGTTCCACAATCATGTCAAGCATATTAAAAATTCCTTAAATTCCTTTTTTTTTTTTTTTCAGAGTCTTGTTCTGTCGCCCAGGCTGGAGTGCAGTGACGCAATCTCGGCTTACTGCAAGCTCTGCCTCCGGGGTTCATGCCATTCTCCTGCCTCAGCCTCCCAAGTAGCTAGACTACAGGCGCCCGCTGCCATGCCCGGCTAATTTTTTGTATTTTTTAGTAGAGACGGGGTTTCCCCGTGTTAGCCAGGATGGTCTCAATCTCCTGACCTCTTGATCCTCCCGCCTCCGCCTCCCAAAATGCTGGGATTACAGGCGTGAGCCACCGCACCTGGTGTAAAATTTCCTTAAATTCCTAATTACTTTTTCCTGTCTTTTTTCAAAACAGGATTTAACTTCATCAGAATTTTTTCTTTACATTTAAAACACCTGCATTTTCAGTTGCTTCATTACACGGCAAAGCAAAGGTTACTCTCTTCAAGCTTTCTTTACATTGTTTACTGTCTTCACTTTCTTCCAGGTCATCATCTTCATTCCTACACTACCAAAACTCTTATAAAAAGAAATAAACTGTTTTCCATTAGAAAAACAAGGGAAGCATATTTCCCTTAATAAAGTTCTTCTTTTATATGCCTAATGCAACCAAATACTCAGAACTTCCAAAATCATTCAGTTATTAAAGAGAAGGTATCGTTTAAGTGAAATACTACGTAAGAAACAGAACAAAAAGCGTCTAATATATAGAAAATAAATTATTCATCAATCTATAACACAAACCTCCTATCTCACAAAAATAACAGGATTTTTGGGGCACAAAACCAAATCAAAGTTCCTGGTAAGAAAGGTTTGATTGCTACTGCCAGTAATATTTTTCTTCATTAAGTGATCTTTAATGTCCCTTTAAATCCAGTGACTTTCCTCTGGCTATCTTGAGAATATCTGATAGGAGAGAATCTAACTTCCAAAAACAAACGTATGTGAAAACCACAAGTACAAACACATGATTGGGCAATTCTAGCTCACAATGTAAAGGATGGTTCAAAATACTCACATTTCAGAAATGCTTAGTTCTTCTGCTTCTTCTTCAGCAATTTCATCATCTTGTTTGAACCCAGCTTATCATCACGATCACTTGCTATGTCTTCATCACTTTCAACTGGACCAAAAAAATCTTTGTACTTCACATTTCTGGAACTTTTACCTGACTAAAATAAAAAGATTTTTAAAACTATTAATTAGGAATAGAAAAATACATCATTAACACATGCATATATATTTGTATGTATACTGTATGTCTGCATTACTAACTTAGTAACACTACAAGTCAAAAATAGTTACTAGGTGAAATTGGCAACTAAAAACACTACCATAAAACTATTATAAGAACAACTGTAACATAAACTGAATGGAAGTACAGATTCATTTATAACCGATAAGATAGAGCATAATATTTCTTAGCTCTAAATCTTCTAACTACATCTCTCCTAGAAAAACAGAACAAAAGCTAATTTGAAGAGGAGGAAAGTGCTCTCTCCTCTCTCAAAACTTTACCTTAAGTTTTTTTACTTCCAAACAGTCCCCCTTCATCTTCATCAGAATCAATATCTTCAAAAAAAAAATCAGTATCTTCCACCTCATCATCATTATCATCTTTTCGTTCCTCTTCTTTTTCTCTGTTTTCTAAATAGGCCTCCATTTCAGAGAGCTGGGAGAATTTCTCGTCTACTGTGGACTTTTCTCTTGGTTTTCCATGTCCTTTATTTTGCACCTTGCTCTGCTGTTCCAATTTGCTGATATCAAAGTCAAGGTCAGAATCCACATCACTGAAAACTGGGCTTTTCCTCAGTTCAAATTTGCTTGAGTTTTCAGCTTTCTTACCCACTTCAGGATTCTCACCACCCATATCTGACACTTCCTCTTTCTCCTCTAAATCTTCTAGGTCCTCCTGGCCACCCGCCTCTGTCTCTGAACCAGCCTCTTCACGCTCCTGTTCTTCACTCTCTGGGAGTGAAGACTGATATCTTCATCTCTGTTTCACTAACTGCATTTTGGAAGCATTGTAAAATTGGTTCATTTTGCAATTCCAGTTGTTGCAAAGTCTGCTCATCATCAAAACTTTCTATCACAAGTTTTTATAAAGGGCTTCCATGGATCCCACTATTCTCTAATATTTTATTAAAGTCATAAAGTACTTTTGTTAAAGAAGTGAACTTTGATGCCAGTCCATCTTGAATCCTATTGGGAGGAATTAAATGAGATTTAGAATTATAGGTAATAATTTCACAGCCCTCTTAATTAAAAGAAAAATAAAAACTCCAACTCTTCTGTAAAATCAAATTTGAATGAAGTGTAAGTATAGATGCTGGCCCCAACACATAAGCTGATTAAGCTGATGAGACACAATGATATATAAAACCCGTCAACCAAGGATTTGTGAATCAGCTGTACAGATTTTAGGCAGGAAAAGCATTATAAATCGACTTGCTTGGAGATATATAGTGAATTAGCCTTAAATTATCAACTCTGCTACATTATACATCACTCCATTCATTCATTCATTCCCTTATTTCTTCAGTGATCAACATTTGCTCTGGCTACAGTGGTCAAGGAAAACCTCTCTTAGATGTGACATCTCAGATGAAACCTACAGATAAGGATAGTCTTACACAGATTGGGTAACATGTATTCCAGGCAGAAGAAACAGCAAGAACAAATTCTTTAAGATGCAATTGAGTTTGGTAAGCCAAAGGAATAAACAAATGAGCATGGCTAGAGTGTGATGGAGGCAGAAGGCGAAGCTGGAGAGACTGAAGGGAGCCAAATTCTGCAGGGCTCAGGGTAAGAGTTTGCCATTTTAAGTGTAATAAGAAAACATGAGAAGATTTTAAGCAGAAGGACGAAATGATGATTTACACGAAGGAAGAGGAAAGGGAGGAAGGAGGAGGAGGAAAGTAGAGTAAATAGAAGGTTGATGAAGCATTCCAGGCAAAGGATGATGGTGATTTAAGCTGGAGTTAGAGCAGTGAATATGCTGAGTACAGTTTAGAGGTAGAACTGACAGGATTGCTAAGGAATTAGATACAGAATAAGAGAAAAATGAAGACATCAAAATAGCAGCCTGGTTTTATGTGTGAGCAACTGGAAAGACAGAACTGCCATTTACTGCGATAGGCAAGGCTTGAGTGGTGGAGCATGGGGAAAGGACTTCAGGGGATGGCAGAGTACAGGTGGGTAGAACCAACATTCTACTCTATTTTGGACACTGAATTTGCGATGCTGAGGGTACCAAAATTTAAAAAATTGTTAAAAGCCTTACAGTGCGGATATCCCAGTTGTGTGCTACTGAATTCCAACTAAGCTCAGTCTGTAGTTGCTGTGAGCCAGGGACTCAAGGGAGAGGTTGGAGTTAAATGAGTCATAATTTTATGGATCATATTTGAAGTTCTTCAACAAAGTACGCATAAAACGCTTGTGCTGGGAAGAGACATGAAAGTTCTAATTTTCAAGAAGCTTAGTTGGGGTGGACAGACAAGTGACAAGTTTGTACTTTCAATAAAGTAAGATGACAGGTAAACACTGAGTGCTTTAGGAGCACATAGGCGGAAGGAGAAACCAACACAGTTTGTGTGTAGGGGGATGGGGGCAGTAATAAGCCTCAAGGGGAGCTTCTAGGCGTTAATAACTGAGGTTAGGTTCATTTTAATAACATTCAACTGAGAGAGCCATACTGTAAAAATTTTTAACCATTTTGAAAATTTTGATAGCCTAGGAAAGTATAAACTCCGAAATGTGGGGAAAAGTGGTTTACATTTCCCCTTACTTTCCCTCAGCTCCACAGTTTGCCAGGGGTCTGCAACTCGCCTTCACGTGCGACCCCAGTCCCACCCGAGCTCGGGATCTGCGCACTTATGTGAGGATGCACTGGTGCCAGCCGGTGGCTTTGCCGACCTCTTTGAGACACCCTCCAGGATCTGTCAGCGCCAGGCCCGCGGGGCCATGGCTGTCTGCTACTCCGGACACAAGCTGCAAGCAAGACAAGAGAGCCACTAGGAAACGCACAGCAAGGATGCGCCTAGCGCAACTTGGAGCTCAGAGTGGAAAGTTCTAGGGCTCGCAGGTTCCGGACTCACCCCCAGCGGGAGCCAACGGCAGCGCAAGCGCCTTCGCGTGTGCAGGGGGGCGGGAAACAAAAATTGCCACTGGTCAACCTACGCGCCTTTGAACTGTCCCCAAACTTCGTTTTGTACTTTTCAGGGGCCCACAGGTGATGGCGCCTCCTAGCTTTAATTTGTGCTTTAGGTAAAGTGGGTGTGTTATATGCAGTAGGAAATCAGCGGCCTTCGCCACGCCCCCTGCCGGGTGGGGTTGCCCCGCCCCGCCCCGCCCCGCCCCGCCCCGCCCCGCCCCTCCGCGCCCCGCCCCGCCGCGCCCCGCGGCGCCCGGCCCTCCACGGCGCAGCCAGCGGCTACTGTGGACGCAGTGGAGATGGCGGGCGTGCTGAAGCCTGCGGCCGTCAACGCCTTAGGTGAATACTGGGCGCCAGTGAAGGTCGCTGTGAGTCGGGCATGTGGGAACGGAGGCCAGGGGGAGAAGGAGGCCTCAAGGTGGTCAAAGCACCTTGATGATGCATTCTGTCCCCCGGGGCGCGTTCCACGGCTGCTGCCGGCACCTAGGCAGAGGGTACCTTCCAGAAACACCTCAGCTTAGCTCGGGGATGGCCTTGTGCGTGAGTCCCACTGCCACTTGGGAGCTGTGCGCCCTGGGCGCTGCACCTTCCAGTATGTGGGCGGGAGAGGCGAGGGATCTTGCCCAGCAGGTCTGGCAGGGCAGGGACGGAAGTAAATGGAAGCCGGTAGGTAAGTGTTATTTTACCGGGCACCCATAAAGAGTTTGGGGAGAAACCAGAAAGGAGAGCAAGTCTTGTTAAAAAAAAAAAAAAAAAAAATTCAGCTGAACTGCAAGCATGACCAGCATTCTGTTGGGAACACTCAAAGGTCAGTGTTGTGAGGAATACAGGAGTTACTTTTCCACGTGCCCTAGTAAGTTTATCATCGCGTGCATAAATGGAAAGATAAAGCATGTGGATTTAGAAACTTCCTTGATTTTTCTCTTCCTTCATTTTTTTAATTGTCTGATAAAATAAGTTATGACAGAAACTCGAGTTTTCTGTCTCTTTCTTTTTATCCTTTTTTTTTCCCTCTTTCTCCTTTTATGAGAGGCAAGTGTTTCCCTTAATCTGAGATTACGCGCCAAGTGTTAAAGGCCCAGAGTTACTCCGGGACATTCGTGATAAATCCTTCTAGCACCAGAGCCCACATTCTTAACCATGAGGCATACTCACTTCTTAGGTGATACACGAAATCGGAAGGTGAAAATATAAATAAAAAAATGAATATTCGGGAAAAGGTATTCTTATATCTGTATTTTTAGAACTGCACACTTTAATGATTGACGGTTTGGGAAGAGTATGACTTCCAACAGGCCATATACTTACTGCAAGGACTGAATGCAGATAAAGATGCATTTTTGTTTTGTTACTTACACTTCTTGGCATAAAGTAAAGGAAAAATGAAAATAGTGTATTCCAAAAACTGGTTTTGATTTTTCCTATTAAGATACTTGAAACTTCATGGTTCCATTTGTGTGTGTGTGGTTGAATATACGTAAAGTAAAATTTAGCATTTTAACATTTTTGAGTGTATAATTCAGTGGCTTTAACTACACTCACTTTGTTGTGCGACAGTCACCACCACCCCTCTCCTGAGCTTTTTCATCTCACCAAAACTGAAACTGTTCCCATTACACAACACCTGCCCACTCTCCTCTGACCTAGCTCTTGGCAACCACTGTTCTACCTTCTCTGTGAATCTGACTACTCTAGGTGCCTCATATAATGTGGAATCACATACTGTTTTTCTTTTCTGTGTTTGGCTTGTTTCACTTAGCATAATGCCCTCAAGTTTCATCCATATTGTAGCATGTATCAGAATTTACTCTTTTTTTTTTTTTCTTTTTTTGAGAATGAGTTTCACTTTTGTTGCCCAGGGTGGAGTGCACCATCCTGGCTCAACACAAACTCTGCCTCCCCGGTTCAAGCAATTCTCCTGCCTCAGCCTCCCAAGTAGCTGGGATTACAGGCATGCACCAGCACACCTGGCTAATTTTGTACTTTTTGTGGAGACGGGGTTTCTCCATGTTGGTCAGGCTGGTCTTAAACTCCCGACCTCAGGTGATCCACCTGCCTCAGCCTCCCAAGTTGCTGGGATTAGCAACCACACCCCGCCTACACTCCTTTTTTATTAACACTTCTGTTCTTAAGTATCTTATGCATTTATTCACATATGGTTGTACACTGTATTTTATTCATGCAAAGTAACCTTTATTGGAATAATTGGAATAATCACAAATTATACATTACAGTATTCAAAATAATGCAATTCTGCTGTACCATTCTGAAATGGGAGGCAGAGAGACCTAAAACTGAAGAGTTGCGAATTTCTACCAATTGAGGGCCAACCTGAAATAAAAATATCTTTAAAAAGTTAGCCTGATTGTCGGTAATCATTTCATAATTTATACATATATTAAAGCATACATTGCATACATTGTATTCATTGAAGATACATAATTTCTGTGAGTCCTCATACCTCAAGCTGGAAAAATGTTACTACAAGTCAAAGGAGAAAATATAATAATTAAGAGTTCAGTTCACAACAAACTTTTCAGAACACATTTTTATCAGATATAAAGCTCTGTTTCATTTTAACTCCTTTATTCAGGGTTCTCTACCCAGTTTGCTTGGTCTACACAGTTTCACCTTTGGATTTTTATTGTTGGATCATCTCTTCTTTTTTTCTTTCTTTCTTTTTTTTTTTGAGATAAAATTTACATGACAAAATTAACCCTTTAAAAATGTACAATTTAACAGCAATGATCACATTCACTGGGTTCATGCGACCATCACCTTTGTCTATTTCAAAACATTTTCACTGGCCAAGTGCAGTGGCTCACACCTCTGGTCCCAGCACTTTGGGAGGCAAAGGTAGGAGGATTGCTTGAGGCCAGGAGTTCAAGACAAGACCAACATGGCAAAACCTCGACTCTAAAAAAAATACAAAAATTAGCCAGGCATGGTGGTACATGCTTATAGTTCCAGCTACTCAGGAGGCTGAGGTGAGAGGATCACCTGAACCTAGGAGGTCACGGTTGCAGTGAGCCATCATCGTGCCACTGCACTACAGCCTGGGCGACAGAGCAAGACTCCGTCTAAAAAAAAAAAAGAAAAAAAGGTGTGTTTTGTGTGATCTTTTCTCTTGAAGACCAGGAATAGTTTATCTTTAAATGTCCCATTTTACTTCATGTGCCCTTAACTACACAATTGTAACTTACTCTTCATCTTTTTTTTTTTTTTTATCCTAGTACGTGGATAGTTATGTTGATATATTTGTTTTTAGCCATAGCAAGTTTTGATGTGCATTCTTGTCAATATTGTTTGGTTCAAAAATCTATAAAGGCTAATGATTTTACTAGCTTATGACTTAAAGTTTACTGTTTCAGGAGAATTTTCCCAAATACTCAGTTGACTCAAGTTTATTTCAGCATAAATTTCTTGCAACATACTTTTAAATATTATCTCTTATTAGTTTATGCCATTGTTGTATTACTTTTATCCTGGGACTCCAATTTTGTGAATAGTGCCTTTGCTTAACTTTGATTTCTAACACTTTTCTGTGACCTCTTTTTTCCTTATGTCATTTTCATTCTCTCGGTTGTTTTTCTACCTTTCTTCAATGCTAGTCGTTATTTTTTCATTTGAGTCTATTCTCTTTTGTGACCTCGTGGTTCTCTTTTTCTTTAGAAGGTAACTTTTTCTTCCTTTCTTTCATTTCTCTTCCAGCTTTAATTAACTATGTTTTCATTTCCTTATGTTTTTGCCCATTTTTGTTCTTATTTTTTAGATATCAGGTCATGACAGTACTTATCAGTTCAACTACACCAAGGTTTCTGAAGACAATGGTGTCTCCACCCAAGCAGGTTGTAAATAAATTCCAGATAGAATCTGGCATCACCCTGGAGGAATTCTGACTTCACACTGTTGAGTGTCAAGTCAACACAACATCACAAATTTACCAAGATGGCTTCAGAGTAAACCAGCTTTACACAGCACATTTGAAAAAAAAAAGACACATTTATTCAGAGTCATGATCAGACTATTACATTTAGCAATCAACAGCATGAGTGCAAAAAAAAATCTACGTTAAAACCCTTCGTTGGAATGTTTTATACTTTCCACATAATAGAAACTAAAATAACCTGTTTTACAGTAAGTTGAAAATAGAGTCCTCCAGTTTTTTGCCCATACACATGAGTATTTGTCTAAAACATGTTTTAATATGTCTTAACATGGACATAAAACATGTCTTAACATGGACAGCTTAACCTAAAATCCTGAGTCAAAAGGTGAAAGTTACAGAAGGCTCTTGGAGGGAAACATGCAAAAATAGGTACAAAATGCCTTTTAACGTAGGTCAGTGGGGAAAACAAGGGCTTAGGTAACAGGGCAGCTAATGGGCCTAGTGGATTAAAATGTTCACTTTATTCCTGAAACCCAGACTGGCTGCTGTAAGTTGATCTGGTGCCTTGGTCATTCGAGGCTTCTTTCTTCTATGTCAGCTCTGTCTTCTCTATGCTTCCTCTGGAGGAGGAAGCCTTGACACAATTACACATGGATTGTGTTTTTTTTTTTTTAACTTCTGAAATTCTATCTTAATTACTCAGCTGATTTGTGCTTGTTTTTAGAAAAGGGAAAATGGATTAGCATCTGATAAGCATCTACTGTTAGGTACTTCTAGAGACTTTATTACTTCCTGTATTTATGTCTTAGGGGAACTGTAAAAAGTAGTTAATTATTTCTGTTTTGAAGGTGAGGGAAAATTTAGAGATATTAAGTGCTCATGGTCACAAGATGTTAAGTTGTAATTAATAAGTAATTTGTGGGAAAATATTTTGAAGATATTTAAATTTCTTTTTATCAAAATTTTAACCACTACCTGTAGCATTCCGATATAATGATTCCTGTATAAGCCAGTTATTACAATGAAGACTGAAAAATGGTGACTTTTAAAATATTATTCTTTCTGCATTTGTAATTATTTCTTCTATGAGTAACAACTTTCCCTTCTACTTCATTTATTTATTTTTTATATCGGTAGGCACTCATGGATCTTTATTTTATTCAATAGGTTATGACACGTTACTATTATTACTGATTTTGATGCTGAAATTACCCAGATTTCTTCCATGGGAGTCCATTCAAATTGGCTTCTGTATCCTATTGACATATACCTATCATTTTTATTGTTTCCTTATTTTATTTTATTTTATTTTTTTGCACATCGAGATATTTTAGGCTTATTTTGTTCTTTCCCTATCCCAGCCCTGGAATCTGCCATTTCTCCAAAGAGCTTTGATTCCTTTTTGTGGTGAATGGAATTGTTGAAACCAAATCTGGGTGCTAGATGTACACATTGCTACTACGGTATCATTGCTTATAGACTCTCCCAGGGGCAAATCTGTATAAACATGCATACACACATACATACGTATACACACATATCTATGTCTGTCTATAAAAAACATTAATTCATACTGAGACTAGTCTACTACCATGGAGCTCATTCCTCTCTTTCCTGGCTGCATGTCTTAGTCCTTTCTTCAAAATGGAGAACCTGGCTCCCATTATCCTAAATATATTTACTCATTTGCTCAATCGTAGAATCCTAGTTTTTCTTTTAACCCATATGCCTGGCCTATGGAAAGCAAACCTACTAACTATAATTTAGTATTTGTGTATGATTCTTATCATCTTTTTTTTTTTTTTTTGAGACGGAGTCTCGCTCTGTCACCCAGGCTGGAGTGCAGTGGCTTGGTCTTGGCTCACTGCAAGCTCCGCCTCCCGGGTTCACACCATTCTCCTGCCTCAGCCTCCTGAGTAGCTGGGACTACAGGTGCCCAGGACCGTGCTGGCTAATTTTTTTTTTTTTTTTTTTTTTTTTTTGTATTTTTGTAGAGACGGGGTTTCACCGTGTTAGCCAGGATGGTCTCGATCTCCTGACCTCATGATCCACCTGCCTCGGCCTCCCAAAGTGCTGGGATTACAGGCGTGAGTCACTGTACCTGGCCTGTAATATAGTTTTGTTCATATTCTGGTTATGGGCTGGATTGTATCACCCCAAAATTCATATGTTGAAGCCCTAAACGCTAGTACCTCAAAATCTGACTGTGTTTGGAGATAGGGTTTTTAATGAGGTAAGTAAATTAAAAGGAGACTGGTAGGGTGGGCCCTAATCCAGTCTGACTGGTATCCTTATAAGAGGAAATTTGGACTCAGACACCCACAGAGGGAAGACCATCTGCAAGCCAAGGAGAGACCCCTCAGAAGAAACCAAGCCTGCCAACACCCTAGCTGGTACCGCCAGTTTCCAGAACTGTGACACAACTGGGTAACTGTTATTTAAGCTACCCAGGCTGTGGTGTTCTGTTATAGCAGCAACAGCCCAGCCTAACTAATACAATTCTCTTTAGAAATGTCCCTCTGTTCTTCATGATTTTTTAAAATTATATGTGACATTAATAAGAATCCACAATTCAGAATTACACAAAAACAATTCGTATGGAATTATCATTCCCCCTTTCTCCTTCCATTTCTTCCTCATCCAATCCATTCCTATAGGTAGTCTCATTAGATTCAGTTTCATTTTTTAATTTTTCCTTGCAAAAATTAGCTAATACATGTAAATTTTGTTGATGCTTCGTTTCATACAAAAGGCAGCATCCTGTAATTTTTTTGCATTTTACTTATTTCACTTAACTATATCCTAGACATCACTGGGTATGAATTCTATGAAATTTTGCATATTCATTTTTATAGTATTATAGTATGCATTGAGAATGATATTAGTTTGCTAGGGCTGCCATAATTAAGTACCACAAACTGGGTTGCTTAGCAGAAATTTATTCTGTCATAATTCTGCAGCTAGAAGTCTGAGGCCAGGGTGTTAGGAGGGTTTGTTCCTTCTGAGGTCCTTCTGAGAGAATGTGTTCTGTGCCTCTGTCCTAGCTTATGGTGGTTTGCTGACAGTACTATTCTTTGGGTTGTAGACACATCACTCCAGTCTTTGCCTTTATCTTCACGTGACTTTTTTTTCTGTGTGCGTGGCTGTTCTGTGTCCAGTTTTCACCTTCTTAAAAAGATACCTGTCATATTGGATTAGGGCTCTCCCTGATCACTTCATCTTAACCATCTGCAAAGACCCTGTTTCCAAACAAGGTCACACATACAGGTACTGGGTGTTAGGACTCTAACATCCTTTTGGAAGACATAGTCTACCCATAACAAGTATGTACCATACCTTATTCAACCATTCTATAGAAGAGCATTTAGCTTATTTTCAATATTCTGAAATTCTAGACACACTGCATGTTGTCCACATGTATTTTCATATTATTCGATGTGTGCCTTTCTGCTTCTGTACCTTTCAGAAGTGTGTTTAAGTTTTCATCACAAAGTTTTTGTGCATTTCTAATTAACCTTTTTCCTAAATTATTTTTTGCTACTGTAATGGGATTTTTGTAGTGTTATTTTTTCTAACTTATTACTTATATGTTTGAAGACTATTGATATTTGTTGGTTAACTTTTTATCATTTTACTTTACTGATTTTATTGTTTGAGCTACTTTTATCTTTTTATTGTTAGGGCTTCTAGATATGCTGTCACATCACTTGCAAAAAGGAATTGCTTTATGTTATATTTTTTCAATTCATATATGCCTCTGATTGATTTCTTGAATCTGAGTTTATTTCCATGTTGATCTTGTATGCTCATATTGCTGAAATCACTTATTAGTTGAAGGAATTATTTTGAAGATCCTTTGGGATTTTCCCCATAGTTCCTTATATTATTTCCAAATAGGGACAGTTTTACATCTTCCTTTATAATCTGTATGTTTTTTTTCTTGACTTACCATGCTTGCTAGAAATTCCAGTACCATATTGAATAATAGTGGTGAAAAGTGGACATCCTTGTGTTTTCTTTATCTTAGGCGGAACACACACACTCTTTCTTTAAATATTATGTTACCTATAGATTTGGGGTACATGTTCTTTATCAAGTTGTGGAAGTTCTACGTTGTTGATAATTTTCTGAGCATTTTTATCATGAATAAGTATTGAGTTTTATCGAGCACCTTTTCTACATCAATATGATCATGTGATTTTTCTTTTCTGACGTGTTTTTATGGTTAATTACATAGATTTTTAAAATATTGAACCAGCTTTGAATCTATGGAAGGAATCCCTTTGGGTCATGCCATTTGATTCTTTTATAAAATGTTGAACATTTGCTTGCATTTTGCTAAGAGATTTTGCATCTAAATATAAAGAGATATTGGTCTGTTGTTTTGTGTGGTTTTTTTTGTTTTTGTTCTGGTCTTTGCTTCATTTTGGTATTAAGGTTACTGGTCTCATTAAATACATGGGAAGCAGTCTCCTTTTCTTTTTTTTTCTTTTTTTTTTGAGACGGAGTCTGGCTCTGTCGCCCAGGCTGGAGTGCGGTGGCCGGATCTCAGCTCACTGCAAGCTCCGCCTTCCGGGTTTACGCCATTCTCCTGCCTCCGCCTCCCAAGTAGCTGGGACTACAGGCGCCCGCCTCGTCGCCCGGCTAGTTTTTTGTATTCTTTAGTAGAGACGGGGTTTCACCGTATTAGCCAGGATGGTCTCGATCTCCTGACCTTGTGATCCGCCCGTCTCGGCCTCCCAAAGTGCTGGGATTACAGGCTTGAGCCACCGCGCCCGGCCCAGTCTCCTTTTCTATTTCCAGGAAGGCGTTGTGTAGAATTGGTGTTAGTTCTTTTAGCATTTGGTAGAGATTGGCAGTAAATCTGTCTGTGACTGGAGATTTTCTTGTGGGAGTTTTTAAATTATGAATTTGACCTGCTTTTTTATTTGATTTTTTAATTTTTGAGATGGAGTCTCACTCGGTCACCCAGGCTGGAGTGCAGTGGCATGATCTCAGCTCACTGCAACCTCTGCCTCCCAGGTTCAAGCAATTCTCCTGCCTCAGCCTCCTCAGTAACTGGGACTACAGGCATGCGCCACCACACCTGGCTAATTATTTTTACTTTTCGTAGAGATGGGGTTTCCCCATATTGGCCAGGTGGGTCAAGAACTCCTGACCTCAAGTGATCTGCCTGCCTCGGCCTCCTAGAGTGCTGCGATTATAGTCATGAGCCACTGCACCTGGCCTGTTGTGTTTTTTAGAAACAGGGGCTGGCTCTGTGGCCTAAGCTGCAGTGCAGTGATGGGATTATAGCTCACTGCAGCCTCAAACTCCTGGGCTCAAACAACCCTCTCACCTCAGCCTCTCAAAGTGCTGGGATTATAGGCATGAGCCACTGTGCCTGGCCTTGATTTTCTTAATAATTTTCTTAATAATTTCTTAATAATTATTTGAGTAGTGCTATTTAAATTATTTCCTAATCATAGATGTTTGTGGTTATTTGTGTTTTTTGAGAAATTAGCCCATTTCATCTTACTTGTCAGGTTTATTATATCTGGAGAATTATTCATAATATTTCCTTACTATAATTTTTATATCTTCAGGATCTGTGATTATATCCCCTGGTGCATTCCTAATGTTGGTGATTTGTGTCTTCTCTCTTATTATTTCTATTAGTCATATTAGAGGTTTATCAATTTTACTGGTCTTTTAAAAAATGCTTTTTTTTCATTTTTCTCTATTTTTCTGTTTTCAATTTCATGATCTCATTTGTATTATTTTTTGCTTGCTCTGGTGTTGCAGGAAGTCAGGGACCCCGAACGGAGGTACCAGCTGCAGCCACAGCAGAAGAACATAAATTGTGAAGATTTCATGGACATTTATTAGTTCCCCATATTAATACTTTTATAATTTCTTATGCATGTCTTTACTGCAGTCTCTGAACACAAATTGTGAAGATTTCATGGACATTTATCACTTCTCCAATCAATGCTCTTATAATTTCCTATGCCTGTCTTTAATAATTTCCTGTGCCTGTCTTTACTTTAATCCATACTCTTAAAATTTCGTATTCCTGTCTTTACTTTAATTTCCTATGCCTGTCATTACTTTAATCCCATCATCTTTGTAAGCTGAGGATGTATGTCGCCTCAGGACCCTGTGATGATTGCATTATGTGCACAGATTGTTTACAAAGCATGTGTGTTTGAACAATATGAAATCTGGGCACCTTGAAAAGAATAGGATAACAGTGATTTTCAGGGAACAAGGAAGATAACCATAAGGTCTAACTGCCTACAGGGCCAGGCAGAACAGAGTCATATTTCTCTTCTTACAGAAAGCAAATAGGAGAAATATCACTGAATTGTCTTCTCAGCAAGGAATAGCCCTGGGAAAGGAATGCGTTCCCAGGGGGAGATCTCTAAAATGGCTGCTCTGGGAGTGTCTGTCTTATGTGGTTAAAGATAAGGGATGAAATATGCCCTGGTCTCCTGCAGCTCCCTCAGCCTTGCTAGGATTAGGAAATTCCAGCCTGGTGAATTCTAGTCAGACTGGTTGTCTGCTCTAGAACCCTGTTTCCTTTTAAGATGTTTATCAAGACAATGCGTGCCCAGTGGGACATGGAACCTCATCAGTAATTCTAATTTCACCCTGGCCTTGTGATCTCACTCTGCCCTTCTGCCCTTATAATCTTTTATTGCCCCTTGAAGCATGTGATATTTGTGACTTATTCCCTGTTCTTACCCTCCTCCCCTTTTGAAATTTCTAATGAAAACTTGCGGTTTTGTGGCTCAAGGGGCATCACAGAACCTGCCAATATGTGATGTCACCCCCAGAGGCCCAGATGTAAAATTTATCTCTTTGTACTCTTTCTCTTTATTTCTCAGACCAGCAGACACTTAGGGAAAATAGAAAAGAACCTACATTGAAATATTGGGGGCTGGTACCCCCAATACTTTGATTTTATTTTTCTTTTTGTTTTCTGTATGTGGAAGTTTCAAGTATTGATTTGAAATGTTTTCTAATATAAGCATTTAGTGCTATAAATTTCCCTCACAGCTCTTGTATACTGGTGTATCACACATTTTTATATGCTGTATTTTCATTTGGTTCTGGGTAGATATTTTTGTTATTCTTTTTCTATTTCTCATGAGATTAGACTTCTTTGACCCACAGATTATTTAAAAGGGAGTTGTTTAGTTTCTAAGTGTTAGGAAATTTTCCTGTTACCTTTTTCCTATTGATTTCTAATTTGATCCTATTTTGGTTAGAAAGCATACTCTGTATGATTTCAGTTTTTTTAAAGTCACAAGACATAATCCCAAAAGTCCCTGTGGACCTCTCTCTTCTGTTTTTGTCTCCCTTCTCTCTGTTGGTCAGGGTAGTTTCTATTTTCAGGTTCACTGGTTCTCTCCTCACTCCTTTCCACTCTGTTGTAGAGCCTGTCTATTGAGCTATTTATTTCAATTCTTTCATTTTGTTTTGAAATTTTATTTGAGATGGAATCTTGCTCTGTTACCCAGGCTGGAGTGCAGTGGCATGATCTCTGCTCACTGCAACCTCCACCTCCCAGGCTCAAGTGATTCTCCTGCCTCAGCCTCCCAAGCAGCTGGGATTGTAGGCACCTGCCACCACACCTGGCTAATTTTTATATTTTTAATAGAGACAAGGATTCATCATGTTGGCCAGGCTGGTCTCAAACTCCTGATCTCAGGTGATCTGCCCACCATGGCCTCTCAAAGTGCTGGGATTACAGGTGCAATTATTTCATGTTTTTATTTTTTATTTATTTATTTATTTATTTTTAGATGGAGTCTTGCACTGTTGCCCAGGCTGGAGTGCAATGGCGCAGTCTCGGCTCACTGCAAGCTCCACCTCCCAGGTTCACACCATTCTCCTTCCTCAGCCTCTTGAGCCACCAGGACTACAGGTGCCAGCCACCATGCCTGGCTAATTTTTTTGTACTTTTAGTATAGAAAGGGTTTCACCATGTTAGCCGGGATGGTCTGGATCTCCTGACCTTGTTATCCGCCTGCCTCAGCCTCCCAAAGTGCTGGGATTACAGGCGTGAGCCACCATGCCTGGCCTCATGTTTTTATTCTTAAAATTTTTATTTGATTTTTCATTGTCTTCTATTTTGCTTCTATTTTTCTACCTTTTCTTTTGATTCAAGCATTTATGTAATTGCTCACTGGGGCCTTTTCATGGGATGTGCTTTAAAATTCTCTTGTTAGAGAGCCCTGGGTGATGGGGTGAGCGTGGAAGTCTGCCTCCCTGCCCCCACCTTAGCTGAAGGCGGTGGGGATGGAGCCACATTTTTTTTCCTGGGGTATTTTCCTGGAGTTGGGTGGTTACTGTCTAAAAGTTTTCTGGCTTGTTAGGCTGATCCTTTACTGGGGCTTTTTTTTTTTTTTTTTTTTTCCATTACCAGGTTGATTACCATTTCCAGGTTGATTCTTCTTCAGCTGCAACTACAGAATACATGAGATGACAAAACCACCCAAGTCCCAGGGGCCCTAGCCAGCCTGCCTTTCTCCACCTTTCATATTCATCTTATGTTTATTTTTTGGTTTTTTTAATGTCAATTTTTTATTTTATTTTTTTTTTAATTATACATATGTTCTAGGGTACATGTGCACAACGTGCAGGATTGTTACATATGTATACATGTGCCATGTTGGTGTGCTGTACCCATTAACTCATCATTTACATTAGGTATATCTCCTAATGCTATCCCTCCCTCCTCCCCCCACCTCACAATAGGCCCTGGTGTGTGATGTTCCCCTTCGTGTGTCCAAGTGATCTCATTGTTCAATTCGTATCTATAAGTGAGAACATGCGGTGTTTGGTTTTCTGTTCTTGCAATAGTTTGCTGAGAATGATGGTTTCCAGCTGCATCCATGTCCCTACAAAGGACATGAACTCATCCTTTTTTATGGCTGCATGGTATTCCATGGTCTATATATGCCACATTTTCTTAATCCAGCCTGTCATTGATGAACATTTGGGTTGATTCCAAGTCTTTGGTATTGTGAATAGTGCCGCAATAAGCATACGTGTGCATGTGTCTTTATAGCAGCATGACTTATAATCCTTTGGGTATATCCCCAGTAATGGGATGGCTGGGTCAAATGGTATTTCCAGTTCTAGATCCTTGAGGAATCACTACACTCTTTTCCACAATGGTTAAACTAGTTTACAGTCCCACCAACAGTGTAAAATTATTCCTATTTCTCCACATCCTCTCCAGCACCTGTTGTTTCCTGACTTTTTAATGATTGCCATTCTAACTGGTGTGAGATGGTATCTCATTGTGGTTTTGATTTGCATTACTCTGATGGCGAGTGATGATGAGCATTTTTTCATGTGTCTGTTGGCTGCATAAATGTCTTCTTTTGAGAAGTATCTGTTCATATTCTTTGCCCACTTTTTGATTGGGTTGTTTGTTTTTTTCTTGTAAATTTATTTGAGTTCTTTGTAGGTTCTAGAAATTAGCCCTTTGTCAGATGAGTAGATTGCACCATGCCCAGTTAATTTTTTGTAATTTTAGTATAGACGGGGTTTCACCGTGTTAGCCAGGATGGTCTGGATCTCCTGACCTTGTGATCGCCTGCCTCAGTCTCCCAAAGTGCTGGGATTACAGGCATGAGCCACCGTGCCCGGCCTCATGTTTTTATTCTTAAAATTTTTATTTGATTCTTCATTATGTCTTCTATTTTGCTTCTATTTTTCTACCTTTTCTTTTGATTCAAGCATTTATGTAATTGCTCACTGGTGCCATTTTATGGGATGTTGTTTAAAATTCTCTTGTTAGAGAGCCCTGGGTGGTGGGGTGAGTGTGGAAGTCTTCCTCCCTGCCCCCTCCTTAGCTGAGGGTGGTGGGGATGGAGCCACATTTTAATTTTTTCCTATGGTGTTTTCCTAGAGTTGGATGGTTACTGTCTAAAAGTTTTCTGGCTTATTAGGCTGATCCTTTACTGGGGCTTTTATTTTTTTTCTTCTATTTCCATTACCATTTCCAGGTTGATTCTTCTTCAGCTCCAACTACAGAATACATGAGATGACAAAAACACCCAAGTCTCAGGGGCCCTAGCCAGCCTGCCTTTCTCCACCTTTCATATTCATCTTATGTTTGTTTCAAATATAACTTCCAGGATGGTTATCTACACTTATAGGAGAAACAGAGAAAGGTGTTTACTCCATTTTGTCTGGAAGTGGAAGTCCTTTATTTTTATTTTTTAAAGTATATTATTTTATTTAACAATCAGAAGTACATAGTAGTTTGACGAAGCAGAAAGTGCATGCATTTCCCTTTCAGTGTTAACTTTGAACACCTGGCTGTCTCTCTCCATGCATATTTATGGAGATAAGTGCTGGGCATTGTAGTAAGGCAAAAAAAGAGATGAACAGATGAATGAATGAATGAAGAGACAGAAAGAAAACTGGCATTGCTTAGTAATAAATAGGTTTAATAACAAAAAAAATTAATGTTACTCGAATTTAAAAAGAAAAAGTAACTAGAGAACTAAAGAAATTGCTGTTCTTCAAGAGAATTATATTGAACAACAGAAAATTCTTGTTTTTGTAATATTTCTCTAAGAGTGAAAGAAAAAAGGTAAGACAGTTATGAGAGACTCACTGTGTTTGTGTCCACATGATTAGACATTCAACCTTGCTTACATTTATTCTCCCTCACTATTGTACTCTATGGACTGTTTTTTAAATTGTTGTAAAATTATTTTTACTTTGTCAAGATTTACTTATTTAAGTTTTTGTTCTGGACCCATATTTATTCCTGTAACTGTTTTTCTCAATTTAACATCTAAAGTCTCATTATACCATGTGTTCTACATTGATGAATTAAGTGGTTCCAACCACTCTCTTGCAAGGACAAAAAAGAAAAATATATCTGGTCTTAATAACAATGCAGTAAGCCAAGAAAGAAAAATAAAATGTATAAAGATCGGGGGAAAAAACAGCCCTCATTACCATTCATCCTGTAGTAATTTTATTCCCTAGTTCTTCATTGTGATCCTTCCTTTTTTCTTGGGTGGGGTGGTAGATTTCAGTATCAAGTAGTTAAAATGTTCTTCTCTCAACCTGTGTCTTGAATAATGAGAAGAAAATGTTCTTCTCTGTGTCTTTGCATGTTTAAGAATCCCTACTAAATTTATTAGCTCCATAATACATTTTTGTTCTCAGAATAATTCATAGCTTTCCATCTCTCTTTATAAAAAATCATGTTGGGTGGTGTGTGTATTTCATTGAATTCATGTCCTTATTGAATTACTCTATAGTGCAAGCATTTTTAGAAGATTTCTTGTATTCTTTGGATCTTAGTTTTCCCAGAATGTGTTCATCCTTTGATGTTTTCCATAGCATGTTCTTTCTCTCCTGTATTGTTGTCATTTCTGTGCATAATGATAACGACAGGATCCTTTTTTAAAAATACTGTTGATCCTAACGTGGCTGGTTTTAGCCAGACCCCTAATTGGCTGTGATTAGTACAGATGGGTTCTTGTAGACACTCCTCCAAAACTATTTGTGACATTTGTCTTCTCTTCTAAGCTGCATCCAATGCATTTGATGTTGCATTCACTGTTCCTTTTTAATAGCAGAGGCCTTGGGGTAGGGGAGAACCTGTCTGAGAAAACCTTTAGCTCTTTGTTGTAGACCTGAAAACTGTTCTTTCCCCTCCCAAGTTTGAATGAATACTCCTGGGGTCTCATTCTCCCAACTCTACCTGTTGCCTCAAAAATTGGCAGGCCCCTGGCAGCCCCTCCCAGTGTCTGCAGGAGCGTAGTGTATAAGGGCTTCTGCTCTTGATGGTGTATTTCCTTGACTTTTCCTCTCAAGCTGCCTACTCTACCTGCATCTCCCCATCTTTTAACAGTGCCTATTAAATGATGGCCCATCAGCATTGTTACTGTCATTCCTAAACTGATTTTCAAAGGATTCTTTTTTTTTCTATCAGATAAATCATTTAGGAAGAGATCCATTTGAACATTCTTGTTTAAAAGCCGAAGAAGGGTTTCCACAGAGGAATAGTTTGAAGATTGACAAAAATGGGGATAATTTGTGAGAGTGAATGCCTGGAGAGTATCAGAGAACACCTAGAACGTGCAATAGGAGGATACATGGAAGGGCAACTTTTCCTTTGAGACAGGAAGGGCGAGACATATGGCTGAAATGAGTGAATTTATATAGAGTTGGAATTTCCTCTCGATGGCTTCTTCTTCAGGTAACCACAAAGTCTGAGCACTGTCAAAAATACTTCGTGGGCCAGGCATGGACTCCTGGTGGATTGCCTGAGCTCAAGAGTTCGAGACCAGCCTGGACATCATGGTGAAACCCCATCTCTACTGAAAATACAAAACAAGCTAGCCAGGCATGGTGGCGTGTGTCTGTAATCCCATCTACTTGGGAGGCTGAGGTACAAGAACCACTTGAACCTGGGCGGTGGAGGCTGCAGTGAGCTGAGATCATGTCACTGCACTCCAGCCTGCGTGACAGAGCAAGACTCTGTCTCCAAAAAAAAAAAAAAAAAAAAAAGGCATGGTGGCCAGTGCCTGTAATCCCAGCACTTTAGGAGGTCTAGGCCGGTGGATCACCTGAGGTTAGGAGTTGAAGACCATACTGGCCAACATGGTGAAAAGTTGTCTCTACTAAAAATACAAAAAAGTTAGCCGGGTGTGATGGCAGGCACCTGTAATCCCAGCTACTCAGGAGGCTGAGGCAGGAGAATAGCTTGAACCCAGGAGGTGGATGTTGCAGTGAGCCAAGATTACACCACTGCACTCCAGCGTGGGCAACAAGAGTGAAACTCCATCTCAAAAAAAAAACCAAAACAAAAAAACCAAAACTTTCTGTTTGGTTTCTCCTCCACCTTTCCTATGACTATCAGCTTTACACATTATGTCAGTAACACTTTCTGGATAGCTAATAGAGGGTGAATGTGCTTATATTTTAGGAGCCAGTGACATTCAAGAATATTATTGTAGACTTTACTGAGGAGGAGTGGAGACAACTGAGCCCTCCACAGAGGAATCTGTACAGAGAAGTGGCGCTGGAGAACTGTAGGAATCTAATCTATGTGGGTAAGAGCCGTTTTCTTTTGTAATTGAAAATCTTCCTATTTGAGGATCTTTGCTTCCTCAGTTATTAACAGCCATGCATCTTCATAGCATTTTACTCTGCTGGGCTTATATAGTCCCCAAAACCAAAGGTTTTAAAGTCTGGTTGGCCCTCAAGACACAAGATGTTCCGAATACATTTTCCCCCAGGTAAATTGTCTTTATTTTGAAGAGTTGATATTAGGAGCTTTCTATACTACTCCTCTGTTAAACCTCACAGTAGCTGTCATTCAGTGAGCCAAATACTAAGGGGTTAGGGCTGAATTTTCAGATATTTGTTATATCTTTCTCTCCCCATGGGTGGGCTGTCATCCCTTCAAAGCCAGTGTTATCTCCCAGCTGGAGCTAGAAGAGGAATTGTGGATGATGGGCTGGGCACCCCTAACAGTCACTTGTCCAGCTGAGAAATAGAAGCATGAAGTTCTTGGAATTGGTCAATGAAGAAGGCATTTCTTACAATGTTGTCTGAGGAATTCATCTCATAGTCATATCTGTTTTATTCTTTACGTTGCTATCCTGTCGGTTTCTCCGTCATGTTTCTCAGAGGAAGATGTGTTATTCCTTAACTAAGTTCACATTTCCTTTTGTTTTCAAACTTCCTTCCCTTCTTTTCTCACCCATCTCTTTCCACTCATCTCTGTTCTATGGCTTTGCAGGCATGATGACGCCTTCTCACTCCAGCATTCTCAGCTTTGTCTTGCACAGCCTCCTTTCTTTAGGCATTTAGCTTTTCATGACTCTTTCACCCAATAAATAGAAATACACATACTGTACATTATCAGTCTCACTGCTTCAGAGCAAGATTTGGTTAAAACTTCCTAGAAAGGAGTTTAGCCACATGTATCAAGAGTTTTAATAATACCCTTTTAGTCATTCTTCTGACAGGACCCCTGTCTTGTAGATATCATAGAGGTCAATAATGAGTCATGAACAGTTCTGTTCCCTTGGCATTGTAAGTAAGTGATTTCAATATCATGGCATTGTTTATGCAAATTATGAAATATCTAAACATTGAAAAATTATGTTATTAGAAACATGATATTCACAGAAATTTTCAATGATGCGGATAGTGCATTATGTAAAGAAAGTAAGATAGGAAATTTTAACTACACTTAAATTTAGCAATAGAGGGAAATATTTAAATCAAATAACACTTATTATATATTGACTCTCCTCCCACCTTTAAATGCAGTTATTATGATAGGCTATTAAGTGTAATTTTTCTCCTTATTTTCTACCCAGGCATTTCTTTTTTTTTTTTTTTTTTTTTTTTTTCTTTTTCTTTTTGAGACGGAGTCTCGCTCTGTCGCCCAGGCTGGAGTGCAGTGGCGCGATCTCGGCTCACTGCAAGCTCCGCCTCCCGGGTTTACGCCATTCTCCTGCCTCAGCCTCCCGAGTAGCTGGGACTACAGGCGCCCGCCATCTCGCCCGGCTAGTTTTTTGTATTTTTTAGTAGAGACGGGGTTTCACCGTGTAGACCAGGATGGTCTCAATCTCCTGACCTCGTGATCCACCCGTCTCGGCCTCCCAAAGTGCTGGGATTACAGGTTTGAGCCACCGCGCCCGGCCTTTTTTTTTTTTTTTGTATTTTTTAGTAGAGGTGGGGTTTCACCGTGTTAGCCAGGATGGTCTCGATCTCCTGACCTCGTGACCCACCCATCTCGGCCTCCCAAAGTGCTCGGATTACAGGCTTGAGCCACCGCGCCTGGCCCCCAGGCATTTCTTAAGACTTGCTATTTCTGTCCCTCCTTCCTACTTCAGTGTACTGACATCCCTGTGTATTTTGGCTCTTTTGCCCCCATTTGTTCAACAAACATTTATTGGGCACCATGCAGGAAAGGATCTAAAGGGAGCACTCCAAGATGTTGAGGATAGGGATTGCTGTTGAAGCTGCAAGTGATTTTTCTTTCCTTCTTTATTCTCTTTCATTTATTCTAAACTTTCCACAATGGGCATGTTTTCATTTAAAAATCCAACAGAAAGAAACACTCTGTATGATATATACCATGTGCGTTTTTCCATAATTCCTTCCTGATTAAATTTGTTTTTGCTTCTCAACCATTATTTTGGTTTCTAAAGACTGTCCTGCTGAAATCACTTATTCAGAGGCAACCATTAGATTTCTTCTAAAAACAGGCTAACCTTTTTCCAGCTTTCTTCATCTTCAGTCTTTCTGACATACTTTGCCATTTTGATTATTGACTTTGGGTATAATAAAAGTGTATTGTGGAAATTTTAGAAAATACAAATAAGCAAAAACTAAAATTTGAAATCAGTGATTTCATGTCTTGGAGAGAGATAGCTCATGGGCATATGATATGTTTGTTTATTATCTAATATCTAGAATAATCATTAGTCATCATATAAAATAACTGACAGACATTTAATTTTATGGATTTATCATTACTGATTAAATTAGGTACCTGGGATTGAACATTTAGGTTATTGCCAATTTCTTCCTTTTATAAATGATACAGATTTAAACATCCTTGTAACTGTCTTGCACATTTGTTCCATCAGAGCTTAGTATAAAATTCTTAGAAAATGAACTTTTTGCAGCCAAGATGATAAATAACAATCACTTAAAGCTTTTGTTAACATGTTGTTGATATTTTTTTCAGAAGGGCAATACTAGTTTGTTTCTCTATCCCTCAGTCATACCTGCATGTGACCTGGAACACGTTACAGTTCATGGTTTTTCATTGCATTTTTATTACTGCTGAATTTTTTACATTTTTCAATGTAGTTACTGACCCTTTACTTTTTATGTTTTATAAATTATCTGATCTTCTCATCAACCCATTTTTTCATTAATGTGAAAATATGTTTTCAGGATACAGATCTGCACTGTATAGTACTAATGCATTTGGCTCTTAAGGCAACTGAAACATGGCCAGTTCTCATTGGGATATGCTATGAGTATAAAATACATCCCAGATTTTGTAGACTTAGTAAGAAAAGAAAGACTGTAAATATCTCAATACTTGTTATACTGAATCCCTGTTTAAATGATAATATTTTGGATATGTTGGGTTGAATAAAATGTATTCTTAAATTAATTTTACCTGTATTTTCTTACCTTTTTAAATGTGGCTACTGGAAAACTTAAAAATAAATGTGTGCATCATAGCACTTGTGGCTCTCATATTTCTGTTGAAAAGCAGTGATACAAATAGTAGATTCCTCTATATTTTGACTACTTTTCTCTTTTAGCTTTTTTTGAGTTCATTATTATTACAAAAATAAAACATGCTTGATTAAAACATTCAAACCATATAGAAATTTTTAAAAATACAAATCCGCTATAAAAAATCTTTCATCCCAGCCAGGCGTGGTGGCTCACGCCTGTAATCCTAGCACTTTGGGAGGCCAAGGCAGGTGGATCACGAGGTCAGGAGATCGAGACCATCCTGGCTAACACGGTGAAACCCAGTCTCTACTAAAAATACAAAAAATTAGCTGGGCGAGGTGGCAGGAGCCTGTAGTCCCAGTTACGCGGGAGGCTGAGGCAGGAGAATGGCGTGAACCCAGGAGGCGGAGCCTGCAGTGAGCTGAGATCGCACCACTGCACTCCAGCCTGGGTGACAGAGCAAGACTCCGTCTCAAAAAAAAAAAAAAAAAAAAAAAAAAAAAATCTTTCATCCCTCTGTAGTTCCAATGATAGCAGTATTAAGCCATTGAGAACAGAATCTGGGATATGTTTTGCTTATCATAAGGTTTATGTGTGAAGCCACATTATCCCTAATTTTCTACCCTCAGCCTGCAGTTACCAGAGGACTGAAAACTCAGCCCTATCTTCTGAATTATTCCTTCCCTCCACCTAGGTTGTATAGGCCACTTAGCCCCATGGGGATTTCTAAATTTTGAAAAGTAATGGCCTTCTTTTTTTCAGAAAAAAGCGATTTTATTATAATAGACAATTTTTTTCTAATACAATAGTGAAACACTACTTATTTGTGTTAATGATACCAAGTTGAGTCTTCTACTCATCTGGGACTTTGCTGATGCTAATCACAGTTATGTGCTGTTAAAAATGAAGCTTCTGTCTTTCCAAGAATTTGTCCTAGGCTTGAGCTAACTGCTAACTCAGTTGAAGTGATATTGTATTGGTGGTGACTATATCTTGTGCATTGGTTTGTATGTTTAGTTTATTTATTCCACAGGGATCTGTTGTTCAATGTGGTTGATTTAAATTCCAAGCTTTAATTTTGTAATTTAAACAACATACATTCACATGTGTGCTTGTAAAGACAGAAGTCTGCTATTGGTCAGGATCATATAGACTGTGTCACAGATAAGGAAGCACCTGCTATTGGTTGTTTCATTACTATGGAGAAGACCTTGCCACCTAAGTGAAACAGTTAAGGGATGGGTTTAGAACACACATTTGCCACTATTGCACAGGAGAAATCTCAGGTTCTATGTGGGTGATGGGAATTTGGATTGAGCTGATAAGGGTCAGTCTAGGAAAAGTTCCCCTAACATTCTTCAGATTTTTCTTATTGCATCCTTCACAACTTGTCTCAGTTATTGGTCGAATCTATTTTTTTCTTCCTGATTTGAGATCCCATCTTTATCCAGTGCTGTATTTCCATTAATTGATTCAATAAATGTGTAATGAGTCTTGCATCTGGAGATGTAACAGTGAAGAAGACCTAAAAAGTGCTTTCTTTGAAAGAGCTTATATGCATGTAGCAAATGACTCTTTTTTAGTTATTCAGAAATTCTACAATAATTTTCAATATAACACCATCTTATGGATGTGTTAATATAGGATCAGAAATATTTTTTGTGTATGTTTCATCCACGGTTGAATAAGACTCCATATATCTGAGTACTCCAGGACTTTAATAATTTAATAACAATGTATAGGCATTGCGGCCGTAGGCCATACTTCCCTTTTGTCCACCATCACTGACACATTTTCTTATAACTTGTGTACAACAGGTTCCCCACCTTTCCCAAAGAACTCTTATCTTTTAGGGAGGTACACAATTATTATTTACTAATTTCTACACTCTTTATAACTGTGTTTTCGGTGTTTTGTTGTTTTTACAAGTAGTGTCATTATATTTTAAAAATTCTGGAGAATGGGAACACACCTGTGTCTCTTGCCCCCTCCTTTGATTCATTCATTTAGTCATGCAGTAAATATTTGAGTGCCACCTGAATGACAGGAGCCCTTCAGGAAATATGGTTATGAAGCTACACAGGTAAAGCCACCATCCAGATGAAGCATGTTTTCTAATGAGAGACAATATACAGTAAGCAAGTAAATAATTGGAAATAATTGGATATGTGATAGAATTTTTGGTAGTAATAAGTGCAAAGGAGAAAAAGAAATCAGAATGAAGAGATTGGGTATGGCAGAGGGGCTTTTTTGTTTGTTTGTTTTTTGTTTTTAGGTTTTTTTCTTTTTTTGGCTAGAGTGTTCTGGGAAGTGCTTTTTAAAGAGATACTTCAGCATAGACTAGAATTAAGTAAATGAAGGAACCAAGGGAAAATCTAGGAGAAGAGTAAGCAATGTTAGAAGGCCAGAATAGAGGAGAGTGAGCAGCGCAAGAGGAAATGAGCATCAAAGTGCATAGACACCAGAACCCTGCAAGCATTTGAATTTTGTTCCAAGTGGTATAGAAATTTTGCCATTAGATCTGAGTTCTACATTAAATGATCACAATAGCTGCTGTGTGAAGAATAGGCTGCAGGGAGGCAAGAACAGAAGTAAATAAAAACCAATTAAACTATTCTAATTATTACAGGCAAGTGGTAATTATAGCTTGGTTAAGGATGTGAGTGTCAGAAATAGTGAAAAGTGGCAAGATTGGGAATATATATTAAAGTTAGAGCAAATAAGATTTGTTCATGGCTTGGCTATGCAGGGGTATAGGAAAGTGGAAAGAATTGTAGTTTTTAAGTATTTTTGTCTCAGCAGCTAGAAGCTGACATCAGCTGAGATGGGTAGGACTAAAGGAGGAGAATGTTAGTGGAAATGGATGGCTGTAATCAAGAATTTGTTTGGGAGCATATTAGGCATAAGATTCCAATTAGAGATTTCAGTGGAAATTTTGAGTTTTGGTGGGAATTCAACAATGGAATACAGGGAAGGAAAGATAAATTTGGGGCGTGTTCTGTTCATATACATGCTATCTAACTAATGCCTGTGACCAGATGGAATCACTTATTAACATGAATATGAATAGCAGAAAGATCATTAACAGGAACTAAAGGTTAACGTTTTCCTATGTTAGGAGGTGAAAGAAGAAGAACAAGCCCGGCAAAGTGCCTGAGAAGGAAGGTATGAAAACTTGGAGAGTGTTATATCTGCCTCCTGTTCCCCTGTCCTCTTTCCTTTAAATGAAGGATAAAGACACAGGGATGTCTTTGGCCTATGGATGTCCAGTTGTACCATCACTATTTACTGAAAAGGCTATCCTTCTTCTATTGAGTTGCTTTTGCAATTTTGTCATGTCAAGTACTGCCAACAAATTTAAGAGGAAAAGAATTGTCCATTCGATTTCTCAAGGTGGTCACTTGCGACCTTGGCAAAAATGATTTCAGATGAGTTGTGGGGATAAAAATCTTGGCCGGGCGCGGTGGCTCAAGCCTGTAATCCCAGCACTTTGGGAGGCCGAGACGGGCGGATCACAAGGTCAGGAGATCAAGACCATCCTGGCTAATACGGTGAAACCCCGTCTCTACTAAAGAATACAAAAAACTAGCCGGGCGACGAGGTGGGCGCCTGTAGTCCCAGCTACTTGGGAGGCGGAGGCAGGAGAATGGCGTAAACCCGGGAGGCGGAGCTTGCAGTGAGCTGAGATCCGGCCACCGCACTCCAGCCTGGGTGACAGAGCCAGACTCCGTCTCAAAAAAAAAAAAAAAAAAAAAAAAAAATCTTATAGTAGATCCACGAGAATTGAGAGATGAGTCCTATAAATTTTTCTACAGAGGGAAGTGGGGTAAAAAATTGATCACTTGGATTAATACAGAGAGGTACATTTGAATGTGTGTGTTTGTGCATGCACACCTGTGTGTTTTGGTGGAGATAGTACATACAGCATGCTTGTGAGGTGATTGGAATGGTGCAGGAAGAGAAAAAAATAAAGATGCCAGAGAAAGGGAAACTATTATAGAAACAAAGTATTTGAGTGAGTGAAAGGGGATGGGATGTAGTGAACAAGAATTATCAAAGGCCTTTAATACATTGTAGCAGCAAAGAATATATGTATTCTCATGTATACATGAGAATGTATACATACATACATACAAATGTGGATATATATACACCACATACATATGTATATTCCTCATAACAGACTAAGAAAAGCTGTATGATCTTATCAACAGATGCAGAAAAAGCTTTGAACAAAATTCAACACCACTTGTAATTAAAATATCTAAAGAAACCCATTAACTACAAATAGATGGGAACTTCCTTAACCGAATAAAGTATGTGTATGATGTCTGTGGCTAATGTTAGAATTAATGGCAAGAGACTTAAGTATTTGCATTCTAAGATTATTAAGAAGTCAAGGCCAGGCACAGTGGCTCAAGCTTGCAATCCCAGCACTTTGGGAGACTGAGGTGGGCAGATCACAAGGTCAGGAGTTCAAGACCAGCCTGACCAACTTGGTGAAACCCCATCTCTGCTAAAAATACAAAAAATTAGCTGGGCGTGGTGGCAGGCACCTGTAATCCCAGCTACTCAGGAGGCTGAGGCAGGAGAATCCCTTGAACCTGGGAAGCGGAGGTTGCAGTGAGCCAAGATCGTGCCACTGCACTCCAGCCTGGGCAACAGAGTGAGACTCTGTCTCAAAAAAAAAAAAGAAAGTCAAATATGTCCTCTCTAACTCCTCATACTCAACATCATACTGGAAGTCTTAGCCAGGGAAATAAGAAGAAAAATTATATAGATTGGAAAGGAAGAGACCAATTTTTATTCATAAATGAAATGATGGTCTATGTAGGAAATTGAAATGAATGTAACTTCTGGACCTAAGTGGGTATATCAAGGTCACTAGATACAAGTATAACATACAAAAGTCAATTGTCATATATAACAAAAAAGAACAATTAAAATTTGAAATTTAATTTAGAAAACATTATTTAAAACAGTACACACACAAAAAAATGAAGTATTGAGGTATAAAGCTGAAACATTATTTTAGTACCTGTATGTGAAATACTACAAAACACTGATGATGGAAATCAAAGATCTGATTAAATGGAAATGTAGTCAGTATTCATATATTGGAGGAAATGTATTGTTAAAATGCCTATTCTTTCAAACTTGTGCTATAGATTCAACACAACCCTAATCAAAATTCAGGAAAGCTATTTTGAAGATATTGGCAAACTTATTCTAAATTTTTTTATAGAAAGGTAAAAGACCAATGCAACATTAGAGAAGAACAAAGTTATAGGACTTGCATTACCTGACATTAAATACATTACAATGTTTTATAAATCTAGAGCAATGAAGGCATCATGGTATTGGTGAAAGAACAGACACGCAGATCAATGGGACAGAATAGAAAGCCCAGAGACAGACTCACAAATATAGTCAACTGATATATATATATATATATATATATACACACACACGTGTATATATGTATATATACACACACATCTATATATATACACACATATATCTCTATATATACACACACATATATATATATATCACAAAGGCAATTCAATGAAGAGAAGACAGTCTTCTCAAGAAGTGCTGCTGAAACAATTAGACATACATACGTCCTCTCCCCTAAAAAATGAACCTAGACACGCATCTTATACCTTACGCAAAATTAACTCAAAATGTATTATAAATTAAATGTAAAATGCAAAGCTGTACCACTTGTAGAAGAAAACACAGGAGAAAATCTATGTGACCTTGTTGGATATTTGTACCTTGATGAAATTTTAAGTACAACCCCATGAAACAAAAAATTGACAAAAGCTTTATTAAAAGAAAAAAACCATTTTTACTTTGTGAAATATTATGTTAAGAAGGTCAAATGGCAAGTCATAGACTGAGAATATATTTTCAAATCACAAAAGACTTGGGTTCAAAATATACAAATGACTCTTAAAATTCAACAATAAGAAATTAAGCAACCTAATTATAAAATGAGAAAAAAACGCCGGACGCGGTGGCTCATGCCTGTAATCCCAGCACTTTGGGAGGCTGAGGTGGGCGGATCACGAGGTCAAGTGATCCAGACCATCCTAGCTAACACGGTGAAACCCTGTCTCCACTAAAAATACAAAAGAATAGCTGGGCGTTGTGGCCGGCGCCTGTAGTCCCGGCTCCTTGGGAGGCTGAGGCAGGAGAATGGCATCAACCCAGGAGGCAGAGCTTGCAGTGAGCCGAGATCACGTCACTGCACTCCAGCCTGGGAGACAGAGCGAGACTGCCTCAGAAAAAAAAAAAAAAAATGAGAGGAAAAAACAGTTGATCTTTGACAAAGGTGCAAAAGCAGCTCAATAGAGGAAGGATAGCCTTTTCAGTAAATGGTGGTGGTGCAACTGGACATCCATAGGCCAAAAAAATTGAACCTCAGCCTGAACCTCACATTTTTACAAAAATTAACTAAAAAATGGATTATATACTTAAATGCAAAACTAAAACTACCAAACTTCAGAAAAAATAGGAAAAAACTTTACATCTGGGGCTAAGTAAATAGTTCTGTTATTTTACACCAAAAGCATGAATCATTGAAGGGAAAATGGGGAAAATGGCAAGTTGGACTCCATCAAAATTAAGTGTTTGCTCTTTGAAAGACTATGAATAGAAATAAAAATAATTACAGACCACTAAAAATATTTGCAAGCCAATATTCACAAAAGAACTCATGTATCGAACATATAACAAACTCTAAAACCACAGCAGAAAAACAAATAATCCAATTAGAAAATGTGAAAAGGACATGAAGAGATATTTCACTTAAGAGGATATTCAGATGGCAGGTAACCTATCGGGGGGAAAACCCCACCCCCGTTATTTATCGTGGGTTCTTTTCTATTTCCTAAGCATCTCGGCTGGTTTGAGAAATAAAGGGAAAGAGTACAAGAGAGAGAAATTTAAAGCAGGGTGTCCGGGGGAGACATCACATGTTGGCAGGTTCCGTGATGTTCCCCGAGCCGTAAAACCAGCAAGTTTTTATTAGCGATTTTCGAAAGGGGAAGGAGTGTATGAATAGGGTGTGGGTCACAGAGATCACACGCTTCACAAGGTAATATCACAAGGCAAGTGGAGGCAGGGCAAGATCACAGGACCACAGGATGAGGTGAAATTAAAATTGCTAATGAAGTTTCAGGCACGCATTGTCATTGATAACATCTTATCAGGAGACAGGGTTTGAGAGCAGAAAACCTGTCTGACCAAAATTTATTAGGTGGGAATTTCCTCATCCTAATAAGACTGGGAGTGTTATGGGACTTATTTCATCCCTTCGGCTTTGACCGTAAAAGGTGGCCACCCCCACGGGGGAAGTTCATAGGCCTACCCTCAGGGGCGCATTCTCTTTCTCAGGGATGTTCCTTGCTGAGAAAAAGAATTCAGCAGTATTTCTCCTATTTGCCTTTGAAAGAAGAGAAATATGGTTCTGTTCCATCCGTCTCACCAGCAGTCAGTTTAAGGTTACCTCCCTTGTTCCCTGAACATCGCTGTTACCCTGTTCTTTTTTCAAGGTGCCCAGATTTCATATTGTTCAAACACACATGCTCTACAAACAATTTATGCAGTTAACGCAATCATCACAGGGTCCTGAGGCGACATTCATCCTCCTCAGCTTATGAAGATAACAGGATTAAGAGATTAAAGTAAAGACAGGCATAGGAAATCACAGGGATATTGATTGGGGAAGTGATAAGTGTCCATGAAATCTTCACAATTTATGGTCAGAGATTGCAGTAAAGACAGGCATAAGAAATTATTAATTTGGGGAACTAATAAATGTCCATGAAATCTTCACAATTTATGTTCTTCTGCCGCGGCTTCAGCTGGTCCCTTCGTTCAGGGTACAACAGTAACCAGGTGAAAAGATGTTCCATATCATTAGCCTTTAGGTAAATGCATTAAAGTGACAATAAGATATCATTACCTATCACAATAAAAAATAGTAACAATAAAATGTTGGCAATGATGTGGAGAAACTGGATCACCCATACATTATTGATGAGTTTGGCAATTCCCTACAAAGATAAAATGTTCTGTGCCTTGACTGCATCAACTTAAATATCAAGTTGTGATATTGTACCATAGTTTTACAAGTGTTATCATTGGGGGAAACTCAATAAAGGCTACAGAGGATCTCACTGTACTATTTCCTACAACTTCATGTGAATCTGCAAAATTTTATCTCAAAATAAAAATTTGATTTTTAAAGTGGGCAACATATCTGAAGAGACACTTCATCAAAAAATATATACAGGCTGGGCACAGTCGCTCACATCTGTAATCCCAGCACTTCGGGAGGCTGAGGCAGGCAGATCACAAGGTCAGGAGATTGAGACCATTCTGGCTAACATGGTGAAACCCCATCTCTACTAAAAATACAAAAAATTAGCCAGGCGTGGGGCAGGCGCCTGTAGTCCCAGCTACTCAGGAGGCTGAGGCAGGAGAATGAAGTGAACCTGGGAGGCGGAGCTTGCAGTGAGCTGAATTCACACCACTGCACTCTAGCGTGGGCCACAGAGAGAGACTCTGTTTCAAAAAACAACAACAACAACAAAACAAAACAAAGATATACAGATGACAAATCAGTATATAAAAATTTACTAAATATCATTTTTTTGGGAAATTCAAATTAAATCAACAATGAAGATACCACTACACACCTATCACAATTGTTAAAATCCAAAATCAGGAAAATTGCAATTGCTATTAACAGTCTGTGGGGTGCTGGAAACTCTCACGTATTGCTTGTGGGAAATCGAAATAGTACAACCACTTAGGACAGCAGTTTGGCAGCTTCTTACAAAGTAAAACATAGTCTCATCACATGATCCAACAATAGTGTCCCTAGGTATTTGCACACTGATTTGAAAACTTATGTGTGCACAAAACCTGTACACAAATGTTTATAGCAGCCATATTCATATTCACCCAAAACTGGAAGCAAATAAGATGATGTTCAATAAGTGAATGCATAAACAAACTGCAGTACATTTCTACAATGGAATATTAGTCATTAACAAAAAGGAGCATAATGCAAAACATGGATGAATCTCAAATGCATATTTCTAGGTGAAACAAGGAAGTTTGAAAAACCTACATACATAAATTATTGGAATGATTGATTCCATTTATATGATATTCTGGAAAAGGCAAACTATAAAGATCATTGTTTGCCAGAGATTTGAAGGACAAAAGAAAGATAAAGCCTGGGTGCGGTGGCTCACACCTGTAATCCCAGCACTTTGGGAGGCGGAGGTGGGTGAGTTGTCTTGAGGTTGGGAATTTGAGACCAGCCTTGCCAATGTGGTGAAACCCCATCTCTACTAGAAAAAAAAAATTAGCCGGGCAAGATGGCACACACCTGTAGTCCCAGCTACTTGGGAGGCTGAGGCAGGAAAATTGCTTGAACCCAGGAGGCAGAGGTTGCTGTGAGCCGAGAAGGCACCATTGCCCTCCAGCCTGGGCGACAGAGCAAGACTCCATCTGGCCTGGGCAGCTTGGTGAAACCTGGTCTCTTTCGTGTGTGTGTCGGAGTTTTGCTCTTGTTGCGGAGGCTGGAGTGCAGTAGTGGCATGGTCTCCACTCACCTCCACCTTCCGGGTTTGGGTGGTTCTCCTGCCTCACCCTTCCCAGTGGCTGGGATTGCAGGCATGAGCCAACATGCCTGGCTAATTTTTTTTGTTTTTGTTTTGTTTTGTTAGAGACGGAGTTTCTCCATGTTGGTCAGGCTGGTCTCAAACTCCCGACCTCAAGTGATCCACAAGCTTCGGCCTCCCAGGGTGTTGGGACTGCAGGCATGAGCCAACATGCCCTGCTAATTTTGTTTTTGTTTTTTTTTTTTTTTTTTTGGTAGAGACGGGATTTCTCCATGTTGGTCAGGCTGGTCTCAAACTCCCGACCTCAGGTTGAGAGGTGGCAGTGTGCTAGCAGCCCTCCCTCTCAGCACCTCCGCAACCTCGGAGTCCACTCTGGCGGCACTTGAGGAGCCCTTCAGCCCGCCACAGCACCGTGGGAGCCCCTCTCTGGGCTGGCTGAGGCTGGAGCAACCTCCCTCTGCTTGCAGGGAGGTGTGGTGGGAAAGGCGCGGGCGGAAATCAGGGCTGCCCACAGGGCTCGTGGGCCAGTGCAAGTTCTGGTGGGCACCAGCATGGGCTCGGAGGGCCCCGCACACAGGAGCAGCCGGCTGGAGCCGCTGGCCCAGAGCAGTGAGGGGCTTAGTACCTGGGCCAGCAGCTGCTGAGGTTGCTGGGTCCCCTAGCAGTGCCAGCCCGCGTGTGCCACACTCAAATTCTCACCCGGCCTTAGCTGCCGCCCTACGAAGCAGGGTTCCGAGTTGCAGCCCGCCATGTCTGAGCTTCCCCGCTATAGTGGGCTCCCATGAGTTCTGAGCCTCCCTGACGCGCTCCGGCGCCTGCCCCATGGCGCCAGGTCCCATGGACAGCCAAAGGGCTGAGGAGTGCAAGCCCCACTCCGGACTAGGGGGCAGCTCCGCCTGCAGCCCTGGTGCAGAATCCACGGAGTGAAGCCAGCTGGGCTCCTAAACTGGATGGGGACTTGGAGAACTTTTATATCTAGCCAGAGGATCGTATGTGCACCAATCAGCACTCTGTATCTAGCTAACTCTGTATCTAGCTAACTAGCCCTCTGTGACTCTCTCTAGCTCAAGGATTGTAAAAGCACCAATCAGCACTCTGTCAAAACGGACCAATCAGCTCTCTGTAAAATAGACCAATCAGCTCTCTGTAAAATGGACCAATCAGCAGGATGTGGGTGGGGTCAGATAAGGGAATAAAAGCAGGCTGCCCCCGCCCCCCACCCCCACCCCGCCCCAGGCAGCAGTGGCAACCAGCTTGGGTGGTGTTTGACACCATGGAAGGTTTGTTGTTTACTTGTTTGCAATGAATCTTGTTGGTGTTCACTCATTGGGTCCACGCTGCCTTTATGAGCTGCTGTAACACTCACCGGAAGGTCTGCAGTTTCTCTCCTGAAGCCAGCGAGACCACCGACAAACCCACCAGGAAGAAGGAACAACTCCAGAGGCACTCACTACCTTTAAGAGCTGTAACACTCACCATGAAGGTCTGCAGGTTCACTCCTGACAGCGAGACCATGAACCCGCCAGAAGGAAGAAGCTCCAGACGCATCTGAACGTCTGAAGGAACAAACTCTGGATGCACCATCTTTAAGAACTGTAACAATGCGAGGGTCCGCAGCTTCATTCTTGAAGTCAGTGAGACCAAGAACCCACCCATTCCAGACCCAAGGTGATCCACCGGCCTCGACCTGCCGGTGTACTGGGATTGCAGGCGTGAGCCACTGCGCCAGGCCTAATTTATTAATCAGAAATGAATAGATCGGCCTGGCCTGGTGGCTCACATTTGTGATCCCAGGAGTTTGGACGACGGGGCGCGACGGATCACTGGAGCCTAGGAGTTCCAGACCAGCCTGGGCAACATGGTGAAACCCCATCTTTTTTTTTTTTTTTTTTTTTTTTTTCCCTGAGGCTGTGGTTTTGCTCTTGTTGCCTAGGCTGCAGTGCAGGGGTGCGGTCCCGGCTCGCGGTGGTCTCTGCCTCCCCGGTTTGGGTGGTTCTCCTGCCTCACCTTCCCGAGTGGCTGGTATTGCAGGCCTGAGCCACCATGCCTGGCTAATTTTGTATTTTTTTTTTCTTTTTTGGTAGAAACGGGGTTTCTTCGTGTTGGTCCCGCTGGTCTCAAAGTCCTGACCTCTGGTAATCTGCCTGCCTCGGCCTCCTGGGGTGCTGGGCTTGCAGGCGTGAACCACCACGCCCGCCCTAATTTATTAATCAGAAAGGAATAGATCGGCATGGCCTGGTGACTCAAGCCTGTGATCCCAGGACATTGGACTGCGCGAGCCACAGATCGCTTGAGCCTAGGAGTTCCAGACCGGCCTGGGCAACATGGTGAAACCCAGTCCCCTCCCTTCCTCCCCTCTTCTCCCCTCCTCCCCTCCTCTCCTCTTCTCCCCCCCTTCCCCTCCTCTCCTCCCCTCCCCCCTCCCCCTCCCCCCTTTCTCCCTGCCTCCCTTCTTTTCTTTTTCTCTCTCTCTTTTTTTTTTTTTTGTTTGAGACGCAGTTTCGCTCTTGTTGCACAGACTAGAGTGCAAAGGCGCGATCTCGGGTCATTTCAACCTCCGCGTCCCAGGTTTAGGTGATTCTCCTGCCTCAGCCTCCCGAGTAGCTGGGATTACAGACATGAGCCACCATGCCCGGCTATTTTTGTATTTTTTTAGTAGAAACGGGGTTTCTCAATGTTGGTCGGGCTGGTCTGGAGCTCCCTACCTCAGGTGATCCGCCCACCTTGGCCTCGAAAAGTGCTGGGATTGCAGGCAGGAGCCACCGAGGCTGGCCGGAAACCGGGACTCTTAAGGGAAAAACGAAACAAAAACCACAACAATTAGCCGGGTGTGGTGGGCCGCACAGGTAGTCCCAGTTACTCTGAAGGCTGATGTAGAGGAGGATTGCTTGAGCCCCTGGGGGTCGAGTTGGTGGTGAGCTATAATGGCAGCTGCTGCAGTCCAGACTGGGCGACAGAGCAGGACTCTGTCTCAGGAAAAGGGAAAGGAAAAAAAGAAAAAGAAAGTAAATGAAATTTCTAAATCAAGGAACAGCTTAACAATATATTAGAGAGAAATAGAGGCAAAGGTTAGCAGACACCAGTGTTCACTTAGTGGGAACTGCAGGTGTTCCGGGGACAGGAGGCTGCTACTTTTCCAAGAAGAAATCTATTATTGACTACCAATAAAAAAAACTTGCAGGTTTGTTACGATATACAAATAGCTGAACTTTATATAGCAATGACCCTATTCTAACACTGCTGTAAGCCTTTTCCTACTCCGAAATAGCTATTATTGTTACCTCCATTGTAGAGAAAAAGATCCCAGAGGTGGTTGTGGAAGGACCATGGAAACTGACTATGAAATTGACTTGTACGTTTCGGACTTAAAAGTTCTTCCTGCTCTGCTCCTTACACTGCCATATTTTAGTTAACATACCTCTTAAAATACTGGTCCTTTATATATTTGAAGGGACTACTTGCAATTTGAAGTTTTACTTTTTTGCACTAAGTATTTGGTCATAAGATCGTCTGCGTTTTATGTCAGTTTAAGTACCTCTTTAGACATTCAGTTAGGAATGTCAATAGGAGCTAGCATTGTATTTAAAAGGAAAGAACAGCTACTTACAACCATTTTTGTTTCATAGTACAAATATAAATCAAGATATATAAAACTCCATCTCTGCTTGGAGTTCAGCACTGGGTCTCTTTTCCCTTCCACTTTCCTTGACAAGGCTGCGACAGTGACAGAAGCACACAAGGCTGCCTTTTAGTGACACCTGCTGGGACAGACCTTGCAGAAGGGATTGCAGATTTGCATGTTTCCTAGCTGCCTCTGCTAGCCCCTAAGTCAACAGTCCGCTCCAATTCATACTGAGCATGGACAGCTCAGGTTTGAAAAACTCCCCCTTCCCTTGGAGCAACCGCTTTCCAGCGGTTGGAATGTCCTCATCATTCCTAAAGGAGAATGACCTACATGCCACATGACAGATACCCAGAAATTTATAGAAGCTTCATTATGAGCCTAAATCCTTAACAGGGGCTCAAACTGCCAACACCGAATGAGGAGAGAGGTTTTGCAGTAAAGCAGGAAGTCATTTAAATAATGAATCACCAGGCTGGGTTTTGATCTCCTTTCCCACTAACTTAATGGAAAGATTTACTGTCTTTACAATGTACATGCCCATCATCGGTTGAAAATAGAAGCCGAAAATGCATTTAAGGTCCAGTGCAGTGGCTCACGCCTGTAATTCCAGCTCTTTGGGAGGCAGAGGCGGGTGGTTCACCTGAGGCCGGGAGTTTCAGACCAGCCTGGCCAACATGATAAAACCCTATCTCTACTAAAAATACAAAAATTAGCTGGACATGGTGGCACACGCCTGTAATCCCAGCTACTGGGGAGGCTGAAATAAGTTCATAAATTCAGTGGCTGTGGCCTAATTGCTATGCTACTTTCACTGCTTGAGGATGAACAGTGCACAGGAAAGTGCAGGTTTACAGGTCTCTGAATAGTGTCATCCAAAAATGGTGAACAACCATCCCGAAAAACAGCTTGGTGTGTTTTTTTCACAAATGAGAAATGTGCTTAACTGTTTACCCACTAACTGCACCCCTAGCCACTTGCCCTAGAGAAATAAAAGTTGATATTCATGCAAAAACTTGTGCATGAGTTTTCAAAGAAGCTTTATTTTTAGCAACCAAATTGTAAATAACCCAAATGTCCTTCAACAGATGGATGGCTAAACAAACCATGGTACAGTCATGCAATGGAATAGTACTTAGTAATAAAAAAGGAATGAACTATTGAATGATTTGCAATGACCTCAAAGGAATTAAACTTTAAAAATTCAATCTCAGACCAGGCGTGGTGGCTCACACCTGTAATCCCAGCACTTTGGGAGGCCGAGGTGGGCTTATCGCGAGGTCTGGAGTTCGAGACCATCCTGGCCAACAAGGTGAAACCTCGCCTCTACTAAAAATACAAAAATTAGCCGGGCGTGGTGGCACCCGCCTGTAGTTCCAGTACTTGGGAGGCTGAGGCAGGAGAATTGCTTGAACCTGGGAGGCAGAGGTTGCAGTGAGCCGAGATCGCGCCGCTGCACTCCAGCCTGAGTGACAGAGACTCTGTCTCAAAAAAAGAAATAAAAAAGGAGCTGGGAGTGCCTCCTTAGGGGCACAAGGAAGGGACTGGCTGATAGCAAGGAGAGAAAGATTTCATCCTGACTTAGGTAGAAGACTTTACATTTTGAATGATGACTGAGGAATCCGTCCTACCAGCATGGTAGATTTAATCTCAGGAGCACAGAATTCAGCTGTGGCCTGGAAGTCAGTCAAGCCAGGTGTTTAGCTTCATCAGTTGAGCAACTATTTAGCGCCAAGCACCGTTCTCAGTTCTTGGGAGAGAGGAATTTACTGCCCTCCTTAGCCTAAAACCCTAAGTGGCTTCTAATCACCTTTGGAATCAAGGCCGATATTTTCCCCAGGCCTGTGACTTCATCTCTACCCACATGTTGTGCCTTTTTCCTTTCACTTTTTACACTTAAACCACGTTCACATTCATTTAACTCCCTGAACCAGCCATGCTTTTCCCTGATTCAGGGTCTTTGCATAATAAGCATGTTCCTCTACCTGAAACAAATCCTCCTTCCCTTCCTTTAGCTATAACTTTCAGATGCTTCCCCAGGGAAATGAAGGGCAAGAAAGAAAAACCTTTGTCCACTCCTACCTACTCAATCACCCCCACCTCACCCCTTCTCTCTCCCTCCCTCTTTCTGTCTCGCAAACACATACACGTGGTTAAGGTCTTCTGTGATGCACTCCTATAGCTCCCTGAAGTTTCACTTTTATGATATGTCATATTCGCATTTGCCAATTCTTGTTCTAGGTCTGTTTTCCCCATGAGATCACAACTGTATAAGGGCAGGGACCATACTCGTCTAATTTACTACTATATCCTGTGTCTGGCAAAGTATTTGACATATAGTAGGCACTTACTAAACATTTGTTGAATGTTTTAATGGATGGATGGCAGGCTTTCTGGTTAAATGAATAAATTACCAATCAGACTCCAAGAACCAAACCTCTTAAACTCAATCATTAATGTTCATGCTCTCTACTCAAGGCAATGCTCTCACCCATGGCCTTTTTTTTTTTTTTTTTTTAAATCAGGGTCTCACTGTTGCCCAGGCTGGAGTGCAGTGGTGCAATCATAGCTCACTGCAGAGTTGAACCCCTGGGCTCAAGCAATCCTCTCACCTAAGCCTCCCAAGTACCTGGGACCACAAGCATGCACCAGAACGCTCTGCAAATTGTTAAAATTTTTTGTAGAGATGGGGTCTTGCGATGTTGCCCAGACTGGTTTCAAACTCCTGGACTTGGGTGATCTTCCCATCTCAGCCTCCCAGTGTTTTAGGATTAGAGGAGTGAGCCACTGCGCTGACTACTCCTGGCCTATTAATCCTTAACTTGATATATATTCCCAGCCACTTTACTTACTCTGTTTGCAAGTAGCCCTCCTCACAATAAAAGAAAGAAAAGCCAGGTGTGGTGGCTCACGTCTGTAATCCCAGCACTTTGGGAGGCCGAGGCAGGCAGATCACGAGGTCAGGAGATCGAGACCATCCTGGCTGACATGGTGACACTCCGTCTCTACTAAAAATACAAAAAATTAGCTGGGCGTGGTTGCAGGCACCTGTAGTCCCAGCTACTCAGGAGGCTGAGGCAGGAGAATGGCGTGAACCCAGGAGGTGGAACTTGCAATGAGCTGAGATCATGCCACTGCACTCCAGCCTGGGTGACAGAGCAAGACTCTGTCTCAAAAAAAAAAAAAAGAAAGAAAGAAAGAAAAAAAAGGGTTACCAAGAGATCATATGGTGAGCCCAGTGAAAAGAAACATCTTATAGGCTGAATGCAAGAAGGAAGACAACAATAGGTAAAAGTGTGTTAGGCCGTTTGTGAGTTGCTGTTAAAAAAAAAACACCTGAGGCTGGGCACAATGGCTCATGCCTGTAATCCCAGCTCTTTGGGAGGTCAACGCAGCAGATCACTTGAGGTCAGAAGTTTGAGACCAGCCTGGCCAACATGGTAAAACCCCATCTCTACTAAAAATACAAAAAAAAAAATTAGGGAGGCCGAGGCGGGCGGATCACAAGCCAGGAGATCGAGACCATCCTGGCTAACATGGTGAAACCCCGTCTCTACTAAAAAATACAAAAAACTAGCCGGGCAAGGTGGCGGGCGCCTGTAGTCCCAGCTACTCGGGAGGCTGAGGCAGGAGAATGGCGTGAACCCAGGAGGCGGAGCTTGCAGTGAGCTGAGATCTGGCCAGTGCACTCCAGCTTGGGTGACAGAGCGAGACTCCGTCTCAAAGAAAAAAAAAAAAAAAAAAAAAAATTAGCCAGGCGTGGTGGCGCACGCCTGTAATCCCAGCTACTTGGGAGGCTGAGGCAGGAGAATCTCTTGAATCCGGGAAGCAAAGGTTGCAGTGAGCCAGGATCCCACCACTGCACTCCAGCCTGGGTGACAGAACAAGAGTCTGCCTCAAAGAAAAAAAAAACAAAAAGAGAACCAACCAAATAACAACAAAAAACCAAGCTGAGACTGAATAATTTGTAAAAAGAGGTTTACGGCCAGGTATGGTGGCTCACACCTGTAATCCCAGCACTTTGGGAGGCCTAGGCGGGTGGATCACCTGAGGTCAGGAGTTTGAGGTCAGCCTGACTAACATGGTGAAACCCTGTCTGTACTAAAAAAAAAATACAAAAAAAAATTAGCCAGCATGGTGGCAGGCACCTGTAATCCCAGCTACTTGGGAGGCTGAGGCAGGAGAATCGCTTGAACCCAGGAGATTGAGGTTGCAGTGAGCTGAGATCGTGCCATTGCACTCCAGCCTGGGCAACGGAGCAAGACTCTTTCTCAAAAAAAAAAAAAAAAAAAAAAAGGTTTAATTGGCTTACAGTTCTGCAGGCTATACCAGGGCCAGAAGCGTTACAACTAGAGCAACTCCATCTTGAATAGGGGTTGGGTAAAATAAGGCTGAAACCTACTGGGCTGCATTCCCAGGAGGTGAGGCATTCTAAATCACAGGATGAGATAGGTCAGTAGAAGATAAAGGTCACAAAGACCTTGCTGATAAAACATGCTGCGGTAAGGAAGCCAGCCAAAACCCAACAAAACCAAGATGGCTATGAAGGTAACCTTTGGTCGGTCTCACTGCTCATTGTATGCTAAGTATAATGTATTAGCATGCTAAAGACACTCCCACCAGTGCCATGACGGTTTACAAATGCCACAGCAATGTCAGGAAGTTACCCTATATGGTCTAAAAAGGGGAGGAACCCTCAGTTCTGGGAATTGCCCACCCCTTTCCCAGAAAACTCATGAATAATCCACCCCTTGTTTAGCATATAATCTAGAACTAACAATAAGTATAAGTAGGTAAACGGTCCATGCTGCTGTTCCGCCTGTGGAGAAGCCATTCTTTTCTTTCATTTCTTTACATTCTTTTTTCCTTTTTTTGTGGGGGGACAGAGCCCTGCTCTGTCATCCAGGCTGGAGTGCAGTGGCCCGATCTCGGCTCACTGCAACCTCCACCTCCCAGGTTCAAGCGATTCTCCTGCCTCAGCCACCAGAGTAGCTGGGCCTACAGCGCCCACCACCACACCTGGCTAATTTTTGGATTTTTAGTAGAGGTGGGGTTTCACCATTTTGGCCAGGCTGGTCTCAAACTCCTGACCTTAGGTGATCTTCCCGCCTCGGCCTCCCAAAGTGCTGGGATTACAGGCGTGAGCCACAGTGCCCGGCCTATTCCTTTATCTTTTTAATAAACCTGCTTTCACTTTACTCCATGGACTCTCCCCGAATTCTTTCTTGTGAGAGATCCAAGAACCTTCTCTTGGGGTTTGGGGTCTGGATCGGAATCCCTTTCCTGTAACACAAGCACAGCGTTGGTGTCTGCTAAGATTCTGGGGAGGCCTCGGGGAACTCTTAAGCATGGCAGAGGCGAAGTGCAAGCAGGCACATCACATGGCAAGAACAGGAGCAAGAGAGAGGGTGTGAGGAGCCATGCGCTTTTAATTGACCAGATCTCGTGACAACACACTCACCATTTGGAGGACAGCACCAAGCCAGGAGGGCTCCGACCAGATCAGACCTCACGTCCCACCAGGTCCCACCCCTAACATTGGGGATTACATAAGACAGAAGATTTGGGTGGGGACAAATATTCAGCTATATCAGTGTCTGAAACCTCAGTGCTACAAAGCAGTTGAGGGTAGATAATACCATATCCTAATACCATACCACTCCAACATCCTTGTAGGCACCATAAGGCAATAATTGTTTTTTGTTTTTGTGTTTGTTTGTTTTGAGACGGAATCTTGCTCTGTCGTCAGGCTGGAGTGCAGTGGCACGATCTTGGCTCACTGCAACCCCTGACTTCCAGGTTTAAGTGACTCTCATGCCTCAGCCTTCCAAGTAGCTGGGAGTATAGGCACGCACCACCGTGCCCGGTTAATTTTTGTGTTTTTAGTAGAGACGGGGTTTCACCATGTTAGCCAGGATGGTCTCTAACTTGACCTCGTGATCTGCCCAAAAAGTGCGGGGATTACAGGCGTGAGCCACCGTGCCTGGCCATAATTGTTTTGTTTGTTTGAGACAGAGTCTCACTCTGTCTCCCAGGCTGGAATGCAGTGACACGGTCTTGGCTCACTGCAACCTCCGCCTCCCAGGTTCAAGTGATTCTCCTTTCTCAGCCTCTAGAGTAGCTGGGATTGCAGGCATGCGTCACCGCAGGCATGCGTCACCACACCCAACTAATTTTTGTATTTTTAGTAGAGATGGGGTTTGGCTATGTTAGCCAGACTGGTCTTGAACTCTTGACCTCAAGTGATCCACCCACCTTGGCCTCCCAAAGTGTAGGATTACAGGTGTGAGCCACCGCACCCAGCCACAGTAGTTGTTTATAATGACACTGAGGGCTAAAAGGGCAGTGTGTATTTATTACCAATTGCCTGTGCTTCCCTGTGTATAAAATTAGCTATTTGTTTGTAATTTATACTGAGGGTTGAATTTTTAGCAGACAGATTCTTGTTCATAATAGCAAGAGCTGGTTTGAGGGGTAGGCCTGCTGGGCTCAGAGTATCAGTCCATAAGGGCCACAAATACCTGAATGGAATTCATCAGAGAAAAGGTGCTAGTTAACTGAAATCTCCACAAGAGACTCCTCACATACCAGGGAAAATGTAAATTTGCCTCAACCTTGCCTGAGTAAGATAGCATCAGCAAGTAAAAAAATTGAAATTGATCAAAGAAAACCTTCAACTGAATTAAATTTAAAGGAATTTAATTGAATAATGGACAATTCACAAATCTGGCAGCCCCCAGAATCACAACAGATTCAAAGCCTCCAGTGCAGTCACGTGGGTGGAAGAATATTTATAGACAAAAAAAATTTCTTAATATTGAGAGACTGACCAAAACTTTAGTTATTGATGTCACTATCACCATTGTAAATGTACGTATTTGGTCTTGAAACCCACTGAGAAAGATTAGAACAGTGAGTTTTGCAAAGGTAGGAACAAGGACTGAGTAGAGGAGATCTCCTTATGCTGGAATGTCCTGTTTACAGGAGAAAAACAAAACCTGGTCTTTTCTAAGATATATGTGTTTCCTCAAAGTCTTAGTTTGATTATGTCACATTTAGCATGAGCAACCATTTTAGCTTGGTTTGGCCTGTTGGGTCCTAGTGCATGAGCTTAGTCCAAAACAATGGCCTCCAATATTTTGTTTTAAAAATCCCCCCTTTTTGGTTAGGTTCTCATTTAGGTGAGAGTGTGACCAAAACTTAGGGCCTTAGTACCACTCTCTGTTACCATCATTTTGGGTTTCTGGTCTCAGTGTGTCACAGGCTATAGTATCCTCATGATTGCACATGTTTTTCAGCCTTTGTCATTCCAGTTGAAGAGAGACCATTTGACATTCTAGAGATGGCTGCATGCAAGCTTTAAAAACATTGAGAGGCCGGGCGCGGTGGCTCAAGCCTGTAATCCCAGCACTTTGGGAGGCCGAGACGGGCGGATCACGAGGTCAGGAGATCAAGACCATCCTGGCTAACATGGTGAAACCCCGTCTCTACTAAAAATACAAAAAGCTAGCCGGGCGACCTGGCGGGCGCCTGTAGTCCCAGCTACTCAGGAGGCTGAGGCAGGAGAATGGCGTGAACCCAGGAGGCGGAGCTTGCAGTGAGCTGAGATCCGGCCACTGCACTCCAGCCTGGGCGACAGAGCGAGACTCCGTCTCAAAAAAAAAAAAAAAAAAAAAAAAAAAAAAAAAAAAAAAAAAAAAAAAAAAAAAAAACATTGAGAGAATACAGCTCACCAGGGAGACTATTATTATGACTCTTGGGAGGATAATACCACGAGTTTGGAGTATGCTTATTATGCAGGGTCCCCATAAACCTAACCACCTAAAATTACATAGATTAAAAAATGAGCTAGATGAAGAGTCTATTCACTTGACTCAGTCTATTCTCTTGACTCAGTGGTTTTTTCATTAATCCCCTACAAATGAATTTTTATAATCTACATTTGATCTGTTTCTCCCCAGGCTACAAGTGTTAGCAGCTGCATAGGTACTTTTCTCTTTAGCCAATTCTAATATTTAGCATAACTTTCACAAGAGAATTGAAAGTTTGTTTTGTAACCATAGCCTTTACAGTAGAATTTGCTGTAGAGCCTGAGAGATACATTTTTAATTACTGCCTTTTTTATTGTAAGCCATGAAAGAAGGACCTAACAAATGATGTCCTTCTATAAGAGTGAAGGCTTCCTGGCAAAGTTCTCTTTAACCCATGATGTGGGTTAAGAGCAGTTTTGACTGAAAATGAGGCGTCATATATACCATTAAAGTTTCTTAAGGCCGGGCAGAGTGGCTCATGCCTGTAATCCCAGCACTTTGGGAGGCCGAGGCGGGTGGATCACAAGGTCAGGAGATCAAGACCATCCTGGCTAACATGGTGAAACCCCATCTCTACTAAAAATACAAAAAATTATCCGGGCGTGGTGGCAGGCACCTATAGTCCCAGCTACTCGGGAGGCTGAGGCAGGAGAATGGTGTGAACCCGGAAGGCGGAGCTTGCAGTGAGCCGAGATCGAGCCACTGCACTCCAGCCTGGGCGACAGAGCGAGACTCCGTCTCAAAAAAAAAAAAAAAAAAGTTTCTTACCTACATTGGGTCTTCATCTTTTATCTATCAAAGTATAAAATTACTCAAGTATAAGGCTGACTGCAAAATCCTTCACAAATAAAACTATACCCTATAAATGCACATAATAGACCCCCTTTTCATTTCTGTTGTTCATAGAGGCATAAACAAGAAAAAATATTCTAAGATGAGAGTCTTATTGTGTCCGGAATTGGTGGGTTCTTGGTCTCGTTGACCTCAAGAATGAGGCCTAGGAGACGCCATGAGCGAGCGGGGGCTGCTAGCATGTTGTCACCTCTCAATCCCCTCTCTAAACAAAACAGCCCAACTGCTGTTGGGAATTTGGCCAGTGACTGCTCTAGCTACTTCCTGCTGGATAGGGGTGAAGAAGTGGCCCTGCAGTTGTAGTGTCCTCCAGAGGGGAACTCTTTAGGCCAATGGAAGGGCCAGTGGGTCGGTCCAGGGGTCCCTGGTAGAAGTTTTTAGTTGAGCTCATTTGGGGTTCCATTTGTAAGACCATCTGTAGCTTGATGGCCTCGATTCTAGAGGAAACAAATTTGACAAGAAGGTTAAAAATATAGGGTCCAAAGGCAAGTAACAGCAAGATGGCTGCCATGGGATCTAGAAAGGGGAGAAGTCATGTTGCCCAACTCCAGAGGTTGGTATAAGAGTTTGGGCCGGGCGCAGTGGCTCAAGCCTGTAATCCCAGCACTTTGGGAGGCTGAGACGGGCGGATCACGAGGTCAGGAGATCGAGACCATCCTGGCTAATACGGTGAAACCCCATCTCTACTAAAAAAAAAAAAAATACAAAAAACTAGCCGGGCGAGGTGGCGGCCTGTAGTCCCAGCTACTCGGGAGGCTGAGGCAGGAGAACGGCGTGAACCCGGGAGGCGGAGCTTGCAGTGAGCTGAGATCTGGCCAGTGCACTCCAGCCTGGGCGGCAGAGTGAGACTCCGTCTCAAAAAAAAAAAAAGAGTTTGAAAGCCATTGTCTGATTTCAGAAGTCTTTTCCTGTAAATGCTGGGCAGTATCTCGTAGTATCCCTGACTGGTTAGTGTAAAAACAACACTCTTTCCCTAAGAAGGTGCAGAGTTCTCCTTTCTCAGCAGTGAGGAGGTCTAGGCCTCAGCGGTTTTGGAGAGTCACTGCTGCTAAAGAGTCTATTTGGGATCGTAGAGTAAGGATAGATTTCATTATTTCTTGCAGACTCTCTGAGGAAGCCTTTGAGAGTGTGTGGTAGTAGGATAATGCATGCTACACTGTTAACTTTTAGCAAACTTTACTTTTGTTGAAAACCGTGTAAGTTTGGGATTTTAATTTTTCTTCGCTATTAATAAAACATCGTTCAGTCCATATTAACTTAGAATTGGCATAGATGGTTCCTTCCTGATTCTGTAAGTAGTTTAAGATTTGGCTGAGTGCAAACAACTCGCATGTTTGTATGGTAATTAATTAAGATTTAGATCCCCTGTTAGGAAACCTGCTGGGTCAAGGATTTTTGATAGGAAGGCTATGGGTTGTCAGTGGCCTCAGTGCTTTAGGGGTATGCCCTTGTTTGCACTGACAACAAGGTGGTATTGGAGTGTTATAGAGAAGACCTTCAATTATCAATTACAGGTTTTAAAGTTACCCTGGCTTTTAAAGTAATAGGGTACACCGTTTTTTCTTTACTACTTCTATCTCTCTGTTTCTCTCCCTTTGGCTTCTTCTTTGTCTGTCTCTTTCTCTCTTTCCTTCTTTGACTTTCTGTCTCTGTCTCTTTCTCTCTCTATCTCTTTGACATTGTCTATTTCTTTCTTTCTCTCTGACTCCCCCTTTGTCTGTCTCTTCCTATCTCTGTCTCTCTCTCTCATTTTCTGTATTTCTCTCTTTCCTTTCTGCTGGTCTTTCCCTGCCTGTGCCAGCTGCGTATGCTGCTGTTCTCCACTCTCCTTCTCCTTTTGATGGCTTTGGCAGTGTAAGACTGCCACCTCCTTGGGTTTTTGCACTGCGTCCAATAGCTCCATGGTTTCCTTGTGATATTTAATGGAAGTTCACCAAGAGGTTAGGAACTCCTTTTCTTTCCATATTGCAGCATGGGCATGTAGGATTAGATAACCATACTTGCTATCTGTGTACACATATATTCTTTTTCCCTTTCCCAGTTCTAAGACTCAGGTAAGTGCTACTAGTTCTGCTAACTGGGTGCTGGTCCCTGGGGGAAGAGGCTTACTTTCAAATACGGTTACATCACTAACTATAGCATAACCTGCTCTTCGTATCCCATTCTCCACCAATGAACTTCCATTGGTGTATAGGTTAAGGTCAGGATTAGCTAAGGGGACTTCTAAGAGATCATCTCGGGCGGCATAAGTCTGAACTATAATTTGTTGGCAGTCATACTCAATTGGTCCCCCATCCTCTGGGAGAAAAGTGGCAGGGTTGAGGATCACACACATATGTATTTGAAGCATCAGTCCCTCAAAGAGTAGTGCCTGGTATCTAAGTAGGTGGTTGTCTGATAGTCATAAACTTCCTTTGGCACCTAATATGCCATTTATATCATGAGTAGTCCAGACAGTGAGATCCTTTCCTTGTATTATTTTGATAGCCTCTGACACTAAGACGGCCACCACCACAACTACCCATAAAAAGTGAGGCCAGCCTTTTGCTACTACATCGATTTCCTTACTTAGGTATGCCACTGGTTGTGAGGTTGTCCCACGAGTCTGAGTAAGGACTCCAAGAGCTATCCCTGTTCTCTCTGTGGTGTATAAAGAGAAGTTTTGTCCTGTGGGAAGACTTAAAGCTGGACCTTGTACTAGGGCCTGCTTTAAGGTTTTGAAGGCTGTTTCTGCCTCTAGTTCCCATTCTACAAGATAAGTATGTGCCCTCTGCGTCTCCTTGATTGGAGTATAGAGGGGCCTGGCTATCTTGCTGTATCCAGGGATCCATAGTTGGCAAAACCAGTGATTCCAAGGAACCCCTGCAACTGTTTTAATGTCTTAGTGTGAGGATAAGCCAGTATAGGCTGTTCCATTCCTTGCTGAGGGCCCTGGTCCCTCTGGCTAATATTAGGCCTAGATATTTGACCTGCTGTAGGCAAAGCTGGGCCTTCAACATAGACACCTTGTACCCTTGATTAGCTGGAAAGTTCAAGAGATCTAGAGTAGCCTGCTGGCACAGGGCTTCTGAACTGGCACTGACAACAAGGTGGTATTGGAGTGTTATAGAGAAGACCTTCAATTATCAATTATAGGTTTTACTTATAGGTATATAGGTTTTAATTATAGGTTATAATTATAGGAACTGGTAGCCAAAAGTAAGTCATCCACATACTGAAGGACCAGAGTGCCTGGACTTGAGAAGTGGCCTAGATCTTGGGCCAGTGCCTGACCAAACAGGTAAGGGCTATCCCTAAACCCTTGGGGCAAGACTGTCCATGTAAGTTGGGAGGTGTGGTCTGTGGGATCCTCAAAAGCAAAGAGAAACTGGGAGTCAGAGGGCAGGGGAATACAGAAGAAGGCATACTTGAGGTCCATAACAGTGAACCATTCTGCTTCCTCTGGTATTGGAGAGAGCAGGGTATAGGGGTTGGGTACAACTGGATATAGAGGAATTACTGCCTCATTGATGAGTCTAAGAGCTTGCACTAGTCTCCACTGACCGTTTGGTTTTTGTACTCCTAGAATTGGAGTGTTGCAGGGAATGCTGCATTTCCTTACTAAGCCTTGAGCTTTTAAGTGTTTAACAATATCCTGTAATCCTTTATGAGCTTCAGGCCTTAAGGGATATTGCATTTGATAAGGAAAAGTGGTGAGGTCTTTTAGCCTGATTTGGACTGGGCAGGCATTTTTTGCCCTTCCAAATTGTCCTTCCAATGCCCAGACTTCAGGGTTGATTCTCTCATCAAATAGGGGACAGCAAATGAGTAACTTGTTCCCCATATTCATGTAGATAATAGCTCCAGCTTTGGCTAATATATCCCTCCCTAGTAAGGGTATGGGACTTTCAGGCATAACAAGAAAGGCATTCGAAAAGAGCAAAGTCTCCCAAATTACAACTGAGAAGGTGGGAGAAATACCTGGTTACAGACTGTCCCAGGATTCCTTGGATGGTAACAGACCTTGAGGACAACCATTCAGGACAGGAGATTAACACTGAGAAGGCCGCACCAGTGTCCAGGAGGAAGTTGATTTCCTGGACATCGATGGTTAAACATACCCAGAGCTCAGTGAGGGTGATGACATGAGCTGGCGCTTGCCCCGGGCACCCTCGGTTCTGTTGTTGGATCATCTAGTTGGGGGCTTCTGACCCAGAGAACCTTTGTCTTTTGGGGCAGTGCACCTTCCAGCAATTGCCTTGGCATAGCGGACATGGATGAGGGGGTGGCTTGTTTCTCATTGGACAATCTTCTTTAAAGTGTCCTTGTAAACCACACTGATAACAAGCCCCACTAGGTGGTTGGTTTGCTCCATTTTCCATCCTCTCTGAACCACCAAGGTTTGTCTGAGGGCCATGACTAAGGCTGCAGCCTTTCTCTGATCTTGCTTTTCCTTTTGGGCCAGTTCCTCTTGGTCCCTATTATAGAACATTGAGGTTGCCAGGTTTAATAGTGCCTCCAGATTTTGTTCAGGGCCCAGGGCTTGCTTTTGCTTTTGAAGCTTTCTCCTGATACCTGCAGCTGATTGGGTAATAAACTTATCTTTTAGAATCAATTGACCCTCAAGTGATTCGGGTGACAGGGGAGTATATTTTCTTAAGGCTTCCCGTAGCTGCTCGAGGAAGGCAGAAGGATTTTCTTCCTTTGCCTGAGTTATGGTGGACATCATTGAATAATTCATGGGCTTTTTCCTAATTCTCCTTAGTCGTTCTAGAACACAGGTCAACAGATGTTTACAACTCCAATCCCCATGATTTGAGTCAAGGTCCAGGTGGGGATCCATACTGGGGATGGCTTGCTGACCGATAGGGAATTTGTCCCTTTCTTTGGCTGTCATTCTATCATTTACTTGACTAAGATACCAGGTATCTCCAAACTCTCGGGCTGAAGCTGAAGCTGCATTCTTTTCATTAAGGGCCAGGATTTGATCTAACAGTAGCATGATATCTCTCCAAGCGAGGTAGAAGGTTTGCCGTACACTCTGTAGGACATCTATGTACCTATCAGGATCATCTGAACACTTCCCCAGGTCTGCCTTGATCTGCTTGAAATCAGAGAGGGAGAAGAGGACATGTGCCTGGGTTGGGGCAAATTCCCCTCCCTCTATGGCTTGAAGGGGACCTAACCAATAGCCCAGGGATTTTTGTGGTCCTTTGAAGGTTTCTTTTCTTATTTCCTTCTGGGCAGGGAAGATTAGAGGAGGCTTATCATTAATTGGAAGGGGAGCTATAGGGAGGCTAGGATATGGGGGTAAACTGAGAGGTCCTCCTGTGGGATGTAAATTGCAAGCTTTGTATAGTTGTGTATTCTCCTTCAATGAAAAGAAAGCTTGGACATAAGGTATTTCACTACATTTGCCTTCCCTCTTACAGAAAAGGTCAAACTACAGGATACTATTGTAATTTATACTTCCCTTGGGTGGCCATTTTTCCCCATCAGAGAGAGAATATTGGGGCCAGGCTATAGTGCAGAAAAAAATGAGCCACCTCTTTTTCAGGTTTTGTGGGTCAAATTGGTCTCAATGGCTTAGGATGCATTTCAAGGGTGAGCCTGTTGATGACTGAGTGTTTCCCACCTGAAGGACAAAACTGCCCATGGTTTTGGCTTGTTTTGTTTCTCCCCCTGCCCAAGAACCCACAACGGTCCCTGGACCCTGCTTATCAGAATAGTTGTGCTCACCAACGCAGCAGCAGAAACAACCCCTGTTCAAGAACCTGAAACGGTCCCTAGACCCTGCTGATCAGAATAGTTGCACCGATGCAGCAGCAGAAACACTAGTTTTCCCCCCAGACCACAAGGAGGCCCGAGGAAGGTCGGATTTAGTGGCCCTTACTGATGCATTCTCAAAAACCTGTTAGAATCCTAACCATTATCTTGTTAGTACTGGGACCTTACCTATGTCCTATAAAGATGTTATGCTCCAAAAATGAAGTGGACGGACATACCCTGAGGGAGGGGAGGGATCTCCAGGGTTGGAAGAGTGACACCTTTTGTCCTCACTTATATGAATAGGAAGGATACAATTTCTGAGGCTCCCCATATCCTAGCTTCAGTAATAGCTTTTGTTAGACCTTCTAGTCTGAGGAGGGATCCTAAAATTTCAGATAGTCCCCGCTACAATGGGGCTTTGGGCAAAAATTATGTCTTTCTGATTGGTAAGCCCAGGTGCCTAAAGAAGGGAACAGATTCCTAGAGTTTATACTAGAAGTCATTCTTACAGGAAAAACTAGAAAAGCACCAGAGACAGGGAGTGGTTTTCAGAAGTGGGGCTAGCCTCGGAGAAAAGAGGCAAGAGGAAGTTTGTCTGGCAGGCATTAGGACCCAGGGGGCAAGGGTCAGGATAGATAGGATAGATGGGTGAGTCTTACTTGGGAGACATGCCTTTGACAGTTCCGCTCACGGCCGCAGGGTCAACCAACTTGTTGTCGGGACCCCAGAGCTGAATGACTTTCCTCTCTGTTGACCCTTGGCTCAGCCCAGAAGTACAGGAAAAGCAGAAGCTGGTTCCAGGCAAACCAACACTTCCAACTCCTAAGCCCTTTCCCAGAAAGTCTCACAGCCATGTGTTTAGTCTGGTGGCTGTGCTAGTCGCTTTTAACTGGCTGACAGGTGCCTGTATTTAGCCCCCGAATTCTAGGGAAAAATAGGACAGAATAGCAAGCAAAAGGGGTCCGATGGTAGTCACCGCTTGGCAATACACAGTAGTCTCACCGCTTGGCGATAGGTGATTGTCTCATTTGGGTCACCCAAATGTGTCCAGAATTGGTGGGTTCTTGGTCTCGCTGACTTCAAGAATGAAGCTGCGGACCCTCAGAGTGAGTGTTACAGTTCTTAAAGATGGTGTGTGTGGAGTTTGTTCCTTCAGATGTTCAGATGCGTCCAGAGTTTCTTCCTTCTGGTGGGTTCGTGGTCTTGCTGGCCTCAGGAGTGAAGCTGCAGACCTTCGCAGTGAGTGTTACAGCTCATAAAGGCAGCATGGACCCAAAGAGTGAGCAGTAGTAAGATTTATTGCGAAGAGTGAAAGAACAAAGCTTCCACAGCGTGGAAGGGGACCCAAGCGGGTTGCTGCTGCTGGCTCGGGTGACCTGCTTTTATTCCCTTATCTGACCCCACCCACATCCTGCTGATTGGTCCATTTTACAGAGAGTTGATTGGTCCATTTTGACAGAGTACTGATTGGTGCATTTACAAACCTTTAGCTCAAGACAGAGTGCTGATTGGTGTATTTACAATCCTTTAGCTAGACACAAAAGTTCTCCAAGTCCCCACCTGATTAGCTAGACACAGAGTGCTGATTGGTGCATTTACAAACCTTTAGCTAGACAAAGAGTACTGATTGGTGCATTTACAAACCTTTAGCTAGACAAAAAGTGCTGATTTGTGCATTTGCAATCCTTTAGCTAGACAGAAAAGTTCTCCAAGTCCCCACCCATCCCAGAAGCCCAACCAGCTTCACCTATCACTGGTGCTCGCCATGGGACTTTGCGGTACCTAGCCTGGGCACTCCAGCAGCCCAGAGGGAGCTTGTTCCAGACAACCAAGAGGAAAAGAGGGGAAGTGAGAAAGAGATGGAGACCTGCAATCGTGGCCAGCTGAGTGTGGGGCCCAGCTTCTGTGAATCCTTTCATGACTTATACAGAACATCTATGACATGCTTGGACTTTCTGACTTGTCCTAAACATCCCTCTTTTTAAGCAACCAGTCATTTTACTTTAGGACAAGAATTTACCATACCAGATCCTTTTTTGTATAAAATTTATTTTCTTTATAACCTTCTTGCATAGTTAGGGGCATGGCTAATTTCATATATCCCCAGGCCTTATTTAGAATGTAATATCTCCAAAATAAATTGAATGATTTTTTAAAGTTAAAGCAATTTATGATCTTAAAGCATTTAGCACACCTAATATCTGACCTGCATATTTTAGACTAATGTCCTTATTTTATTAATACTCTTTAAAGCTATTATTATTTCCTAAAGATTACTAAAGTTACATGAACTAAAAGGCATTAACATTTTTTTCTTTTAAAACATTTAAGTGCTTATTTTTGCTTAAGCCAATTAATTAGCTTTTATATAAACATAACACACACAACACATATATAACTATACAGACAGAAGAAGATTGCTACAGTAGTTGTAAGATTTTTTTATTTGCCAGTTTTTTAGTTTTTTAATTGGTTATTGGCTTTAGGGTGGAGTCCTCAGAAGAACAGAGCCCAGAAAGGGTCTGTGGTGCCTCCTGTTTTTCCCATGGTGTCCCAAGCTATTAGATCTTGAATATCTACTTTTAATTAATCTGACTTTTAACCATAGCACATTTAATAAAGTTATTTTAAATTTTTAAAATTTCTTTTTACCCAGCTTTAGCCAGGTAAAATGGCCAATATTTCTGGCTTTTAAACTTTACCGAATGTAACCTCATAGGTGCTCTGAAAAAGGAAAATTCAAGACAGTTCATGGAGGGGAAGAAAATAAAAAATGCAAAGGTCACCCAAATATGAATCAGAAAGGCTCATCCCATAAGCTAGGGGTTGAAATGGGCCACCAATGTGAAAAGAGAAAGCACAGCCACATGGTTACAAGGTCCAGCTCCCAAGGACATACAAGACAAGAAGGAAACCTCATTCAGCTTGCTAGGGCATCTTGAACAGTGGGCTTATGGGGGTCCTAGGTATCCTTCTTTTATGACAGAATGATACAGAAAGACACAAACCACACCAGATTCACTACAGCTTAAGACCAGCCTCAGAATTCTTTTTTGTATTAATTAAAACTTTACAGAGGAGATAAGCAGTGATTTTTACTGTTCATGTAACCAGTTTGCACAGAGAAAAAGAGGAAGAAAAGCCAGAAATCTGACTGGTAAGAAATCATTACCCTTTGCCAGCATGCCAGGCTACTGGGGTTGTTGTCCCTAAGTGTGGCCCTAGTGATCCAACACCATTGCCCTGGGGGCCAAACCACATCATGAAGGACAATTATTATTACTTTTTGTTCTGGTCGGAGCAAAATGCATATGATAAAACATAGACATTATCCACTCCTTAGCCCCCAGTATAAAACTGACAAGGCTTAAATATGCCCTCAGATGAGCCCTGTTATCTTTAATCCCATCTCCAACTAGGAGTTTCAACATGTGGTCTCTGGGCAAGGTGGTTGCCCTGAGTAATAGAAAAGATAAGAAAGGGAAAGGAGAGAGGAAACCATGGCCTATGGCAGGGTGGGGAAGGTGAAAAGCTTAGGGAGGTCAGAGAAAGACCCAACCATTGCAGCAACACTGAAAAGTTCAGGTGGCTCCTTTTCAGTAGTGAAAGGATCTTTTTTTTTAGCAGTACCATCAGCTCTTAAGTTTCCCTGGTGGGGAGGAAAAAGTTCCCCACGTCCCATGGTTCTGTACATGCCTAATCCTGTTATTATCCATAGCCATCAGCAAAAAGTGTAAGACAGATTAATCCAAATAGCAGGTAACATCCCATAGTGCCAATCCCATTCTTAGCCAAAAGAGACTTTGCTGAGAGCAATCCACAGTTTTAAATATATTTCATTTTTAAATATAGTCATTTTTAAATTACTTCAATGTATATTTAAATGTATACTTCAATGTGTTGTTGTTCATTTGAAATATTCCCCTGTAAGTTATCTTTAGTAAGATTTTGCCATTTCTGTAAGACTTCGTTGCCTTCCAGGCCTAATGTATAAGCCAAAAGGAACTCAGTTTTCCAGAAATTAAGGGTCGCATTTTTACCTAAAATATTGGCTTTACTCTCAGGTTCTCTTGATTAACTTAGCCAACAACTTTTTCCTACTTAAGCATGCAAGAAAAATGAAACAAAGGGGTAGAACACAAAAATCCCAGTGAATTTTTAAAAGCCAAATTTTATAATTTAATGAAAAATTTTAGATGTTAAAATACGCCAGGAGGTAATTCCATTAGGAAAATATGACCAAAAAGTTTGTAGACCACTTGTTTTATTGTATAAAATATTTATTTGCGGTTTCACAATTATGCCATTTATTTTAAGGTGATATATACAGTCATCCCTCCATATCTGTGGATTGCACAACCACAGATTCAACCAATCATGGACCAAAAATATTTGAAAAAAAAATTAAATACAATTAAAAAATAAAATACAAGCTTGGTGTGATGGCTCATGCCTGTAATCCTAGCACTTTGGGAGGCCAAGGCAGGCAATCACTTGAGCTCAGGAGTTTGAGACCAGCCTGGCCAACATGGTGAAACCCTATCGCTACTAAAAATACACCGGGCATGGTGGTGGGTGCCTGTAGTCCCAGCTACTTGGGAGGCTGAGGCAGGAGAATCGCTTGAACCCAGGAGGCGAAGGTTGCAGTGAGCTGAGATCGCACCATTGCACTCCAGCCTGGGTGACACAGTGAGACTCTGTCTCAAAAAAAAAAATAAATAAATAAATACAAATAAAACAATACAGCATAACAACTATTTACCCAGCATTTACATTGTATTAGGTATTATAAGTAATCTAGAAATGACTTAAAGTACATAGGAGGATGTGAGTAGGTTATATGCAAATACTATGCTGTTTTATATGAGGCTTGAGCAATCTTGGATTTTGGTATCCTTAGGGTCCTGGAACCAATCTCCTGCAGATACTGGGGATGACTTTATAATGCAAAGGAAAAATTCATTTTTAGATGACTGAAACATAAGTTCTTTGGCATTCTGTTGTGCTATCAGATCACAACATGAGTAAGAATTTTACATCCACAAATCTGAGGCTTCAATAAGAACAAGATATATCTTGATTATAATCAGTCACTTATTCGACAAGTGTTACGGCGAGTCAACTCCATGTTTGGCCCCATATTGGGCGCTGCAGTTATAGCCCAGAACCAAACAGCCACTTCTCATAATCTCATAGTACTTAAAGCATAGGGAAGAAAATAGACATGAAATAGTTAAACATGTAAATAATTTATTATGGTTATAATAAGCATCATGAGAGTATTCAATAGAAATACCAAAGAGACATTTAAGGTTGTACCTGACTGTTGGAAAAGGGTGATGGAAAAAGGGGTGGGGGAAGTGTGGGAGTGCAATTTTAGTGAGGATAAAGGGGCAAGAGGGAGGGAACTCATGGTATGGAAGGGGTAGACTTTGTGCCAAGAGCAGCAAGGAAACCAGCTAAGTAGGGGAAGACATGGTCAGATTTGTGTATTAAGATAACCATTCCTGCTTCTGGGAGGACAAGGAGGTAAGATAAGGGAAAGAATTGTTGGGTTAGCATAGTCTAGGACTCTTATTTTGAAACCATCTTGCAAAAATTATGACAGTGAGAAAATGACGATGGTGTAAGAGACCTCACCTAACCATCTCATCTTGTCTTTAAACGCCAAACTGCCCTTGTTCATTCCTGGGCATAGGCCAAGCTAACTATAGGAGGGATTTTGTTTATAGTTTAATTTGAAACAAAAATAATAACAGCTCTTTCCTGAAACAAACCCCCTCCTTGCCTAGAAACAAGACTGCCTTTGTAGAACTAACAAATTACCCCTAAAATTAGAAATTACGATTTCGGGGTCTTGCAGCCAGAGGCTACAAGATTCCTAACCTCCCCAATTGCTCCTAGGGATAACATCACTATTGTAAAACCTAAGATTGGTGTTTGAGATATTTTTAGACCCTGCATTCTGATGAGCAGCTGGCACTACCCAGATGAGTAATCTGGCTCAACCAGTTCTGCAATCCCACCCAGGAACAGAAGACAGCAGAAAGAACCTTAGACTCCCTGTGATTTCATCCCCAACTCCACCAGTGTTCCCACTCCCTAGACCCCTGCCCAGAAGATTATCCTTAAAAAACTCTACTCTCCAAATTTTCAAGGAGACCAATTTGAGTCATACGACTCCAGTCTCCCATTTAGCTGGCTGTGTGTGTATTAAACTCTTTCTCTATTGCAATTCCCCTGTCTTGATAAATCGGTTCTGTCTGGGCAGCAGGCCAGAAAAACTCACTGGGCAGTTACAATTTCAACTCCTAGCATCTTGCTCAAAAACTAAGATGAATCAGTTAACTTCCATGATCAAAAATGGCTGTGACTTAAAATCTCTTTCTTTGAAGGAATGTTAATGTCAAACATCATTTTTTGTCCCACAGATTTCAGCTGGGCAGGGCTCAGTGGGAAGGTTCATCTCTGTTGTATCAGCTGGGGCAATTTGACTGAAGGCTGGAGGATCTGCTTCTGCTTCCAAACTGGCTCATTCAACACAGCTGAGGGCCAAAGGCCTTGGGTCTAATCCATGTGGTGATAACTGCAGAATTCTTGGCACATAAGACTCCTTCCAAACCTCTGCACCTAAGAGAGGACCATATCTCATGAGCAAAAGAAAAGAAAAGAAAAAAGAGAGACAGGATTAAATTTTTGCATTGCTTCTGGGAGCTTAGGGTCAATTCTTTGGAATCCCAGGCTTCCTGCCCCCACCCTCCCATTGAAATCATCAGGAAGAATAGGGGTTCTGTCTTCCAGTCTGTGTAGGGGACAGTAGCCTGATTTTCATAGTTACTGGCTAGTAGACACAACTAGCCTAGTGACATTAACATTGACCCACCCTTTGTAATTTTTTACTCAAGCTCTACTCTCTCCCCCTCCTCCTTTACTCTTTTTTTTTTTTTTTTTTGAGATGGAGTCTCGCTCTATCGCCCAGGCTGGAGTGCAGTGGCCGGATCTCAGCTCACTGCAAGCTCCGCCTCCCGGGTTTATGCCATTCTCCTGCCTCAGCCTCCTGAGTAGCGGGGACTACAGGCGCCCGCCACCTCACCCGGCTAGTTTTTTGTATTTTTACTCTTTCTTTAAAAGACCCAGTCACATCTATAAAAATTGGAATGAAGCTTGATTTGCTTTAATGCGACCCCCAGAGCAAATGCCAGAGAAAAGGCAAGTAGGCAAGGCAAAAAAACTTTATTTACAAGCCAATGTGAAGGAGGGAGCAAGGTTCACCGGTATCTGGCGGTGGAGGCCGACGAAGTCGCTCCGGCATTCTCGGGCGAAGTTCCTAGGTCCGCACAGGAGCAGGGGCCAAGGAAGTCCGCACCGGCGTTCTTGGGCGAGGTTCCTGGGTCCCGCGTACGAGGAGGGACCGAGGAAGTTCGCACTGGCATTCTCGGACGAGGTTCCTGGGTCCCGCATACGAGGAGGGGCCGAGGAAGTTCGCACCGCGCGCCCGCCGGGAGCGGCTTTTATGTCCTGGGCCCAGGAGTGGGAGGGCAGTGGGTGGGACAGAGGCGGGTCGGGGGTGGGTCGGTAGGCATGGCTAGGCGGGTTCCGGTTTTTCTCCATCGGAGGTCGGGTTGCGCCTGTGCAGTCGACCCGTGTTTCCCGGGCACGGGAAAGTTGACGGTGAAGAACCCGGAACTGCGCCATCTTGCCTCCGTTTGTCCAAACAGTCCAACCTTTTATTGATAATAGTGATAAGGGGCGCCGTGGTCTGTCTGGCTACTTCCTGCTGTTAAGGGACGTCGTTGAGGTTGGGGTCTACGGTTGGTATTTGGACGTACAGATGAAGCAGCATCTGGTTGAAGGTGATGCGCGTGATCTCTTGAACTTTGGCTCGGAGAAATTTGATTAAAACAGGAGCGAGACATAAGACAAAACAGAGGATTAGTATGGGAATTAGGAACGGGAGCATCTGCTGTATTACGGGCAGCAGCCATACCGGTGGTCCGGGGGTGAAGGGGGTATTGTAGGTTTTTAATTCTGCTTTAATCCTGTTTAGGGTTTGGATGTTAGTGTCTACTAGGCCTGACTCGTTTACGTAATAGCAGCATTCTTCTCCTAAGAAGAGACAGGTTCCTCCTTTTTCGGCAGTAAGTAAATCTAATGCTCGCCTATTTTGTGCTGCTACCTGGGGCACTGAGGTAATTTGACACTGCAGAGAGGCCAGGCTTTCAGCTGAAGCCTCTATGGCCTCTCGGATTTGAGCTGCTAGAGATTGGGTAGACTGTACCGAGTGGGCAAGTGCCCCAGTTCCAAGCCCTGACGCCACTAAGGAGGCGGCCATGGAGACTCCGATGACTAGGGGAAGGCTGCTGTGTATGTGGATAGGAGGACAGTATAGGGGCCTTTCCACCTAGGCTGAAGATCTTTGGCTTGGATATCTTTTAAGTATACTTGGTCTCCTGGGCTGAGAGAGAGATGTGGGCTATAGGTGTCTGTTGGAGAGGGGTGTGCTAGTTCTGCATGTTGTCTCAGGAGTTGTCTCAAGAGGGTGAGGTATGGGAGATAAGTTGCCAGCGGGGAAGAAAGGGTGGGTAACTGCTGGAGGGTGAGGGGCCGGCCGTAAACTAATTCAAACGGACTGAGGCCTGTTGGACTCCGTGGGGCTGCTCGCAGCTGGGTTAGGGCCAGGGGAAGGAGAGTTACCCACGATTGTTGAGTCTTGAGGGAGAGTTTGGTGAGTTGCTGCTTAATGAGCCCGTTGGCCTTCTCTACTTTACCAGAAGACTGAGGTCTATAAGGGATGTGGAGTTTCCAGGTGATGTGTAGGAGGGCTGCCACCTGTTGGACTACCTTGGAGATGAATGCTGGGCCATTGTCAGACTGAAGAGTGAGCGGGAGGCCAAACCTAGGAATAATGTGTTCAGTGAGTGTGGAGGCAACTATATTGGTGGTTTCTCCTGTAGTAGGATAGGCTTCTATCCATCCTGAAAAAGTATCAACGAGGGTTAAGAGATATTTGAATTTTTTATGCCTTGGCATGTGGGTAAAGTCAATTTGCCAATCTTCGCCTGGTTGGTGCCCTCTGAGTTGATAGCTCGGATGGGGGTTGCGCAATGTGCCTTGAGGGTCTGACTTGAGACATGTGGAACACTGTCGGTTGATTATAATTAGGTGTTTCATGAGTGTGGGGCAGTGAATGAGGGGGCTTAGGAGGTTATATAAAGCTTTGGGTCCTATGTGTAGGGAATTATGTATGTCTTTTAGAATGGTGTGGAGTTGAGTTTCAGGAATAACTAATTTATTATTGAGGTAAATCCAATTGTCTGCGGCTAGTTTGGCTGTTGAATCTTGTAATGGTTCGGTCTTTTCCTCTTGGGTATAAGTAGGGGTATATTGAGGAGAGAGAAAACAAATAGAGGGAAGTGTGGGAGTGGAGAATCCGGCTGCCGACTTGGCAGTGGTGTCGGCAAAGTTATTGCCAGCCGCCGCCAAGTTACATGGAGTCTGATGACCTTTACAGTGTATGATGGCTGCTCTGGAAGGTGCTGATAAAGCGTCTAGCAGTTTGAGTATCTGTTTTTTGTTGACTATAGGGGTACCACTGGTGGTTAGGAACCCTCTCTCTTTCCAGATGACAGAGTGGGTGTGTGCAATCAAGAAGGCATACTTGGGAGTCTGTGTATATGTTTACCATTTTTCCTCTGGATAGGAGGAGAGCCCTGGTTAGTGCGATAAGTTCTGCCTGCTGTGATGTTGTTCCTTGTGGTAAAGGCTTAGCTTCTAGGACAGCAGAAGATGTAACTACCGTGTATCCTGCCTGTCTGTTTCCTAGAGAATTTATAAAAGAACTGCCATCTACAAATAGGGTTAACTGTGAGCCTTCCAATGGCTGGTCATGTAAATGTAAGTGACTAGGTGGTTGGGCCTCTAAAAGTTCTGGACAGGAGTGTTCAGTACTAGGTTGCTTGAGAGGGTCAGGAAGTAGGGTTGCTGGATTCAGAGAGGAACAGACTCCTAGGGCAATGGTGGAGTCTTCTATGAATAAGAGGTGAAAGAGTTGGAGTCTGGATGGGGTTAGATGGCTAATACTTCTGTGGGCAATAAGATCTTGAAGGCATTGAGTAGAGAAGACTGTTAGATTACCACCCCTAATGAGTTTCTTTGCTTCTTGGGTTAGACAGGCTGCTGCTGCTAGGGCCTGAAGACAGGGCTGCCACCCTTGTACGGTGGGGTCTAATTGTTTAGATAGATATGCCACGGGGCGGTAGGTGGCGCCTATAGATTGGGCTAAAAGACCCACTGCAACTTTTTGTCTTTCATCTGTGAAAAGCTGGAAGGGGCGTTGGAAGTCTGGGAATGAGAGAGTAGGATGTGAGAGAAGGCAGTTTTTCAGGTGAGTGAAATGTTTATAGATTAACTTTGGGTTAGACAAAGGTCCTTGGGGAGTCTCCTTGACAGCTGCATATAGAGGCTTAGCCAAGATTCCGAAATTAGGAATCCAGTGTCTGAAAAATCCTACTAGGCCTAGGAAGGATTGAATTTCCTTAGCGTCTTGAGGAGGAGAAAGATTTTGTATTAGAGTTAAGTGGTCTGTACTAAGTGAGTGCGTCATAGGAGTGATCTCAATACCTAAATATATGACACATTGTTGTGCGAGTTGAGCTTTGTGTTTGGATATTCGGTAACCTTTGGATCCTAGATGATTAAGGAGGATCGCAGTGTCTAAAAGAGAGTCCTGTCCCGTGGGACTACAGAGTAAAAGGTCATCTACATATTGGAGAATTTTACTATTGGCAAGAGGACAGGAGGCTAAGTCTTTTGCTAGGGCCTGCCCAAAGAAATGGGGGCTGTCTCGGAACCCTTGGGGAAGCACTGTCCATGTCAGTTGGGTGGAGGTATGGGTGTCTGGGTCTTCCCATGTAAAAGCAAAAAGAAACTGACAATCTGGGTGCAGGGGAATAGTGAAAAATGCATCTTTTAGATCCAGTACAGTAAAGTGTGTTGTATTAGGTGGAATGAGAGAAAGAAGGGTATAGGGGTTGGGAACTACCGGATGGGTGGGACAAACAGCTTCGTTGATAAGACGAAGATCCTGCACTAACCGAAAAGTTCCATCTGCCTTCTTTACAGGTAGGATTGGGGTGTTACAGGGAGAATGAATGGGGATGAGGATGTGTTGGCTGAGTAACCTAGTAATGATTGGTTTTAGTCCTCGTAAGTGCTGTGGAGAGAGAGAGAACTGTGGGCGGGTGGGAAACTGAGATGGTTTCTTAAGTTTTATAAGTATTAGTGGATGATGGTCTGCCATGACAGGAGTGGAGGTGTCCCACACTTGGGGATCCATAGGAATGGGGAAATCGGGGAAAGGGTTAGTAGGATTGTTGGAGTCATTTGAGTTAGTCAATACTAGAAGCAGATGGCGGGTAGGATGGGGGGCGCTAGTGGGGATGAAGATACAGGCTTTCAGTTGACTTAAAACATCTCGGCCCAGTAGGGGAGTGGGGCATGAGGGGATAATGAGGAACGAGTGTGCAAAATAGTTGTTGGCCAGGCAGCAATTAAGGGGTGGGGTTTTTTGAGGGCTGGATGGGGAGCCATTGACTCCTACAACAGAAATATTGGAGGGAAGGCTAGGCCCTTCGAAAGTCGGTAAAACAGAGTAGGTAGCCCCACTGTCGATTAAAAAATTAATTGTCTTACCCGCTACCAGGAGAGTTACCCACGGCTCGGCGAGGGTGATGGGGGTCCCCAAGTCCCGGCACCTTCAGTCGTCATCTAGATGTAAGAGCTGGAAGGAGCTCCCAGGGTCCTGAGAAGGGACATCACGTTGAGGTGCCATGCCCGTTTTCAGGGTGGGGCAGTCAGACTTCCAGTGCCCTACTTCATGGAATGCTGGACAAGGAGTTGTTGGCAGACGAGGGTTAGGACACTTTTTAGCCCAGTGTCCAGCTACTCCGCACTTGTAGCACGGCCGCACTGGCTCAGGTGGTTGGGGACTCTGGGGACATCTATTAGCCCAATGCCCTGGGTTACCGCATTTATAGCAAGCCCCTTTTATTGTCTTTGAGCCTCCGGGGGTTTTGCTCTCCAGTTTTGGGTTACGGCTAGGCTGCAAAGCAGCAACTAAGGCTTGAGTCTGGAGCTGTACCTTCTGCTTTAGGCAGGCCTGTCATTGGGCCTCAGCCATTTCCTCCCTTGAATTATAGACCTTGAAGGCCGACTTGACTAGGTCTTGAATAGGAGTTTGAGGTCCATCCTCTGCCTTTTGGAGTTTTTTCCGAATATCCGAGGCCGATTGTGAAATAAAATATGATGCTAGAATAGTGGCCCCGGCTGGGGAAGCTGGGTCTAACCGAGTGTATTGAATTAAAGCCTCAGTTAGCCTGTTTAAAAATGTGGCCGGGTTCTCATCTGCACCTTGAATAATTTCTTTTAGTTTATTAAAATTTACTACCTTATTTGAGGCCGCCCGCATACCAGCCAGAAGACATTGAGTCATCATATCTCGTCTTCGGTGGCCTGGCTGGCCTACTTGATAGTTCCAGTCTGGGTCTATAGAGGGGACTGCTTGTTCCCCTAGTGGGAACGCAGGGTCTGTTAAGTGTAATTGGTTGGCATGCTGCCTGGCGGCCACTAGGATGCGCTCTTGCTCCTCAGGGTTTAGAGTAGAGGTAAGAATAACCTGGAGATCATGCCAGGTTAAATCGTAGGCCTGGCAAAGGTATCTAAATTCTTTGGTATAAATTGTAGGGTTGGCAGAAAAATCTCCTAGGCGCCTTTCAATCTTTGAAAGATCTGCTAGTGAGAAGTGAACATGAACTCTACTTATGCCCTCTGCTCCGGCCACCTCACGCAAGGGTGCTAAGACCGCAGGGGGGTTGGATAGGGTGGGAGTAGGAGCGGGGGCAGTTAGGCAATCTTTAGAGTGGGTATGAGCAGAGATAGGCGAACTAAGATGACCAGGTGGAAGTGCCGAGGGGTCGGAGGGAAGTGTAGCCTCAACAATGGTGGGAGAGGCTGAGGAGGGAGGCGGGACAACTGCAAGAGCGGGAGGGGGAGGTGGAGCCGAAAGAGGAGGTGGGGCCGAAGCGGGCAGGGGAGGTGGAGTATACGGTGGGAGTGGAAGGGAGAGAGGGGAAGTAAGGTCTTTGGGCAACTCAGACAGGAAAGATGACTCCTCTTTTTTGGACTTTGTTAGGCCTGCGTCCTTAGCCAACATGACTTGAGCCAAGGAACACTGGCTACACAGGTCCGGACGAGAACACAAGGCCCCAAATCCTTGTATATAATTAATTTCGGACCACTTGCCTAAGCGTTGACAAAAACTACTGAGGTCGGTTAAAATGTTACGGTCTAGAGTGCCCTCAGGCGGCCATTGAGACTGATTGTCTAATTTATATTGTGGCCACGCCACAGTGGAGAGGAACACTAGTCGCTTTCGCCTGAGATCTTGTTCTAATTGCAAAGTTTTGAGGTTTTTAAGAAGACACCCTAAAGGGGAGTCTCTAGGTATTTTGGATTGGGGGTTTCCCATTGCCTTCCTCTCGCCAATAGGTGGAAACGGAAACCAAACTCTACCTGGCTACAAAGCGTCCTTTGGAGCCACCAGAGACCAGTGAGAGGCTCCTGGAGCCGGAATGGAGATTACCTCCAGGCGGACGTCTCCGTCCCGGACGGGTCTCCCACGGAACGGAATGGAGTTCCTTTGGGCAGACGTCTCTGCCTTTGGGAACTTCCCTGGGTCACCTGCTGACCGGAAAAAAAAAGCCTTGGGCCTGCGCAGGACTTCTGGCCAAGTGATATGAGAGGGAGGCAGAAGGTACTCACCCCTAGGAGACTTGGAGGTGGGGAAAGCAATGTCCAGGTCCTGGTCCGTCTGGGGCGTGGAAGGAGGAGGCTCCTCGGACCTTGGGGGGCCCTGAGGAGGGGTCTCCTCCCGGGTTTCGGCACCAGCTGATTTGCTTTAATGCGACCCCCAGTGCAAATGCCAGAGAAAAGGCAAGTAGGCAAGGCAAAAAAACTTTATTTACAAGCCAATGTGAAGGAGGGAGCGAGGTTCACCAGTCTCTGGCGGTGGAGGCCCATGAAGTCGCTCCGGCGTTCTCCGGCGAGGTTCCTAGGTCCGCACAGGAGCAGGGGCCAAGGAAGTTCGCATCAGCGTTCTCGGGCGAGGTTCCTGGGTCCCGCATATGAGGAGGGGCCAAGGAAGTTCACACCGCGCGCCCGCGGGGAGCAGCTTTTATGTCCTGGGCCCAGGAGTGGGAGGGCAGTGGGCGGGACATAGGCGGGTCAGGGGCGGGTTGGTAGGCGTGGCTAGGCGGGTTCCGGTTTTTCTCCGTCGGAGGTCGGGTTGCGCCTGTGCAGTGGACCCCTGTCTTTCCCAGGCGCAGGAAAGTTGACGGTGAAGAACCCGGAACTGCGCCATCTTGCCTCCATTTGTCCAAACAAAGCTCAGCTCTTCCCCTGCTGTCTGTCAGTAGTTACTGAGTAAAATCTGTTTTCCACACTTTAACTAACCTTTGGCTTTGTTTATATTTGACAATAGGTGATAACGTTTGGCTTTGTTTATATTTGACAGTAGGTGACCTGGTCTTTCCCACAATATTTTGGCTGGGTTCAAAGGGTGAATGAAGAATGACTGAGAGAATGAGAGACAGAGAGAGCACATGTGCCAGTCAGGTGAAAGACCTCTTACATTTTATGACTAAGCTTCATAAGTCAAATAATAACCTCAAGGAAATTTAACTTCCCCATATCAGAGGTGTCCAAACCAGAGTGACTCCATCTTGAGTGAGGGCTAGGAAAAATGGGACTGGGACTTGCTGGGCTGCATTCCCAGAAAGTTAGGTATTCCTAGCCTCTAGATGTTTATAGTTAAGGAAACACATTGATAACATTTACTAAACAGACCCAGACTTAGGAGTGTCCTGATATCCTGATATCTTGAGAATAGAAGCATTCCTAATTTTGCTTTAAAGATAATGATATCAATTCTTGCAAAATATAGTAATTAGGAAGATTAATCCTTTATCACAAATCCTTGTAGCAGAGCACATCTCCTCATGATCTTTTAAAATCCTATATATAAACAAGTATTGTACCTAGGGTGGACGCATTCCTCCTTTTACTTTCGGGAACATCCTACTCTCTATGGAGTAACTGTTCTCTCATCATTTTACTTTCTTAATAAACTTGCTTTTGCTTTGCACTGTGGACTCTCCCTGAATTCTTTCTTGCATGAGATCCGAGAACCGTCTCTTGGGGTCTGGATGGGGACCCCTTTCAGGTAATACTCATACCTCCATCCCACCCCCATTCTAAAAGGCTTTGAAAACATTGGTATTAACAAGCAAAGGATATTTTAATAAAATACTTATTTGATGGTTTATTGCCACCAATTTTACTTACATTGCAATAATTATTTAAATTACATTTTTACTAAAAATAGTGAAGATAATTTCACATCATTTATTTAAGTTAAATGATTTGAAGTTAAACTTTAATTGTTAAAACAATTTAAATTGTTCTCTTAGTTGCTAAAAGAAAACCTTTGGACAAGTTAACAGTTTATTTAAGCAAAGAACAATTCATGAATTGGGCAGCACTTACAACAAGAGATTCAGAGAGCTTCACCCTGCAGGTGAGCAGTAAGCTTTAATAGAAAACTAAAACAATTACTTGATTGGCTACAGCTGGGTGTTTGCCTTATTTGGGTGTGCAAGCTGGGTTCAGTGGCTCATGCCTAGAATCCCAGCACTTTGGAAGGCCGAGGCAGGTGGATCATTTGAGGTCAGGAGTTCAAGACCAGCATGGCCAATGTGGTGAAACCCCTGTCTACTAAAAATACAAAAATTAGTCGGTTTTGGTGGTGGGCTCCTGTAATCCCAGCCACTCTGGAGGCTGTGGCAGGAGAACCGCTTGAACCCAGAAGGCAGAGTTTGCAGTGAGCCGTGATTGCATCATTGCACTCCAGCCTGAGTGACAAGGCAAGACTCTGTCACCAAAAAAAAAAAAAAAAAAAAGGAAAATCCCTAATTAGAGGTTAGTTGGCAGTTTCTGATTGGTTAAGCTTAAGTTTTGTTTTACTGTTATCTTACTGTTTACATTGAATTCTGGTTTGCTTACATACAAGCTTCAGCTACAGAGACAGATGATATCAGGCTCATGGCCTTCTTATTTGCTTTGACATAGTAGTGTTGATAATGATTTCCAAAGGAAGCAATGTCATTATTTTAAAATCAATATCCCCAGTGTATATACAGGTAAAATACTAAGATTTTAATAAACTTACTATTTATTTATTTATGTATTTATTTATTGAAATGGAGTTGTTTTGTCGCCCAGGCTGGAGTGCAGTGGCATGATCCCAGCTAACTGTAGCCTTTGCCTACTGGGTTGCAGCAATTCTGCCTCAGCCTCCTGAGTAACTGGGATTACTGGTGCCAGCCACCACTCCTAGCTAATTTTTTGTATTTTTAGTAGAAATGGGGTTTCACCATGTTTGCCAAGCTGGTCTTAAACTCCTAACCTTAAATGATCTGCCCGACTTGGCCTCCCAAAGTGTAGGGAGTACAGGCATGAGCCACCACGCCTTGCCAAATTATTTATTATTTATTATTATTTTTTTTTGAGACAGGGTCTCACTCTGTTGCCCAGGCTGTAGTGGCATGGTCACAGTTCACTGCAGCCTCCCCAGGCTTAGGCAATCCTTCCACCTCAGTCTCCCAAGTAGCTAGGACTACAGGTGTGTACCACCACACTGGGTTAATTTTTCTATTTTTCGTAGAGACAGGGTTTCACCATGTCGCCCAGACTGGTTTTGAACTCCTGTACTCAAGCAGTCCAGCCACCTTGGCCTCCCAAAGTGCTGGGCATTGTGAGCTCCAATGCCCAGCGTATGTACTTATTTTCAGATACTTCTAAACCATTTGTGTTCAACTTCTGTTCTTGCCCCATCCTTGAGACTCATCACTTAGCCAATTCCAAAAGCATTGCTGATTACTGTGAATTTTACTAAGGTTTTCTTAAGAGGGTTTCATTGTCTCAAAATTGTTCCCGAGATATCCTGTTACCTGTCTCTACCTGATTTTCTCCCATCTTCAGGGTTCCATTTCCTGTCCTCCCGCCTGTCATTATACCTTCCATAAGGCCCTGCTTTTGTCCCAGCAGTTTTCCCTCTGTCAGTTTACATACCCCACCAAGCAAAACAAAAATAGGAAAACAGTAATGCCTTCTTACAGCTCCTCAATCTGGAAAATGTTTTATATCAAGCTCATTTATAAATCAAGGATTGGCAATTTTAAAAATTGAAATAAAGAAAGGAGAATTGGAAATAAAATGAATTGGCCGGGCACGGTGGCTCAAGCCTGTAGTCCCAGCACTCTGGGAGGCCGAGGCGGGCGGATCACTTGAGGTCAGGAGTTCGAGACCAGCCTGGCCAACATAGTGAAACCCTGCCTCTACTGAAAATATAAAAATTAGCCGGGTGCGGTAGCACCCACCTGTAATCCCAGATATTCAGGAGGCTGAAGCAGGAGAATCTCTTGAACCCGGGAGGCGGAGGTTGCAGTGAGCCAGACTCTGTCTCAAACTAAAAAAAAAAAAAAAAAGGAAAAGTTTATTTCACGCAGAGCCAGCTGAAGGGCAGACAGGAGTTTGGTTATTCAAATCAGCCTACCAGAAAATTCGGAGACTGGGGTTTTTAAAGAATGACTTGGCGGGTAGGGGGCCAGGGAGTGGCGAATGCTAATTTGTCAGGTGGGAGGTGAAATCTTAGGGGGTTGAAGTGGGCTCTTGCTGTCTTCTGTTCCTGAGTGGGACTGTAGAACTGGTTGAGCCAGATTATGGTCTGAGCGGCGCCAGCTCATGCATCGGAATGCGGGGTCTGAAAAGTATCTCCAGCACCAATCTTAGGTTTTACAATAGTCATGTTATCCCTGAGAGCAACTGGGGAGGTTAGGAATCTTGTAGCCTCTGGCTGCAAGACTCCTAAATCATAATTTCTAATCTTGTGGCTAATTTGTTAGTTCCACAAAGGCAGACTGATCCCCAGGCAAGAAAGGGGGTTTGTTTTGGGAAAGGGCTGTAAAAATCTTTACTTCAAAGTGAAACTACAAATTAAATTCCTCCTGTAGTTAGTTGGGTCTTTGCCGGGGAATGAACAAGTGCAGCTCGGAGGTGAGAAGCATGGAGTCATTTAGGTCAGATCCCTTTCATAGTGGTAACTTTCTCACTGTTAGGATTTTTGCAAAGGCAGTTTCGTGAAGGTACACAGACAGGCCCTTGCTATTATCCTTGTTTTTTAGATAAAGATATCCAGGCGATGAGGAAGTTTTACTTCTGGGAACAGCCTGGATACGAAACCTTCACACGTCAGTGTCTTTTGGACATTTTCTCGTCAGTACAACCCTGTTGAATGTTCTCACGATGCGAGGGTATGTGCTTAAAATGCGGGGAAGGTGCTTTTATTTCACCCCTGGTGAAACTAGGCGAGCTAATTTTTTTAAACATGATTTTTGGCCCCCTTGAACCGCCGGTCTGGACTACATTTCCCAGCAGGCCGTGCTCAAGACTACGGGTACCTGCAGGAGGTCAGCGTCGTTGGCAGCGGCACAGGCGCAGGCGCGGAGCGGGCGGCGGACGGGCGGGCGCTTCGCGGTTTGAATGGCTGCGGGCCCGGGCCCTCACCTCACCTGAGGTCCGGCTGCCCAGGGGTGCGCTATGCCGTCGGGAGGTGACCAGTCGCCGCCGCCCCCGCCTCCCCCTCCGGCGGCGGCAGCCTCGGATGAGGAGGAGGAGGACGACGGCGAGACGGAGGACTCCGCGCCGCCTAATGAGTCGCCCACCCCTCAGATCCAGCAGCGGTTCGACGACCTGTGCAGCCGCCTCAACATGGACGAGGCGGCGCGGGCCGAGGCCTGGGACAGCTACCGCAGCATGAGCGAGAGCTACACTCTGGAGGTGCGCTCGCGGGCGGAGGGGCGCTTCCGGCCTAGTCGGCGTGAACCGGTGCCGTGCGAGCCGCCTCGCGCGCCACGAGAGACCCTCGGGCGGGTTGCGGGCTTCCAGCCGGGAGAGGGGTGGGGACCCCCTGTGCGCTATTCCCAGGCACTTAGCAGCTCCGAGGGCGAACCTGCTCTCGCCGCGCTTCCCCGCGGCTTCCGAATGGGGAACGCGTTTTGCCCTAAAGTAACACAGGGAAGCTGAGATCGCGCTGGGGTCCCGATGAGGAAGATGGGTGTGTGGCCCGTCTGACCCCCGCCCGCCTTGTTAGTAGAATGAACTAATGTCGTTGTCAAGACCGTACGGAGAAGGGGAGGGGACTTGCGCTTATTTGCACCACGATTCACCGGGCTGTGGCACCTGGGTCTCCAGGCGTCTCCGTCTGTTCGCTTCCCCGTGTTAACCAAATTGCCTTTGCCCAGACGTTGCTGGCGTTTGAGTCAACGAGCTGATGCGTTTTGGGCTGTTTACGTCTGTGTAAACAAATTAAGACTCTTTCCTCTAGGCCAGATGAAATGAGCCCTCCGCTGACCTGGGTATAGATACATGCCCCCATTTGTCACTAGGCTCAGGATTGTGGCTACCTCGAGGGCTTTTTGGTCACCCCGGGCATTGCACAGGACTCCTGTTTGTCGCGATCCGGGCGTGTTAGGTCGCAGCCTTCGGACAGGGCTTGCAGATGAGAAAAATGGCCATTCTAGCCAGTGACTGTCAGCTCCGTAGGCACCTCCCCTTCATGGGCCAATGGGAAGTGACACGGAAGTACGGATTGTTTATCAGCTCTTCGACTGTGTGTGTGGCGTTTAAACCTGAGGCCATTTAATTTCTCAAGTAGTTTTATAATTATTTTGTATAAAGAGTGGGGCAAATAGGCCCAGGATGCAAAGCCTAATCAAGGTATTATTTAAATATGATGTTTTTGGCTATGTGTACTGATGAGTGAGGTTATTTTTAATTTGTATTTGCATTAATAGAATTTTGATTCAATTACAAGTTCCCTCTTTGAATTGTTATATCTGCAGAAGAAAGATAGTGTATGGTGGCTTTAGAACCCGACAGACTTGGGTGACTGAACAATTTACTTAACCGCTGGAAAGTTGAGTTTTGTGATCTCTAAACTGGAGATATTTGTGTTTACCTCACAGAGCTGTTCTGAAGATTAAATAAGGCAATCATGTAGTTTCTGGCACATAAAGCACCCATATGGACGGTGCTTTCAAGTTTCCTAAGCTCTTTGTATATTTACGTGATCTGGCTGAGTAAGCTATGTTCCTGTCCATCTCTTGGTGCCTTTCTGTAGTCTGGCGAAGAGAAGGACTGGTTGACTTTCTTTTTTTTTTTTGCTTTTTTTTTCTTTGATAAAGGGCCTTAAAGTCTTCTAAACAAGTTTTTATTTTACCCTCAGGATGATCCTGTAAATTAGATAGAACAAACATTATCACCATTTAGTTGAGATATTTCAACTCATAGCGGTTAAGTTGTATGAAGTCCAGTGATACATGAGCAAATACCACATAAAAGCTGGTTAGTAAATTATTTTTGAAAACACATGTTTGATTACTCAATTCTTTTGATTACTGAGACTTTAGTTTCAGCTTCTTAGCCCAGTTTATTCAGTAAATGATTTACTCAGTAAAATATTCATCAAATATTTCTTGAGCACCTATTACTTGCTACACACCGTTCTCAGTGCTGGATATAGAGTATCAAACAAAGCCTAAAAATACCTGCCTTTGTGGGGCTTATAGTGAGGTACGCTGTGAGATAATGTGGGATGTCATTCTCATGGGAGTGTAAGGGGAAATAAAGCTCTTATGATATTTAATACAGAATACTGGTTATGGAAATTTAACTTGATTTATTGTATTTTCTGTGCATTTTTAACCTGTAACTCATTCTTACAGTCCTCAGCCAAAAAAATGCAGCCTCTGAGACTGTTTAGTAATTTTCCCACTGTGTTATAGCTACTGTATGGCAGGGCCAGAATTTGAAACCAGATCTATTTGACCCTATAAGATATGAGATATTAATTTTGAGGATAACTATTTTTTAGTATTACGGAATTTTTCAACAAATATTTTTTAGGACCAAAGATAACCTAGGCAGAGTCTACTCTTTGCATAAATTGTTTACAAGAGCTTCCCACTCCGTTTTGTCATCTAAGCACGGTAAAATTCTCACAAGACTAATTCTTTTCTTCTTTTTAGGAATGATATAGTTGTAGACTTTCTTTTTTTGTTGTTGTTGTTCTCTCTCCACCATCCAAGTAGTTGTGAATTTTCTAGAGCCAAAATAGAACATTATAGATTATCTTTTAAACCCTTTATTGAAGCACAGGATAATACTGTGACTGACTTAACTTGATACTTTCTAAGAGATCTTGATAGAGTAGACAAATGCAGTAGTTATGCATCTAAATTTGCTTTTACATCATAAATCAAGAATATTATGAAACCATCTCCCAGAGACATATATAATACATAAATCTTGGCTGTTTTTTTTTTTTTCACAATAGAACATCTATGCTATTGATACATGTAAGTGGATTTGTAAGACAGTCTATGTGTAAATGTGAAAAATGAAGAATTTCCAGTTTTTCTCATTTTCATTTAGACCAGTAATGAATACAGTGAAGCTAAAGGACATTTTCCATCCTTCCTCACTTTTATAGGAAGAGGAAAGTTGTATCACTTCTTGAATAAAAAAGGATTGTGAAGATGATCTTTTAGAAATAGTGCCTTAAAAATTATTATTTTTGAATGATATCTAGTAGGAGATCCACAATAGTCTCATTTGGTTATAAAAATAAATTTTATGTATTCATGTATGTGTTTTGATTAGGTATGAAATTAGTGGCTGAATATCCATTCAAGCTTAATTTTGTATTTCTATCACTTTTCTAGATTTTGTGCAAGATTAAAAATATAAAAAATAGGCCAGGCACAGGGGCTCACGCCTGTAATCCCAGCACTTCGGGAGGCCGAGGTGGGCGGGTCATGAGGTTAGGAGATCGAGACCATCCTGGCTAACACATTGAAACCCAGTCTCTACTAAAAATACAAAAAATTAGCCGGGCATGGTGGTGGGTGCCTGTAGTCCCAGATACTCGGGAGACTGAGGCAGGAGAATGGTGTTAACCTGGGAGGTGTAGCTTGCAGTGAGCCGAGATGGTGCCACTGCACTGCAGCCTGGGCGACAGAGCAAGACTCCATCTCAAAAAAAATAAATTAAAAAAACAAAAACAAAAACAATAATATTGTTTCCATTACTATCGCCATGTAACAAATTGCCTTAAGGCTTTGGGGCAGAAAACAATTTGTTTGGCTCACAGCTTCTGTGAGTAAGGAATTCAGGCTGGGGACAGTGTGGATGTCATGTTTCTGCATCAAAATGACTGGTATCTCACTTGGAAGACTTGAGCAACTAGGTACTGGCAGAACTGGAGCTCATTGGGCATCTCTGTATGTTTGTTCCATGTGGTCTCACCAGCATGGTGATCCAGGGTAGCCAAATTCTTGTTGGTGGTTCAGGACTCCCAAGGCACATGTCCTAAGAGAGAGAACCAAGTGGAATCTATATTGCCTTGTATAATCTTTAGAATTACATAGTTTCACTTCCACCTCTGCTGTTGATAGAGACAGTTAATCAATGTGAGAGATGCAGACCCTTGCCCAGGTCCAAGGTGAGGGAACCCTCTCTACCTTTCAGTGGAATAATGTCAATGTCACATTATAAGAAGAGCATTTGGGACTGGGTACAGTGACTCAAACCTGTAATCCCAGCACTTTGGAAGGCCAAGGCGGATGGATCACTTGAAGCCAGGAGTTCAAGACCAGCTTGGGCAACATGGCAAAACCCTGTCTCTACAAAAAATACAAAAATTAGCCAGGTGTGGTGGTGCGTGCCTGTAGTCCCAGCTACTTGGGAGGCTGAGGTAGGAGGATTGCTTGAACCTGGGAGGTGGAGGTTACAGTGAGCCAAGATCGTGCCACTGCACTCAAGCCTGGGTGACTGAGCAAGACTCCATCTCAAAAAAAAAAGAGCATGTGATATAGGGTCATCATTGAAAATAAGTTTCCCACAAAAATATAAACAACACTTTCAATTTAAATGTACTTTAAAAAAATTGAAATGTATATATGTAGCTTATTAACTAAAAATCAATTTTCTCTTCTTTTACAGGGAAACGATCTTCATTGGTTAGCATGTGCCTTGTATGTGGCTTGCAGAAAATCTGTTCCAACTGTAAGCAAAGGGACAGTGGAAGGAAACTATGTATCTTTAACTAGAATCCTGAAATGTTCAGAGCAGAGGTAACTATGTTAGAGTTTGAGAAGTAGAGTGTGGCTAATGTAAGCTCATAAATCATAGCGATAGTAAGAATTATGTCTGTTCATCATTTTCTGAGCATTTGTACCTGTGGACTGGTGAAATTAGATGCTAAAACTAGCATCTAATGATTTTCCTTTATTTATATCAAAGTTAGTATCCCTTATATTTTACTTCTTTGGTGAAAATATTTAAATTTTTATGTATTAGGCACTTGTATGGAAGAATTTATTTTTAAAGGTTAGGACATTGTATAATATTGGGAGAAATGAAGGATATTGAGAAACTTTAGGAGATACTCTAAGTTGAAAAGGTAAATAAAATATTATTTGCTATTATACTTAGAAATATGTGCACAGGACTTGTGGTCTTAATATAAATAGAATGTGTAAGTATTTCTCAGTTTCCTGTTTGGAGGATAAATGACATGATTATAATCCATTTTAGAAAGGGTCAAATACGTTTAAAAAAAGAGGCAGAAATTGCTTTATCTGTTTTGTAGTTAAATTGATTACATTAATTTTTTGTGCCTTTTAGGTGAATTTTCTTACATGGCTTATTAAAGATAAGTGGAAAAATGATGTTTAGCATTTTGGGGGAAATTACGACTGTCAAAATGTATGGATTTAATGGTTAAAAAAAAATCACTAAATAAAAAAATTAACTGGGTGTGGTTGTGCATACCTGCAGGCCTAGCTACTTGGGAGGCTGAAACGGGAGGATCACTTGAGTCCTGAATGTTGGAGCAGTACTGCACTCCAGCTTGGGCAACAGAGCAAGACCTTGTCTCTAAAACAAAAAACAAAAAAGGTTACTGTTTAAATAATTAACAGGCTGGGCGCGGTGGCTCACGCCTGTAATCCCAGCACTTATGGAGGTCGAGGTGTGTGGATCACTTGAGGTCAGGAATTGGAGACCAGCCTGGCCAACGTGGTGAAACCCCGTCTCAACTAAAAAAAACGAAAATTAGCTGAGTGTGGTGGCGTGCGTCTGTAATCTTAGCTACTCAGGAAGCTGAGGCAGGAAAATCACTTGAGCCTGGGAGGCAGAGGTTGCAGTGAGCCGAGATCATTGCACCATTGTATTCCAGCCTGGGTGACAAGAGTGAGACTCCATCCCAAATAAAATAAAATAAAATAATTCACAACGTCATGTTTTAGCTGACATTGTCAATTTTAGTAATCTTTTTTTAACCTTTAACTCCATCCTGAGTTACATTGGCCAAAGAATCAGTATCCAGAATTATATAAGGAACTACTAACAGGGTTAATAAAAGGAATAAAGAATATGACTTCACAAAGGTTATAATTCATATAGCTAATAGATACAAGAAAAGATAATGTCACTAATAAAGACTTTCAAAGTAAAAATATAACATTTCTTTTTTTTGTTTTTTGAGGTGGAGTCTTGCTCTTTCACCCAGGCTGGAGTGCAGGGGCGCGATCTCAGCTCACTGCAATCTCTGCCTCCCAGGTTCAAACGCTTCTCCTGGCTTGGCCTCCCAAGTAGCTGGGATTACAGGCACACGCCACCACACCTGGCTAATTTTTTGTATTTTTGGTAGAGAGGGGGTTTCACCGTGTTGGCCAGGCTGGTCTCCAACTCCCGACCTCAGGTGATCTACCCACCTTGGACTCCCAGAGTGCTGGGATTACAGGTGTGAGCCACTGTGCCTGGCCAACATTTTATTCTTATCATTGGGAAAATTTGAAGTCTGTTATGCCAAGTTTGGTCCCTGTACAGGGAAACAGGAACTCTCTGTTTTTTATTTTTCAATTCCTTTTTTTTGAGATAGAGTCTCACTCTGCTGCCCAGGCTGGAGTGCAGTAGCTTGATCTCTACTTACTGCAACCTCTACTTCCCAGGTTCAAGTGATTCTCATGCTTCAGCCTCCCAGAGTAGCAGGGATAAAGGCACACGCCACTATACCTGACTAATTTTTGTATTTTTTGTGGAGACCGGGTTTCACCGTGTTGGCCAGGCTAGTCTCAAACTCCTGACCTCAAGTGATCCGCCTGCCTTGGTCTCCGGAAGTGCTGGGATTACAGGCATGAGCCACCGCGCTCAGCCAGGAACTCTGTATTGCTGGTGTACATTGGTGAAAGTCAAAATTGGCATAACTACTAGGAAATTTGGTGGTATCTAGTAACATTGAAGGTGCACATTTTCTTACTCTACTTCTTGGAGTAGTCCCTAAAGAAACTCCTGCACACGTGTATAAGGATGTTTTCATTACAACACTTTTTGTTATCATGGAATATTAGAAACAACCTAAATTTAGGTTGGGGGATGAATGCAAAAAATCCTTGTGTGTTCATATGAAAGAATGTTTTTAGCAATTAAAATGAATATATCTTACGTATAAACATTAATGTCAGAAACGTTATTGAGAGTGAAAAAGCATGTTGCAGAATACCACTGAAGTATGATACCATTTATATAAAATGAAAAAACACGTAATAAGTAATAAGATATTGCTTATTGTTTACGCATACATGTGTATGTGTAGTAAGTGTGAAAACATAGGAAGGATTAAGACCAACTTTGGAATGGTGTTTATCTTTGGGGAAGAAGGGTAGGGATAGGATTAGGGAGGAGTATAAAATGGGAATTCTGATGTTTTTTTTTTCCTTTTCTTTTTTGAGACAGAGTCTTGCACTGTCACCGGGCTGGAGTGCAGTGGCGCGATCTCTGCTCACTGCAACCTCCGCCTCCCAGGTTTAAGTGATTTTCCTGCGTCAGCCTCCTGTGTAGCTGGGATTACAGGTTCCCACCACCACGCCCAGCTAATTTTTTGTATTTTTAGTAGAGACGGGATTTTACCATGTTGACCAGGCTGGTTTCGAACTCCTGACCTTGTGAGCCGCCCACTTTGGCCTCCCAAAGTGCTGGGATTACAGGTGTGAGCCACTGTGCCTAGTCTTGGCTGTTTTTATAGTGTTGCTAGTTTAAAAAAAAATCTGAAGTGGCGGGGAGTTGGGGAGGTGGCTCATACCTATAATCACAGTGTTCTGGGAAGCCAAAGTTGGAGGATCACTCAAGCCCAGGAGTCTGCAATGAGCTGTGATCTTGCCACTGAACTCCAACATGGGTGACAGAGCGAAACCCTATCTCTTAAAAGAAAAAAAAAAGAACTGAAGCAAAAATGACAAAATTTATTCAATATGTTAACATTTTAAAAATCTGGCAGTGAACCAATGTGAATGTTGGTTAGGTTACTCTTGTTAATTTTGGTTTGTATTTTCAAATATTTCATAGTTAACAAATACTTTAGGTAAGCTAAACAAAATTAATTTGGAGGATCAGAGGAATATACCAATCTGTAAGAAATTAAGCTAGTCAGAGACACCAGTTATGATTTTATTTCACTGTCTAAAAGTAATATAATTTAATGAGATAATATTGATTTACTTTTGAATACTTTTGTATACTTTACCTTTATGTTAATTATGAAATATCTTATTGTTTGTCTTTAATACCAGCTTAATCGAATTTTTTAATAAGATGAAGAAGTGGGAAGATATGGCAAATCTACCCCCACATTTCAGAGAACGTACTGAGAGATTAGAAAGAAACTTCACTGTTTCTGCTGTAATTTTTAAGAAATATGAACCCATTTTTCAGGACATCTTTAAATACCCTCAAGAGGAGCAACCTCGTCAGCAGCGAGGAAGGAAACAGCGGTAGGTTTTCATGTTGGTTCATCGGGAATACACATTAGTCTGTGCTGCAGTGTTAATATTTTGCTAGTTTTTCTTTTTCGTTTTAAAAAAGAAAGGAGATTTAAAAAATCTTTTTCCGCAATAGTTTTCTTTTAATGATGCTTTTTTTGCTTTTCATTGTGGGTTAGCCATGAAGAGTTTGGCTTTTTTCATGTTGCTAAATGTATACGGGTCTTTGTTTCTATAAACTTTCATTTTTGTTGTTTTATTTTATTTTATTATTATTTTTCCCTCAGTGATCCTTGTTCTGAAACCTTCCTTTTTCATTTAAGCAACAAAAAATGCAAACTGTACAAGTCAGACTTCAGGGATTTTCACCCTTTAGCTGCCTTGGAGATGTATCTGTATCTAGATATATATATTTTTTATTGCACAGGGGCCGTGCTAATCAATGTATTGTACCAATTTTAGTATATGTGCTGCCAAAGGGAGCACTGCCCGAGATACAGATCACTATATTAACCACTATATTTTCTACTAGTGACTGTATAGACTATTTTATGTCAAACTGAGTAATAAATAATCCCCTTGAAATGACTTCTCTAGTATTTTGATGTCTCTAATGAATAGAGAGACTGGATTGGGAAAAGACAGGAGAACTGAAACTATTATGAATTTGTGCTTTCTGATCACTTCTGCAAAGTCTATAGGCATGCTCTGACTCAGTGTTTTCTACCTTTCCTCATAGATAAAGGCAGTTATGGGATACACATTTTCCTTCTTTATCATTGAAAGTTTTTTCATAAAGGAGAAATGAAAATTCTAACAATTAGAAAAGTGTTGACAAGAAATGTAAAGGGAAAGGAGTTAAAGTTATTTGGCTAGAATAGATAATGTTTGCTTCTCTTAAAATGTAAAAGTTTTCCCAGACTGTGAAGGATGTTTACAGTAAGTGTAACCTTTTAAAAATAAAATGGGGGAATGACAAAGCAGGAGGAAAAAAATTTTTAAAAACTAAAACTATTTACATTTTAATATAGATGGCACCACTGATACAGAAGCATCTGGTCTAGCTCACTTACAGTTTTGGGGAATTGACTGTTTAAAATGAAGTATTCTGAGCCAGGTGGGGTGGCTCACACCTCTAATCCCAGCACTTTAGGAGGCTGAGGCGGGCACATCACCTGAGGTCAGGAATTCAAGACCAGCCTGGCCAACATGGCAAAACTCCAGCTCTACTGAAAATACAAAAATTAGCTCCGCGTGGTGGTGCACACCTATAATCCTAGCTACTCGGGAGACTGAGTCAGAAGAATGCCTTGAACCGAGAGGCAGAAATTGCAGTGAGCCAAGATTGTACCATTGCACTCCAGCCTGGGCGACAAGAATGAAACTCCATCAAATAAATAAATAAATAAATGGAGATATTCTGGCTGAGTGCCTGTAATCCCAGCACTTTGGGAGGCCAAGGCAGGTGGATCACTTGAGGTCGGGAATTTGAGACCAGCCTGGCCAACATGGCGAAACCTCATCTCTACTAAAAATATAAAAATTAGCAGGGTGTGGTAGTGAGTGCCTATAATCCCAGCTACTTGGGAGGGTGAGGTGGAAGAATCACTTGAACCTCGGAGGTGGAGGTTGCAGTGAGCCATGATCACGCCACTGTACTCCAGCCTGGGCAATGGAGCGAGACTCCGTTTTATTAATAAATAAATAAATAAAATGACATATTCTCCTAGCACTTTGGGAGGCCAAGGCAGGTGGATTGCTTGAGGTCAGGAGCTCAAGACTAGCTTGGCCAATGTGGCAAAACCCCATCTCCACTAAAAATACAAAAATTAGGCAGGTATGGTGGCATGTGCCTGTTGTCCCAGCTACTTGAGAGGCTGAGGCAGGTGAATTGCTTGAACCCAGGAGGCGGAGATTGCAGTGAGCTGCGATTGCCCCACTGCACTCCAGCCTGGGTCGTGAGACTTCATCACTAAATAAATAAATAAATAATGAAGTATTCTAAAGTTTGGATAGAAGCTTTGTGTTGAGTCTGAGTGAGGCCAGTGTGATCATTTATAGGAAGATATCTTCTTTTTTTGGAGTATCTGGAAAATAATTTCAGATTGCACTTGTTTCGATATTTCTTAGGATGTGTATACTACCTAATTCTAATTAAGATAATTTTAAAAGGCCGTGTGCAGTGGCTCACACCTGATCCCAGCACTTTGGGAGTCTGAAGCAGACGGATCACTTGAGCCCAGGAGTTTGAGACCAGCCTGGGCAGCATGGCAAAACTTCATTTCCACAAAAAATACAAAAATTAGCTTGGAATAGTGACTCACACCCGTGGTCCCAGCTACTGGGGAGGCTGAGGTGGGAGGATCACTTGAGCTTGGGAGGTTGAGGCTGCAGTGAGCTGTGATCATACCACTGTACTCCAGTTTGGGTGACAGAGCAAGACCTTATCTCAAAAAAAAAAGTAAATCACTTTATTAGAGATTTTACATTTTTATCACTTTGTATACTTTCTATTAGCTCTTTCTGCTACCTGTAGTCATGATGTATAGCACTTACTGAGCATTTGTTTTGGGGCAGGGACTCTTAAGACTTCAATATGTATTACTTCAGTTAATCCCTCTGACAACCTTGTGATGCTCATACTGTTATTACAGATAGAGAAAATAAGCCACTGAGAGGTTAAGTAATTTGGCCAGAGTCGCACAACTAAGTGTGGAGCTTTTGTTGAAACTGACTGCAGAACCCATGTGCTTTACTGTGACTGTATCCTGCATCTCTCACACACTATTTGAAAATTTGTCACTATTTGTTTAGCACATATCTACAGGAAATACAGTTAGATATTTTCCTAGGACACAGGCATTTTTAAAACACCAAACCCCACAGTCTCTGTCTTCTGAGAGCTTACAGTACAGTCGGCGAGATGAGACAGGTATGAAGATTCCAGTGCATGCAATGCAGTGTGTTATAAAAGTCCCATGACTACAAGAGGGAATAGAGATGTAAAAAGACACAAAAGCAGTAAAACAAGAGAAAATGTGGGAGGTTAGTCAAGTTTTTTTTTTTCCTAGAATTCTCAAGTTGTACAGCCAGAATTAAGAGTAGCTTAAGTGTTAAGCTAAAAAAAAAAATTGAATTTTATTTTGGTAGGCAACCAAATTAGAAATAGTTTATCACGCGCCTATGGTAGAGAGGCTGCTTTTAAAAGCAGAACACTGACATTTAATTCTTGCCATGGACTGGTGAATTAAGTACAGTATTGTACCCAAATAGAATAATCTTTTGACAGATGAAATGACTAAGTCCAGGTGAGCAAGTGTACCCTAGCTAATGGTAATGCTGAACTAAATCTAATCTAATCTCCACGGAATTTCGTTCCTCTCGGCACCTTGTCAGAATAAGGCTGTTGGGATGTGGAAACCACAGATTTCTTGTCTAAAAGTTGTCAGAGGTTTTGGTAGAAAAGCCAAGCTTAAAGCAGGTCTGAAACTTTAGCAGACAACTTGGCAATATACAACAGGTACTCTTAATGGATGGAAGTATAAGGAATTATAGGAAGCTCATAATTTACATTAAAAAGGCCTTTTGTGATTTGATATCGTCTGGAATATCTTTAGGGAGGGAGGGAGGGATACAGGTCATTAGCTATGATAAAGGAGAAAAAATGAGGATGTATCTGACTGCATATAGTGGTCTTAGAGCAGCATAGCATTGCTATGTCATCAAAAGTACTATTTTTATTCATTTTATTTTCCACCTTACCTATCTTGCCCTCAAAAAACTTTAAAAAATTCTTTAAGAATTTTCTTTTCTTTGAAATAGGCTCTTTCCCTGGATCCCAGCTATTTCCTACCAGTATTTTGTTGAGGCAGAACGTCCATGTTTTCCATGTGAAGCTGAATGTGGTCTCTCTCCTTTAACTGTGGGTTTTATTTGACACCTAATTTATAATAGTCATTTGGGATGTTTTTTTTCTGATTCTTCTGTTGTCTCATGACTTTTTTTTTTCTTCCCCCAAAGGCGACAGCCCTGTACTGTGTCTGAAATTTTCCATTTTTGTTGGGTGCTTTTTATATATGCAAAAGGTAAGAAAATAGTAATATTTATTTAGATATTAATGCGTCTGTTTACGTTTGTAGGTATTAATTTTGTCAGCTTCTAACATGTATCAGGAAAAGGTTTTCACTGAAAATTTTCTCAAGGGTTTTAATCCTAGATTCTTTTTTAAGTATTGCCTTTTTATCAAAGAATCTACTGGATTTCTTTACAATATCCAAATCTTCTCTTATTAAATGGAAAGTCCTTTAATTTTGTTATATACAACATCTTTACTACCCAAAGCGACTCTTTCAAATTATGAGCTGAAAACACATTATTCTGTATATGCTTGTATTGTGAACTCTATTTTTCATGAGACGTATCTTATTTACTTGAGTGCAATTACTGATCTACCTCAGGACAGTTCAGTTTTTTTTTTTCTTTTTGTATCTTTTTCAGATAAGTATACTTAGTCAAATACTTTTATATACTACTTATTTTCTTTCCTTTTTTCATTTTCTCATCTCATTTGACCTACGCAAGGTCTGCATTCAGTGAAATACACGTCTCTATTATTTTTTGTCCTTTTTGTATTTATTTATTTATTTATTTATTTATTTATTTATTTATTTATTTATTTATTTATTTTGAGATGGAGTCTCACTCTGTCTCCCATGGTGGATTGCAGTGGCACAATCTCGGCTCACTGCAGCCTACACCTCCCAGGTTCAAGTAATTCTGCCTCAGCCTCCCGAATAGCTGTGATTACAGGTGCCCACCACCATGCCTAGCTAATTTTTGTGTTTTCAGTAGAGATGGGGTTTCACCATGTTGGCCAGGCTGGTCTCGAACTCCTGATCTCAGGTGATCTGCCCACCTTGGCCTCCCAAAGTGCTGGGATTATAGGCATGAGCCATGGCACCCGGTTCCTTTTTATATTTCTATGTAGAAATAATTTTTAGTAATCTAAAGTAGATAGGAAAGTGCAGTTATATTATTACATAGGTTTCTTCTTTATACTATGTGGAATGCCTTTGCCATTAAGATAGCTCAATAAAATGCAAAGTTAACAAAGAATCATAGAGCTGGAAGGAGTTTCATAAATATAAGAGAGATTCTCATTATTAGATTAACTAGCTTAATTTTTTTTTTTTTGAGACGGAGTCTCACTCTGTCGCCCAGGCTGGGGTGCAGTGGTGCAATCTTGGCTCACTGCAACCTCTGCTGCCCGGGTTCAAGCAATCTCCTGCCTCAGCCTCCCAAGTAGCTGGGATTACAGGTGCCTGCCACCGTGCCCAGCTAATTTTTTATAGTTTTTTGTAGAGACGGGGTTTCACCACCTTGGCCAGGCTGGTCTTGAACTCCTGACCTCATGATCCACCTGCCTCGGCCTCCCAAAGTGCTGGACTTATAGGTGTGAGCCATCGCACCTGGCCTAGCTTAACTTACTTACTTTATTTTTTATTTTTATTCTTATTTTTGAGACAGGGTCTTGCTTTGTTGCCCAGGTTGCTTTGTTGCAACCTCTGCCTCTTATGTTCAAGTGATTCTTGTGCCTCAGCCTCTTGAGTAGCTGCAGTTGCAGGCATGCACCACTATACCCAGCTAATTTTTGTATTTTTAGTAGAGTTGGGGTTTTACCATGTTGGGCAGGGTGGTCTTGAACTCCTGACCTCAAGTGATCCGCCACCTCGGCCTCCCAAAGTGTTGGGATTACAGGTGTGAGCCACCGTGCTCAGCCAGCTTAGTTACTTTAAAGATGAGGCAGCTGAGCCCAGAAACTAGCTGCTGGCAACAAAGCTAAGATTTGAACTCAGATCTCCTGGTTCCTGGTTCTTAGTTTCATACTGGCTGTGAAGGCCTCTGGGAAGAATGTGTGATATTGTTGGTCTCCAGGTTTGATTTATCTTAATTACAGCTGGTCCCTCTCTAGTTAGTTAGGGTGAGAGCTGCCGTCCTTCCTTCCCTAAGCTGCATGCTTGATTCAAGAGAAAAATCTTCTGTTATACATGACACTGGCATGTTTCTTTAGTGATGACAAAGGCGACATGATCAGTGGCATGAAATAAAGGTTTTGGAGTATATAAACCATTTTTACAGTGGCTACAAATTTTAGAATGTGTGACTGCTATTATATATGATGGTAATCTTTTCATATGATTGTATTGGGCAAGTATGTCTGACTTCTAGGATTTTTATCTGTTTTGTTTGTCTCTTATGGCATATGTGTACTTAGAAGTAAATATATTTGGTACTGTATATAATATGTACAATACAATAAAAAATAATTTCATTGTCCTTATTTTGTTCTCACTGGACCCGTTGGGGTGGTTTTTTCTCTGTAATTAGCTCAGTGTTTGAATTTTATCTCATTAATTCAGTTTATAGTAATTCCACCTTAAGAACCTTTGTGGGTTGGGCATGGTGGCATATGCCTGGAATCCTAGCTACTTGGGAGGCTGAGGTGGGAGAATTGCTTCAACCTGGGAGGCGGAGGCTGCAGTGAGCTGAGATTGCGCCTCCAGTCTGGGCGACAGAGCGAGACCCTGTCTCAAAAAACAAAGAATCTTTGTCCTCTCACAATCCACCGCTGATCTTTTATAATGCACAGTGATCTTTTCTAACAGTCATTTAATTGCTTTAATTCAGTTCTTATTTATTTTGGGGAAAGGGTTACTCTTTTGTAGCCACCTTTCTAATGACAAGCCAACGCCGGAGATGAAACATTTCTATTTACTTGTTATCTTTGTTGATTAAAAGATAAAATATCTCACACAGAGTCAGATTTATTTGTAAGGTCAGGATTTGAAATATAAAATACGTCATGTTGAGAGAGTCCTAGAATTTAAATTAAATTAGATTCTGGTCTCTAGGGGCATTTCAGCTTTTTATTAGACGTTACAGTGCTGCTGTTTTCTTTTGCCTTCTATGGCAAGTGCACACCAGTAACAAGTTTAGGCTTGTTGGTGTGATGGGCTTTGTAGCTTGAAATCGATAGGTGCTACTTACTTCCTTTTTTTTAACATGAGAAACCAAGTATATTTTAATAGTAAACCTCTTTATAGAAGAACCAAGCAAGTTGGTTTGGCTATATCAATGCACAGTTTAATGTGTTGATTATCATTTGCCTCTTTGGCAACAGAAGAATTTTTTTTCTCTTTAATTCATTTAAGTTGATTTGTTGAATGTTTCCATCTATGCAAAAAAAAGAATTGTTTTGTATGTGCTGAGGTAAGTAGTAACTTTCTTTGGAGGAACAGAGAGAAAGGGAAACCTGAAACAAAGCTGCGGCGGTGTGTGTGTGTACATATACACTTGGGTAGGCATTAAGTGTGAAAACGCTAAGGTTTGGAAATAATTCTTCATATGCATGTTAGCTATTTAAATTGAATTTGATGTTACAAGAATGTAAAATCACCATGAAGCATGCATGTGCGGTGTTTAACCAAAAAAGGGATGGGCTTGAAGTTATAAAATAACTAGAAATCTTAATTTCTAGGAAATTAAGATAATAATAAAATGGCTTAACTACATGTAAAAATGCGTTCAGTATTAGAGTTCAACCAGCACTGCAGAAATGACATGTTTCTGTCAGTTTAGGTTTTTGATTTCTTATTTCCTTGTTACCAAGCATCGGCAAATTATTCTTGGGATTATTAACTCTGGAATTGAAAGATATTTAATGGTACTCCTGTTGCATTAATTTGTCTGAGATTATATAGAAAAGTATTAAAAATGTTACTGTTGGAGTCTGATCAAAAGTTCTGGTCTTTTAAAAATATGTATATGAGAAATGGCATGAACCTGGGAGGCAGAGCTTGCAGTGAGCTGAGATCGTGCCACTGCACTCTAGCCTGGGCGACAGCGAGACTCTGCCTCAAAAAAAAAATGTATATGAGAATAATTATATGAATGATTTTTTTGGCTGTCTCCTAAGTATTTCTAATAATTTTCATGACAGAAAAATGTCTTCATGCAAAACAGTTTCTTACAGTTTGAGATAATTTCTGAATTTTTAGTGTTCAGAATTTTCAAAGACCAATGATAAAGTTTTAGTCAGCTACTAGGTATTTAATAAACAATGAATGAATGAATGGCATTTTTAGTAAAGTTATAGTTTTCACTAAGCTGTTTATTAAAGGCCAGGCATAGTGGTTTACACCTGTAATCCTAGCACTTTGGGAGGCCACGGCAGGAGGATCACTTGAGTCCAGGAGTTTGAGATCAGCCTGGGCAACATAGCAAGACTCCATCTCTAAAAAAACTTTTTAAATTAGCCATGTGTGGTGGTGTGTGCCTGTAATTTCAGCTGCCCAGGAGGCTGAGACAGGAAGATCCCTTGAGCCCAAGATGTTGAGGGTGCAGTGAGCCATGATCATACCACTGCACTCCAGCCTGGGTGACCCACCAAGACTCTGTCTCTTAAAAAAAAAAAAATACATACATACATACATATATATATATTTATTTATTAAGATATAAGAGTAATATCTCAAAATTTAAATTTGCCAAAACACTTATTGTAATGAGTCAATTTTGTACAATGTTTTGTAATGTCATAATAATTAAAGGAAAAAATTGTTTTTAAAATGTTATAAACTCAATGCTAATTTAACTCTATAAGTGCTTATAATCCTTCAGGTAATTTCCCCATGATAAGTGATGATTTGGTCAATTCTTATCACCTGCTGCTGTGTGCTTTGGACTTAGTTTATGGAAATGCACTTCAGTGTTCTAATCGTAAAGAACTTGTGAACCCTAATTTTAAAGGTAGGTTTGTAAATCAAAGATTTTTGGGCCATCTGCATTTCTGTGTTATGTTTACCCTTGGAGTTGTACAGGTTTCCTATCATCAGTATTTTGAAAAGCTCCTGTCATTACAGTTATCCAGGGTACTTATAACTAAGAGTCAAGCTTCCTGTAAAAATATTTTTGGAAAAACATTTGCAGATACCACGAAGTTTAAAGTCTTAAATGACAACTTTAGAAATTTCTGAAATATATACTCAACAAGGAGAAGGCATTTAGAAACTCAGAGTTGCAAAGATGACATTAAAGCCGATAGTGTTTTTCTACATTGGCAAACTTTGTGCCTGACACATCGTAGGAGATCAAAAAGAATTTGCTGAAAGAATCGTATTTCAAATTTTGGTACGGAAGAATAGTTATGGTTCTAAAATAAATAAAATGAACTTTCATCTTTTAAACTAACATATATGGAAATGATGATTTTGGCATTGCATTTAATAGAACTTAGGTATATAATTTCTATGAATGGTAAGTAGTTAGCCCAAATTATGATTTTCAAAGCAAATATTAAAAAGTGTGTATAGAGTTAAAATAAATATTGCTGCTGCTATTGGAGTAATATTGTAATAGGATTCTGGGTGATTCTCAGTTTTGAGGTGATTTCAGTTAAAATTTCAGCTTGTCTATCAAGGTAGATTTTTAAAATTAGTGGAGTTAGTTACTTCAGTTGCTCCTGGTATGGTAAATTTAATGTTCCTCATATTCTTTTCTGTTCTTTCTTGCATTTCTGTCCTAATTCCCTTTTATATTCCCTTTCACTTTTACCTTTTTTTTTTTTTTTTTAATTAAAAAGAATTTGTTTTTGAGACAGGGTCTCACTCTGTCACCCAGGATGGGGTGCAGTGGTGCAATCACAATTCACTGCAGCCTCAACCTCCTGGGCTCAGATGATCCTCTCATCTCAGCCTCCCAGGTGGCTGGGACTACAGACATACACCACCACACCCAGCTAATTTTTTGTATTTTTTAGTAGAGATGGGGTTTCGCCATGTTTCCTAGGCTGGTCTCAAACTCCTGGACTCAAGTAATGCACCCACCTTGGCCTCCCAAAGTGGATTATAGGAATGCCCGACCTTTACCTCTTTTATTTTCATTTGATTTTTTTTCTTTTGTGCTGAGTCTAGGGCAAGAATAAACTGTAAATTAGTGTGAAATACATCTAATACATTCAAATTAAAGTGTATAATCTCTGAACAGTGTAATTTTTTTAAAGTGGTGTTTTTTGTTTAAAAGTAGACTTACTTGCAAAGTTATATTTTATTTTTGTGGTTTTTAAATCTTAGTATCCTAAAATTTAATATCCTAAAATTTAAGTTTTAAGTTTCCCTTAACCATCTCTACATAGATAATTGAATAACTGAAATCTTTCGAGTAATGATACACTTTACTTCTATTTGCCATTTTTTGACAAATTCTCAGGGTTAAAATAGACGCATATATACTGTTTCCTATACATTCATATGCTAAGTGGTATACTGATTATAAATAAAATGTTAAGTTTATTACAAATTGGCTTATTGTATGCTGATATCTCTGTTTTTGATTCTGTACACCATAGGCCTGTCTGAAGATTTTCATGCTAAGGATTCTAAACCTTCCTCTGACCCCCCTTGTATCATTGAAAAACTGTGTTCCTTACATGATGGCCTAGTTTTGGAAGCAAAGGGGATAAAGGAACATTTCTGGAAACCCTATATTAGGAAACTTTATGAAAAAAAGGTTTGTTAAGTAGCAAAGAAATAACGTGAAAATGTTTTCTGGAGAAAAACTTGATTTAACATGACGACTTAAGGATCTCTTCTTTTATCATAGCTCCTTAAGGGAAAAGAAGAAAATCTTACTGGGTTTCTAGAACCTGGAAACTTTGGAGAGAGTTTGTAAGTACTTCTGTATAAAATGTTTTAATATTTTAAATTGTATACTTAGGAAACTTCAGAGGTTAGTGTTTTTATTGTTTGTACTCTGGAAACTGAGAATATGTTTTGTGAGAGAATACGGGGAAGCAAAAATTCTGTCACCTAATATAAGCACACTTTTTAAATGTGTTCAAAATTGTATGGCTGTTCTTTGAAGTTTCATTAAGCTTCTGGATTATAAATTTTGAAATAAATTATTTTGGAACTGTATGGGTGAAAATTGATGATGTGTAAGTGTGGAAGTCTCCAGGGATGGCTAGAGCAGCTAGACAGTTAAGCTTCTCACCAGAAGCTGCACCTACCAGCAGCTGAAACACTGTCAGCAAAATACTTGTACTGTGAGATGGATGAGCATGGGGATAGCAAGATTACATGTGATACTATCCAGTTTTTGTTTTGTTTTTTAAGCTGGAGTCTCACTGTGTCGCCCAGGCTAGAATGCAGTGGTACGATCTCGGCTCACTGCAACCTCCACCTCCTGGGTTCAAGCAATTCTTCTGCCTCAACCTCATGGGTAGCTGTGAATACAGGCGCGTGCCACCATGCCCAGCTAATTTTTATATTTTTAGTAGATACAGGGTCTCACCATACTGGCCAGGCTGGATTCGAACTCCTGACCTCGTGATCCACCTGCCTCGGCCTCCAAAAATGCTGGGATTACAGGTGTGAGCTACTGCGCCCAGCTATACTATCCAGTTTTTATAACTACAAGTTACCCTACCAAAGTTTAACTTTCAAAAAATTGTTAGAACTTTTAGTAAATAAAAAAATGAAATAATTAATTGAAATGGCAGTTCTGTGAGAGAGTACATTTTGTCTGTATTTGTTTTTCCTATAGTAAAGCCATCAATAAGGCCTATGAGGAGTATGTTTTATCTGTTGGGAATTTAGATGAGCGGATATTTCTCGGAGAGGATGCTGAAGAGGAAATTGGGACTCTCTCAAGGTGTCTGAACACTGGTTCAGGAACAGAGACTGCTGAAAGGGTGCAGATGAAAAACATCTTACAGCAGCATTTTGACAAGGTGAGTTTAGCCACACCAGAAGAGTAGAAATACAGGAGGAGTTAAGCCAGGGGTTCTTTTTTATTTTGGTAATTTCATGTTTGTGTTTTACTTGCCTACAGTATGAAGGAGAAAATTCTCATCATACTTCTCTTAATTGAAAAAGGTATCTCTATGATATTTGATTTGTTAATATCAACTTTCATTCATTTTACTGAGGTCTGAGAAAAAGAGAAATTAATATAAATTTAAACAAACGTGTCACGCTGATAATTGTTGGTTTTAAAAAGATGGGCCAGTAATATATAGTCTTATATGTAGTGAACACAGTAATATATAGTCTTATATGTACTACTTTTAGGCATTTAGAAAGTGATAATTGACCTGCTTGGGGCCTTCATTTAAGAGACTGGAGAAACTGAGGATCTACAGTCTTTAAGGAAATTATTTTAAACTGAATTTCAGGACCACATGGTATTTTTTCAAACAGACACTTAGGGTGATGCAGGCCATGAGTTTCCCTTCTGCTATGTGGTAGTAACAGAAAACACTAAACTTCTGGCAAGTGCCCCCAGAGACACTGGGTAATCCAAGAGCCAATTCACCTGGAAGTGAGCTGCTTCAGACTTGAGACTGGTCTGCTTATTCATTCAACAAATATTCCTAAAGCATTTTATATGTCAGGTTGTGTCCTGGACACTGGAGATACAGCAGTGAACAAAATAGCCACGAGAACCCTGTTCTAAAGAAGCTTATATTCCAGTGTGGGGAGATGGACAGGAGATAACCAAGTAAATACATGGTATGTTGGGTGATGACAGATGAAGAAAGTAAACAGTAGTAATACAAAATATTGAGGGGAGGTGAGAATGGGATGGGTGGTCTGTTGTAGGTAAGGTGGTTGATAAGGGTGTCACACACCAGAAGTAAGCAAGGAAACAAGCCATATGAATAGCTGGGGAAATGTATTCGAAGCTGAGAGCATAACAAATGCAAAGCTGTGCGATTGGAACAGGAGTAGCTTTTTGGAGGAACAGTGAGAATGACAGTGTGGTAGGAATACAGTGAGGGGAAAAAGTGGTAAGAAGTGAGGGGAGGCCAGGTGTGGTGGCTCATGCTTGTAATCCTAGCACATTGGGAGACTGAGGCAGAGGACTGCTTGAGCCCAGGAATTCAAGACAAGTCTGGGCAACAAAGCGAGACCCTGTCTCTACATAAAATATTAATACAAAAAATTAGCCGGCCATGGTTGTATCCACCTGTGGGCTCAGCTACTTGCGAGGCTGAGTCAGGAGGATCCCTTGAGCCCAGGAGTTGCAGGCTGCAGTAAGCTGTGATCGCATCACTGCACTCCAGCCTGGGTGACAGAGCAAGAGCCTGTCTTTCAAAAAAAGAGAAAAAACGAGAAGAAAAAGAAGTGCAAGGAAGAGGGAAGAACAAGAGAGCCAGACAGACCATGTAAGCTTTGGAAGCCATCATAAGAACTTTTGCTTCTGCTGTGATTGAGATGAAAGCCATTAAAAGGGTGTTATTAAGAAGAGTGACTGATTTACATTTTTAAAGGTCTTGTGGGAAAGTGGGGTTCGAGACAAGGGTGGAAGTAGGGAGTTAAGCTATTGGAGTGATTCTGGCAATAGTTTATGGTGGCTTGCTTCAGAGAATGGTTTGTATCTGGGCCATATTTTGGAGATAGCACCCACAGGATTTACTGATGGTTTGGATCTAGGGTTTGAGAAAAAGAGAACAGTGATGTCTCCAGTTGGGTGAATGGTATAAAAGCTAAAATCCTGACAGGTGCCTGTGAGGTCGTAAGTTATCTGGCCCTGGCTCTCTCTGAATTCATCTACTACTATCCTCCCTCCTCACCCACTAATGCCACATTAACCTCCTTTTTTGTTCTTCAGATATGCCAAGCATGCCTGCAACACAAAGCCTTTGCCTTTGCAATTCCCTTTGCCTAAAATGTATTACTTCAAGATATTAATGTGGCTTCCTTCTCACTTCATTCTGGTTTCTGATAACCTGACTGCTATGTCAATAATAACCACAACATCCTCCCCAACTTCCTTTCCCCCTGACTCTGCTTGCTAGTGTTTCTCTTCGTATTTATCACTGTCTGACAGTAAGTAGGGAGGTAGGTAGAAAGAATTATTTATTGCCTGTCTCCTTGCATTAGAATATAAGCTTCACGAAGGCTGTGACCAATGTTGTATGCAGCGCTTGGCACATAGTAGACATTCCGGGAACATTTACTACTGAAATTTATTAAGAGGGAAGAGCAAGTCTGGGGGAAGGGGAATTAAAGGTTAGGGTTATTAGCATGTTAAATTTGAGATGTCTTTTAAGCATCCTAGTAGAGAAGTTGAATAGACAGTTGTGGAATAGAAGACCGGAGTTCACAGTTCACAGTAGAGGTTAGGGGTTGTGTATATATGTCCTAGGGTCATCAGGATACAGATGGCTTTTTTTTTTTTTTTTTTTTTTTTTTTTTTGAGACAGAGTCTCACTCTGTCACCCAGGCTGGAGTGCAATGGTGCAATCTCAGCTCACTGTGACCTCTGCCACCCAGGTTCAAGCGATTCTCCTGCCCCAGCCTCCTGAGTAGCTGGGATTACAGGCGCCTGCCACCACGCCCGGCTAATTTTTTGTATTTTTAGTAGAAACGGCATTTCACCATGTTGGTCAGGCTGGTCTTGAACTCCTGACCTCATGATTTGCCTGCCTTGGCCTCCCAAAGTGCTGGGATTACAGGCATGAGCCACCGCGCCCAACTGTAGATGGCTTTTAAAGCTCTAAAATGAGGAGAGATTACTTAGAGGTATGAAATAAGAGAGAATAAAAGAGGACTAAGGGCAAAGCTCAGAGTCACTCCAAATTTTTAAGTCTTTATTTGGAGAAGGAACATCCAAATATTTTTAAGATACCGACTTAATATTTGCACCCAAGTTAAAGATTCCTCTTGATCAGAATGAACAGGAAGCTCTAAGCTAAGCACAGTGCTACCAAGAAACACCATGTTGACCTTGAGGACTCTGGCAGGAAGCTGTTTGTGGTTGTCACACCTAGTTTCCTCTGTGAAACTATTGCTGCCTGTGGGTGATGTGGTTATATGCAGCTGGCTGCTGTTGATTCTCCTGTTCATGTACAAGGTGTTTTTCCCTCCCGGTGCTTCCCAATGTAGGTTTTGGTTCATGCACAGTGAAGTAGGTGGCTGCAAGAAACCTTGTAAGGCAGGGAGCAGCCTTTTGAATGCAATCCATCTACCCAGATCATTTTATTGATTTAATTATAGAATGAATTTCTTTGAAACAAAGTGGAAGTCTTAGTTGTATTGCACTTTAAGACAGAGAAAACATGTAGGTTTGTTTCTATATATAGTAAATTTCTGTGCTTTTCTATATCTTAGGAAACTTGAATAGTTGGCTCTGTTGCCAGGTGAAAATTTTGCTAGGTTTTTTAAAAAATTAGAATAAGTACATGTAATACACAGGGAAATTTGGTTTATCTTGAATATTAAAAGACACTGTTAAGTTATCTTAACCTTTCAGAGTTTATTTGAAAAATCAGAAAGATGTTTTACTAGCTCCTTTGACACCAAGTCACGTCTTTTCTATATTTATTGTCAAGAGTGTTGACTTTAACTTGTTTCTCTGAAGACCTGTCTACTTTAATGGGAAAAACTGTGATAGATTCTTGTAACCAAAGGTAGAGGAGGGCTAGGAAGACCAATGAAGGCTGTTCTGCATCAAGTTGCCTTTTTAGGGAATGTTCATTTTATTCTCTCTCTCTGAAGCAAATTTGAATATTTGGATAGTGGGTGTATTAGTTCATTTTACGCTGCTGATAAAAACATACCTGAAACTGGGAACAAAAAGAGGTTTAATTGGACTTACAGTTCCACGTGGCTGGGGAGTCCTCAGAATCATGGTGTGAGGCGAGAGGCACTTCTTAACATGGCGGTGGCAAGAGAAAAATGAGGAAGAAGCAAAAGCGGAAACCCCTCATAAGCCCATCAGATCTCGTGAGATGTATTCACTATCACAAGAATAGAACGGGAAAGACTGGCCTCCATGATTCATTTACCTCCCACTGGGTGCCTCATACAACATGTGAGAATTCTGGGAAATACAATTCAAGTTGAGGTTTTGATGCAGACATAGCCAAACCACATCAGCAGGCTTTTCTTAAATGGATTTTTTTCAACCAAATTTAATTCACAATTTTCTTTTATCTTTGAGTGTGTGCAAAAATAGCAGTAGATGGGAACTGTGAAATTCTGTTTCTCAGAGCTGAGAGTAATCCTAGTTTTTTCAGGTGAGCAGAATGCTTATCTTTGCCTCTGAGCATAAATTTTACAAGAGGGAATGTAGGGAGCTATATCTTATTTTAGAGTTTTAACTTTTTTGAGACGGAGTTTTGCTCGGTCGCCCAGGCTGGAATGCAGTGGCGCGATCTCAGCTCACTGCAAGCTCCACCTCCCTGGGTTCATGCCATTCTCCTGCCTCAGCCTCCCGAGTAGCTGGGACTACAGACGCCCGCCACCTTGCCCAGCTAGTTTTTTGTATTTTTTTAGTAGAGACGGGGTTTCACTGGGTTAGCCAGGATGGTCTCCATCTCCTGACCTCGTGATCCACCCGTCTTGGCCTCCCAAAGTGCTGGGATTACAGGCTTGAGCCACCGCGCCCGGCCTAGAGTTTTAACTTTTAAGAGACAAACTTTTAGTTAGCTAAAATACAAATTATTCTTTCACGCCTTCATCTTATGGATATTGGCAGCTCTTAATGCTGTTACGTTTAAATTCCAAGAATGGTGACATTTGAGTCAGTCAAATGTATTGATATTGTAAAGATAAAGTTTTACTCGCTTGAAGTCCCATTTGTGAAGTGAATTAAAGTCTTTCTGGCCTAAAATAATGTTCTTTTAGAAATTTTTTTCTATGTAACTGTTTTTTTCTTTAGTCCAAAGCACTTAGAATCTCCACACCGCTAACTGGTGTTAGGTACATTAAGGAGAACAGCCCTTGTGTGACCCCAGTTTCTACAGCTACGCATAGCTTGAGTCGTCTTCACACCATGCTGACAGGCCTCAGGAATGCACCAAGTGAGAAATTGGAACAGATTCTCAGGTTAGTTTGAGCCCTGTCTGCTTTCTAAGATTTGGTTATTGACCATTTTCCAGTTTCCTATTTTTTCATTATTAATGCCTTAATTCACCCATGAATAATTTTGTATCAATTGTATACTGAGTCCTGTTGTGAGTCTGTAGAGGACCTAGAAATAAGATGTATAAGTGGAAGATCTTCTTTCCTCAGATTTTTTTAATATAATACAAGACCCAGTAACTGATAACACCAGACACTGTAGAATAAAGCACAGAACTGTCTTTGCCAACTGTTCTTTCAAGATTTCAGAGAGTGGTGGGTGGGGGCAGAGGGAAGCTCAGTGAAGATGGGAATTGTCAAAGGCCTTTGTGAAGAGGGTTGAACCTGAGGTAAGTTCTGAAGGGTGACTCAGATTTGAAAAGATTAATGGAGTTCCACATGTTCGTAAAGCAGGACAAAAACCACTGTAACTTTTGTAAACTCTATAAAACATCCTTATCCTGGAAAGGAAGTTCACTGCATTTAGTTTCTTTGATCTCCCTGAGACTGGTAGGAATATCACTGAGTTTTAGTTAAAAGCCCAGTAGGCTGAATCTCATCCTCTTACGCATAACCTTTGGCAAGCTGATTTGAAAAGTTACCTCCAAGGTCTCTCTCAGTCCTAAAACCTTGTGATATGATGACGTAGACCCAAAAGGACCCCATTTTATTTCTGATGGTGGTATATCAAGAAGACCCTATATGGACACATAAGTAATTTCCCACTCATAGCCAGGCTTCTTAAATGCCAACTACTTTTCCTTTACATTTTCGTGAAGTCTACTTTATTCATAAACTTGATTGTGATTTATACTTAACAAGTTATATCTCTGTGGCCTCTTCCTGAGTCATGTTTTTCAGATGCACCTTGTTTGCCTTGAATTTAGAAGCATTTTGTAAATACATTTCAGAAGCCATCTTAATCTCTGTATCTTCCAGATCTCTTTACAGTTTCTAACTAGGCATAACAGCATTTTAAATCTTAGGTACCATTAGTGGGGTTAAATATTACCAGTAAATACTAGGTAAAATAAAGGGTCCTGTTTTTGTAGAAAGGTATTTGTGTGTATGTTCCCAGAAAACTTCTGCTTATATATGTATTCAATAGTTACGTCTAGCAGGACTATAATTGATTTTATTCTCTTTATAATTTTTTGAACTTCATTTTCACAAAGAATATGTATATAATTATATATATATATGTGATCAAGATAAAAACAGTTGTTACAAAAAGCTTACATGGTGATAATTTGTATAATGCTTCTGCATTGAACATATATTCCTTTCTAATAATAAAAAGACTGAAATAAACCTCATTTGTGGGAAAAAATGTAGAATGCCAGGAACAGATTATATGAGTCTGTAGTATGGGTGTTACACCCCTTCATTCTATTTTCTTCCAGGTGTTCTTAATGGGAGTTGTACTGCCTTCTACGGAAGTAGTTAAGGGCAATTTTGGATCATCAGTGACTGGGGGATGTGAAGGACAGGTGGGGGACAGTCATAGACATCGAATGGGTCGAGGCCAAGGTTGCTAAACTTCCTGCAGTGAAAGGTGTAGCCCCGGCCGGGCGAGGTGGCTCATTCCTATAATCCTAACACTTTGGGAGTCTGAGGCAGGTGGATCACTTGAGGCCAGGAGTTCGAGACCAGCCTGGCCAACATGGCCATCTCTACTAAAAATACAAAAATTAGCTGGGCGTGGTGGCAGGTGCCTGCAGTCCGAGCTACTTGGAGGCTGAGGCAGGAGAATCACTTGAACCTGGGAGCTGGAGGTTGCAGTGAGCCAAGATTGCACCACTGCATTCCATCCTGGATGACAGAGCGAGCTGTCTCAATAAATAAATAAATATATAAAATAAAAGGTGTAGCCCCACACAAGAAAAGTTTTTTTTTATTCCAACTGGTAATACCACCACCTTTGAAAAGAAAGTATAGGATCTCTTGGATTAATTTGGGAAGTGTATAGTTTCTGTTCAGAGTGTTTTATATTTACATGTTAGTGAAATTATAGAAACATTTTATCCCCTTGTGACTTGCCAGGACCTTTAAATTATGTTATTTCTCATTACCTTTTTAGGACGTGTTCCAGAGATCCAACCCAGGCTATTGCTAACAGACTGAAAGAAATGTTTGAAATATATTCTCAGCATTTCCAGCCAGATGAGGATTTCAGTAATTGTGCTAAAGGTAAGGTTTAATATGGTTATTCTGCTCTTATGTTTGAAGTTTAACTAAATGGAGTCATTTCTTACTAACTAAGAAAGATGAGGAAAAGATTTATGACTTTAGACTGAGGGCTAGGATATGGCTGTCCAGTTTTTCTGGTCAACCAAGTGATTTCTGAGCCCTTCTCAGTAAGATAGAAATTTTAGAGTGGTATTTTTATTTTAATGGACTTCTGATGCTTTTTTATCTGCAAATCTTTAGTTTTTTTTTTTTTTTTTTTTTTTTGTAAACTGGAAATTAAATAGAAGCATAGTGATTCTTCGGCATATTGAGAATAAGGACAGAAGATATCACTGTTATGGGCCCTGGCCTAGGAATTGTTTGATGTCAGGAATTGGAACTAAGTAGGTGTAGAATAGTTAAGCCAGTTATATACCTCTTAGCGTGGGTTTGTTTTGTTCAACCATAGAGGGGAAAAAAGGGTTTAAGTCTTAAATGATATTATAGTTCTTTATGTGCAAATTCATTTAATAATTTTAGAAAAATGTGACTGTTACCATGAAGAAAATTAAGGTATCTTAGGGATAATTAAAACACCAGTCATAAGAAGTTTGCGTATCTAAAGTATTGGGTTGGTTTTTACATTTTATTTTGTGAGTAAAGAAGGAGGAATGGGCCTTTATTTTCTTTGTGTGCCATTTTTGTGGATTTTTTTTTATTATTTCTACAGAAATTGCCAGCAAACATTTTCGTTTTGCGGAGATGCTTTACTATAAAGTATTAGAATCTGTTATTGAGCAGGAACAAAAAAGACTAGGAGACATGGATTTATCTGTGAGTAAAATAACCAATGTATTGATCAGCACAATAAAACATAATTTCCTTCCTGCCCCATTCTGTAGGTTGTTTTTTTTACTTTATAGTCTCCTTTCATGCACAAAAGTTTTTAATTTTGATGAAATCCAATTTATTTTTTCACTAGTTTCCTGTGCTTTTTTTTTAAATATACGTATGTATGTATTATTTGAGACGGAGTCTTGCACTGTTGCCCAGGCTTGAGTATAGTGGCACAATCTCGGCTCAATGCAACCTCCGCCTCCTGGGTTCAAGCATTTCTCCTGCCTCAGTCTCCCAAGTAGCTGGGATTATAGGCGTGCGCCACCATGCCCAGCTAATTTTTATATTTTCAGTAGAGACGGGGTTTTGCCATGTTTGGCCAGGCGGGTCTGGAACCCCGGACGTCAGGTGGTCTGTGCGCCTTGGCCTCCCAAAGTGCTAGGATTACAGGCGTGAGCCACTGCACCTGGCCTGTTGCCTGTGCTTTTGGTGCCTCAGTAGCTTTTAATTAAAAAATAATAATTGTTTACAATGTTGGAAAATTATAAGCAAAAAGAAGAAAATAAAAACCACCTATGATTAATGTCATCCTGTGATAAACATACTGACTTTTGGTACATGGTCATCTAGCCAGTCACCTGCCTGCTTGCCTTTCTGTTTTTTTGGGTTTGTTGTTGAGACAGAGTCTCACTCTGTTGCCCAGGCTAGAGTGTAGTCGTACAATCTTGGCTCACCACAACCTCTGCCTCCCAGATTCAAGCAATTCTTGAACAGTATTGCCCAGGCTGGTCTCAAACTCTGGACCTCAGGTGATCTGCCCCCCTCGGCCTCCCAAAGTGCTGGGATTATAATAGGTATGAGCCACCCACCTGGCCCCTTTCAATTTTTTTTTTTGTTTTCTTTTTCTTCTCTTCTTTTTTTTTTTTTTGAGCCAGAGTTTCGCTCTTGTTGCCCAGGCTGGAGTGCAGTGGTGCAATGTCGGCTCACTGCAGCCTCTACCTCCTGGGTTCAAGTGCTTCTCCTGCCTCAGCCTCTTGAGTAGCTGGGACTACAGGTGGGTGCCACCACACCTGGCGAATTTTCTATTTTTAGTAGAGATGGGGTTTCACCATGTTGGTCAGGCTGGTCTCGAACTCCTGACCTCAGGTGATCTGCCCACCTTGGCCTCCCAAAGTGCTGGCATTACAGGTGTGAGCCACCGTGCCCGGCCCCCCTTTCAGTTTTTTATAGCACTGACTGTAAATACTGTTTTGAAACATCTTTCCCTGTCATTGTTCTTCTAAGCATCAGGGTGTGTGTATTTTGGTTAGAGATGTAATCTCTTTTAAGATATAATAGGTAAGGTTTTAAAAGTCTCATACATTCCTTTAATATATTTCCTCCACTAAAAAATGGGCTTTATTTATATAATTAAGAAAGGTTTTGTAAGAAAATAAGCACACACTTTGCACTCAGTCAGAAAGTGAGACTTTCTTTGGTATTTTCACTTAAATTCACTGGGTATGAGATGACTTTTTAGACTAAGTAAATGTTTCTGAATGCTAATAACTTTATTTTATAGGGTATTCTAGAACAAGATGCCTTCCACAGATCTCTGTTGGCCTGCTGCCTTGAGGTCGTCACTTTTTCTTACAAGCCTCCTGGGAATTTTCCATTTATTACTGAAATATTTGAAGTGCCTCTTTATCATTTTTATAAGGTATTTTTAAAAATATGATACTAATGTGGAGATTGTAAATGAGACCAACTTCCTGTTGTTAGTCATTTAGTTCAAGTTAACATCTAAGTATATTTTTCTGTTTTTAATTACATAATTAATCACTATTTGTGGAGTAGAAAAGAAATAGAATCTTAAGACCTATGTAAATTTTTTAATATTGTATGAAAGATCCATTTTGGGTAAAAGCTTTGATTCCTTTCTTTATGTAATAACAGTTTTTAGAATACTGTGATTTTTATGAGATGAGAAGGCTTAAAAAAAGTAGCACACATGTCACTAGCTAATCTTGTATAGCAGCCTTTTTTTATTTTATGAAAATTAAATACCACTGAAAATGTCAGAAAAAAATAAAAGTTCTCTTTCATGTGTTACAGAGAGGCATAGAGTTAAAGCATTGATTTGGTAGCTATTTCTTGATACTGAGTTAGGATATGAGTTTATCTTAACTCTCATAAGATAGTCAAAACTAATTTTTATAGTGGCATAGATTAAATGTTTAGAGATTTTTATATGAAATTTTCAGAGTAATGTTTTTCAACCTCAATATACATGTATTTTCATTAAAAACTTTTGAAATACATCACAATGTAAACCATTTTATGTAATTCACATGGTTTGAACTATATTTACAAAGACAGTAAAAGGAAGAGCAGCTGTTTCAAAATAATATTTCAACTTGTAATTTTTGACTAATTTCTTGTCTAAATATTTAAAAATATTTAATAATTATTATTCAGTGAACCAGGACATTTTTTATTTCAGGTGATAGAAGTATTCATTAGAGCAGAAGATGGCCTTTGTAGAGAGGTGGTGAAACACCTTAATCAGATTGAAGAACAGATCTTAGATCATTTGGCATGGAAACCAGAGTCTCCACTCTGGGAAAAAATTAGAGACAATGAAAACAGAGTTCCTACATGTGAAGAGGTTTGTGAAAATAACATCTTTTTATGAGAAAAATACATCAATATCTAATCTATTAATAATCCTTTTGGGGATGGGAGGGTGGCAGTTGGGTTTAATATGTTATAATTAATTACACCTTGTTATGAGAAAAACTTGGGACTGTAACGTCGTCCCTCTCTACCCGCAAATTGGGAAGGTGCCAAGAGACAAAGAATGACTCAGACAAGTCCAGCTTGGCAAGTAGATATGTTTATTAAGATCTAGATATGTAGGGGCTGGGCGCAGTGGCTCATGCCTGTAATCCCAGCACTTCGGGAGGCCGAGACCGGTGAATCACCTGAGGTTGGGAGTTTGAGACCAGCCTGACCAACATGGAGAAACCCTGTCTCTATAAAAATACAAAAAATTAACCAGGCGTGGTGATGCATGCCTGTAATCCCACCTACTTGGGAGGATGAGGCGGAAGAATTGCTTGAACCCGGGAGGTGGAGGTTGCGGTGAGCCGAGATTGTGCCATTGCACTTCAGTCTGGGCAACAAAAGCGAGACTCTGTCTCAAAAAAAAAAAAAAGACTTACATATGGAGGAGGCAGAGGTGGTGGGGAAAAATAAAATACTTATATACAGGGTACTCCTAGGTAGCAGCAGGACAGCTCTAGAGATCCTCACCACCTCCCATCGCTAAGCTGCTAATTTTCTGGCTCTTTGCCTACCATGTGTGTGCATGATGGGACTGTTTTCCTTGGTAGTTTCTCAGATCCTCTCTGGGATGTTTGGGTTATCAGGGACACCTGCTCCTTGGCTGGGCATCATGGCCTTGGCTCACTACCCAGCCTTCAGGGTTTAGGCAGCAGACATACACCCTTAAGTAAGGTAAGTGACCTGTCATACTTCACCCCATGTCAAAGAGGAAACGAGTCAGATAATTTGTAGTTGTCCTAAGATTTTGGTGACAGAGTAAAAATTCAGTGTTCTTTCTTGATTTCCTTATCAAGTTTCTCTCCCATAGAGCAGTGGTCCAACCTTTTTGGCACCAAGGACCAATTTCATGGAAGACAGTTTTTCCATGGACAGGGTTGGGGGTGGGGGAGATTTTGGGATGATTCAAGTGCCTTACATTTATTGCACACTTTATTTCTATTATTATTACGTGGTAATATATAATGAAATAATTACATAATTCACCAAAATGTACAGTCAGTGGCAGCCCTGAGCTTGTCTTCCTGCAACTAGATGGTCCCATCTGGACGTGGTGGGAGACAGCGACAGATCAGTAGGTATTAGATTCTCATAAGGAGCATGCAAACTAGATCCCTTACGTGTGCAGTTCACAATAGGGTTCACACTCCTATGAGAATCTAATGCCACCACTAATCTGACAGGAGGCCAGCACAGGTAGCAATGTGAGTGATGGGGAGCAGCTGTAAATACAGATGAAGCTTTGCTCGCTTGCTCACTTGCCTGCCACTCACCTCCTGCTATGTTGCCCGGTTGCTAACAGGGTCCATGGCCCAGGGGTTGGGGACCCCTGCTTTAGAGTGATTGATATTCAAACTCTCCAAACCAGTAATGAAGGTTGACTCATATTTAGTATCCAATTACAAGGTTTTGCATTTTTTGACTGCTAAAAGTTTTTTTTTTTTTAACTTTATTATGAAAATGGGAAAGACAGCTGATTTTATTTAGATGGAATAATTGTTAAGAGACTTTTTCCGCCTTAGATTACTATTGGATTTCTAATTAAAGTGCTGTTTTGGATCCTGGCATTCTGTGTAACCAATTCTTCACAGGTCATGCCACCTCAGAACCTGGAAAGGGCAGATGAAATTTGCATTGCGGGCTCCCCTTTGACTCCCAGAAGGGTGACTGAAGTTCGTGCTGATACTGGAGGTCTTGGAAGGAGTAAGTTTAAAATACTAGGGGAATATTTTGGGGCTTACTATCTGGAAATTTAAATTTTATTTAACCCTATAAGTGAAGTTAATAGGGTATATATTAGAAGAAAATATTCCATGCATTTTTGTGCCACATGAATCACTTAAAAGAAGGGCCTTTAAAGACTATTTAAGAACACAGGAAAATGCATGATATAACAGGTATCTTTTAAAAAGGATAGACGATAGACTGCTATGTTTATTTAATTTTTTTTTTTTTTTTTTGAGACAGAGTCTCGCTCTGTTGCTCAAGCTAGAGTGCAGCAGCCCAATCTCAGCTCACTGCAACCTCCGCCTGCTAGGTTCAAGCAATTCTCATGCCTCAGCCTCCTGAGTAGATGGAACTACAGGCATGCGCCACCATGCCGAGCTAAATTTTTGTATTTTTGTAGAGAGGTTTTGCCATATTGGCCAGGCTGGCCTCGAACTCCTGACTTGAAGCAATCCGCCTGCCTCGGCCTCCCAAAGTGCTAGAATTACAGGCATGAGGCACCGCGCCTGGCCGACTGCTATATATTTAATATGATCCCTATTTTTAAAGTGTATGTTTATTTATGAGCATACAAAATGGTGGAAATGGAAAAACCAAACTGCTAAGATCATTGCTGGGTGATAGAATTCCTGGTGATTTCTGTAAAATTTTTAAGGCAAATACGTATTACTTTTAAAATCAGGAGAAATAGAAAAGCCTTCTTAAAGATAGAGCTGCGTGATCCAGTTAGGTATAGACAAGGCAGTGAGTTAAGACAACTGAGTATGTTCTACTGTGTTGAGCTGTGCTACCCTAGTTAATGACATTAGTGCTGGCCCAAGAAATACAGAAAAGGGCAGTTTTGGTATCCATCTGGTTTATATTTTTTAGGCAGCTGCTTAGAAGATCTTCAAGGTAAAAGGTTTTAGTTTACAATATGTGAGATAGAACTGCTTTTTAAAGAGCAATTCAGTAAATCCAGAGAGTTCTAAATCCTTGGATCCAATTCAAAGAATATCCTTATTTCTAGATCACTTTTATAATGTAATTGGTTAAGAACTGGCTACAGAAGAAATACCATTTTTAAAGTCAGGAATCACTCTAGGCTGGGCATGGTGGCTCATGCCTGTAACCCCTGCACTGTGGGAGACCTAGTTGGGAGGATCGCTTGAGCCCAGGAGTTCAAGACCACCCTGGGCAACATAGCAAGATGCCATCTCTACCCCCCCAAAAAAAACAAACAAAAATCACTCTAGGTCAGTGTATACTTAATAGACATGGATGATCCTTATGAAAAGTCCTCATTTTTGAAAGATCTGACAGTTGGTCTTTCTTAGTCTATTTTTGTAGAATTTTCCCTTCCCTAATCTACAGATTAGGAAGACTTGACTTTAAACTTCATTTTCTTTGTACTTATCACTTCTCAGTTTTCCTGAGATCTCTTGATATTTTATAAGAAAACATGATCATAATCTATTCTTTCTGATTCTGCAGCATTGTATCAAACACAAATCTAGTAAGTTTATTTACTTTTGTATCATCTGGAAATAGAAATGTTAAGCCACAGTTTGTTAGTATTTACTCTTATCAATACTTCTTACAAACTTCCTACATATATTTTAAAATTTAAAAACACACTGATGCACAGCTCTTAGAGGTGGACACAGAAGGAGGAAGAAATGCTTCTCAAAAATTCATACATTATTGTGAATACTTAAAAATAGACTAAGCCTTAATAGGTTGTTGAGATAATGAAGAAGTTTTACAAACAGTGGTGACTGTTGTGGCCACATTGTAAATGTAATTGATACCACTGAATCGTACACTTAATCACACACTTAAAAATGGATGAAATGGTAAATTTTGTTATATAAATATATATAAATATATATTTATGTATTTATAAATTATAAGTATATATTTATATATAAATATATATTTATATTATATATATTTTAAACCCACAATTTTAAAAAACTAGCCTGTAATACCAGCACTTTGGGAGGCCAAGGCGGGTGGATCACCTGAGGTCAGGAGTTCGAGACCAGCCTGGCCAACATGGTGAAACCCCATTTCTACTAAAAATACAAAAATTAGCCATGCCTGGTGGCATATGCCTCTAATCCCAGTTACTCAGGAGGCTGAGGCACAAGAATCACTTTAACCCAGGAGGCAGAGGTTGTAGTGAGCCAAGATCAGGCCACTGCACTCCAGCCAGGGTGATAGAGTAAGACTCTATGTCTCAAAAAATAAAAAAAAAATAACAATTTACCTCAAACCATTGAATTGTACAATTTAAGTGGATGAAATTTATGGTATATAAACTGTTTTTTAAAAAAAAATTATGCTTAATTGAATCCAAATCATGCATGTCTACCTTGCTTGAGAACATTATTGAGTTTTAATAATTTTTATATGTGGAAAAAGACAAAGATCAAAATTGATAAAACTGGTGGTGGAATGCTCCTAGATTACATACTACCAATCATGTCCCCTTATCAAGTAGTGGCTCTGTAGTAAAATCACATCTTACGTGAGTGGTAGATGGAAACTAAATATGGCAGAAAATATTACAGAAAAATGTAGTACAGAAAAAAAGGGTAATTCCTTAAATCATGAAGGTTCTTTAGTAGTGGAAGACAGAGTCGGGTCTGATTTGGGAAAGGGGGAGTGGAGAAAGGAACACTGCAAGACAAAAAATTCCATTTTAAAATTTTGCTCTCAGTTGTGTTCACTGAACACTAATGAAAACTTACTAATGGATATAGGTAAGATGACTTCTGTAATTCTTGTTTGCTTTATGAATTATGAAGTATTTCAAACACTGTAGTTATTTTTGAACATAACAGCTTGGATGGAAGTCAGATCTGAGTCTCCTTGAGTGAAATGCTTTGTTTGATTTGTTTTGAACCTAGGCATAACATCTCCAACCACATTATACGATAGATACAGCTCCCCACCAGCCAGCACTACCAGAAGGCGGCTATTTGTTGAGAATGATAGCCCCTCTGATGGAGGGACACCTGGGCGCATGCCCCCACAGCCTCTAGTCAATGCCGTCCCTGTGCAGAATGTATCTGGGGAGCCTGTTTCTGTCACACCGGTTCCTGGACAGACTTTGGTCACCATGGCAACCGCCACTGTCACAGCCAACAATGGGCAAACAGTAACCATTCCTGTGCAAGGTAAGGAAGGCAGAGTTGGATATTGAGTTCCTTCTCTGTGGCATGTATTGAAAAGTTACCCGAGGTTTGGCTAGAGTGACATAGGGGACAGAGGAGTGATGGGGAGACAGGGTTTGTTTGGGAGAGGAGAAATTGTAAACCTCTGCCCGGAGAACCTCTTATTATCAACATTTTCTTCATGCTTTTTTTCTCTGTCACAAACTAGGTATTGCCAATGAAAATGGAGGGATAACATTCTTCCCTGTCCAAGTCAATGTTGGGGGGCAGGCACAAGCTGTGACAGGCTCCATCCAGCCCCTCAGTGCTCAGGCCCTCGCTGGAAGTCTGAGCTCTCAACAGATGGCAGGAACAACTTTGCAAGTCCCTGGTCAAGTGGCCATTCAACAGATTTCCCCAGGTGGCCAACAGCAGAAGCAAGGCCAGTCTGTAACCAGCAGTAGTAATAGACCCAGGAAAACCAGCTCTTTATCACTTTTCTTTAGAAAGGTAATTTTTCACGTACTCTTACCAGAGCATGAGCTTGGGAAATACAAGTGTTAAACAAAGTTTGAAATGTTTTTGTCTGTCTCCTAGGTATACCATTTAGCAGCTGTCCGCCTTCGGGATCTCTGTGCCAAACTAGATATTTCAGATGAACTGAGGAAAAAAATCTGGACCTGCTTTGAATTCTCCATAATTCAGTGTCCTGAACTTATGATGGACAGACATCTGGACCAATTATTAATGTGTGCCATTTATGTGATGGCAAAGGTGAGTACCATTTTTGAACTGTAAAGGCAAGTATAGGTCTTCATTACTGAGAACATTTTTTAACCGCTTTCTTGAAATACAATTTACATGCTCTATAATTCATCTATTTAAAATGCACAACTAAATGGGTCTTAGTATATTCACAGATATGTGCAGTACTCACCACAATTTTAAAACAGAATATTCCATTATATAGTTATATGAGAGTATTTTTATCCATTTATTAGGTAATGTATATTTTAGTTGTTTCTACTTTTGGCTATATGCATAATACTGCTATTAGCATTTGTGTTTGGGTTTTTGTATAGACATATATTTTCATTTCTCTAGGGTATATACCTAGTAATGGATTGCTGGGTCATACATTAACTATGTTTTAACCATTTAGGGAATTGCCAGACTGTTTTCCAAAGTACTGTACCATTTTACACTTACACAGGCAGTATAATAAAGATTTTAGTTTCTCCACTTTCTCATTGACACTTATTATCTTACTTTGTTTAAATTACTTATTGAAGAGAAATTCACATAACATAAAATTAACTGGGTTTTTTTTTGGGTTTTTTTGTTTGTTTGCTTTTTGAGATATTGTTTCACTCTTGTCACCCAGGCTGGAGTGCAGTGGTGCATCTCAGCTCACTGCAACCTCTGTCTCCCAGGTTCAAGCGATTCTCCTGTCGTAGCCTCCCAAGTAGCTGGGATTACAGCCATGTGCCACCATGCCTGGCTAATTTTTGTATTTTTAGTAGAGATGGGATTTCACCATGTTGGCCAGGCAGGTCTCAAACTCCTGACCTCAGGTGATCCGCCCACCTCAGCCTCCCAAAGTGCTAGGATTATAGGCATGAGCCACCGGGCCCAGCCAAATTAACTATTTTAAATTGAACAATTCAGGAGCATTTAGCACATTTACAGTACTAAGTGTGATCAATGGTTGTATACTCACCACCTCTATCTAGTTCCAGAACATTTCTGTACCTGCAAAGTAAAACTCCTTTCCTGTTAAGTAGTTTCTCCCCATTCTACCTCCCACAGCACCTGGCAATCAGCAATTGGCATTCTGGCTGTATGGATTTATCTGTTCTTAATCGTTTATAGAAATGGTACAATAAGTGACCTCTTGTGTATGGCTTCTTTTACTTAGGATACTATTTTCAAGGTTTATCTATGTTGCAGCATGTATCAGTACTTCATTCCTTTTTATGACTGAATGATATTCCATTGTATGGATAGGCACAATTTTTTTCTCCACTCATACAGTGATGGATATTTGGGCTGTTTCCACCTGTTGGCTATAGTGAATAGCGCTGTTGTGAACAGGTATATCATGTACCTGTTTGAGTGCCTGTTTTCAGCCCTTTTGAGTTTATTCCTAGCAGTGGAACTGCAGGGTCATATGGTGATACTATGTTTAACTTTTTTGAGGAATCCACTATACCGTTTTCCACAGAAGCTGCACCATTTGACATTGCTACCAGTAATGCACAAGAGTTCCAGTTTCTCCACATCCTTGCCAACTTATTTTTATTATAGCCTTCTTAGCGGGTATTGGGTGGTATATCATTGTGGTTTTGATTTTCATTTGCCTGATGACTAAGGATGTCAAGCATCTTTTCATTTGCTTACTGGCCATTTGTATATCTTATGTGGAGAAATATCTTTAAATCCTTTGCCCATTTTTAAATTGTGTTACTATTGAGTTGTTGGAGTTCTTTGTTTTGGATATAACTACCTTCTCAGACGTATGATTTGCAAATATTTTCTCCCATTTGGTGTATCTTTTCACTTACTCGGTAGTGTCATTTGAAGCATAAAATTTTTAATTTTGATGAAGTCGAGTTACCTGTTTTTTGGTTTGTTACTTGCACTTTGGGTGTCCTAAGAATCTGTTGCCAAATCCAAGGTCACTAAGATTTATCCCTGTGTTTTCTTTTGATTTTTATAGTTTTATCTCATAGTTAGGTATTTGATCAAATTTGAGTAATTTGTGTATTGTATGAGGTAGTAGTCCATTTCCATTCTGATTATGTGGCTGTGCAGTTGTCTCAGCACCATTGAAAAGAAGTTTTCCTTCCTCACTGAATGGCCTTGGTGGCCTCCTTGAAAATTAGTTGACCGTTGACAACATGTGGGTTTACTTCTGGACTCTAAATTCTATTCCATTGGACTGTATGTCTATCCTTATGCAATACCATATTCTCTAGATTAGAGAGTTGCTTTCTTATAAAGTTTTGAAATTGGGAAATATGAGTGCTCCTACTTTTTTTTTCTTTTCAAGATTATTTTCAGAGTCCCTTGAAAAATGAATTTTAGAATCAGATTATCAGTTTCACAAAGGAATCAGCTAGGATTCTGATAGGGTTGTACTGAATCTGTAGATCAATTTGGGGAGTATTGCCATCTTAACAATTTTATGTCTTCTGATCCATGAACATAGAATGTTTTTCCATTTATTTAGATCTTCCATTTTTTTTCAACAATGTTTTGTACTTTTCAGAGTATGTTTGCAATTCTTTTGTTAAATTTATTCCTAGTCTTATTGATGCTATTCCAAGTGTAGTTGTTTCATTGTTAACGTGTTCATTGCAAGTGTATAGAAAAACATTTTTGTATATTGATCTAGTATCCAGCAGCCTTGCTGAACTTATTAGTTCTAATAGTTTTCTAGTAGATACCTTAGGATTACTATGTAGGAAATCATGGAATTTGCTTATAATTTTACTTCTTGTCCAAACTGGATGCCTTTTATTTCTTTTTCTTTCCTAATTATCTTGCTACAACCTCCAGTACAGTTGAACAGAAGTGTCGAAAGCAGAAATCCTTGTCTTGATCTTAGGTGGAAAGCATCTAGCTTTTCACTATTAAATTACGATTTTTTCCATAGATGCCCTTTATCAAGTTGAGGAAGTTCCCTTCTTTTCCCAGTTCATGGAGTGTTTTTTACCATGAAAGGGCATTAGATTTTGTCAAATGCTTTTTTTGTGTCCATTGAGATGATTGTGTGTTTATTGTTTTTAATTCTATCAATATAGTATATTACACTGATTAATCTTCCTATGTTAAACCAGCTTTGCATTTCTGTTGTAAATCCCTCTCAGTCATAGTGTATAATTCTTATTTTTTTCTTTTTTTGAGACAGTGTCTCGCTCTGTTACCGAGGCTAGAGTGCAATGGTGAGATCATAGCTCACTACAAACAGTCCTCCCATCTTTGTCTCCTGAGTAGCTGCGACTACAGGCACATACTACCATGCCTGGCTAATTTTTAAAGTTTTTTTGTAGACAGGGTCTACCATGTTGCCCAGGGTGGTCTCAAACTCCTAAGCTCAAGCAGTCTTCATGCCTCAGCCTCCCAATGTGTTGGGAGTATAGGCATGAGCTACTGTACCCGGCTGCTATAATTCTTTTCTTTTTTGTTTTTGAGATGGAGTTTCGCTCTTGTTGCCCAGGCTGGAGTGCAGTGGCACGACCTTGGCTCACCACAACCTCTGCCTCCCAGGTTCAAGCAATTCTCCTGCCTCCGCCTCCCAGGTAGCTGGGATTATAGGCATGTGCCACCACCCTGGGCTAATTTTGTATTTTCAGTAGAGACGGGGTTTCTCCATGTTGGTCAGGCTGGTCTCGAACTCTCAACCTCAGGTGATCCACCCGCCTCGGCCTCCCAAAGTGCTGGGATTACAGGCATGAGCCATGGTGCCCAGCCTATAATTCTTTTTATATGTTGCTAGGTTTGGTTTGCTAACAGTTTGTTAAGGAATTTTTTTTTCAATTAAAAAACTTATTTTTTCAAGTTTCCACATGCAGCAGTGATTCCTAAGGAATTTTACCCTTATTCATAAGAGGCATTGGTCTGTAGTTTTCTTGTTATGGCTTTGTCTGGTTTTATTATCAGGGCTATACTGGTCTCATAGAATTGAGTAGGAAGTGTTCTCTCCTCTTCTATATTTAGGTATTTTTTTTTCCCTTTACCTTTTTTTTTTTTTTTTTTTTTAATTTACAGCTGCCTGAAAGACCCATGGATATGAGCTTCTTGGTATTAATGTTTTAAAGTTTGGTAGAATTCAGCAGCGAAGCTGTTGAGACCTGAGATCTTCTTCCTTGTGGGAAGTTTACTGATGAATAATTCCGTCTCTTATTTGTTACAGGTCTATTCAGATCATCTGTTTCTTCCAGAATCAGTTTTGATAATGTATGTCTTTCTAAGAATTTGTCTGTTTCCTCTGGGCTAAATTGTTGGCAAATAATTATATTTCCTTCTGTTCTTTTTTATTCTTTAAGGTCAGTAGTAATGTCCTTTTCCTTTTCTGATTGTACTTTTTGTTTTGTTTTTTGAGACAGAGTCTCACTCTGTTGTCCAGGCTGGCATACAGGGGCATGATCTTGGCTTACTGAAACCTTGGCCTCCTGGGTTCCAGCAATTCTTGTGCCTCAGTCTCCTGAGTAGCTGGGACTACAGGCCTGTGCCACCTCACCCAGCTAATTTTTGTATTTTTAGTAGAGATGGAATTTCCCCATGTTGCCCAGGCTGGTCTCCAACTCCTGGCCTCAAGCAGTCCATCCACCTTGGCCTCCCAAGTGCTGGGATTACAGGCGTGAGCCACCGTGCCCTGCTCTTTGTAGTAGTTTGAGTCTCCCTTTTGTTCTTGGTCTAGCTAAAGGTTTGTCAATTTTCTTGATCTTTTTCTTTTAAAAACCAGCTTTTTGGTTTCATTTATCTATTTTTGTGTTCTTTATTCATTAGTATATTATCTGTTTCCTTCTTTCTGCTTACTTGAGGCTTACTTTTTGCTCTTTTCTATTGTTTTAAGATGGATGTTTAGGTAATTCATTTACTGTTTCTCTTAATATCTTTTTTCCCCAAATCCTTTACGTAGATCTGAGTATCTTTTAAAAGATATCTTTCCGATATCTCAATATCTTTTATTATTTTTTCTGAGACAGCATCTTGCTCTGTCGCCTAGGCTGGAGTGTAGTGCTCACGGCACCCTTCCTCCAGGGCTTAAGTGATCCTCTTCCCTAAGCTTCTTGAGCTGGGACCACAGCCGTGCACCACCATGCTCTGCTAATTTTTTGCAGAGATGAGATTTTGCTGTTACCCAGGCTGGTCTCAAACTCCTGAGCTCAAGCAGTCCTCCCTCCTCGGCCTCCCAAAGTGCTGAGATTACATGCATGAGCCATTGCCCTTGGCCCTTCTTCATTTTTAATGTAAGCATTAACAACTATAAATTTTCCTCCATGCACTGCTTTAGCTGCATGAGTGTTGGTACAGTGTGTCTTCATTTCAGAAGTATTTTCTGATTTCTGTTTTTGACTTCTGTTTGACTTACTGGTTATGTAGCAGTATGTTGTTAACTTCGTATTTGTAAGTTTCCCAAATTTGTTATTGATTTCTACTTTCATTGTGGTTGAAAACACAGTTTGTTTTATTTCAGTTCTTTTAAATATATTAAGAATTGTTTTATAGCCTAGCATATATGGTCTATCCTAGAGAATTTCAAAGTACATTTGAGAACACTGTGTATTCTGTGGGGGTTGGGGAGAGTGTTCCGTAGATGTCCGTTAGGTCTAATTGTTTTATATTGTTAGTAAAGTGTTCTGTTTCCTTGTTGATCTGCCTAGATCTTCTCTCCATTATTGAAAGTGAGGTCCTGAAATCTGTAAATATTATCGCTGAACTGTCTACTTTTCCCTTCACTTCTGTCACTTCTCACTTCAAGTATTTTGTGCTGTGTTATGAAGTATGTGTATAACTGTTATAGATTCCTGATGGCTTGACCCTTTTATCATTATGGAATATCCCTTTTTAGTAACTTTTTGTCCTAAAGTCTGATTTATAATGTTATATATAGACACACACACACACACACACAGTCACCCAACTTTCTTACAGTTGCTGTCTGTATATCTCTTTCCATCCTTTCATTTTTGAATGTATTTGTATTTTTTAATCTAAAATGTCTCCTGTAGATAAAATACATTTGGATTTCTTTTGCCTTTTGACTATGTATATAATTGGATTTATATCTGCCATTTTACTTTTTGTTTTCATGTCTTTCCCTTTGCCTTTTCAGCTTTGCTTTTGCATTAGGGTCAATATTTTCTAAAGTAGCATTTTCATGTCAGGTTTCTTTCATTGTGTGTGTTCATTGTGTGTGTATGTGTGTGTGTGTGTGTGTGTGTGTAGTGGTTGCCCTAGGGCTTCCCATATATATCTTATCAAAAATCAGCTTCAAATTATACTAATTTAATTGCAGTGATATAGAAGTGTTCACTGTTTCGTTACACATATTACATCCATAAATGTACAACTCCACCAGTACATTGTTATAATTATTGATATAATTTTATGACTTCTAAAGTAGCAGAAAGGAAAGCAGTGTAAGCGTGTATTTAAAACTTTTGCTATAGTAACCTTATTAATAATTTCTGGTTTTCTTTCTTTCTTTTTTAAGACAGAGTCTCGCTTTGTTGCCCAGGCTAGAGTGCAGTGGTGCAAACTCAACTCACTGCAACCTCTGCCTCCCGGGCTCAAATGATCCTTCCCGCCTCAGCCTCCCATGTAGCTGGGCCTATAGGGTGCAGGCGTGTGCCACCATGCCCGGCTGATTTTTGTATTTTTTTGTAAAGAGGGGGTTTCGCCATGTTGCCCAGGCTGGTGTCGAACTCCTGGCCTCAAGCAGTTCACTTGCCTCAGCCTCCCAAAATGTTGGGATTACAGGTGTAGCCACTACACCCAGCCTACTTCTATTGCTGTTATTCATTCCTGTGTATGTGAGTTGCCATCTGGAGTAATTTCCTTTGCCCAATATGGCTTTGCTCCTGCCTACGTCCTTTGTACTGGTTTTGGCAAATATATTACATTTTTATATGTTACAGATACATTATACATTTATTTTATACAACTGGTTTTTTAATCAGTTAAGAAAGGAGAAAAAATTGCATTTATACTCTATTTATGATTACATAATTATCTTTACCAGTGCTCTTGGCTTTCTTCACGTATAGTATTGTCCAGGGGCATTTGCTTTTTTGGCTTGAAGAATTTTGTGTAGTGTTTCTTGTAAGGGGTTTTGCTAGCACCAAATTCTGTTTTTGTTTATCTGAGAGTACATTTATTTCACCTTCATTTCTGAAAGATAACTTGCAAAAATTGTGAATATTGATATTTCACAGATAAAAATCTTGAGTAACTTTTTAATAATGGATTCTTAGCTTAATATTTATTCTTTCATCACTGAATGTTATTCCACTGCCTCTTGGCCTCTGTAGTTTCTGATTAGAAGTCAAACTTTATTTTATTGGGGTTTCCCTGTAACTGAAAAGTTATTTTTCTCTTGACGCTTTCAATATTTTCTCTTTCTTCGGCTTTGAGCATTTTTACTATGATATACCTGGTTATAGATGAGTTTATCCTACTTGCAAGTCACTGAATGTCCTGGATATGTAATTTAATAAATTTGGGAAGTTTTCAGTATTTCTTTGAACATTTTTTTCTGCTTCTTTCTCTCCTCTCCTGATTCTCCCATTACACTTATGTTGATTTCCTTAATGCTGTGCCACATTTCTCTGAGGCTGTTTATTTTTCTTCATTCTTTCTCTGCTCTCAGATCACACAATCTCTTCATGTTTCCTTTTGTTTTTTTTGCTACTTCAAATCTATTTTCCCTAGCTTCTAGTGACTTTTTCATTTCAGTTACTGTAATTTTCTACTCCAAGTCTTTTTTTTGAGACAGAGTCTTGCTCTGTCGCCCAGACTCTACAGTGGCTCAATCTCAGCTCACTGCAACCTCCGTCTCCCGGGTTCAAGTGATTCTCCTGTCTCAGTCTCCCTAGTAGCTGGGATTACAGGCACATGCCACCATGCCTGGCTAATGTTTGTATTTTTAGTAGATACTGGGTTTCACCATGATGGCCAGGCTGGTCTTGAACTCCTGACTTCAAGTGATCCACCCTCCTCGGCCTCCCAAAGTGCTGGGATTACAGGTGTGAACCACCGCAACCGACCTCTAAGTCTTGATTCACATATTATTATTATTGAATTTTAATAGAAATTCTTGAATCGATGTATCTTCATTTGCTATATGCCTTTAATACCATTTCCAGAGACTTGAAATAGCTTTTATATAATTTTCACCCCTTTTACTGGGCAGCAGGTTCACACAGCTCCTCACACTATTATGGTAGAAATTGCTGTATCTCTCAGAGCACTCTTATTGTTTGCCAGGTCACAAAAGAAGATAAGTCCTTCCAGAACATTATGCGTTGTTATAGGACTCAGCCACAGGCCCGGAGCCAGGTAACTACATTTTCTCTATGGGCTGAAAATAACGCTTAAAGTCTGTGATGAATACAAAAAATTAACCATAGTTGACTCTGTGGCCTTTTTTTCCAAGATAAACACCTGGGACTCTACTTAAGGGAAATTTCTGCTTTAATCTTCTTTATTCTTGATGTCACATGTTGATTAAGTTCTCTTTTCCTCAGAAGGCAACAATGTTAAATATTTGATTGCCTTCTTAATTCAGAAAAATCACAAGATAGATAGGAATTAAGAAGTTACTTGGTTTCTATGTCACCATTCTGGTTTAGTAAACATACTATACGTTTAACCAAGAGAATGTCACATGGAAATCTAAAACCCACTTTGTCTTTATTACCATTTGTCTCTGAGAGGCAAATTGGCCAGATCTGTGTATCTGACTTAGAATGACTTGACTTTATGGTTGGGTGCTGTTACCGTGGCGTGGTACTGCAAGTAGTACTTGGCATGTGAAGCTAGATGGGCTCTGATTGAATCTTGGATCTGTTATAATTTGAGTTATGTTTCTTAACCTCTTCTGAGGACAACTATTGCTACATAGATTATTGTGAAAAGTAACATATGTCAAGGTCCTATCACCAAGGGTGTGCTCAACAAATACTAGTTTACATCTCCTTCTCATTGTTTCTCTAAAGGTGTATAGAAGTGTTTTGATAAAAGGGAAAAGAAAAAGAAGAAATTCCGGCAGCAGTGACAGCAGAAGCCATCAGAATTCTCCAACAGAACTAAACAAAGATAGAAGTAAGTGGGATCTTTGTGAACTACAAGACAAAATTAGGAGCTTTTCTTACTTTTTAGGACTTGAAGTAACTAACCATTACTAAATGAAATAACTATAGAAACTATGAAAGTGTGTAAGCAAAGGGTTTAATGGATCAGTAAACCAAATTCTGGGTGGCAAAATTGTCCATTCCATAGCTTTGGGGCACATATTCTATAACATTTTTCTCCAGGAGAATTAGAGCTTTCAGTGAGGAATCTGCTTGCCTCAGTTCCAGAAAGGTCTGACATGTCAGTTGGAGCCATGCTATGGAAATACCATCCCCTACCTGTTGGTTTGTCCTAAGGCCTTAGGTCCTAGAAAACTTGGTGTAACTTATTAATGGACACTACTCAGAAAGCCCTTGCTATGGTTATGGCATAGGGATATCAAGTTAAAATCCTAGCTGAGCTTTGCTTTTTGGTGTGAAGAACAGAGTGCCTATTCACTGTTATTAGCAAGTAATGCAGGTAGCTGTTTCCTTTCTCCTACTTTTTAAAAATTAAAACAATCTATACTAGCAGCTTTTGTATTGACACCCTGTGTTCTCCTGGCTGCAGCCAGTAGAGACTCCAGTCCAGTCATGAGGTCAAGCAGCACCTTGCCAGTTCCACAGCCCAGCAGTGCTCCTCCCACACCTACTCGCCTCACAGGTGCCAACAGTGATATGGAAGAAGAAGAGAGGGGAGACCTCATTCAGTTCTACAACAACATCTACATCAAACAGATTAAGACATTTGCCATGAAGTACTCCCAGGCAAATGTAGTAAGTATGACAAGGATCATTTCATGCTTTTTTCATGAGTATTGAGGAATTATTTATGATTTATATATGGACCATTCACCTAGTCCATATATAAACTAGTTTTGGCCAGGCGTGGTGGCTAACACCTGTAATCCCAGCACTTTGGGAGGCTGAGGCGGCCAGATCACTTGAGGTCAGGAGTTCGAGACCAGCCTGGCCAACGTGGTAAATAAAACTCAGTCTCTACTAAAAATACAAAAATGAGCCAGGCATGTGAAACACATGTGTAATCCCAGCTACTCTGGGGGCTGAGGCAGGAGAATTGTTTGAACATGGGAGATAGAGGTTGCAGTGAGCTGAGATTGCGCCACTGCACTCCAGCCTGGGCGACAGAACGAGACTCCATCTCTTAAATAAATAAGCTAGTTTTACAAATAATTCTATTAAGTAAAACTGAGGAGGTCTGTAATTTACCTAACCAACATAAGTTCTGTTGTTAATCCTTAAACAAGAATAAGATTGTATTTGGAGTCCCTACAAAGTATAGTAGTACAAGAGACAGGCTACATGGGTTCAAATTGTCTAGTACTTAACAGTAGTGGTAACCTTGCAAATCATTAAATTTTCTCCGTACCTTGTTTCCTCATATATAAAATGGGAATATAACTAGTTCTTAGCATATGGAGTTGTAAGGATGAAATGACATAATGTATAAAAATTGCTTAAAATAATAACTGGCACAAATTAAGCACTTAAGGTTTGCTATTACAATGTTTTTCTTTAGGTTACATTATTGCTAATATATCACTATCATTCTCAATAAAAATACCTCATTGTAAATTTCTTTTCTTAGAATTACTGATTTTTTTTTTTTTTTTAACAGATGGATGCTCCTCCACTCTCTCCCTATCCATTTGTAAGAACAGGCTCCCCTCGCCGAATACAGTTGTCTCAAAATCATCCTGTCTACATTTCCCCACATAAAAATGAAACAATGCTTTCTCCTCGAGAAAAGATTTTCTATTACTTCAGCAACAGTCCTTCAAAGGTGAGCCTAACATCAATCTTGGCCTTTACTAACCCCAAAATGCTTCAGATGCTAGAAAGAGGGTTTGTGCTAAGCCTAGGCACTCATTAGAGTGATGAGAGCTACCAGGGAGCAGTGATCAGTCAGTTCCCATGCAGCAAAACCCAGGATTGGTTTTTTTTTTTTTTTTTTTTTTTTGCCTTTTTTGAGGGTGGAATTTGAGAGTTGGAAACAGGGTAAGGGATTTGGATTTCTTTTTATCCCCTCTATTTATACATTTTGAACATTTTGCTATAAACCTGAAGTTTGTGTTTATCCCATTTGTAACAATTTTCCATATGTGTTAGGGAAATAAATTTTGGATTCCTTACCAAAGGCCTGTTTCTGGGACAGGCAGTGTCCTCTGGACTCTGGCTAAGGGGAGAAGTTGACATTTTGGACATTGCAGTGCAATAGTCATATTAGCACAGATGTATGTGGCAACAGCCGCCTCATTCTAAGAAGGGGAAGGAAGCTTGAGTCAGGCCTTAATGTTGAAAAGTCAGGGAGCTGCTGAGGTATGGAAGGGCATTCAGTAGGAAGCAGGTAAGGGGAAGAAAACAGTATCCTTGAGGCAGACAGTGATCCAAAGCTCGAATACAGGTATCATGCTGTGTTAGCGAGTGGAACTGGATTGTGAAGGCCCTTACATGATGAGATTTGTATTGATAAAGGTTGCTTAGAGGCTGGGCGTGGTGGCTTACACCTGTAATTCCAGCACTTTGGGAGGCCACTGTGGGCAGATCACCTGAGGTCAGGAGTTTAAGACGAGCCTAGTCAACACGGTGAAACCTCATCTCTATTAAAAATACAAAAATATAAGCTGGGCATCGTGGCATGCGCCTGTAATCCCAGCTACTCGGGAGGGTGACGCAGGAAAATTGCTTGAACCCGGGAGGTAGAGGTTGCAATGAGCCAAGATCGCACCATTGCACTCCAGCCTGAGTGACAAGAGCGAAACTCTGTCTCAAAAAAAAAAAAAGATTGCTTAGAAATACACACACATATATAGGGCCTGAACTCTTCAAAAATAAAGGTATCATGAGAAAATGGTAGAGGATGGGGAAGGGTATCATAGAGGAGACTAGGGAGACATGACACCCAAATGCAATGCATGATTTTTGATCCTGCATAGGAAAACACTGCTATAAAGGACATTTTGAGGAAAAACTGAATGTGGCCCTCAGTGTGTGTTTTTTTTTTTAAGTTTCTTTGGTGTTGATGATGCCTAGTAGATTATGTAGGAGATGGTGCTGCAACTATTCAGAGGTAAAGTGACTCAGTGTCTGCAGCTTACTTTCAAACGGGTTGGTTGCAATATATTTAGGTAGGGAGTGACAAACAACTCTCAGACATTAATGATTGATAAGTGGGTGCTCAATGTACTATTTTTCCAACTCTTTGTAGGCTTGAAATCTTTTAAAAAGTTGAGGAAAACATTCCGGGTACAGGGCCTCATGTCTGTAATCCCAACATTTTAGCTGGCTGGGGTGGGAAGATTGCTTGAGGCCAGGAGTTGGAGACCAGCTCAGGCAACATAGCAAGACCCCATCCCTACAACAAATAAAAATTAGCTGAGCATGGTGCCATGCACCTGTAATCTTAGGTACCCAGAAGGCTGAGCCCAAGAGTTCAAGGCTGCAGTGAGCTATGGTCATGCCACCACACTCCAGCCTGGGCGATAAAGTGAGAAACCCTGTCTCTTTGGGGAAAAAAAAAAAAAAAAGTTGAGGAAAACAAGTAAACAAGAACAGCAAAAATCTGTTAGAAAATGTAATAATGGGCCGGGCATGGTGGCTCATGCCTGTGATCCCAGCACTTTGGGAGGCCACAGTGGGCTGATCACCTGAGGTCAGGAGTTCAAGATGAGCCTAGTCAACATGGTGAAACCCCATCTCTACTAAAAATACAAAAATAAGCCAGGCATGGTGGCGGACACCTGTAATCCCAGCTACTCAGAAGGCTGAGGTGGGAGAATTGCTTGAATCCCGGAGGCAGTTTGCAGTCAGCTGAGATCTTGCCATTGCACTCCAGCCTGGGGGACAAGAGCAAGACTCCGTCTCCAAAGAAAAACAGAAAATGTAATAATGGAGAAACTTTTCCTATCATAGTAAAAACAAAAAAAGGGTGTAAAGGTGACACATGCTTTGGAATAAATTTATAACTTTTGAAAACTGGAATAAATGAAGAGATACCAATGTTTCTGAATAAGAAGACCAAATATTTAAAAGATATACTTTCTCCGTTACATAGGCTTAGTCTAATTCCAGTGATATTCCTAGTAGGACTGGTTATGAAACATGGAAACATAAATTGGCAGTAACAGCGCCAAAAAGCAACTGGAGTTGGAGGAAATGATTCTGATGGCTTAAATTAGACTCTCATCCTGAAATCAATAAATTCTTTTTTTTTTTTTTGAGACAGAGTCTCGCTCGTCGCCCAGGCTGGAGGGCAGTGGTGCAATCTTGGCTCACTGCAAGCTCCGCCTCCCAGGTTCACGCCATTCTCCTGCCTCAGCCTCCCTTCCTGAGTAGCTGGGACTACAGGTGCCCGCCACCGTGCCCGGCTAATTTTTTGTATTTTTATAGAGACAGGGTTTCACCTTGTTAGCCAGGATGGTCTCAATCTCCTGACCTCGTGATCCGCCCGCCTGAGCCTCCCAAAGTGCTGGGATTACAGGTGTAAGCCGCCATGCCCGGCCTGTAACCTATAAATTCTAAATGGATTACAGAGTTAAATGGAAAAAAAAACAGAATAAACAAAGCAGATGAATTGGAATCATAATACTCAAAAGGTGTCTTAAAAAGGAGGAAAAAAGGAACATACAGGAAAACAGCATTTAAATGTAAATGGTCTAATAAATGTACCAATTAAAAGTTAGAATTTATCTGATTGGACAAAAAAGCAGGACCAAACTGTATGTTGTTCGTAAGTTATCTACTTTAAATATAAAAATGTGTATTCATGAATGGAATATTACTTGGCAATAAAAAGGATGAAGTACTGATACACGCTAAAATATGAATGGACCTTGAAAACACTGTTAAGTGAAAGAAGTCAGTCACAAAAGAATACATATTTTATGATTCCATTTATATGAGTTGTCCAGAATAGGCAAATATCTAGAAGCAGAAAGAAGATTCATGGTTGCCAAGGGTTGTGGGGAATAGAGTTTCTGCTTATGGACAAGAAGTTTCTTTCTGGGGTGATGAAATAATTCAAAAATAGAATGTGGTGATAGCTACTCTGGGAACATACTAAAAGCCATGGAGCTGTACACTTCAAATTGTTGTATAATACAGTGTAAGAATTATATCTCAATAAAGCTGGAAGGGTGGAAAAGGTTATACCATGCTACCATTCATCAAAAGAAAGTTGGAGTGGCTGTATTAGTATCAGAGAAAGTAGATTTCAGAGCAAAAAATATTATCAGTGACAAAGTGGGTTGTTTCCTATTATAAAGAGGACATATAACCCTAAATAGAAAAAAAAAAAAAAATGATAGTCAAGAGATTTCAGCATAATTGGTATAACAAATAGAGAAAATCAGTAAGGATACAGAAGATGTAGCATTATCAATCAACTGACTGCCATTTATAGAACACTATCAAGTGCAGAGAGAACATTTACCAACATAGACTGCATTCTGGACCATAAAACAAGTCTTGATAAATGTTAAAGGGTTGAAATACTGTGTTTCACTGATCACAATGGCATTAAATCAGAAATCAGTAAGAGAAAAGATACCTGGAAAATCCCCCAATTCTTGGAAACTAAATTATATATTTCTATTGGTCAAAGAAAGCACAAGAGAAATTAGAAAATATTTTGAACTAAATGACAATGAAAACCCAAAATATTAAAATTTGTGGGATGTAGCTAAAACAGTGCTGAGAGAGAAATACATAGCACTGAATACCTGTTAGAAAAGAAAAAAGGTCTCAAATTAGTGACCTAAGATTTCAGCTTAAGAAAGCAGAAAAAGTGTAGGACTCACTGAAATGGAAAACTGGAAAGTAGAGAAAAACCAAGGCAAACAAAAGCTAGGTTTTTTGGGGGCCGAGTGCCATGTCTCATGCCTGTAATCTCAGCACTTCGGGAGGCTGAGGCGGGTGGACTGCTTGAGTTCGAGACCAGCCTGGGCAACATAGCAAGAACTTGTCTTGGGCTGGGGGAGAAGCCAGGTGTGTGAGGTGTGCCTATAGTCCCAGCAACTCGGGAGGCTGAGGTGGGAGGGTCGCTAGAGCCTGGACAGTCAAGGCTGTAGTGAGCTGTGATGGCCCCCCTGCACTCCATTCTGGGCAACAGAGTGAGACCCTGTTTCAAAAAAAATTTTAAAGAACAACTTAATGCCAATAAATGTGACAATGCGCATGAAATAGACAAATTCTTGAAAGACATAAACTAATAAAACTCAAGTAGTAGTAGTCTCAATAGCCCCTGTATCTACTAAATAAATTAATTTGTGGTTTAAAAACCTCCTGTCAGAAAACTGTAGGCCCAGATGGCTTCAATGGTAAATGCTACCAAACATTTAAGGAAGAAATATGCCAATTCTATAGAAACTCTTACAAAAAGTGAAGGTGATAAATCATCGTAGTGTTTGAAGGAAAAGCATCTGACAAAATCCAACATTCATTAATGTAAAATCTCTCAAGGAACTTCCTCAGCTTGGTAAACATTTACCAAAAGCACCTACAGATATCATACTTAATGGTAAAAGACTCAATGCCTTGCCCCTATAATCAGGAACAAGGCAACAATGTCCACTCTCACTACCCCTATTCAACATTGTAACTGGGGGTCCTAGCATGTGCAATAAGACAAGAGAAAGAAGCCATACAGCCTGGATTGCCTACATAGAAAAATCACAAAGAATCCACAAAAAGCTACTGGAACTAATAAGGGAGGTTATGTGATCAATATACAAAAATCAAATGTATTTCTGTATACTAGCAGTGAACAATCAGAAGTAAAATAAAAAATTGAATACCGTAACATTAAAAAATTACTTAGGGGTATGATAAAAACTATGCAAGACATGTATCCTGAAAACTATAAAAGCTTGGTGAGAGAAATTAAAGCCTGAGAAAATAGAGAAGTGTGTTCATGACACTGAATGAAAATGATACCTTATTTTCCAATTCATGGAAAATAGCGGTTTTCTCCCAATTTCAAACCAATTTCAGTCAAAATCCAGATTTATATAAAAAACTGATTCTAAAATTTGTAATTTACAAGGCAAAGGAACTCGAATAGCTAAAATAACTCAAAGTTGGAGGATTCACACTAATTACGAAGCTAGACAAAATATCTGTGTTATAATACCACAGTAATCAAGACAGTAGTGTTGGTGGAAGTATAGACACAGAGATCAATAGAACAGAACAGAGTCCAGAAACAGACAACACGTATATGGTAAACTGATTTTCAACAAAGGTGCAAAGGCAATTTGATAGAGAAAGCATAGCCTTTTCAACAGATGGTGCTGGAACCACTGGATATGCATTTAACAAAATAATAGTAAACTTGTTCCCATGCCCTACACCATACACAATAACTAAAAATGAACCACAGACATAAATGTAAAATCTCAAACTACAAAAACTCTAGAAGAAAACAGAAAATCTTGGTGAACATGTTTTATGGGAAAATTTTATATACAACATCAAAAGCACAATCCACAAAATACTGTTAAAATGGATTTTATCAAAACGAGTAATTTCTGCTCTTTGAGACACTGTTAAGAGAATTAAAAAACCAGCCATAGACTATTAGAAAATCCGTACACATTCCATATCTGATGAAGCATTTGTTTATCTACAATTTCTAAAGAATTCTCAAAATTCAGTAGGAAAACCACCAAATGTAAAAGTGGGCAAAAGATTTGAACACACTTTACCCATTACATGCCTGTTAGAATGGCTAAAATCTAAAAAGTGACAAATCCTAAGTTCTGGCAACAATGTGGAGCAATTTTACATATTGGTGGTGTGAACGCAAAATGGCATCACCACTGTGGAAAGTTGTTTCTTAAACATGCCATTATCGTACAACCAGCAATCTCATTCCTAGGTATTTACATAAATGAAATGGAAGCTTATGTTTACACAAAATCATGTACATGACTGTTTATAATGACGTTCTTCCTAACTGCCAAAAAATGGGAAACAACCCAAACGTCCTTCAGCTGGTGAATGCATATAAATAAGCTTGTGGTGCATCCAGACAATCGACTGCTACTTTGCAATAAAAAGGAACTGATACATTCAAAGTAGATAAATCTCAAATGCATCAATGCTTAAGTGAAAGACACTAGATTCAGTAGGCTACTTATGATTCCATTTCTGTGACATTCGGGAAAAGGCAAAACCACTGGACAAGAACATCAGTGGTGGTTTGGGATAGGCGGACAAGGGAGTATGAGGGAATTTTTCAGAGGAAAAGAACAGTTTTATACGACTGTAGGTATTTCTAGCACAGAATCGGGAGTCTGTGCAGTAAAATTATAGTGATTATTAGACTGTTGGCTGGAGAAAGATTTGTCATCTTGACTTAACAGGTGATAGCTGAAACTTAGGGGGAGAATATTACAAAGCAAGAAGTAGCTTATGTCTAGAACCAACCTATAATGTAGTAACATTTATACTACCATGAGAAAATAATTATCAACTACTATACAAGATCAGTTAAGATGAAGACTGATCATTAGTGATACCTGACAGAGCAGTGTCAGTGCATTGGTATGACCTGTTGAAAAATAAATTATGGTAGCACTGCTTATACACAAATTAACAATGTATAAACAGTGTAAGAAATATTCAAGCAAATGGGAGACTGCAGAGATAGCAAATGCAGACCAGACTGTTAGGAAGGCAGAAAAGGGGCTAGAAGAGAAAGAGTTGAAGGAAAGCTTTCTTCAGATACTTAAGATTTTGTGGCCAGGTGCAGTGGCTCATGCCTGTTACCCCAACACATTAGGAGGCCAGAGCAAGAAGATTGCTTGAGCCCAAGAATTCAAGACCAGCTTGGGCAACATAGTGCAACCCCATTTCTATTGTTAATTAAAAAAAAAAAAAAAGAAAACCACTTGTGAGGGTACATCTGTTGATAATAAAGAACACTGATTTTCATTAAAACCCCCAAAACGTTTTAAAGAATAAAAATAACAAGTGTCATGATAAAATATGTCTGGGATTTGTTTAAAATAATCTGAGGAATGGAAGTGAATGAAAGTATAAATCAAACATGCTGGCCAAACATGCTGAAGTAGAGGAATAGGTATGTGAGGATGCATTATGCTTCTTCTCTACTTTTGTATGTTTACAATTTCCTGTAATATATGTCTGTGAATTTGCTTAGTATGCTTTCCGTAAGCAAACATGGATGAAGCAGCATATGAAAAAGAATTTTAACCAACAAACTACCAGAAAATAATGTGACAGATGACTTTTAGAGGCTTTGGAGAAACTGAATGGTAAAGGCACTGTACAGCCAGTTTTTCTGGTATTCTGGCAGTGTCTTTCTCAACTGCAGCTCCTCATCTGAGCCACTGTCCAGAAAATAATTGAGTAACTTTCCTCAATTGTCCCAAGGATAATATATAGCTAACTAGTATCATTCTCGATTTTACTAATTTATTACCTACAATGGATACCTTAGGGAATTAAGGCCTACTTTTCTAGTGAAATCCCAGTTGAGAATGGCTGCTAAAAACTAACATTAGACTGAAAAAAAGAGAGTATTGTATAAAATCGTACTTTAAAAAAGAGAAAAAGATGTGTCTAAGTGACTATCGGATAGCAACGTAATGTTCCATAATTGTAAAAAAATCACAAATTTGTGAACTCACAAATTACAGAAATGTATAGGTCAAAAGTACCTGTGGAAAAGCTTGTTAAAAATAGAACTACTTAGCCCCTTCTCAAATAGCCATCAGCCTCAGCCAGCTGAAAAGGAAAGTTGGCAGGTTATGTAACTTAGTATTTGTTTTCTCTGTAGATATGTTCAAACTCTTCCAGATAAATTGCTTAACTCATTTGAGATTCTTTGACTTAATACTGGGCTGGGTGCATTTGCATTTTAAAATTTTTGTATCTTTTTCCTACCATAGAGACTGAGAGAAATTAATAGTATGATACGCACAGGAGAAACTCCAACTAAAAAGAGAGGAATTATTTTGGAAGATGGAAGTGAATCACCTGCAAAAAGAATTTGCCCAGAAAATCATTCTGCCTTATTACGCCGTCTCCAAGATGTAGCTAATGACCGTGGTTCCCACTGAGGTTAGTCTCTTGTATTGGAATTCTTTTCACAACATGTTTAGCCGCATCCTTTAATGCATCTAGATTATGGAGCTTTTTCCCTTAATCCAGCTGATCAGTTACAGCCTGTTAGTAACATGAGGGGATATTTTGGTGAGAAATGGGACTTAACTCCTTCCAGTATCCTTAGAACATTTTAATTCATCCCAACTGTCTTTTTTTCCCTACCATTCAGTGATTACTGTCAAGGCTGCTTAGAATCCAAACTTGGATTTTTGACTCTGACAAAGCTTTTAAAAGTACTGCAAGAAAATGATGTGTACCCAAATGTGAGCATACGAGGCTTCTGTTGACATACTCCAACAGAAGAACTGTGTTTCAAGTTCACTCCTACCTGTTTTGTGGTCAGCTGTAGTCCTCATAAAAAGCAAAACAAAAATTAGGTATTTTGTCCTAAAACACCTGGTAGGAGTGTGATTTTTACATTCCTGAAACAGAACAAAGGAGAGCGCACCCAGGTTTGGAGGTCCTAGGTCATTAATCCTCGTCTCCCATTCCCTTTGTGCACGTCTTCCCTCTCCCCATTCGGTGTGGTGCAGTGTGAAAAGTCCTTGATTGTTCGGGTGTGCAATGTCTGAGTGAACCTGTATAAGGGGTGGCACTTTAGGGCTGTAAAATGCATGATTTTGTAACCCAGATTTTGCTGTATATTTGTGATAGCACTTTCTACAATGTGAACTTTATTAAGTACAAAACTTCCAGGCTAAACATCCAATATTTTCTTTAATGCTTTTGTACTTTTTTAAACTGTTAAAGCCCCTATAGTCACCTTTTGGGAATATGTTTTAAATTCTCCAGTTTTTTGTTATATAGGGATCAATCGGCTAAGAAAAGATTTTAAATCAAGTTGAATTGAGGGGATTAATATGAAAAATTATGACCTCTTGCTTTAGGAGAGTTATCTAAAAGAAATGTCTATTAAGGTGATATATTTTAAAATATTTTTGGGTGTTCCTGGCAGTTTAAAAAATTGGTTGGAGAATTTAGGTTTTTATTAGTACCATAGTACCATTTATACAAATTAGAAAATGTTATTTAACAGCTGTTGAATTATCTATACATACCTTTATTAATCACTATTGTTCCAGCAGTTTTCAAGTCAAATTAATCATCTTATTAGGGAGAAAATTCAATTGTAAATTGAATCAGTATAAACAAAGTTACTAGGTAACTTCATATTGCTCTGAGAGAAATATGGAACTTACACTGTTCAATTAGAATAGTGTTCTGCAAAAATATTTATAAAACCTCTCAAGATACTGCTACTGTAATTTTATATGAAGATAAGTGTATTTTTCAATAAAGCATTTATAAATTAGCCTTTGTTTGGTTATATTGAGAAAAGGGTAGTTTCCTGCATAAATGGCAAAGAACAATCATTTATTGGTTTATTTTGTCTCTACTAAACACATTAGTCATTCATCATTTAAATACCAGACTTCATTAGAAACCGTTTTAACACTTTTTCTCCCTCCTGCCATAAAAATACAGTAAGTAATTTGCTTAAAAAAACAACACAACACTAGGAACAAGTGTTCTGGTTTCTCTCCCCCAACTAAAGACATTTCTCAGTGATTTCAGTTTGTAAATCAGTAACACAGTGCAGGCTACAAATCAGTGCAGGCTGAAGACTGAGATTCAAATGATCTTCCACTGAAAAGTGCTGAGCTATGGAACCTGCTCTCTCTATACCTCTCCATTTCCTAACATATATACAACTGAAACCACTGATTTAAAAACTATTTAAGTAGTGCTGAATTCTGTCTGCTCTATTAGTTTAAATGAATGCAACTTACCTTTAGCATTATATTCAGAAAAATACTTAAGCCTCAAGGTCCCCAATAATTTGGAGTACTGAACTAGATAACCACCCTAAGACACTTCTGACAGAAGTAATGCATTACTTAGAGACAGGTTTCCAAACCCTGCTGTTAGAACCTATGCATACAAGGAAAACACTGGCAGTCAGTCATTGTTCACACAGTTTTACTCTTCAGGCAGTCCTCTGCCATTGGTCAGCTTGAACTAGGCCATAGTCCAGCAGGAAAGTGCATGGTGCACCAGATTCACCATCTCTTAAGTCGCCACTGTTTTCTCTTCTTTACTGAAAGGCTGTACTGAGCCAGGCTTTACCCATGACAGGCCAGCAACATGAACACTTTTATTGTGCTGTTCTTCAGGCTTCTTCTAGGCACAATCAAAACAGATATTTAAAAAAACTACTGATGAGGAGACTTCAGCACTGTACAAACTTGTTTCCCAAAAAAATTACTTGTATGTAATGAGCAGTCTCCAAATGAAGATATTTTAGAAAAGAAACAATGAGTTGGCCATTTCATAAGTAGTTATCCACTTACTTTCTGAGTCAGCATCTTTTCTCTGGCTTCATCATGTACAGAAGGATTCCATGGAGAAAAGCTTAAGGAAGAGAAAAGTATTTAAACACGATTTGTTGGCTCACTAAATTTCTATAACATTCATTTTGCAGTAATTAAGTTTTAAGCCAATTCCTCTAACTTAATAAAGAACAGTACTTTTTTTGTTTTCCACAAGTATGTTTTAGACATTATCTAATTAATTTTCTCACATAACTATCCTTCATACATGAATGATTTCATTTAAGCCTCACACCAACCCCTGAAGTACTATTATTTAAAGATTAAGAAAGCAAAGCAAAATTAATTGCTCTGGATTACCAGAACTAAAAAGTACAAAAGCCAAGTAGTCCATCTGCTGAGTCCATGCTCTTTTTTTTGAGACTGAATCTAGTTCTGTCACCCAGGCTGGAATGCAGTGGTGTAATCTCCCCTCACTGCAACCTCCGCCTCCTAGATTCAAGCCCTTCTCCTGCTTCAGCCTCGCTGGGACTACAGGTGCGAGTCACCATGCCCGGCTTTTTTTTTTTTTTTTTTTTTTACTACTTTGAGATGGAGTTTCACTGTTCTTGCCTAGGCTGGAGTGCAACGGCAAGATCTTGGCTCACTGCAACTTCTGCCTCCCAAGTTCAAGCGATTCTCCTGCCTCAGCCTTCCAAAGTAGCTGGGATTACAGACAGGCGCCACCACACCCAGCTAATTTTGTATTTTTAATAGAGACGGGGTTTCTCCATGTTGGTCAGGCTGATCTCAAACTCCCGACCTCAGGTGATCCCCCCACCTTGGCCTCCCAAAGTGCTGGGATTACAAGTGTGAGCCACTGTGCCCGACCAATTTTTGTATTTTTAGTAGAGATGGGGTTTGGCCATTTGGTCAGGCTGGTCTTAAAACTCCTGACCTCGTGATCCACCCACTTTGGCTTCCCAAAGTGCTGGGATTACTGGCATAAGCCACCACGCCTCGCCATGAGTCCAAGCTCTTTAACAGCTATACTCCACTGCCTTCGCAAGCAGTACCAATGTTGCCAAAGAGCAAAATCACCAATTCGTCCATTCCCAATACTCCTCCAGACACTGTTCCTTAAATCAAATGTCATAGTGCTTCAGGAACCCACCATTCTCACGCTATTCAGTTTCCCTCCTTTTACCACATCTGAATGTCAATGAGGGTGTGGCAGTTTAAGAGGGGCTCCAGCTAAAACTGCAAGCTGAAAAGAGTCCTGACATGTGAATGAATAAATACATCATAAGGATCCCTGGGAAACCAAAGTCACCAGAGAATGTGCTGTCAGCACAGCCTGTCAGATGTTTAAGAGCCTCAGAGGCATCAGAAATCGAGTTGGCACCAAGTTATAAAGGTTGTAGGCTAACAGCTTATGCATGTGCCTTTTAAAATCCCTATTCTGAGACCACCTGGAGAAAGGAAGCAGTGTATTGGAAAGGACAGTAGACAATTCATTTGGGAGATGCACTACTTACCTAATTGCATAGGGGTCTTCTATTTTAGGTTGGTCAAACAAACGAGCAGTGCACACCTTAACACTGTCAACAACTTTACTTTTAAAAAGCTGAATATCTTTTTCATACCTGTGTTAAAAGTTTAAGTCAAAAAGTTACTTAATCTACTTAGCTGCATCTTCAAATTTATTTTAAATAACAAAGCAAAAGTTACATACAGTACTGCAGCCTCTGGGTTCAGGGGGCTTGCTGTATCAATCTTGTAGAAAACTCTCCTTGCATACATTAATACCTGCCAAATATGATTATGGTTCCGCCTAAAGGGAAACATGGCGTGATTACTGAGGCGTCCTTTTGCAGTATTATGTCACTAAAAGAAACCATTTACTTACTTACCTCCATTTTGCAAATGCTCTCTTCACATCCAGCTCACCTGAGGTGGGATCAACTAGCGGGTGAAAGACGGGAATATCGAACACCAAGCGCTGTATTTAAATAAAGAGAGACGTGTCCTTTAATGGAAGCAATGGCACTTATGAGACCCATAGGAATCGTGATAAAAAGAGCTTCAGGACAAGGCAGTCACGTTATTTAAAGCTAAAGAGCTGCCTCAAGAGGGATACTTAACTACTTCTACCATTTTCCTGAAAAACTAAATTTTGAGATGAAGCGGGGAAAACTCCCTCTCCACTAGAGCCTGAGGGCCACCATTCACCTGGTGAGTGCTGCAGGATGGCAGGCAGCCAGCCTCCCTTGCAGACCCTGAGCAGAGAAACAAAGCTCTGATGGCATGCCGGAAGCTGCTGCAAAGCACAGAAGTCCCCCTGGACAACTACTGGGTAGATAAATCATAAAGGTACCAGGTCAGGAAAAGAACCAGGAAAGCTGTAAGCCCTTTTAGCCCTTCTTGCTGATCCACAAATGAAGCCAGACTGTGTCTCCAACTTACCGGACAGTCACCATCTGGATAGTTATCAGGGATGTAAACTGTAAACTTAAATACCCCATCTTGGTAAAGTCCATGCCGTATGAATATTACTCCAAACCACACTGTAGGAAAAAATAAAAGAGTTAAGGCCTAAATTTGTGTGGGAGGAACTAAATGTGCCCATAAATTAAGAATGAATCCTCATCTTACTTAATGCAGAGCGATAAGATGGCTGCACATAGACGCCTGGTAGCTTCTGCTTCACAACCAAGGTACTACAACAAAAGCAGAGTTATTAATTTGTGTGGATACAAATGACACATGAAGATGAAACCACCCCACATTCACTTTGAGACAATGAATGGCCCCTCAAGGGGCAGCTGATACCCAAACCCTGCAAGCCAAGTTCTCACAATCTCTCACCTGACACGATCAGAGCCCTGGCCCTGACCGCTGCCCACTACCAGCTTCATAGCAGCAGCTCACAGAGAAACAAGCAGGCCAGCAGGGGCCCCACAGTAAGAACTAAAGCCAAACAGGGAAAAATGAAGAATCAAGTTTCCTCCCAGAAATCTGCTCTTCCAAAACATCATCTTGGAAACCAGCCTATAGGTAATTCCGAATAATGCAACCTGAGGTCAGTTATGTACAGTTGAGGTCAGTGAGAGTATCTGTAAAATTATGCTTTTGTGACTGTGGATGATCATTCAAAAACTTTTAAAATACAATGTTAGATAAATTAAGATTTCTTGGAATCGGGTCACAAAGTTGTCATTTTACATTTTAATCACAAGATCCCACAGCAGAGGGCAATGTTCAGACTCGCAGTGCTGCCTGGGGAGGGCAGGCATCCTTGTGTGGCTCTCACACGCCCTGCTCTCAAACGGACACCTGATGCAGACACCTGAACTCTGTGGGCCTTGCCAGAGAACGGGAAAATAGGTGCTGAAAACAAGAAACAACAAGTGTACCGACACAAAGCCTACACTGGTTCTTCCGGGACCCAGTTACCCACTCACAGCCATTCTGGTCACTAACCTGCCAATCCTGGATTTTATGAAGAACTAGTTTATCAGGCCTTAAGTTTATCATTTTTATTACCTACTTTCCATTCACTTATTTTTAATCATTTTCGAGTTATTATCTAGTTCATTTTTAAGTTGCTAAAATTCAGCATGTCAATAGCAACATGGCTAGCAGATGTCTCTACTACAGTGAAGTTTGCCAGAAAAGGCAGTTCTGTGTTCTAATACAGATTTAATCACCACAATAGAGGCCTATCCAACTCGCTGCCCAGCCTCAAACACAAGGCCTCCATTATAGAGCCAAAGGGGCCATTACTACCAAATCACACCCAGCCAATTACACTGGGGCCTCAGACCCTCTGACCAACATTAATACATTGAGGGAAGGGTCAAGGATGCCTTTTTTTTTTTTAATTTTTTTTGGTTTAAAAAAAAAAAAAAAAAAAGATGAGGTCTCATAGGCTGAGTGTGGTGGCTCACACCTGTAATCTCAGCCCTTTGGGAGGCCGAGACAGGCAGATCACTTGAGGTCTGGAGTTTGAGACCAGCCTGGCCAACACGGTGAAACCCAGTCTATACTAAAAATACAAAAATTAGTGGGATGTGGTGGCGCATGTCTGTAGTCCAGCTACTCAGGAGGCTGAGGCAGGAGAATCACTTGCACCCAGGAGGCGGAGGCTGCAGTAAGCTGAGATTCTGCCACTGCACCCCAGCCTGGGTGACACAGTGAGATTCCATTTCAAAAAAAAAGAAAAAAAGATGAGGTCTCACTATATGGCCTACGCTTGTCTCACATTCCAGAGCTCAAGTGATTCTCCCACCTCAGCCTCCTGAGTAGCTGGGACTATAGGTCCACAGCTGGGAAATCTTTAATTGTTTTTTAAAGACAGGGTGGTCACTCTGTTGCCCAGGCTGGGCTTGAACTCCTGGGCTCCAGTGATCCTCCTGCGTCAGTCTCCCAGGCAGCTGGGATTACAGGCATGAGCCACTGTGCCTGGCTCAAGGATGCTTTTAAAATAACTGTATACAAAGGAATTTTTAAATTATGGAAATTAAGAATTCTCCAAACTTTCTGTCCTTTTAACAAATTCTCAAATGAAATGCCATCTGCGTCTGTGCAGTGCTGGAGCCCCCGTGTGTGCCAGGCACCACAGGGTCGCTGCCAGCACTCTGCACCCTGGCTTCTTGCACTCCACAACCATGCGCAACTGCAGCCCAGCTGCAGACCTCGGTGACCAGTCAGCATCTTCCTTACATGGAGCCCACATCTTTGTCTCTTCCCTAGAATTGCCAAGTCCTGCCTTTGGGGGTCATATAGAGTAAGTCAGATCCTTCCTTGTGACAGACCTTCAAATATATTAAGACAGCTTTAATACGTGCTTAAACTTTCTCTTCTCCAAGAAAACTTCTCCAGTTCCTCCAACTGTTGATCCCTAAGGTCTGGCTTCCTGGTCCCTCCCTGCTAGGCCTTGTCCTCCATCTGTCAGGAGGCTGACTACAAGGCGACAACCAAATGGAGCACCACCCTCCAGACAGGCCTGACCAAGAAGGCAGAGACGGCCACTCTCCCACTGTCCTGCTCTCCAGAAAAATCTCTCCAGGAGGCAGGTTCCTCACCTCACATAAACCAAGACCGCATTTATTAAGTTCCCAATCTACTGTAGGTTCTTTTTTTTGAGATGGAGTCTCGCTTTGTCGCCCAGGCTGGAGTGCAGTGGCGAAATCTCGGCTCACTGCAACCTCCACCTCCCGACTTCAAGTGATTCTCTGTCTCAGCTTCCTGAGTAGCTGGGATTACAGGTGCCCGCCACCACACCTGGCTAATTTTTCTATTTTTAGTAGAGATGGAGTTTCACCATCTTGGCCAGGCTGGTCTTGAACTCCTGACCTCGTGATCCACCTGCCTCAGCCTCCCAAAGTGCTGGGATTATAGGCGTGAGCCACCGTGCCCGGCCAGTCTACTGTAGGTTCTTAATAAACCTTAGTTTCTTCCTTTTTTTACTCTCCAACACAGACATGGAAATGAAAGTACCCTCTGCCTTTAAATCATATTCACCCGAGCTCTAAAGAATCTTTAAGAGAGGCTATTTTTATAACTCTACCTAACTCTTGGTTAAGAAAGATTTTATCACCAGCAATAGCCTAGTTTTATATTTATTCAGTCTGATACTGGAAAGGGACAGGTTTGAGTTTTGAGATTAAATGTCTGCCCTTTACTGCGCCCATCAGAATAAATTTCATTCTTCACTTTAAAGGATCGTTCCTAATTTAACCAAATAGTTTGTTAAGAACTTACAATTCTGCAAGAAGAGAGTATTCCAGGTAGAAGGGTCCATAGGACGCATGCGTGCCATTTGTTGACTGCGCTGCTGGGGCAGGAGACGTAGGCTTAGTTATGGGCAAAGCATTTTTGGGAATAGAAGGCAGCTGTTTCTTTGGTGCAGTTCGTGGAGGACTGGTTTTCACGTCCCCTGTTAATGTCTTCTCTTCACCTTCAGATCGCTATACAAGATGAAGTTGTAAGAATATCTGTTAAGATGATTCTTAAATCACAAGAGTACATTATTAGCTCCATGGCCTAAATGCTGGAATTGCTCCTTTACAAGCACATTCTAACACCATGACCAAGATGACTAGAAAGTCCTTTGGGCAGGCAGGTCATATAAAGAGAAGACAAAGCTGAAGCGAGACCAAAGCATTAGAGAAACTCTTTCATATAGGGAAACTCATCCTATAAGGATGATACAATCAGTGTGTACAGGATTAACTGAAACACACAAAGAAATGGTTTTTCCTAGTGGCCCCAAAAAGAGGGCAAGGGGTTTCTAAGCAATTAGACAACTGTACAAGGCTAGAAAAGTCCCCCAGCACTTAGATGCTACAGAAGGTTAGGTGCTAAGAAGCTCAAAATAGTGTGGATGAAATTAGTCACTGCCTGTTAGCACTTGGGTTAGAAACAAAGAGTGAAGCTATTCTCTCACTTGCTTGGGTCTGATTTTGATTTGTCCCTACTAGGTATGTTTTGACATTTCAAATATCACCAGCATAAACCGTCATCCTTCATCAAAGACATAGGTCGACATGAGTCAGAGACTAAACTACCATCTCATAGGTACTTCCTTGGCGCAAGTACAACCAAAGGCTGTTTAATTAGCTATATAAAAACATGTATATCATATGCATTGCTCTAGTGATGGGTGCATCTAAAGGCCCTGACTTTAGCACAATATAATATGCCAATGTAGCAAAACTGCACTTGTACTTCATTACTACATACAAGTAAGGAAGAGATGTATGTCATGTACATAGAAAAAAAGTAATAGTGGTGTTTATTCTCCTAGAGGTGGGATTATGGTTTTTTTTGTTTTTTTTTTGAGATGGAGTCTCGCTCTGTCGCCCAGGCTGGAGTGCAGTGGCGCAATCTCAGCTCACTGCAAGTTCTGCCTCCCAAGTTGATGCCATTCTCCTGCCTCAGCCTCCCAAGTAGCTGGGACTACAGGTGCCCGCCACCACGCCTGGTTAATTTTTTTGTATTTTTAGTAGAGACTGGGCTTCACCGTGTTAGGCAGGATGGTCTCAATCTCCTGACCTCGTGATCTGCCCACCTCAGCCTCCCAAAGTGCTGGGATTACAGGCGTGAGCCACTGCGCCCAACCGGTTTTTATTTTCTTATTGTTTGCCTATTTTAATCTTTCCCAAAATGAAAAAATATTTTTAAAAAAATCATTTTATTTAGAAAAATTAAACTAGTGCCCCTCAAGTCTGACTTGATATCAGACTAGCCTTTCCCACAGCTGTTCTAACCGTAGAAACTTGAAGTTTAGTAGAAAACTACAATATGTCACAAATTTCATCATGTGTAAATATAACCTCAATCATCTTAGAATTGTGATGACCAGAACAATTTCTACTTGAGATGCAATCCCAGTCTCAGAAACACACTTTAACCAACAAAGTAATTACTTCTCAAGAGTGTAAGACCTTAACTAGAAAAATTCAGGTAATTTTGTCAAGATTACAGGGGACCGTGACAGATTATTTTAGCCTTCATTCTGACCCTGTTTTCAGACACAAGAAAATGAGTTTCCTTACTGAATTTATCACTATACCTACTTTGCGTACAGAGCTTGTAGACATGCTCCAGAAAGGGTTCATAACGTGTATTCCAAACAAAGAAATTCAGTGGCGTGTCATCCAAATCTTCTGTCTTCAACATTCACTCTACCTTAAAACAAGATGGGGAAACATAGAAACAAGTCAACACCAACAATTAAGACTTTTTTTTTTTTTAGATGGAGTCTCGCTGTGTTGCCCAGGCTGGAGAGCAGTGGTGTGATTGCAGCTCACTGCAACCTCCAACTCCTGAGTTCAAGTGATTCTCCTGCCTCAGCCTCCTGAGTAGCTGGGATTACAGGTGCCTGCTACCATGCCCAGCTAAGTTTTGTATTTTTAGTAGAGACAGCGTTTCACCATGTTAACCAGGCTGGTCTTGAATTCCTGACCTCAAGTGATCCATCCACCTCAGCCTCCCAAAGTGCTGGGACTACAGGCGTTAGCCACCATGCCCGGCCAACTGTTAAGACTTCTGAAATGATGAATAACTAACTATGATACCCTGGATATACAATATGTTATATAACAAAGGGTTGCAAAAACCTAGGAAAGGGTCTTCAGGCATCTTCAGAAATAGTTTCCTTCTATACCCACTTCCTTTTCTGGTTCTAATTTCTTTCACACTTTTAGATGTCTATAAGAATCTGTGCACCAGGTCCCTTGGCCAGGATTCAGATTACTCAGTGACACAGATGAGCCTTGGTGCCAGAAGTTCAGAAGATATGGACAACAGTTGCTACTAGCACATCTCAGCATTTAACTAACAGGAAAGCCAGATTCAGAATGCACTGTACCCACATACACAAAAGTTGTATCACTGTTCCCAGGGTTATGGGAACAAACAATAAAGATACAAGGAGGCTGATTTAAGAGCTGCCCCAACTCACTTGAGTACAAAATGATTCCTCCAGCAAAGTATTAGCCAAAGAAATAAGAGAAAACAGGGAAGGCAGAGCACACGTATGTCACTAAGACGACAGAAGAAGTTACCTGAGTCCTGTCAGTACCATCCCCCAATAAATTGCCTTCTACAACTTCGAAACATACAGAAACTGCAGGATCACGTACTTAAGGAACTGCCAAGCAATCCAGACAAATACAACACGAGGCACGCAAGAGAGACGTTTCACAAGTACAGATCTTCCAGCGGAAGCTTCAAGTCGTGGATAAGAAAGCATGTATCAAAGCTCATAAAGTCGGGGTCATTTACTAAAAATACAAAGAAGCAAAGGAAAAGCAACCAAGCCCAGCTGTAAGAACAGCAACTTCTCTGCCCTGGTGATTTTCCCCCAGGCTCTGTTACCTTTAAAGCAGAGCTCCTTCTCTGAATTCCTACTTGTACCAGTCAAAAGGCTGAAGGTGAAAAGGGTCAAAACTAAGCAACGTTTTCCTAATTTCTTAAGCAGGTCATGAGCAAACTATGTACTAACTGTCCCCAGTCAGCAATAATTTGTCTTTTCTGATAAGCTTGTGACATCCAGGGACCTACTCAACCCAGGTCATCCATACCTTGTCAGTGCCTATTATTGCTGTTTTCTTTTCGAAGAGAAAATGCCACCCAGTAATTAAATCAGAGGAATGAAGATCCTGGTTCTTCTACTAGCATGGGTAACATCCAATAAGTAACAACAGCTCTCCGCAAATCTGCTTTTAAAGGTGAGTATGACACAGTGAATATACTTGGGATATCAATAATGTGCGGGGGAATGTTCCCGTTTGGCTCAAATGAAGACACTGATTTTCAGATCTAGCAGTAATGTGCAGCACCCCAGTGTCCTCTAGGACACACCTAACATGGGACCCCATCCCTTGGGACACAGTGGTGCACTCCACCACATACATTTAATGGGTTGGTGCAAACCTGTAAAGTCTCTTTCAGGTGAAACGCGTTAGGATTCTCTTTAAGAATTCTCCTTTAAAATCCAATAAATTTTGTCCCCACTTCTGCCTATCATTAAGCAGGAGATATTGTCTTCTGCTGCCTAACTTTGCCATGGATCTTTTAATCCAATGTTTCCAGCAGCAACATAATCACGAGAAAGTGTAGTACACTTTTCAGGGTCTAGTCTAGGACAAGCACAGCATACATGTTCTGAGAAGAATGACATAGATGGAAGCACGACATAGGTTACATCCTTGTCATTGGGAAACAATTTTAGAATTTCTGCCTGTTCAGCCACGGCTGCATTCCTTTACATCACCCAGCTGAGAAGTCTGGGTCTTCAGCCTGCGCGAATGATAGGCAGAGCTAAAACTAGGCTAAAACATGAGTGCTGCTGTTACTCTTCATGCCACAGCGCACTCACATCACCCCGAATCGGACTTAAGAAATTACACGTTAAGAGGAGACAGAGCAGCGGCCAGAAAAAAGATGAAAACGGCCCAGGCCAGGCTTGCTGGGGACAGCAGGGACCTGCGGCGGCCTCGGACCGGCACCCTCACCGCGGGCGGAAACCCGTCTCTGAGCACTCAGGGAATCTGGACAAACCTGTCTCGAGGTGATGCAAGGCGGGGGCCCTGTCCTGGCCTCGCAGTTAGCTCGAAGCTGGCCCGGGAGCCGCGGGCCCCTCCAGTGGGGGGCTCTGGGGTCCGGCGACGCCCCCTTAACCAGAGCTCGGGATCGGGACCTGGCCGGGGAGGGTGGGCATGGGCCGGGGCGAGCCAGCTGGGCCTGCCTCTTTCCCTCGGGCCGGGCCTGCCCAGCTTGAGCCGCAGTCCCCAGCAGTGGTCCCGGGCTGCGAGGCGGCCAACGCAGCAGGTGCCTGCAAACGCGCACAGGTGCCCGGCCCCGCCTCCGTGTCCCACTGCGGCCGCCGTCGCCGCCGAGTCGCGAGTGCCCAGGATGGACAAATGCCGGGTCTTTGGAAGCTGGCGGCCAGATTTACCAACACCTCAGTCCTCACGTACCTACCAGCCTGCCTGGCAGTGCGCCTCCTCCCGGTGCCTTCAATGCAGAGCTCCTGGCTGCCGAGCGCCGTCGCAGCCCGACAGCATCTCCGGCCGCAGCGCCAGCCCTACCCCTGCTTGATCCCCGCCCCGCCCCACCCTGCCCAGCCCTCCGCACCAGGCTCCGCCCCGTGGTGCACGCTCCTGGGGCCCGAGGCTTCCGCCTTGCCTCCCGGCGCCAACTGGCTCTCACATCTGCCCGTCAAGGACGTTCTTCCGGGGGCGTTGGAAAAACCACACTCCGTCCTGCAAATCAAATCACCCCAGTTTGGGTGGGGCTGCACTTTACCCTCCCCTTACGTAATAGCGCCTGGGACGACCTGTCAGTCCTGGAAGTATCGGCCCCCCCTGCCGGGAGGGATGGGCAGAGACAAACAAGCGTCGGGTCACAATTGGCCAGGGCGTCTGCCAGTCACGATGGAGACCCGCCCAGAGGTTTGTGCGGTCAGGCCACAGCGCAATCGCCATGCACAGGGGCTGGGTTGCAGGATGGTGTCCCTGAGCCAAGCTTTGTGGGAGGGCCGGGCCGCGAGACTACTCTGTGGCTCCCAGCGCAGGGTCCTACTGCTTTGGGCAGCGCTGCGAAGCCCGAGGCCGCCACGTTGGGCCCACAGGGTTGCAGGGGTCGGAAGGACGCTTGGCGTGGGGCCAAGAAACGCCCGTTCGCTTGATCAGTGCAGGAGCTGAAGGGATCTCAGCTGCAAGTCGGCCCTGGGCACTACAGCAACCAGAGGAGCCTTGTAAACCTGTGCTTGTCGCCCCAGCCTGCAGCATCGGAGTGGGGGCCAGGGGCTGGGGGGAGGGGGGAGGCTGAGGACCAGGAATCCACATTTGTCACGGTTCCCTTGCTGATTCTGGCGCACACTGAAGTTGGAGAACCTCTCCTATGGCAACGTAGTTCCTGGTCATTCTTTTTTTTTTTTTTTTTTTTTTAGTTTTTTCTTTTAACTCACACGCTTTCACTTGGATCTCCTGTCTCCTTTCCCATAGAGGTCTCTCTCTGGCCTGATTCTGTGATCGCTGCCAGCGGCTTTCCAGGCCTCTTCTTACCAACGGTGCCTCCCTGTGGTTAGTCCCTCCAATCTCAGCACTCCACTTCCACACTTGGGCGACAGCCCTCTCCCCGCAAGCCGCTCCCCCTTCTCTAGACACCAGAGGCGCTGACCTGTCTGTGACACCGCCTCAGTGTCTTACACTCATAAGAGAAGACACATTCTCTGGCCGGGTTGTTTGGTCCATTTTTGGTTGCCTCCGAGATTCGGGTAAGTGACTTATTGAAGGGCAGGAAGCCAGATTCTCCTGATGTTAATCCTGGGACTTGGTTCTGAAACCCAGCTTCCTCCCCCAGCTGAAAACACTTCTGAGCCACTTCCTTTTGTCCACTTAGGACACATTTAGAAATGTTATGCCTTTTAATACGAGTCTTAATACAGAAAGGCAGGCGAGCAGGAAATCCTTTTTTAGGCCACAGGTGGTCTTTGGCACCTCTGTGGCCCATTTCCTCCCAGTCTTCTTTGAAGCACATTATCCTCTTCAGAGCTTTTTTTCTGCTTTCATCCTTTCCCCATCCTTCAGTTTTCACCGAGGACCCACATAGGTATTTCTCCAGCTCACATCTATCCACTGAGCTTCCAGTGCATGTCGTCAACTGCCCACTTGGCACCGGATGCCTCAGACACACCAGCATCAGACTGCACATGGCAGAAAAGCCAACTTAAACCGGCTTACTTAGCAAGGGGATTTCTCTCCCATGGGACGCTTGTCTCCAGAGGTGGTGCCCTGGTCTTCAGGCTCTGCTTTCCTTGCAGTCCCTGGAATTGTACTTTCAGGCTGGTAGCAAGATGGCTACGGCACTCCAAGCACACCCAGGATCTCACAAAATTAAAAGTATCCCTTTCTTCCAGTGGTCCCTTTTGAAATACATGAATACTTTTCCCAGAAGCTCCGCAGAAGAAATGCCCGCAGGTTTCAATGGCCAGAAATAAGTCTCTGGCTGCAACAAAACCAGTCAACGGCAAGTGGAGTGAGTCCGCCATGATCGGCTTGGGCTGAGATTTTCCCTGGATCTCTGCCTGGACTTGAGGCAGAGGAGATCCATGATCAGATTTGTATTTTGAAAACATCGCTTTGTGTGGAAAACAGATTGTAGAGGCACAAGGGTCACGGAGCAGTTGAGAAACCATGGCAGTTCAGGCAACAGACAGTCGCATGAATTTGAAGGTAGAGATGGAGAATTGAATGAGTTCCAGAGATGTTTAAGATGGGATGATATCGTTTACATATAGTTTGACCCTTCCAAACCTCATGTTGAAATGTGGTCCCCGATGTTGAAAGTGAGGCCTGTGGGAGTATTTGGGTCATGGGGGCTGGTCCTTCATGAAAGGCTTGGTGCTGTCCTGGCAGTAGTGAGTTCTGTTAGTTCCCGAGAGAACGGATTGTTAAAAAGAACCTGTCACCTTCTCCTCCCCCGACCCCTTCTTTCTCTCTTGCCAAATGATTCCTGCTGGCCTCTCCTCTGCCATGAGTGGAAGCTTCCTGAGGTCCTCACCAGAAGATGCTGGTGCCATGCTTCTTATACTAATGTACTTAGCTGCTTCTGTCTTTCATTTGACATATATGTATTGCATACTTATGACATCTAGGCTGTGAATGCTGGGGAGGCAATGGAGAACAAAACAGACATTGTTCCTCCTCATGGAGCTATGGGAGATAGATGCTAATCAAGTCATCTCCCAAATCAATGGCTAATTGCCTCAAGGAAGTGGGCAATGAGCCGAATAAACCTCTTTTTAAAAATAAATGACCCAGCCTCAGGTATTCCTTTATAGCAACACTGATGGACTCATACAGGTGGGATGGACAGAGCTTGGCTGTGGACTAGGTATGGGGGATGAAGAGGCAGATATGGCTGACACCTAGATTTTTAGCATGAGCTACAGGATGGATGGTGAGGCCATTCACTGAGGTGAGAAACAGTGAACCACAAGCAGGTTTGGAGCAGTGGGAAATGGGAAAATCTGGGTTCTGTTTTGGGTAGGTATGTTTGGGGTGCTTCTGTAAGCACTATTGCCTGTGTACCTGATACCCACTTCTGCCTTTTTCATTACTGACAGAACCTCCACTTTGTTGAGGAATTTAAGCCCTTCAGTGGTTCCCCAATGGGCAAAGACAAAACTTCTCACCATGGCTGTGGTCCAGCCCCGGGTGGCCACAGACTCCAGCCACTCTGGCATTCTTCCAGGTCCTTGGAAGGGAGATGCTCTCCCACCTCCCTACCACAAAAGCGGCCTTTGCTGTGAATGTTCCCTTTGCCTGGTCCATCCTCTTGTCTCCCCTACACAGATCTCAGCTCTAACACCACTTCCTTGGGGGCAATTTGCTGTTGATTTGGGAGATGATTAGTGTCTATTTCCCACACTGTAAGCTCCTGGGGAGGAACCATGTTTTCACTTTCTATTGTCTCCCTGGCACCCAGAGCTAGATGTTATAGGCACGCCATAAATATTTGCCAAACGAAGGACAGAAGCAACTAAAGTACATTTGAAACACCAACCTGCACGCCCACAGCTCTGCACCAAGAAAGCAACTCATTATGAAAATCAGGATGATTTATTCAAAGGGAAATGAGGAGGTGGCCTCAAGGTACCACTTCTTTAAGACTAAAACAAAGTGCTGAGAAAAATCTCAATGGACCCAAAATCTTACCTATAAAACGTCTTCAGTCGCTTCACATTACATTTACTATTCTAAATTTTTGAAGCATATTTGATATGTTTACATCAAAAGGTTCTCTTTGCATCTGGACTTCATAGATATGTGATCTCTGAGTATTCAGGACTTCTGCCCATGTTCTAATCAGCAAAATATTCCCTGAATCATACATCTTTCAGACTCTGGAAAAGTAATTGTACAAAGCAGTTTAAATCACTGACTTACTACTAAAGGCCTTCACAGAAAGAAGGAAAGGATAAAATGACGAAGGTTAGTTAAAATGCATATGTTTTATACACAGGCACACATATAAGCCAGTGTTTTTAGCTCAATCCATTTGCCCCCAAGTCCTTTTCTGAAAAGTAGATTCCTGTATACATGTGACTGATTATGTATACTGTTCAAAATATGAGAGAATCTAGCTATGCATATTAATGTCTTAGAAAAAATATAATTAGCACCTTAAAGCCATGACTTTATGGGTAATAATGTTTAGGATGAGACCAAAGTAGGCATTTAGTGTTTTTTTTTTTTTAAGTAAATGGATTTAAGGGAGGATATCAGATAATTGTCCTGTAGTTAATAATGATCCTCAGACATGACAGAAATCACACATTTTAAAGAATTATTGAAGGTTTAGAAATACTGCTATAGACGGATGATGTGGCTTTTTTCCTTCCCATATCCTCATTGGGCAATGCAGTTCTTGCTTGTAATAACATCACAAATGTGCTTCCAGGTTTTGGTTGCATCATGTTTTCCTCCCTGCCCCATTACCCATAGCTCCCATCCCTGAGTAAGTGGATGGATGGGTGGAAGAATGAATTTTACAGAGGGACTACAAAATTTCAGAATGAAATCAGAGTAGCTGATGGACCACTGTGAATATTTATGTCTTAAGGAAAAGCAACCAATATATGATACTGCTGCTCATTCAGGGCTGAAGAGAACTGATTTCTTTTTCTAATCAAATAGCATTTTGAACATGGCCTGACACCACAACCCCCACTCCCCCTCAGCACACTGATGACTGTACCCACAGTCATAAAAGCAATGTTCTCTTTGATTGGGAAACCACCTCACTCTGTGGTTTCAAAGCATTTGGAATGATGATAAAGGCTTGAGTTCGTTTTATCTAGAGTGGCACACTCAGAAAACCAAAGAGAGAAAGCAGTACTCATTCAGGGAAGGGTGCGATTCCAGGCACAGACACCTCTTCTTTCTTGCAATAGGTAAATGGTGACTCCGTGAAAGACAGGGAAGCTCAGTGATCTTGAGTCACCCACCCAAAGCAAATGACACTGTGACCATCATTTATTCCAATATTTTACTATAAAAATGCTCAGTCATACTGAAAAGTAGAGGACAACGAACTCCCTTACGCTCACCATCTAGATTCAGCAATGTTAATGTTTTGCCGTATTTCATCTTCCTATTTTTCCTCCTGAGTCATTTAAAAATAAGTTGCCGTCATCATGCCCTTCACTCCTTAGTGCTTCCCAGGGTGCTTCTCTTCAGAGCAAGGACACTCCCTTACGGAACTACAGTGCCAGTCACCCCTAAGAAAATTCACATTCCTAGACTTTTGTATGCTTTTGTTTTGGTTTGTTTTTTTGAGACAAAATCTTGTTCTGTTGCCCTTGCTGGAGTGCAGTGGCACAATCATGGCTCACTGCAACCTCAGCATACTGGGCTCAAGCAATCCTCCCACCTTAGCCTCCTGAGTAACAGGGACTACAGGTGCATACCACCACACCGGGCTAATTTTTTTTTTTTTTTTGTAGAGACGGGGATGCACCATGTTGGCCAGGCTGGTGTCAAGATCTGCCGACTTTTGCCTCCCAAAGTGCTGGGATTACAGGCATGAACCACCGCACCTGGCCTTCAGACCTATTAAAATTGCCCTAATTGTCACACACCAAGAAAAATACTTCTATAGTTAAGGACTGAATGTTTGTCTCTTCAAAGTTTATATGCTGAAAACCTAATAAGTAATGTAATAGTATTTGAAGGTGAAGCCTTTTGGAGATGACTGGGTCATGAGGGTGGAGCCCTCATACATGGGATTTGTGCCCTTATAAAAGGGACCCCAGAGAGCGACCTTCCTTCTTCCACCACATGAGGACACAGTGAGAGGATGCTATCCCTGAAGAAGCAAGAACTCACCAGACTCCTAACCTGCCAGCACCTTGCTCTGACTTCCCAGCCTCCAGGACTATGAGAAATAGATTTCTGCTGTTTATAAGCTGCCCAGTTTATGGTATTTTGTTCTAGCAGTCCAAACAGAATAAGACAGTTTTTTCTCTAAACCAGGATTCAACCAAGATTCAGTCATTGCATTTGGTTATATCTCTTTAATCTCTATTCTAGAACAGCCCTCCCACCTTTTTCCCCCCAATAATATTGACAATTTGAACAGATCGACAGATCAGAGTATTCTGCATTTTGGATTTGGCTGGCTGTTTTCTTGTGATATTTAACTTGATCCTCTATCCTTGTATTTCTCATTAACTGTCAGGTGTGAAGGCTTGATTGGATTCATCATTTTTGGTAGGAGTGCTTCATGTGTGAAAAGCTTGTTGTGGCTCCTGGAGCTGTCTACAGGGTTTCCCTTTGTCCCCCACGATAGAGTGCAGTGTTGCGGTCAGAGCTCATTGCAATGTCAAACTCCTGGGTTCAAGCAATCCTCTTGCCTCAGCCGTCTGAGTAGCTGGGACCACCGGTGTGTACCACCTCACTCAGCTAATTTTTTTTTTTTTTTTTTTTTTTTTTTTTTTTTTTTTTTTTTTTTTTTGTAGAGATGGAGGTCTTGCCATGTTGCCCAGGTTGGTTTCAAACTCCAGGCCTCAAGCCATCTTCCCATACTGGCCTCCCAAAGTGCTGGGATTACAGGTGTGAGTCATCGTGCCTTGCTGAAGCCACTGATTTAGTAAGAATTGCATCCTAATGGTTCTGCATGAACCAACGATTAAAAACAGAAACGTACTCTGCTAAGAAAAGTTACCTGAACATCTGGAACTGTACAATAGTCAGTAAATAATGAGGCTTCCAGGAGGGTATTAGGGTTCCTCCTACTTCCCACTTAATTTTAAGACTGAATTCCTGTCAATAACTTTGTTATTATGAATGTTGAAGTCCATAACCAAGACTTTTATGCTCATGGCCCTTGCTGCCTACTTCATGCTAGCCAAGTGGAATCCAGTTTTAAAATACACCGGATGCGGTGCGGGAGACACGAGGTGGTGAACTGCGGTTGCCCTGCTGCTGAACTTTAAGTGAGGGAAGCCCCGGCCCGTGGGTGATTACACACTCCGCACTCGGGTATTGCCGCATCCGACCTCTGGCCAAGTCAGGCCTCGGGTCCCTGATAACTGGTATGCCGTAAACTCGCTCTGCAGAACATTCATTTTTTCCCTCTGATGTGACAGGGTACGAAACTTTCCTTAATGTGCCCAAGAAGAGGAAATAAAGACTACTGGAAAGGATATTAAAGCCAGGCACACAGCTTTTTTCTCTGGGAATGTGAGTAACACAGCAAACGTGACCGCAGAGAGACGGTGGCTGTACATCCTACTGCGCTCGCATGACTGAGAAAATTTGTATTTTTCTCAGTCACAGGCAGCAGCTTCTAGATGTCTCTTTCAGGAGACACTTAACGGGTCAACTTTCCCCTGTTCTTTTTTTTTTTTTTTTTTTTTTTTTTTATACTTTAAGTTCTAGGGTACATGTGCATAACGTGCAGGTTTGTTACATATGTAAACTTATGCCATGTTGGTGTGCTGCACCCATCAACTCGTCAGCACCCATCAATTCATCATTTATATCATGTATAACTCCCCACTGCAATCCCTCCCACCTCCCCCCACCCCATGATAGGCCCCAGTGTGTGATGTTCCCCTTCCCGAGTCCAAGTGATCTCATTGTTCAGTTCCCACCTATGAGTGAGAACATGCGGTGTTTGGTTTTCTCTTCTTGTGATAGTTTGCTAAGAATGATGGTTTCCAGCCCCTGTTCTAACTCAACCTGCTGGGTGCGGTTGAGGAACTCACGGTTTAGGGAACTCCGGCTGACGGGTGCTTGAGTGCCCTCTGGTGGGCAGTAGGAAGAATGCAAGTAGCAAAGCCGAAATTAACTTCTCAAGTTGCTCATAGAGATTTTAAACAAACTCATTCCCTTAAAAGAAAAAAATCCTGAGTCTACATTGGCATTCCTAAAAATCATTCCTAAAAGTTTTATATTTTCCTTAACCAAAGGGTTGAATAGTCTCAAGCAGGGTAGCGTCTCCACCAAAGGTTTGAGTACATGGACATGAGGGGTGGATTCAAGGAAAACATTTTTACTGAGCCTTCCACGTAAGACGCCTTAAAGCTCCTGTGAGAAGTCATTCCGCAGGGCTGCCCCACCTGAGGAAATGCATGCCTTTAGTCCCCAGAATCTCCCCATCTACAACTACATCTCTCCCTCCACATCAAAAGCAAACCTTGGAATCTTCATTCCCTAAATATAAATGACTAATGAGTTTAACCCTTCCACATACATTAGGGCTTCAATCCCTACATTGAAGAGATCAATCAATAATGGTGGAGTTTCCAGTACCGGCCCAGAGCATAATGGTGAATTCTCTCCTCCATCACAGACGGTCCGAGGAAATGAGGGGATGGTGAAGGGACTGGGGAGAGGCTGGGGGCTGTGAGTGAGAAGCGGGGATCACCACACCCCTTCCCGAGGCTCCACGCTTACACCATGTAGGAGCATTGCAACATGGCCTAGGTTGAAGGCCAGCCCCAAATCTGCTTATGCGATTAAGGATGAGGTGTGTAAATGAGGACATAGCATCTCTGAGCAAGGTGTGTTTAGGCGGAAATCAGGGAAATCACTGGGGAGGTACAACATTTCTAGTGATACAAGTCACTGAGGAGCCAGGCCATCACCCAAGGCTCATGTGACCCAGCTTCTCAGGACAAATATTTATTTAGTCACTGGCCAAATAGAGCCTCATGGGTTGCACTGGGCTGTCGGTATTAGTGGATTTAGGCAGGAAAACAGATGAAGCCAGGTGGTGAGCCCTCGGGGGCCAAAGAGAGTGTGGCAGAGCTCCCTCAGCCCCCAACTACCACCTGTCCACATCCTCATAATGGGCCCCAGTGTTTCCTGGGGTGCCTCTACCTTGAGTCACATGGCATGGGGCATGGTAGGTGACCCCGTTAAGCCTCAGCTTATCTTCCCTTCTGGAACAGCCACCAGCCACCTGTGTCGGAGGCAGCCCTTCTAGAAATGTGAGCCGATTAGAGGGTGTGCTGCTATTGCTTCCTGACCAGAAATATCGCTCTCCAGCAAAGGGCAAGGTCACGCACGGATGGAGGGCAGTGGGGGGAGCAAATTTACCCCACAAAACAGGCAACCCCTAAATTGTTCCTACACCTCCACTGCTACTACCCTGGTTTGAACACCGTGCCCTATGCCCCTTGGCCTGCATGAGGGTGCCAGACTCCTTGCTGGGCTCTGCTTCCCCTCCATCCTTCTCATCTGCCCTCAGCTTGGCCAGCAGAGTGACCATGCTGGACCCGGGTCAGGACAGGTCACTTTCTGCTCAGACCCCTCTGGAGGTTCCCCATCTCACATGGACTAAAAGCCTATGAGGGGGCCAGGCACAGTGGTTCACTCCTGTAATCTCAGCACTTTGGGAAGCCAAGATGGGAGGATCACTTGAGGCCAGGAGTTCGAGACCAGCCTGGGCAACATAGTGAGACTCTACAAAATAATAAAAATGTAGTCAGGACTGGTGGCTCATGCCTTCATGCTTGTAGTCCCAGTTGAGGTGGGAGGATCACCTGAGCCCACAGAGGTTGAGGCTGCAGTGAGCTCTGTTGTGCCACTTGCCCTCTAGCCTGGGTGACAGAGCAAGACTCTGTCTTAAAAAAAAAAAAAAAACCTCCCAAAACAAAATAAAAAAAACCTATATTAGTCCATTTCACACTGCTGATAAAGACATATCTGAAACTGGGAACAAAAAGAGGTTTAATTGGACTTACAGTTCCATATGGCTGGGAAGGCCTCAGAATCATAGTGGGAAGTGAAAGGCACTTCTTACACGGCAGCGGCAAGATAAAAATGAGGAGGAAGCAAAAGCAGAAACCCTGATAAACCCATCAGATCTCATGAAACTTATTCACTATCACAAGAACAGCATGGGAAAGACCAGTCCCCATGATTCCGTTACTTCCCCCGGGTCCCTCCCACAACCTGTGGGAATTCTCATTTCAAGTTGAGATTTCGGTGGGGACACAGCCAAACTATATCATTCTGCCCCCTCCAAATTTCATGTCCTCACATTTCAAAACCAATCCTGCCTTTCCAACAGTCCCCCAAAGTCTTAACTCATTTCAGCATTAACCCAAAAGTCCACAGTCCAAAGTCTCATCTGAGACAAGGCAAGTCACTCTTGCCTATGAGCCTGTAAAATCAAAAGCAAGCTAGTTACTTCCTAGATACAGTGGGGGTACAGGTATTAGGTAAGTACAAGTGTTCTAAATGGGAGAAATTGGCCAAAACAAAGCGGTTACAGGGCCCATGCAAGTCTGAAATCCAGGAGGACAGTCAAATTTTAAAGCTCCAAAATGATCTCCTTTGTCTCCAGGTCTCACATCCAGGTCACGCTTTGCAAGAGGTGGGTTCCCATGGCCTTGGGCAGCTCTGCCCCTGTGGCTTTGCAGGGTACAGCCACCCTCCTGGCTGCTTTCATGGGCTGGCATTGAGTATCTGTGGCTTTTCCAGGCACACAGTGCAAGCTGTTGATGAATCTATCATTCTGGGGACTGGAGGATGGTGACCCTCTTCTCACAGTTCCACTAGGCAGTGCCCTAGTAGGGACTCTGTGGGGGGGCTCTGACTGACCCCACAGTTCCCTTCCACACTACCCTAGCAGAGGTTCTCCACTGAGCAGAGGTTCTCCTCTGTAGCAAACTTTTGCCTGGGCATCCAGACGTTTCCATACATCTGAAATCTAAGTGCAGGTTCCCAAACCTCAATTCCTGACTTCTGGGCACTCGCAGGCTCAACACTATGTTGAAACTGCCAAGGCTTGGGGTTTCCACCCTCTGAAGCCACAGCCTGAGCTGTACATTGGCTCCTTTCAACCACGGCTGGAACAGCTGGGACACAGAGCACCAAGTCCCTAGGCTGCACACAGCATGGGGACCCTGGGCCCAGCTCACGAAACCACTTTTTACTCCTGGGCCTCCAGGCCTGTGATGGGAGGGGATGTCTGGAAGTTCTCTGATATGGTCTGGAGACATTTTCACTGTGGACTGGAGATTAACATTAGGCTTCTTGCTACTTATGCAAATTCCTGAAGCTGGCTTGAATTTCTCCACAGAAATGGGGTTTTCTTTTTTATTGCATAGTAAGGCTGCAGATTTTCCAAACTTTTATGCTCTATTACCCTTTTAAAATGGAATGCTTTTAACAGTACCCAAGTCACCTCTTGAATGCTTTTCTGCTTAGAAATTTCTTCCACCAGATACCCTAAATCATCTCTCTCAAGTTCAGAATTACACAAATTTCTAGGGCAGGGGCAAAATGCTGCCAGTCTCTTTGCTAAAACACAACAAAAGTCACCTTCACTCCAGTTCCCAACAAGTTTCTCATCTCCATCTGAAACCACCTCAGCCTGGACCTTATTGTTCATATCACTATCAGCATTTTTGTCAAAGCCATTCAACAAGTCTCTAGGAGGTTCCAAACTTTCCCACATTTTCCTGTCTTCTTCTGAGCCCTTCAGACTGTTCCAACCTCTGCCTATTACCCAGTTCCAAAGTTGCTTCCACATTTTCGGGTATTTGTTCAGCAGTGCCCCACTCTACTGATACCAATTTACTGTATTAGTCTGTTTTCACACTGCTGTTAAAGACATACCTGAAACTAGGAACAAAAAGAGGTCTTCCACATGGCTGGGAAGACCTCAGAATCACGGTGGGAGGTGACAGGCACTTCTTACATGGTGGCGGCAAGAGAAAAATGAGGAGGAAGCAAAAGCAGAAACCCCTGATAAACCCATCATAACTCATGAAACTTATTCACTATCATGAGAATAGCACAGTAAAAACCATCTCCATGGCCGGGCGCGGTGGTTCACGCCTGTAATCCCAGCCCTTTGGGAGGCTGAGGTAGGTGGATCATGAGGTCAGGAGATCAAGACCATCCTGGCTAACACAGTGAAACCCCATTTCTACTAAAAATACAAAAAAAAATTAGTCGGGCGTGGTGACGGGTGCCTGTAGTCCCAGCTATTCTGGAGGCTGAGGCAGGAGAATGGTGTGAACCCAGGAGGCAGAGCTTGCAGTGAGCCGAGATCACGCCACCGCACTCCAGTCTGGGTGACAGAGTGAGACTCCGTCTCAAACAAACAAACAAAACATCTCCATGATTCAATTGCCTCCCCGGGGTCCCTCCCACAACCTATGGGGATTCTGGGAGATACAATTCAAGTTGAGATTTGGGTGGGGACACAGCCAAGCCATATCAAAACCCAAGAGGAAATTTAGACACACAAAGAGGCACAAGGGACCTGCACTCAAAGAATGATGACTACAGGAAGAGACAGCGAGAGAGTGGCCATCTGTAAGCCAGGGACAGAGGTCTTAGGGGAGGAAACCAACCCTGCCAGTACCTTGATCTTGGACTTTCAGCCTCCAGAACTGTGAGAAAATAAGTTTCTGTTGCATGAGACACCCAGTGGGTGGTACTTTGTTACTGTGGCCCTAACAGACCAATAGGGCCCTATAACTATTTGTTGACTGGAAAGCTGGAAATGACTGCCTCCTCTACAGCTGCGGATAAGCCTCATTGTTTTTCTTCTTCCTGTATTAAGATGAGCATCCACTGTGCAGTCCTCACTCCTGAGGAATCTGCTGACCCCAGGAAGAGCCACACTGTGATTAGGAGGTTTTCCCAGTTTGTATCAAAGTGTAGACGGGCCCCATCAGAGGCTGTCAGGGCATGATTGTACCAAGGTTTTTTTTGAGACAGAATCTGGCTCTGTCACCCAGGCTGGAGTGCAATGGTGCAATCTTGGCTCACTGCAACCTCCGCCTCCTGGGTTCAAGTGATTCTCCTGCCTCAGCCTCCCAAGTAGCTGAGACTACAGGTGTGTGCCAAGACGCCCGGCGAATTTTTGTATTTTTAGTGGAGATGGGGTTTCGCCATGTTGGCCAGGCTGGTCTCAAACCCCTGACCTCAAATGATCAACCTGCTTCAGCCTCCCAAAGTGTTGGGATTGCAGGCGTGAACCACCATACCCAGCAAGAGGTGTCTCTTTATGAAAAATACTCTCCCCCATGATCCTCTTGGCATGGTCCACAGGCACCCATGACCTGTCTCATTGATTCAGGAGAAGGACCACATTTTATTATTATTTAGCACTTTGCAAACCTATGGGCAAAGTGCCAGGGTAAGTATTTAAAACACAGCTTATAACAATGAGAAAACAGCCCACTCAGGAATAGAGGGTCTGTCCACCAGCTGTGGCCTTCTGTGCATTGATGGCCGTTTCTGTGCAGTTCTGCCACCTGTACCTGATAGGAGGGGGCATCTCAGAGCCCATATTGCAGGGAGTTAATGGGAATATTGTGGCGCATTGGCAAAGCCTTTGTGGGACCTGGGGAGGCCTCCAACTGCCATGCATGCCTCTGCTTGCATGGGTCACAGCTCTTAGCTCTGCTCACACACGGGACATCTGACTGCACACTGTGAAAAAGGAATTGGAGAAAGATGGGTTTCAGCACAAAAACAGTCTGCAGAACAATAAACTCCTGGCGACACTGGGTTTAGTTTGACAGCCCTGGGGACAATGTGAAGTCTTTGATTACAGCAAATACCTCTGCTTGTCTCTTCTCTTCTGTAAACTATCCACCCAGGAAGCACATCCAATAGTGGAGGAAAAGGCAGAGACATGCCAAAAGAGCAGCCTCATCTGAAATAAGATCGTGAGGACAGGCACGGTGGCTCATGCCTGTAATCCCAGCACTTTGGTAGGTTGAGGTGGGAGGACTGCTTGAGCCCAGGAGTTTGAGACCAGCGTGGGCAACATAGTGAGACCCTGTCTCTAAAAAAAAAACTCTAAAAATTAGCTGAGTGTGTTTCTGCAGCCCCAGTCACTCGGGAGGCTGAAGTGGGAGGAATCGCTTGAGCCCAGGAGGTCAAGGCTTCAGTGAGACATGATCATGCCACCACACTCCAGCCTGGGTAAAAGAGAGAAAACCTGTCTCTAAAAAATTAAATAAAAATGAAATAAGATCATGAAACAAGACACACATTTTGGATCCAGAGAACCATGAGCTGAAGGATCATGAACCATTTCTGCATAATTCGACGGGGCCAACAAGTCATTTAACTTTGCAACTGGGACTTAGAGAGGGGTGAGGACTCTAGGAACAGGTGCCTACCTCTGAGATGCAGACCTAAGTTAACCTCGCACTGCTGCTGCACCATACGCGTTTTGTCAGTACCTGATACGGTTCCCAGCACACCTACACCTCTAGGAGCCCAGAAGAGCTGGACTCACGCTTCAGATTCTATGACGTCCACACCCTTCATGAGAGCACATGCAGCCGTCTGCCTCATTCGTGGATTATCATTTTGTTTTCTGTTTTTTTTTTTGAGACAGGATCTCACTCTGTCATCTAGGTTAGAGTGCAGTGGAATGATCATGGCTCACTGCAGCCTTGGCCTTCTGGGCTAAGCAATCCTCCCATCTCAGCCTCCTGAGTAGCTAGAACCTACTATAGTAGGTGTACACCACCGTGTCTGGCTAATTTTTATAAATTTATTTATAGAGATAGGGTCTATGTTGCCCAGGCTGGTCTTCAACTCCTGGCCTCAAGTGATCCTCCTGCCTTAGCCTCTCCAAAGTGCTGAGATTACAGGCATGAGCCGCTGCCCTGCCTGGCCAATTTATATTATTTTTCAAGACATTTGAAGACTCCTTCAGGGTCTGTCTACCCAACCCATTGCTCCAGCAACAATAGGAAGACACCTTCCAGCACAGCCACTTGCTGGGGTACCCCAGAGAAAGGCCTTTGATGCCTTAAAATCTTTCTGCTCTTGGGACAGAGAAAACTAACCCCAGGCTGCAGGGATGGGAGGTGTAGTCAAGAATGCAGTCTCAGTCCTTGTCCCCCCATCATTGCTGCTATTAGCTGGGACCTGTCCAGTTGCTGGTGGAAGAGCCTTCTCTTCTAAAACTGAATTGTGGAGACTGAGCTTTCTCATCCCTCCCCAACTCTAAACTCTGATTCTACAAGATCTCAAGTTAGAAAGGACTTTAAAGCCAAAATGGTACAAATCTCCAATTTTGCAGAAGAAATGGAGGCCCAGGAAGATGAGAAGTTTTGAGAGTCTCATGGATAATTAGCTGTACTTGGGAGAGTGTGGGACCTGAGCGTGCAGCGTGTGCACTTTTGTGTGTAAGGGGGAGGGGAGAGAGGGGTGCAGAGAGAATGCCTTTCTTTTTACAGATCCCTGTAGAGATTTTCTTGACTTTACCGGTGGAACTGAAGATAAATGGATTAGCTAGGTAAATAAACCTGTATTAAAAACTTTGAGAAATCAATTTGAGAGGGAAGATTTGGGAAAATAAAATATGATCAGCTGTGTCGGATAACTTGAATAAATCGATGCCTGCTAGCCTGGTAAACAATTTCTGATCTACGGCTCCCACCATCTCCTCGCTGGCGATAGTTACCTCAGTAATTGGACCGTGGGATGAGGCCAGGCCAGAATGAAAGCCATTAAAAATGATGTTTCTTCAAGTGAAAATTAATTTATTTGCTGACCAACAAAGACCAAAGTAATTTCAGAATTTTAAGGATGGCGAGACATCATAAAAGTGTTTACACTTTTTACCCCCTCTTTAAATTAGATGTGGAAATGAAAAACAAACAGACCTCTCTGTGCCCACGCGTGCTATGCCAAGTACAGAGGCAACTGACTAATAATAAGAGTAGTTTCCCGAGCGTCTGACAATTTCAGGAGCAAAAGTGAAGAGAGGTAGGGCAGGATCCCAGGTCGTGCTACAAGAACCAATATCTCCATGTATGGCAGGAGGGAAATCAAAACAATGTAGACAGTCAGGAGGGGTTTTCTTCCCTGCTCTGGACTTTCTCCACACAATGGCAGGAGAAGTTATAGAGAAGTCACTTTTGGCACTGGAATCTATCAGCCTCAAGAAAAGATCAAGTCTATTGTTGAGATCAGATTAAGACCTAAGACTGTGGTTTGCACCCTAGCAGGAAAGGCAGGCAGGATGTGGGAAGGGAACGGAAGGAAGTGATGTGGTTGGCCCTGTGGTGACGGTGGGGTAGGCACCTTTGATTCGAAAGGCTCAAGAAAGTCTACAGAGCAGCCAGATGGTCTTAACAGCAATCAAAGCACACCACTCTCTGGCTTAACCCAGAGGTATGAGGAGCCACTCATCAGCTTGTAATGTTTTGTTTTATAAAATGCCTTTTAAGTGTGTAAAGCCGCATACTTTCAATAAAACCAATCCAGAGAAGAAAGGAGCCATCACTTTTACCCACGGATATCTGTCTGTACACATCTCTTTTTAACTCTGAGTTTAGTGAACACTTTGGGAATTTGAAATTGGTCATCATGGGAACAGCTACATCATAGAAGTCGGCAAACACCCTCAGTCCCTTCTCCGAGCTTCAAACTGCAACAAAAGACCATCTGATTCTTCAATGCGGCCTTTGGGGCCACTTCTCCACGCTCAGTTGTTATGTCTCCCCCTTTCACCTACCGTGAACTAACTCACAAGCTTTACTTCTGCTTCTTGGACGCCCTCTTAGACAGCCTGTCTGCTCTGCCTGGATGTTCCTTCCCCAGATCTTTGCCTGTCTTCTTCTTTTTCGTGCCTTAGCTAAAGCGTCACCTCCCCAAGAGGTCTTCTCTGACTCCGTCTTTTTTTTTTTTTTTTTGTCACTGTTACATCATCTTTTTATTTTCTTCACAGCACTTATCTCTCCTTTTATATATATGATTATATATTTATGTATAATATATATGGGGTCTTGCTCTGTTGACCAGGCTGGAGTGTAGTGGTGCAATCATGGCTCACTGCAGACTTGAACTCCTGGGCTCAAAGGATACTCCCACTTCAGTCGCCTGAGTATCTGGGACTACAGGCATGCACCACCACACCTGGCTACTATTTCATTTTTTTTTTGTAGAGACAGGGTCTTGCTATGTTGCCCAGGCTGGTCTGGAACTCCTAGCCTCAAACCATCCTCCACCTCAGCCTCCCAGAGCACTGGAATTCCAGGCATGAGTCACTGTACCTGGCCTTTATCCCTCCTTAAAATCCTCATTTGCTTGATTGTTGTATGTCATGCTAGAACACAAAACTTCCTTGAGTGTGGGGCCTTCAATTTCTCATTTCCTCCAAGCCCAGCTCCGTCCCTGGTACACACTAAACTCTCCATCAATAGTTGCTGAACTGAATGAATAAATGGTGCAGATCCTCAAACACGACCATGGGCAAGTCAGCCTTCTGAGGTAAGCAGTGTGCCTCCATTTCTGTCCTCTAAGTCAGTAATTTCAGAAAATATCCCACTTTTAGTGACTAAACCCCTCAAGGGAATACGTTTCTCTACTTAGCTCCTCCTGGGTGAAAGGGGCCAGAACAGCCCTGGAAGAGGCTAAGCAATGAAAAGAGGCCTTGCATGCAAACCCAGCCCAGTAACTCCTCTGTCGAGTGACACTTCCCGGTGCCCTGTCAAAAACTACAGGCAGGCTGGGTGCAGTGGCTCACGCCTGTAATCCCAACACTTTAGAAGGCCGAGACAGGTGAGTCACCTGAGGTCAGGAGTTCGAGACCAGCCTGGCCAACATGACAAAGTCCTGTCTCTACTAAAAATACAAAAATTAGCCAGGCATGGTGGTGCACGCCTGTAATCTCAGCTACTCAGGAGGCTGGGGCAGGAGAATCACTTGAACCCAGGAGGCAGAGGTTACAAGAGTCAAAGGTTGCAGTGAGCCGAGATTACACCACTACACTCCAGCCTGGGTGACAGAGACTCTGCCTCAAAAAAGAAACAAAACAAAACAAAACAAAAACCACAGGCAGCCCCACCAATGGCAAGAGAAGTGCAGACTGAAATTCCTTTTTTTTTTTTTTTCAGATGGAGTCTCGCTCTGTTGCCCAGACTGGAGTGCAGTGATGCGATCTCGGCTCACTGCAACCTCCGCCTCCTGGGTTCACGCCATTCTCCTGCTTCAGCCTCCCCAGTAACTGGGACTACAGGCGCCCACCACCACGCCCAGCTAATTTTTTGTATTTTTAATAGAGACGGGGTTTCACCATGTTAGCCAGGATAGTCTCGATCTCCTGACCTCGTGATCCGCCCACTCTGGCCTCCCAAAGTGCTGGGATTATAGGCGTGAGCCACCGCGCCTGGTGTGAAATTCCATTCTTTAAAACTCTCAGATGAAAGAGAAAGAATTTGGTAACAGACTATGCTGGAAAATGTATCAAAACGTGAACTCTTATATGTGGCTTGTGGGAGCTTACACTGTGCCACCTTTGGGGATTGCTATTGAAAATGCAAATACACATCCCCCTTGACCTAACAATTCTGCTTCTAGGAATGTATCCAACTGATTTATATTCACACAGGTGCAAAATGAAGAGCAAGGTTATTAATTGCAACAAAAGATGGGAAGCAACATAAAGGTCCCTGGGTAAGGGGTTAGTTAAGCAAATTATGGCACATGCACAAAAGAGAAAAAAGAGAACGAGGAAGTTCTTTATTTGTATATTAGTACACGATCTTCAAGGAATGGTCTTCAAGATGTGTTAAATGAACAGCGGGTATAATGCTGTCATTTGTGAAATGAAGGGCAAAGGGAGGAGTGTGTGCTTGCACCCCCACCCCCCACACCACCATGCTTGTACAGGCATGCCTGAGAGATATTGAGGGATTTAGATCCAGACCACTGAGATAAAGCAACTCACATACATTTTTTTTGGCTTCCCAGTGCCTATAAAAGTTACATTCACAGGCTGGGCGCGGTGGCACATGCCTGTAATCCCAGCACTTTGGGAGGCCGAGGCAGGTGGATCACAAGGTCAGGAGTTCGAGACCAGCCTGGCCAATATGGTGAAACCCCGTCTCTATTAAAAATACAAAAATTAACTGGGCTTGATGGCATGCACCTGTAGTCCCAGCTACTTGGGAGGCTGAGGCAGAAGAATCACTTGAACCTGGGAGGTGGAGGTTGCAGTGAGCTGAGATCGCACTACTGCACTCCAGCCTGGTGACAGAGGGAGACTCCATCTCCCCCCCCCCCCCCAAAAAAAGTTGCATTTACATGGTACAACTGATTTATATTCCCTTTTTTTTTTCTTTTTTCTTAAGACAGGGTCTCACTGTGTCTCCCAGGCTAGAGTGCAGTGACACCATCAGCTCACTGCAAACTCCACCTCCCAGACTCAAGCGATCCTCCTACTTCAGCCTCCCTAGTAGCTGGGACTACAGGCACACACCACCACACCCAGCTACTTTCTGTATTTTTTGTAGAAACGGGGCTGGTCTTGATCTCCTGGACTCAAGCAATCCTCTTGCCTTGGCCTCCCAAAGTACTAGGGTTACAGGCATGAGCCACTGTGTCCAGCCTTATATACTATAACCTTTTAAGTGGAATAGCACTGTCTTTAACAAAACATACACAGCATACACCAAGAACACTTCTGGAAGACTATAAGAAATTGGGGACCTGCCTGACTCTGGGCAAGAGGGCAGGGGGCTGAGGAGCAAGGGTGAGGGGAAGACTGTTTGCTGTGCTTTTTGAACGTGAACCCTATGGTGAGTATATCTCCTATCCAAAAATTATATTAAAACATTCAAAGCTAGGCCAGGCATGGTGGCTTACGCCTGTAATCCCAGCACTTTGGGAGGCTGAGACGGGTTAATCACTTGAGGCCAGCCATTCAAGACCATCCTGGCCAACATGGCGAAACCCCGTCTCTACTAAAAATACAAAAATTAGCTGGGCGTGACGGTGGGCACCTGTAATCCCAGCTACTCAGGAGGCTGAGGCAGGAGAATCACCTGAACGCAGGAGGCAGAGGCTGCAGTGAGCCAAGATTGTGCCACTGCACTCCAGCCTGGGTGACAGAGAAAGACTATCTCAAAAAAAGCAACAACAACAAAAACAAAACAAACAAATATTTTACAGCTATAGACTTGGCCCCAATCTAGGGTGCCAAAATCCCTTGGGAGACAGAAAATTCTTTTAGTTTAGTTATATAAAGAAGTCAGGATCTCGCTCTGTCACCCAAGCTGGAGTGCAGTGGCATGATCTCAGCTCACTGCAACCTCTGCCTCCCGGGTTCAAGGGATTCTTCCACCTCAGCCTCCCGAGTAGCTGGAATTACGGGTGCATGCCACCATGCCTGGCTAATTTTTCTATTTATTGTAGAGATGGGGTTTTGCCATGTTGCCCAGGCTGGTCTTGAACTTCTGGGCTCAAGCAATCCTCCCACCTTGGCCTTCCAAAGTGTTGGGATTGCAGGCATAAGCCATCACGCCCAGCCCCGAAACTTTTTTACCTACTTTCTTCCCTATGGAAGATAAACTCGAGAGGAACAACTCCTAACTGACCCGCTGCTCTCTTCGCTGACCTCCCGGTGTCTCCAACTGTCCTTGGCTTCTGAACGTTGGCGAGCTTAGGGCTCAGCCTGACACCTCACCTACGGTCACCTGCTTGGTGACACACCCTGGGCTCCAGCCAGGACCCCTCGCCTGATCTTCTGACTCCTGAACTCCAGGCTCCTGTAACCAGTGCTGCCTCATCTTCACTCGAATTTGGTCATCTCAAAGCCAACACGTCCCCCTGCCGCAGTGTACCTCACCCCTACAGGCCTCCCATTTTGTAAATGGCAATGCTACACTTCCAGCTGTTCGGGTTCATAACCCTACGGTAATCCTCTCATCTCGTGTCCCACACGGCACTTGTCAGCAGATGCAGGAGCCCCATTTTCGTCTGTATCCAGAATCCAGTCACTTCCCGCCACCTTGCCTGCAGCTATCCCTCCTCCCCACTCCCTCCGCTCACCTGGATGACTGTTAGAGCCTGTGGATTGACTTCTCCACATTCTTCCCCCAAACCCAGCCACCGTGATCCAATCTGGTTAAAGCCTAACTCAGGCCACTCTTCTGTTAGGCTCCCAGAGCTTTCCTATCTCAAAGTCCAGAGTGCTTGTGCCGTGCCATCAGGCCCTGTCCAAGTTTCCTCCTCCCTCGTGCTCGTCTCCTGCCACTCTCCTCCCGGGCTCCTGCAGTGGCGGCCACAGTCCCAGTCCCCTCTGGCTCTGCCTCCGGTGCACCGAGCACAGGGCATTTGCACTTGCCATTCCCTCTGCCTGAAATTCTTCCAGACAACTACATTGCTTGCCTCCCCACTTCCTTCAGGCCTTTACTCAAACAGCACCTTCTCCAAGAGGTCTTCCTCATCCCCTGTATCTACAGCTGCGAGCCTCCCGCCCTCGGCCTCCTTCTCTCTGCCTACCTCATGCCAACACTCCGTCTCCCGCTGTTCCCTAGCCTTTCTTGCCATGCAGCAAGCCATGTGCTTTACTTATTGTGTATATTACCTGGAAAGGGCACTCCATGAGAACAGGAATGCTCACAGCTGTCCTAGCATCTGGAACAATGCACCTAGTGGGTGCTGAATGACTATGTGTGGAATGAGTGAGTCCTCTGCTCGGCTCCTGGTCAGTGGCTGCCAGCCTGCCTGTGTCTGTGCTGCACCGTGGACAGCCCTCAGGGGCTTCTCTGACAGGTGTACACTGCAGGCCTGGGCATCACACCCATGCATGGGCTACCACCCTGACTGCACTTCCCAGGCAGAGTCCTAATGTCTGCTCTGAAGTTACCCTGGAGCATGGACCAGATGTCTGGATGCCCATGGAGGCTAGACAGGGCACAGAAATGAGGGACTCGGGCCTGGCGAGGGAAGGTACAGGCCCAGCCCGAGGGACGGCCACTGCTCAGCTCTGGCCAGTGGGTACCAGGCATAGATGTGTTTTACAGTCATTAAAAGTCTGGTTTTTCCAGGGAAACTGGGAATCTGGATTTTTTTTTAAAAATGGGATGGCTGGGCACCATGGCTCATGCCTGTAATCCCAAAGCTTCAGGAGGCCAAGATGAGAGAACTGCTTGAGCCAGGAGTCTGAGGCTAGCTTGGGCAGCATACCAAGACTCTGTCTCTGTAAATCATTTTTTAAAAGTTAGCTGCATGTGGCAGCGCATGCCAGTGGTACCAGTTCCTCAGGAGGTGGGAGGAACACGAGCCCAGGCAGCCGAGACTGCAGAGAGCTGTGATTGTGCCACTGCACTCTAGCCTGGGTGACAGAGCTAGACTCCATTTCATAAATAATAAAGAGGCCAAGCATGGTGGCTCACACCTGTGATCCCAGCACTTTGGGAGGCTGAGGCAGGCAGATCACTTGAGGTCAGGATTTTGAGACCAACCTAGCCAACATGGCAAAACCCCATCTCTACAAAAAATACAAAAATTAGCTGGGTGTGGTGGTACATGCCTGTAATCCCAGCTATTCAAGAGACTGAGGCACGAGAATCACTTGAACCCGGGAGGCAGAGGTTGCAGTGAACTGAGATCACGCCACTGCATTTCAGCCTGGCAGACACAGTGATATGGTATCTCAATAAATAAATAGACAATTAAATGGCTCCTAGCTTTTCAAAGCAGAAGACAAACATTCTCAACATGTATATACCTACTACGTATCCACAAAATTTTGTTATATGAAGTTAGAAAAATTTTCAACACTGAGAGTTTAATAAACGATGTACATCTTCAAGGTCTTTAGTCTGTGGCATCTTTATAGACCTTGACCAGAAAGCTGAGACCTTCTGACTGGGTAAAGAGGAGATGTCCAGTGATAGAGTTTTTCTGCAGTATAACTTGGTAGGAAAAATTCTATTTTATCATATTCCATAGGTTTTTTTTTTTTTTTTTCTTTGAGAGGTAGTCTCGCTCTGTCACTGAGGCTGGAGTGCAGTGGTGTGGTCTCGGTTCACTGCAACCTCCACTTCCTGGGTTCTAGCCATTCTCCTGCCTCAGCCTCCTGAGTAGCTGGGACTACAGGCACCCACAACCACGCCCAGCTAATTTTTGTATTTTTAGTAGGGACGGGGTTTCACCATGTTGGCCAGGTTGGTCTCGAACTCCTGACCTTAGGTGATCCACCCGCCTCGGCCTCCCAAAGTGCTGGGATTGCAAGTGTGAACCACTGCGCCCGGCCTCTCCCAAACTTTTCTAAGGAGGGTGGATCCCGGGAGAATCTTGTTCATGGAGCTCAGGACCACCCTCTTTGTTGCATGGCCTTCAATGGCCTTTTATGTGCTTGAAGAAAATGTGAATGAGTCAGGCTTGGAAGACCCAGACTGAGTTTTACTGCTTTGTGGAAAGGAATAAAACCTGGGGAGAAGATTGGGAGGCAGGTGGACGATGGGTTGGGGATGCAGGAGGGAAGAGAGACTGAGAATGAGGCAGGTGAAATGGAGATTTTTATTCACTGAGAACTGCAGGGTGTTCAGTATCGACCCCTCCCTTGCTCTTCATACAAAATCTTCAGTAAAATGTACGCAGTTGACTCAATGTCTGTCCCAGTGGAATTCACCTTGGGGGGAACTTGAATGGGGAGGGAAGGCAACCACTGACATAAGCCATTGTGGCAAAAATTAGTTTTAAATACTGATCAGAAGTTAGTGGCACTGACCCAGCAATTCCACTCCTGGGCATATATCCAGAATTGACGACAGGTGTTCAAACAAAAACGTGTACCGAGTGTTCACAGCAGCCCTATTCACAAGAGCCAAAGCTGGGAAGCACCTAAATGCCCATGAACAGATGAGCGGCTAAACAAAGCGTGATAGACAGTCATGCCTTGGTATAAGTGAGGGCTTAGGGTCCAGGAACCCCAAGTTTACCAAAATCCGTGCATACTCGAGTCCTACAGTTGGCCCTGAGGAACCCATAAGAAAAGTTAGCCCTCCATATATACAGCTTTCACATCTCACAAATACTGTATTTTTGATTTGGTTGAAAAATATCTGCGTATAAGTGGACCCTCACAGTTCAAACCCACGTTGTTCAAGGACCAACAGTATTTCTACAATGGAATATTATTTGGCCATAGAAAGGAATGAGATTCTGATACAGGCTACACGTGGATGAACCCTGAAAATGTCATGCTAAGTGATAAGACCACCTATCATGATTCTCTTTCTCTGAAATGTCCAGAGTGGGCAAGTCTATAGAAACAGAAAGTCAGTTAGTGGTGGTTTATGGCTAGGTGGGGGCCTATGGGTGTAGTAGTCAGCTACAGGTAAGCAATTTCTTTTTGAGGTCATGAAAATGTTCTAAAATTGACTGTGGTGATGGTTACACTACTCTGTGAATATACAAAAATTCATGCATTGTACACTGTAAATAGGAGAATTGGCCAGGCACGGTAGCTCATGCCTATAATCCCAGGACTTTGGGAGGCTGAGGAGGGTGGGTCACTTGAAGCCAGGAGTTTGAGACAAGCCTGGGCAACATGGCAAAACCCCGTCTCTACTAAAAATACAAAAATTAGCTGGAGGTGGTGGCATATGCCTGTAATCCCAGCAACTGGGGAGGCTGAGGCAGGAGAATTGCTTGAATCAAGGAGGTGGAGGTTGCAATGAGCTGAGATCACATCACTGCACTCCAGCCTGGGTGATAGAATGAGATCCCATCTCAAAAAAAAAAAAAAAAAAAAAAAAAAAATTGTGTGGTATGTGAATTATATCTCAATAAAGCTGTTTAAAAATGTCAAAGTTCATGGCACACCCGTGGATGATTCACAAAACACCACGTGGCATGGTACGCCCACTGGAAACCACAGTCTGAGACACGCTCAGGTGCAGGGAGGGCCTGGACTAGAAGCTTTCAGAAAGAACTCTCTCCCTGACCAAGATTCAGCTCCAACTCTGGGATTCCACAACCCTTGGATGGAACAACAGCCTCTTCATCTGTACCAAAGCAAGGAAGGGATGGAAGAACAAAGAATCCCCAACACCCTCTCCCAAACAGCCAAGAAGGCCTCATCTCAACCTTCCACAGCCCCTGCATGCATGCTGTATTTTATAAACTCATGTCAGCACCCAAGATAACATGTGCGTGCTTAGAATTAAGCCCTTTTTAATACTAGAGATGGGAGGAACAGAAATCAGTCAAGAGGAAGAGGAGGGACTTGAGTGTCCCCTGTCTTGCCTTGCATGTGCCTTAAAATCTGAGGGCCTGGCCGGGCGTGGTGGCTCACGTCTGTAATCCCAGCACTTTGGGAGGCCAAGATGGGCGTATCATCCAAGCTCAGGAACTTGAGACCAGCCTGGCCAACATGGCGAAACCTTGTCTCTACTAAAAATACAAAAATTAGCCAAGCGTGATCGTGTGAACCTTTAATTCCAGCTACTCAGGAGGCTGAGGAAGGAGAATCACTTGAACCCAGGAATTGAAGGCTGCCATGAGCTGAGATCACACCACTGCAACTCCAGCCTTGTGACAGAGTAAGATTCTGTCTCAAAAACCACCGCCACCACCACCAAACAAACCTGAGGACCTGTGGCAGCATAACCACTGCAGCCGTGGGTTTGATCAGAAACAGCCCAGCTTGGTAGAGACTGATGAGGGTCAGGACACAGGACTCAGGGATCCTCTGTCGATTTTTGAGCACTGACGCCTTTGAACAAAGTACATAGGAAGCATTTTGGAGTCCCAGGGCTTGGCTGCAAATGTTAAAGTGCTACTGACGGGGGTGATGACACGCATTCTCTTGAGGATGGTCTGTCACTGGCTTCCTTGAATACTGGACCTTCTTGGAAGGCAAAGCAAGGCTAGATCCTCAGTGACAACCTGGTGACAAGACTGCTGGTGACAAGCAGCAGTCCAAGCTGCTGTGGCTGCTGCCTTTCTCTGCATTGCTGTACTCTCGGGGCCTGCTCCTGGCCACACCCCTTCCCTGTGTCCCCTTATAGCCTTGACCAGCCGCTTCCAGAGCCTTCATCACCTCAGTCTCCTTAAATCTCAGCATCTTCACTTTTCATCAGCAGGACAAGAATGACACTTACCTGAGACAGTTGTCTTTATGGATGTTCAATAAGCGGATTCACGGGAAGCACTAACCACAGGGGCTTAGTGAGAGGCTGCAATAGGTAGAAAGTTTGTTCCTACCTGAATGTTACACTGGAGAGGAGTATGGTACCCCAATGTGACCAGTCTCTAGCTGAGCTGGCGAGACAAGGTCTTGGGTGCTGCTCCCTCCTTCTGAATGTTTGGCCGTGCTCCAGAAAGAGCCCTCCATCTATGAATACCAAAGTATAACCCTTAGCCACTTTAAGGTAGACTGTGGCTTCTCCCCAGCCACGCCCTGGCATTGCCCTTCCTCCTGAAGGGTTACACAGCAGCCCCAGGGCTCCAGATCAAGTCACCCTACAGCTTCCAGCTGGCTGGCCCCTCCTGTCCCTGCAGGCTGGCATCCTGTCTGCAAGCTTGCCTTAGCACACCATGGGGGTAGGCCACATGGGTCTCCACCCTCCTGACTGGCAATTGATAGTTCCCAAGAAGCAGGCTACGCTCGAGTGCAGCTGCCGAGTGGGCTCTGAGCACAGTCCTGGGCTCCGCAGCCACCTGCACGTCCCTCTCTCTGAATGCCAACCCGGGTGTCCGGCCACCATCAAGGTGACTGTGAAGTACTTAAGGCTGTGCGCTTTCCATTCCACAAAAATCATCACTGGGAGCCCCTTTGATTTCCAGGGAAACTGGGGCTTCTTGCTGCACTTCCTGTCAGGACGGCTCTTTGAACAAGCTCACTCCATAATTTCGAGTTTGAATCTCGTTTTAAATGGCAGTTAAAAATTGTATGTGGCAGTTCACAATGAAATTTAGCTTGACAGCTTGGACATAAAACTAAAAATAAATGACTTCACATCCAAATAATAAGTAATAACAATGTTAGCCTGCATAAGAATAGCAAGGCTGGATTCAAATACAATATTAATTTTAGGAATATGAGTGACTGGGGAGAGACAGAGGCAAAGAAACAAATCCTTCATATAGCAATCGGCTCCTCTTATCCCCCAGGCAACTGGCTGCCTTTCACCTCCGCGGCACAGCAATTATGTGGTGTAATGGAGGCAGCGCAAATAAGCAGAAAGATTTTATTAAACCAAATGAGCAAATCATCTGCGTATTATTGCGATTTGATTGACACTGACAAGTGTCGAGTAGACGCGGATGTGAATATGATAAAGAAGCTTGCAGCAAAGCTCTTGATAATGTTACTCTTGATAAAGTTGCCTGGCCACCCTCTCTAAGTAAATAAAGGGGAGAGGAATATGACGCATATTAATTCACCCAGTTTGCAGCCTACTGGAAGACAAGAGGGGGAAAAAAAGTTGCAATGGGTTCAGCGCGTGGCATTTTATATGAATACCAAAATTGCATTCATGATTCACATAGACTTTACGATAATATATTAATATTAAAACTAAAGGTCATTCCACGTAACAGTTAAGCTGCCTGAGCTTCAACCTTTATACCAATAACAGACTCTAGAAAGTAAGGAAGAAATATATGAATACTCTAAAAAAAAAATTTTTTTTTTTTTTAATTTGGAAGGATTGCTGGCTAACGCTAGCACAGGTGGCCCCTCACCCACCTGCCTTCTCCGGGGACAATTAAAGGGCTACCTCAAGGATGGCTGCATTTGAGACAGCTGGTGCTGCCGAGCGAGGAAAGGTGATTAACTGCCACAGGCCTTCGGGTCCTCGTACAGGGCTACGTCTCACTAATGATTCCCTTATGAGCTGGAGGAGTGCCTGCCATCGTCAGAGCTCCACGGAGTCAGCACAAAACTTTACTCAGCTGCTCAGGGTGCTCCGAGCAAACGGCCCAGCGTGAGGAAGGCTCTGTCTAGGATGATTTAGGGGGAGACCTGCCTGGAGGCAGGGGGCTGGCCACGATGACCTCTGGAGCTCCCTTCAGGGGGTGGTTTGCTCCCATTCTGTCAGTCGAGCTGGCTCACACAAAAGATTGTCCTGGGTGGGTGGACAGACCCTGAGAATTTTCCTGGAAGAGGGGCTTAAAGAAGAAAATGGAGACAAGGGCAGTCTGCTCGTCCACATTGAGGTGCTGTTCACGCAAAGCAGACAACCATTTCCATAGAGTAAGTGAAACCAGTGTGAGAGAAAGGAATATTTATGCTGGAAAGTTGATCTGGCCCTCAGACTCATGGGCAGATTCAGAGGTCTTGCCTACTGAGACTGGGTGGCCAGGGAGCCTGGTGGCTAGAGTCAGCTTGTCCAGGCTCAGAGCCCACTATGCCTCATTTAAGATAACTCTGCATCCAGTGACCTCTACAGTAGCTTGAAATTGGTGGGAGTAGTTACACCATGGAAACTGGCCATTGTAGGTGTAGTTACACCATGGAAACTGGCCATTGTGGGTGTAGTTACACCATGGAAATTGGCAAGCACTATAAATCAGGACTCCTCCCCAACAGCTCATTTTAAAACATTTTAACAGCACCCCACTGGCTGACTCAGGGCACAGACACCTGGCTATTTTATCTAGAACTGACAGTCTTTATGAAAGCCAATTTGGTGCAAAACAAGAGGGAAGAAAAAGGCTGAACTCACTTCAGCCTATACAATAATGCTAACAACTTCTCTAGGTGATCTTCTACCTCTTTTGGGGAAAGAATTCGGGTACTCTGGCTTCCAAGCTCCTCTCTAAGGCAGCGCTGGAGTAAATGGGGTGGGACGTGGGGGTGTTGCTGAAAATGCCTGGGTCTTATGGAAGGTGTCCTTGTCTGCTGATTACTGCTGACCTTGCTGGTATCCTAAACGGGTGAACTCAGGCTCTGGTCTCCCTCGGCCTGGTCACTCTCTGGGCCTGGCTCAGCCTCGCCCTCCCCTAGCCTTCTGGCCTCGTTAGGCCTCCCTCATCTGCTGTTGAGTCACCTGGCCCATGCTGAGGGGGAAGTGCCTGGGTTGTGTCCACACCTCCAGGGAGCAGAAGGCCGCTCAGAAATCCCATGCAGCTCCTCTGCTGGACCACGACCACCCACACTACTTTGCTTATCCAGGTGGATGGATAGCGAGCAGGGGATCTATTTCCAGGTTCTCAAGGGGAGTTGGGGCAGAGATAACCTCTTCCTTTAGTCTCCTCTTATTCCTTTATCTTACACCTTTCCCTTTCCCGGCCAAGATGTGAAGGAGAGAGGTCAGGACACATGTCCAACTTCACCTCTCATCCATCTCTGTCTCTCCCACCTTCCTCCTCCTGCATCTGCCAAGGTCAATGATTTTCAATGTTTTCATGCTACCAGTCATGACCCATTCCTGGGAGAGGGACTGAAGTCAAGGGGTTATGACCAGCATTAATACAAATTTAAAAAGAATTTAAAAAATGATAAATTGTCACAAGGCTAAGAATTGTTTTCTAAAATTTGTTTTGTGTACGTGTCTGTATGCACACACGAATGTCCTGCTGTGGGTCATGGAAAAAATATGTGGCAGCCACTCTTCTGCATGATATTCTATCACAGAGTGACAGGCTGCATATCCCAAGGGACACAGGGTTGTCTTCTCCACATGGGAGATCTCCAAGCACTGAGGCTCCCTAGCCTAGCTCTTGACTTGCTGAGGATATTTTTCTTAAAAAAAGAAAAAAAAGAAGAAAAAAAAGGAAATCTTCAAGTCTGGTTTGCCATGCAAAGTCCACTTATGAATGTCAAAACCTGAGCATAATTCTTTCTCTTGCATTTCCACTGTAAACAAGCGTGACCCCTTCCACTCCTTGAAGATGACCAATGCCTCTGGCCAACTGGGGAGAGGCTCATTTTCAGAAAGGCCAAAGAAAAAAGGAATTAATATATTTTTTCAAACAACATCTCTTGTTCTATGCTAATGGTATAAGAGGCTGTTAGGCTGACCCCCCATCTATGGGGCCCTCCTCGCTTCACCAGTGGTGAAGTTTCTCAGGGTAGCGATGGACACTGTATGGACACTGAGCTACAGTTTCTCAAGAGGTGCTCAGAGCTAAACTGATCTGCATCTGAGAAGCCTCCGCTGTCCATCCTGTTGCCAATGCCATGAGCCACACTTGGCTTTAACGAGCAAATCTATGTGCGATTGTGCAAAAGCCGAGTTAAGTGGCTCAGAGGTTCCTTCCACCAGGACTAAGCCAGGTTGTTCTTGCAATCACTTTTTGCCACCTCCCCTCCCCTCTAGAGGGTCAGTTTTAGGAGGGTAGAGAATGTGTCTGCTTAACTCATCCTCACCCTCAGTCCTAACAGAGCATCTGAGGCATTTGGTATTGAAGTTGTGTAGAATAAACGAATGTGGGATGGGTGTAGTCGCTCATGCCTGTAATCCCAGCACTTTGGGAGGTTGAGGCGGGCAGATCACCTGAGGTCAGGAGTTCAAGACCAGGCTGGCCAACATGGCCAAACTCATCTCTACTAAAAATACAAAAATCAGCTAGGTGTGGGTGGTGGGTGCCTGTAATCCTAGCTACTCAGGAGGCTGAGGTAGGAAAATCACTTGAACCCAGGAGGCATATGTTGCAATGAGCAGAGATCACGCCATTGCACTCCAGCCTGGGCGACAAGAGCGAGACTCCATCTCAAAAAAAAAAAAAAAAAAAAAAAAAGAATAAATGAATGTGAACTTATGTGGGAGAAGTGGCACATCTTCTATATTCCTTTAAAGTATTTCTCTAATGCTGGGGTGTCTAATTTTTTGGCTTCCCTGGACCACATCAGAAGAAGAATTATCTTGGCTCACACATAAAAAATACACTAACACTACGGATAGCTGATGAGCTTTAAAAAAATTCCCCAGAAATCTCATGTTTTAAGAAAGTTAGGCCTCATTCAAAGCCGTCCTAGGCCACATGCAGCCCGTGGGCCAAAGTTTGGACGAGCTTGCTCTAATGGGTTCCAGGGATTATTATTAAATTTGGTGTCTCAACCATGCCACAACAATAAGGCCAAAACACTTCTTGTGTGTTCTTTTACAAATCTGCAAACATGCAGAAACCTGAGAGACAAATTAGGTGATTTCTGGTGTGCCCATCTTTTTATAAAACGTTATCACTTTTGTTTGTTGTTTCAGAAGAGTATTTTAAGAGCCCATCATTTAAAGTAAATGTATAGCTCACTGTGCACCACAGCGGAGCACTGTGTATCCTTTGTGTCTTTAAATACTACCATTACTGCTAGTAAAAGTGAGATACACACCCATCAATATATTTTATGCCCTTCTGTTCAGGAATACATACAACGATAACATCATTCCCTATTTAATTTTGAATACTAGTCTGAGGGGAAGGTAAACAAGGCTATATATTTTTTGGAGTAATAGGTCTCTAAATTCTACAAAATTTCAAGGGATAAAATCAGTCAGATATATCTTAAATGCTAACTGCCATTTCCCTGTGCTCTTAACAGGATTGAAAACCACAATGGTAGGATATTCAGTGTCTATAAGATATATGTATTCTAATCCTTGCTTTATGGCCTACAATAACTAAAACCTTATTTTAAATGAACAGACAATTTTCCCAAAGTACCATTTTCAATACTGTTTTCCTATTTCCTACGCACAGTGCAGACTTTGTAACCTGGTGCTGAAGACACATATAAGTTGAACCTTTGTTACTTCCCCAATCTTATTGACTCATTTGCATTACGTTCCAGAATACATGCTAGGTTTTGGCAAGACAGATAAGACCTGTACAAGAGGGAAAAAAAATTCCAGATAATGATAGGTGCTGTGAAGGAAATACACAGGGTAAAAACGGACGGGTAGCACTTTGGATGGGAGAGGGTGGCTTTGGGTAGAGATGTCACGGAGGCCCTGGGGAGGAGCTATGGGATCTGAGGGCCAGCTGTGGGAAGGACCAGGTAGTCCCAAGGCCTTAGGAAGGGGAGTACCTGGCCTATTCAGAGTGAGTCGAGGGGGAGGGGTGGCCTGAGAACAGGTACGTGTGGTCAGATCACACAAGGCCTCCAGAATCACAGTGAGACATGTCAGTCTTATGTTAGAGAAATTTGAAGTTAAATATTGCATAGTGGCTTTTTTCTTCATTGCCAAAAGACAGGGAAAAACTCAAATGTTCCTTGCCTGGTGGATGGGTAGGCAAACTCTGTACACCCTTTTAAAGGCCTACTACTCAGTAATGAAAATGAACTATGGGTACATGCAAAAACATGGGTGAATTTCAGATGCGTTATGCCAAGAAACAAAAGCCAGACTTTGTGGGAGTCATCCATTGCTGCCAACAAAACTATTCCTGAACTTGGCAGGAGCAGGGAAGTACAATCCTACTGTGTATTTGGAAGGAAAACTTGAAGGACAGCACAACAGCCTGTTGTAGAAGTTGTAACTGCCTACTTGGGAGGCTGAGGCAGGAGAATCACTTGAACCCAGGAGGTGGAGGTTGTAGTGAGCCGAGATCACGCCACTGCACTCCAGCCTGGGCAACAGAGTGAGACTGTCTCAAAAAAAAAAAAAAAAAAAAAGTTACAACCGTGTCTCTGTCTTACTTCTAGGGAGAGTCCTGTGATTTTTCACAAATGCACCACCTCCTTGGCGCTTTGCGAGGTGGAAGAGACAGAAGCACGCCATTCACAGTACTTGTTATTCACGTTACTCATTATTCACATTACTGGAAGCAAAATGTACTATTGTATTGAGTCAGCTGGTGAAAGAGAAGTGTCCCGTGACATAGCACAAGCTGTGACAGGCAGTGAGATGGCAGGGACTGGGGTGACCAATGCAGGGTTGCACAGCCACAGAGTCCCGTGCTGGTTCTCCCACTGACACCTATGTTTCCCCAGACTCTCAACACTTCATTTATTTTTATTTTTTTTGGAGACAGAATCTCACTCTATTGACCAGGCTGGAGTGCAGTGGCACCATCTCAGCTCACTGCAACCTCTGCCTCCCAGGTTCAAGTGATTCTTGTGCCTCAGCCTCCTGAGTAGCTGAGATTACAGGTGCACACCACCACACCTGGCTAATTTTTTTTTTTTTTTTTTTTTTTTTTTAGTGGAGACTGGATTTTACCGTGTTGTCCACGCTGGCCTTGAACTCCTGACCTCAGATGATCTGCCTGCCTTGGCCTCCCAAAGTGCTGGGATTACAGGCTTGAGCCACTGAGCCCGGCCCCAGACCCTCAACACTTCAGAGCCTCCGTTTCCCTCACCTGCGAAAGTTGTGCCTAGGATCTCTAAGGTCCCTTCCATCTATAAACTGTTGGTCATCATTCTGTGATTTAATGACACACTGCTCCTTGTGCAACAAGCTGGGAGCGCCCTCAATCCCTGAAGCACATGCCCATGCGTCTTCCAGGGTCATTTGGATGCCACCTGTGTGATTTATGCCACATCTGCTGGCCACCTGCTCTACTGGTCGCTTATCCTCTTCCTTCAAATGGACTCACTTTTTAAAACAAATTTAAATGGGTTTATTTTAAAAGTAAACTTTTGACAGCGCACAGTGGTTCGCGCCTATAATCCCAGCACTTTCGGAGGCCAAGGTGGGCGGATCACTTGAGCCCAGGAGTTTGAGACCAGCCTGGCAACATAGTGAGACCATGTCTCTACAAAAAATACACACACACACGCCAGGGATGGTGGCACATGCTTGTAGTCCCAGCTACTTGAGAAGGTGGAGATGAGAAGATTGTTTGAGCCTGGAAGATTGAGGCTGCAGTGAGCTGTGATTGCACCACTGTGTTCCAGCCTGGGTGACAGAGAAGTACTGTGTCTCAAAAAATATATAAATAAAAGTTTTTTTTTTTTTTTTTTTTTTTTTTTTTTTTTGAGACAGAGTCTCACTCTGTCACCCAGGCTGGAGTTCAGTGATGCGATCTCAGCTCGCTGAAACCTTGGCCTCCTGAGTTCAAAGGATTATCCTACCCCAGCCTTCCGAGTAGCTGGGATTACAGGCATGTGCCACCATGCCTGGCTAATTTTTTGTATTTTTAATAGAGATGGGGTTTCACCATATTGCTCAGGCTGGTCTTGAAGTCCTGGCCTCAAGTGATCCACCTGCCTCAGCCTCCCAAAGTGTTGGGATTACAGGCATGAACCACCACACTTGGCCTAGAAGTAAACTTTATATCACAATGATAAATGGGGGAAAAAATATCAGTGAGACTAGCCGATTAGAAGCCAACTAAAAAAAATAAATACCATGAAAGCAAAGCAATGTTGCCAATTTCTGGTATGATACTATTACAGCTGGAGACTTGAGTCTGTCTGCTTGCTTGCCTTTTTTTTTTTTTTTTTTAAAAAAAAAAAGGAGGTGTGATTGAAGAGAGGTGTTAAAGACCTATTAGCTCCAAACTGAGACTTTCTCCTTGCTTTCTCTGAAGGCTTAAAAGGTAATTGAAAAGGGAATAACTTTGTCCTTTGGTGACTCAGTGTTAATGCTGTCTACCTGCTACGTAATACAATTTCCCATTACATACAGGTCCACCTCCCACACTTTGAGAAACGTTGAGTTTGGCGTGCATTATAATAATTTATACAGGAGCTGGTTCCCTTGCTTCCCCTGACTGAACTCCCGGAGGCCAGGTGGGTTCTGGTTCCTCTATCTCTGCAGCCCTACCAGATGCCCCTTCTGACCTCCTGGCAGAGGGCTTGGCGGCATCTAGAGCAGGTCAAGCCTTACGGAGGTGTGACAAGAGTGAGCCAGGGAATGAAGCAGGGGCAGCCACAGTCACCAGCAAGGGGGGATCTCAGTCCTGGTTGCTGTTGCACTAAATTAATGAGCTTTGTCTGAAGTTCTAAAGAAGGGGGAAAGGGGTACAGCAAAGGAGGAGTCAGGCCTGAGTTCAAGAGCTGTTTTGAGATGATTTTCAGAGATACTCGAGTCTCTCAGTGGGTATAAGTCTACAAAACAATAATTATAGAATGAATGCTTAAAATAAGTAAACGTTTTAGATAATTTTTTAAATGGAAAAACATGAGGTTTAGGGTCTCTCATAGTTTTTTCATGAAAAATTAGAGCCGAGCCTCCCCTGCAATGGGACAAATGGAGACCCTACCTGGACAGCTCACAGCAGGCGCTGTGGGGGTGCAGCTGGCCTCCACAGTTTTAAAACCTTCCCAGGTGATTCTGACAGGCAGCCAAGGCTGAGAACACTGGATCAGAAAATTCACAAATAAAGAGAAAAACTTGGCCCAGATGAATGTGTTTGCTCGTTACCACATGGGCCCCCCTCCGTACCAGATAACTCCTTGTGCCCCAAAACACACACCTCATCTGCATTTTGTGACCTGTGAAAATAAGTCAGCTATACTCTCAACATCATTCGCCATTAGGGAAATGCTAATTAAAACCACAATGAGGTGCCACTTCACACCCAGTAGAATGACTATTATCAAATGAAAAATAACAAGTGTTGGCAAAGATGTGAAGAAATTGGAACCCTTGGTGCATTGCTGGTGGGAACGTACATGGTGCAGCTGTGATGGAAAATGTGGTGGTTCCTCAAAAAGCTAAATGTAGAATTAGCCTATGACCCTGCAATTTCACACCTATGTATATTCAGAAGAACTGAAAACAGGGACCCAGGCAAGTACCTGTACACACACAGTAGCCAAGCGGTAGGAAAAATTCAAGTGTTCATCAACAAATAAATGGATAAACAAAATGGCATACACATATACAATTATTCAGCCACAAAAATTGAACATTATTCAGCCATAAAAAGAAATGCAATTCTGAGAATCCTACAAATAAGCACACTTTGAAAGTGTTATGCTAAATGAAATAAGCCAGACCCAAAAGGAACAATATTGTACAATACCACTTACGCAAGATATGTAGAATAAGTAGATTCATAGAGGAAGTAGAATAGGTTAGCAGGGACTGGGAGAGGTTGGTGTCTAACAGGTTTGGAGTTTCCGTTTGGAATGATGAAAAAGTTCTGGAAATAGGTAGTAGTGATAGTTCACATGAAATTGTAAATGTGCTTGTAGGAGTCCATTCTACATTGCTATAAAGAAAAAGCTCTGGAAATGGGTAGTGGTGATAGTTACATGAAATTGTAAATGTGCTTGTATGGTCCATCCTACATTGCTATAAAGAAAAAGCTCTGGAAATGGGTAGTGGTGATAGTTACATGAAATTGTAAATGTGCTTGTATGGGTCCATTCTCACATTGCTATCAAGAACTACCCGAGACTGGGTAATTTATAAAGAAAAGAGGTTTAATTGACTCACAGTTCCACAGGCTGCACAGAAAGCATGACTGGGGAGGCCTCAGGAAACTTACAATCATGGCAGAAGGCGAAGGGGAAACAGGCACGTCCTCCACGGCCAGGGAAGGAGGAAGAGAATGAAGGTGGAGGTGCTACACACTTTTAAACAACCAGATTGTGTAACAACTCACTCACTATCACAAGAACTGCAAGAGGGAAATCAGCCCCCAAGATCCGATAACTTCCCACCAGGCCTCTCCTCCAACATTGGGGATTACAATTTGACATGAGATTTGGGCAGGAACACAGATCAAACCATATCACCGCTTGAAATAAGTCTTATATACATTTTAATCACAATCTTCAAAAAAAAAAAAAAAAAAGGAATGAACTGGAAAAAAGAACAGCCAGTTACAATAGGCCTCTCTAGGTATAGGGAGATCTTTCCAAACTCCACAGGGAACAGACCCATAAAGTCAGCGGAGAGACCCATAGAGTCAGTATGCACCTCCTGGGATCAAATCCCATGGATGCAGGCTGCTCTCTCGATCTCTGTGCCTCAGTGTTCTTAATAAAGTGAGGATACCAACATTGTTCACCTATTTGGTATGTAACAAAACTGAGTGAAATATGTATTCATATTGCATGAACAGGCATACATAAATATGTAAAGCATTCAGCACAGTGGCTGGTATCCAGTAAGCGCTCAATGATATTAATAGCTACTAGTACCACTGTCATCACCCATGCCTATAGTGAAGTGTCTACCTTGACCCTGATCTCCATTCCAAAGGCAGGATGCATTTTGAGGGTGATGAAAATATTCTGGAATTAGTTAGTGGTGACGGTGGCACGACCTTCTGAATATACTAAAACCCACTGAATTGTAGTATGCTTTAAAATAGTGGATTTTCTAGTACATAAGTTATATCTTTTTTTCCAAGGAAGATTATATAGTCATGTAAAGTTTTCTGTGATGTAGACAGAATTGTGTGTAGGGAGCGGGTACGTATTTGCTAAGCCTCAAAGTCATGGACACCGCACGCAAGGGCGATTTGCCAGCATAGCAGAGAAAGGCTTAAATGCTGCTGGTTTGTAAGAGCTCCCCTGGGGGTGTCGGAGAGCAGCCGGCCTCAGACCCTGGGAGGCCCAGTCATCTCTGTTCTCTCAGCAAAACAAGAAGCCGCAGCATGGACCCATCCTCTTGCAACGCGTGTGACAGCCGCCTCGGAACCTCCAGGCCTGGCATGAAGGATATCACGCCTGTTTAGCCACCTGTGGGGGTCGATACCTGCCACACATTCGGTTGGCTGGAAAGGTGGCCAGCCTGAGCCTGAGGTCGCCTCTGACCAGGCAGCAACATTAGCAGCCACAACGGTGTCAACACCTGCCTGCCAGCAGGCACCATGCATGATAGGTGGCTTGTTTTCATGAACAAACTCTGAAAATGGGGGACCAGTCACTTCCTGCCCTTGCCTGTTTCCACCACAGCCTCCGGGCCAGCCATACCTGACTCTCTAGTTACCTACTGAAAGGGAGGAGTGGAGTCGGACCTTCCACTGGCAAAATCCAACAGAAACCCCTGGGGTGTGGGGGATCCTGCTGAACTAGAAGCAGGCTCACAACATCCCAAATCCATAATCTCCCTGCCCCTTCCACCTTCACACACACCACCTCCAGCTTCTGCCCTGCCTTGTCCCTGGAATCCCTTCTTACCTTGGTTCATAGGATAAACCTGCAGGGCAAGAGGGATGGAGAAAGATCAGCCACGAACCAGCAATCCCAGTCTCACTTCTAAGCAGGGCTAACACCGGCCTTGAAAGACAGCTCGAGCAGAAGGTGGGACCGTGCCGATCACCTTAGTGGGCTCGGCCATCTTGAAGGAAATGCTCAGAAGGGACACCTGCTTCATGGTGTTAACAAGAATGGGCAGCACCTGCTTCGGCAGCGCCACGAGGTCAGCATCTGCGTGGGCCACGCCCCCCCACCTGGTGGCTGCTGACACAGCACCGGGACGCATTTCCTGCCTGGGTCACTCAGAGGCGCTCAAGCCCGGGATCCAAGCGGGAGGGCTGGGTGCGGAGAGTATTTGGCAGGTGTTGTGGGAAGGTGGGAGGTGTGAGCAGGGGACGGATTCGAAATTTTCTTGTAACCCAGAGACCGGAATTTCGTGAATATGTTGGAACTATTTCCTTCGGGGGTAGGAGAGACAATTCCTGCTCATACTGTTTGTGTGATAAGAAGGAAATCTAGCAACACCTAACCCAAATCCATCAAGAGAAGAGTTGGAAAATGTGTCGGCTCTCAGGACAGAGGAAGAGAGAATAACCAGCCTTTCAGTCTGGAGGATGATCTCCAAGGCTCAAATCTAGGTATTCAGGGAAACATTGCCCCACACACAAAAACTTCAATGCTACTATGATTACTTAGGAAAGATGTCATGCTTAAATATTCACAGTGTATTGTCTGCCAATCATACCTCAATAAAGCACTTGAAATTTTAAAATATATTAGCTGGGCGTGCTGGCTCACACCTGTAATCCCAGCACTTTGGGAGGCCGAAGCCGGTGGATCACGAGGTCAGGAGTTTGAGACCAGCCTGGCCAACATGGTGAAACCCCTTCTCTACTAAAAATACAAAAAATTAGCTGGGTGTGGTGGCAGGTGCCTGTAATCCCAGCTACTCGGGAGGCTGAGGCAGGAGAATCGCTTGAACCCAGGAGGTGGAGGTTGCAGTGAGCTGAGACTGTACTACTGAACTCCAGCCTGGGCAACAGTGAGACTCTGTCTCAAAAAAAAAAAAAAAAAAAAAAGATATTATTAGCGACCTGCCCCTTGAAGTTTAGGTATCAGGTTCATGTGTCATTGACTTCTTGAAGAGGGAGGAAGGGCAGGTGTGACCCACACCGCAGGGTGGAGACTCCTGGTGTTCAGGTGATTTGTTGGAGGTTGGACAGGAAGAGTGGTGGAGCTGGGCCTCTGCGAAGTTTCCATGAACATTTATGAGCTTGCTGTGGGCTGGTTGGTGGGAAAATTATCAGGGAAATATTACAGCGAGTGTTAAGAGAGGGTTCCTCTTCGGGAGTTGCCCCCAACTTGCTGTGTAACTGAGCAGCTGACGTCTTTTTGGACCTCCGTTTCTTCATCTGTAAAAGGGCAAAGAAAGGGGTCTCTGAGACCCCTTTTTGCTCTGGGAAGCCAAAGGTGATCTGTGAATAGTTTTTCTAACTTAAAAGCAACGTGCCAGGTGCAGTAGTTCATGCCTGTAATCCCAGCGCTTTGGGAGGCCAAGGTGGGCAGATCACTTGAGGTCAGGAGTTCGAGACTAGCCTGTTCAACAGGGCAAAACCCCGTTTCTACGAAAAATACAGAAAAATTAGCCAGGCATGGTGGCAGATGCCTGTAATCTCAGCTACTCGGGAGGCTGAGGCAGGATAATTGCTTGAACCTGGGAGGTGGAGGTTGCAGTGGGCTGAGATCGCACCACTGCATTCCAGCCTGGGCAACAGAGCAAGACTCTGCCTCAAAAAAAAAAAAAAAAAAAAAAAAAAAGTAACCTCTCCATCCCACCCAAATATTGAAAAGAAGGACCCATCTCCTTTCCCAAATTAAGCGGCACTTTTCTTTCTAATTACAACTTTGATTCTGCTCTGAAATCGGCAGAGCAGGATCAAACTTTAGGATCTCTCACTCAGGATCCTACAGTTATGAGTTATCTAATTCCAATGTCTTAGTCATTAAAGTGCCAGCAAATTATGTTTATGTGAATCAAAGCATACTTTTGGATTTAAGACTAAAAGCTTCGAATATCTGGTTTGTGTCTGTGTGTGTATTTAAGAAAAACGACGCATATCAGCTGTTAGAAAAATCAGCTCACTTTGAGACCTCCATGCCATTATTGCCTCCTTTAATATTGCTGACAGTCTCTTGCAAATGTATCACAAGTTGGCATTTATTAGTGCGAGGCACAAGTAAGGGGCATGTTATTTGATTTGAATAACAGCTCGGAGCTACAGTTTGAGTCCAGAAATATATTAGTCAGAAACAATCTCATTTAATAACACAGAAACTAATAAAAGAAAAGTATTCCAACTGATTCAGAATTGAATTTATGAATATTGCTTTAGCAGGATTAATGATCAAAACCCCAACCTGTTTGTCACGTTATAACTGACTTTTCCATTTAAATGCAAAACCAGAAGTCAATGAGTCCAAAAGATTGTATATTGCTTTGAAGAAAATCAGTTCATTTTACATGTAAGCTTCCAAATTGGCAATAAACTTTAATTACAGGGTCAGATAATCAAATTATAATCAAATAGCCTCACATAAAAATCTATGTTTGAAATTAATGAGACACAAGCCTGCCACTTGGTATCACTGCACCTCTGTAACTTACTAACAGACATTTCATTTTCATTTAAAAGTCACCTTAAGGACTTCCTCCTCAATTTCCACCGTGTAGCTTAATTTGATTTAGAAAACATTTCATTCTTAGACCATGCAGTCCTTCGGATTTTCATATTCAGTTCTGCATTCCCCCGCCTCCTCTCACCTTGGGGAGGTCTGGTTTACAATTGATGATGGGATTTCCAAATTGGGACGATTGTAACCCTTTCCAACTGAGAGGTGTCTATACTGGGAAGAACCCTTGATCTGGTGTCAGGCATCATGGGACAGAGGCAGCATCCACACCATGGGACTGAGTGGCCTGGAAAATTTTGCCAGAGGAAAAAAATGTGTATAGCAAGCTTGTCCAACCTGTGGCCCAGGATGGCTTTGAATCCAGCCCAAAAGAAATTTGTAAACTTTCTTAAAACATTATGAGACTTTTTTAGTGTTAGTGTATTTTATGTATGGCCCAAGACAATTCTTCTTCCAATATGGCCCAGGGAAGCCCAAAGATTGGACACCCCTGGTGTATAGTTTAGAAATACTTAAATTATTTTGAAATCGGCAAATACATTGGCAAATGAATGGCATACCTGCTTCACTATCTCATGAGATCTGAACAAGCAGAATGCGAACTAATGCTTCAAAATCTCTTTTTTATCTTTAAAAGTGGTTTCTTTGTCTTCTTCAGTAACAGCAGCGTTTTTTGTCGGCATGATAAAGAGCCAGCTGCTTCCTCTTCCTGGCAAGCAGGCGAGTAGTGGCCATGGGAAAAGAATGAGGAGCCCAGCAGCCGGCGGAGGGGAATCTAAGATGCGCACACTTCTACCATTGGCACACTTCCTTCCTCTAAGGATTAGACTTTTCTCATAGCTCTCCCATAGAATAAAATAAATGGGGTGCAAAGCATCCGACAGCGTCACCAGATAAAAACAAATTTTTTATATATCCCAAATATTGCATGGGATATCAAAAAAAAAAATTCCTTGTTTATCTGAGATACAAATTTAAGTGGACATCCTATATTTTTATTAGCTAAACTGGAAACCCTGGCCTGCAATAAGAATTGCAATAAATGCTCCTTTAAATGTTCAGAGCTTGACATCTTCTGAAACATTAAAGGTGATTAAGTTAACGTTTCCCAAACTTGCCAATGATCACTCAATCATAAGAATCAGCTGGGAGCCTTATAAAACTACGAAAGCCCAGCTGGCACGCTGGCTTACACCCATAATCCCAGTATTTCGGGAGGCCAAGGCAGGTGAATCACCTGAGGTCAGGAGTGTGAGACTAGTCTGGCCAACATGATGAAACCCCATCTCTACTAAAAATACAAGAAATTAGCTGGGTATGTGGTGGCGGGTGCCTGTAATCCCAGCTACTCGGGAGGCTGAAGCAGGAGAATGGCATGAACCTGGGAGGTGGAGATTGCAGTGAGGTGAGATTGCGCCACTACACTCCAGCCTGGGCAACAAGAGCGAAACTGCATCTCAAAATAAATAAATAAAACTACAGATGCCCAGGCCCATCCTACAATTACTTATTCAGTAAGCCCAGGGTTTAGGCTGGAAGTCTGTATTTGGACAAGTTTCCAAGAAAAGTTTGGAAAACACTGCAAATATCGCAAATATCTCTTGTCACTATGTCCCTGAGAAGCAAGTGGTGATGGGGTTTGAGAGGTGAGGCAAAATTATTAACCGTCACTTTCATCTGGGGAAATCATGGCTTAGAAAATTTTCAGCTGTATTTGTAACTTGGACCGATTGAAATGCCAGCCTCAAAATATTTTATTTCATTGCCACGTGAAGTAAAAGATCATACGGTTAAGAGATGGACAGGCAGGAGGCATCTGACCCTGCAAGTTACTTCTATCAGCATATTATGGTCTTTGCTATTTTGTCTGGCATGCCCAGGGGTCCCGCTGGGAGCTATTAAAGAATGAGGTATTGATTACCTCTGCCTTGGGTGTTTTATCTGCAGTAAGGAGATCCTCCCGACCTCAAGTTTTCTCCATGTTTTTATCCCTGGAATAAAAAAATAGAGTGTGATGGACCAAAAACCCATGAGAAGTTCCATCCATCAGAGCATGGAGGGTGGAGGGAAGGTGCTACGCAGGTGAGCAATTCTGTACCCTGGCGGCCACTTTTAGCCCCTGTCCCATTGAACATCCATGGGCCCCAGACACACATGGAAGGCGGGCACAAGTAGGAAAAACAGAACTCTCAAGATAATCATTTGCAGCATGACACATGCGCACTAAAGGGAAACTGCAAGGATGTCAGGGTGATGAGAACATTCAATACAGAGAGGCCCCAGGATTATATCCACCCTACCCTGCTCTGCGCAGTTTACTGCCAGGGCAGGAAAACTGGGTTTCAAGTCAACAATTTGTCTCCTCCTGAGAGGTGTTTGCTTGCAGAAGGATGAATCAGAGAAAAGAATGAGGTCTGATTTCACCCTCCATGATCTGTGTCACCCTGGCCAAGCACACAAGGGAACACATGGCAGGAAATTGTTTCTTCCCAAGAGACTCCTGCCTCTAGAAGGAGCCCTGCTGCTGGTTCCCCTTATGCAGTTGAGTGTTTTCTTGCTCTCTAACAACTAAGGCAGTCACATTTTACTTCTGTAGTTAAGTCACCCTCTTTTAAAATGATCACTGAGCCAGTAGTTAGAAAGACAGCTTACACCCATCTCTTACCATGACCATGACCTTGGGCAGCCCTTGTCTCTGCCTCAACTTCCAGTCACGCTAGTTACATTAGGTGCTAACTTTATGGGATTCTCTGCTGATGTTCTTCCTTTGCGTGTGACTGACGGGACACAGTCTACTAGGCACACAGTAAGATCAAAGCTTCTCTTTCCAAAATTAACCCAAAACTGACTTTTGCTGGGCAATCATACTCTTGTAAAATCTGCTTTTCATATCCCTTGAGTTGTTGCCAGAACTCTATATGAACCCAATGACTGAAGGGATAATATGGAAAATGTTTCAATTCCAAAGAAAAAAGCCAAGTCTTCCCCAAGTCAGTGTATTGAGTCCTTAAACCACATCTCACATCCGAGAGGAGCCAGGGTTTTTTCTAACACCCACTGGATGTAGTTATCACTGCTCTGTGACCTCAGAGGACCCAGCTCCACCTTATAAGACATGCAGGAGAGGACAGGGCAAAGTATCTGTGGGCACAAACTGTGGACAGAATGTGGGAACAGGAAAAATAATCCAGGGGTGATATTAATCATGACAAGTGATGTGGTTTGGGTGATGAAGATACATTAAAATAATCCTGTCTGTCTTAATCTCCTGAGCACTTGGTAATGCTCTATTGACTAAATACTTACCAGGTTAAAAACATGTCTTGCTTCCTGCTTTCCTGGAGGCACTCCAGCCTGAATCATCTACAAGGTACAGAATTTATCAAAAACCATTCTGATAGCTTTGACTACCTCCAGCTGGGATGCCCTGTAAAGTTCCCCGAACACCAAGGATCACCACTTACCATCACACTCTTTCTGGAACAGTGAATGCTCTGGGCTCCTGAAGTTAGATTTTGGTTTCAGATGTGATGTTAAATTCTAGGAGGCTGACCCTGGATGGCAACTTGATATATGTCTCAGAGGCCTTGAAGCTACACGCCCTCTTTGATCCAGAAGTTCCAGAGCTAAGAGTGTATCTTAAGAAATGTCATCAATACAAACCTTATCATTGTTAAAATTCAGTAATCCTGAGTGGCATAAATAAATTATGGTATGCTCATATGAACGAACACTCTGTAGCCATTCAAAATCATATAGAGGAATATGCAGTGACATGAAAGAAAGTTCCTCTCCTATGGGTTAATGAGAATTATAGTACCATGGAGAGTTAACAGCGGTCATCTTTGGGTGATAGGATTATAACCGAGATCTTTAGAATTCCTTTTTGTCTTGTTTTTTTGTCTTGTTTTCCAAGTTTTCTGCACAAAGCAAATATTATTTATTTATTTATTTATTTATTTATTTATTTATTTATTTATTTATTTTCAGTGGCAGGGTCTTGCTCTGTTGCCCAGGCTGGAGTGCAGTAGTGCGATCGTAGCTCACAACAACCTTGAACTCCTGGGCTCAAGCAATCCTTCCGCCTCAGCCTCCCAAATAGCTGGGACTACAGGCGTGTGCCACTGCATCCAGCTATTTACATTTTTTTTTTTTTTTTTTGGTAGAGACAGAGTCTCACTATGTTGCCTGGGCTGGTCTCAAACTCCTGGGCTCAAGGGATCCCCCCACCCAAACCTCCCAAAGTGTTGGGATTACAGACATGAGCCACTGCATCCAGGCTGTTGTGCAGTGGTGTGATCTTGGCTCACTGAAGCCTCAACCTCCCAGGCACAAGTGATCCGCCCACCCCAGCCTCCCAAGTAGTTGGGACTACAGGTGTGCACCACCACACATGGCTACTTTTTGTATTTTTGTAGAGATGGAGCTCTCCCGATGTTGCCCAGGCTGGGCTTGAACTACTGGGTGCAAGCAATCTGCCCGCCTTGATCTCCCAAAGTGCTGGGATTACTGGCGTGAGCCACCGTACCTGACCCCAGCTGGTAACTTTTTAAGTAGGAAGAAGCTAATTCCACTTCTGAGGAGGAAAAAAGCAATAGAACAAGATAAAAATCTTACTGGCCTTTGTGGGACTGACTTCCAGTTTCCACTTTGTCATGAAAAGAGTATGTTCCTTGTGTTTCTAACTTGTCCCAAACACTGTATTCACGGTTGTCTCGGTTCTTCCTCTCTCACTATTCCTGTGGAAATGTTCCAGACATAAAGGACAAGTAGCAAAAATACCCTCTGATGAGTAAATAATAGGATGCATTCAGATCTGACTTCATTATTGCACTTAACACAGAACCAGACACATAGTAGGTGCTAATTAGCTGTTGAATGAACGAAAGAAAATGCAATGTTAGTATTTTAAGGGCTTTTATTTTTTCCATTGTTAAAATAGGGAAAATGTGTTTTTTAAAAAAAACCATTTAACTCAGTTCATAACAAACAGTGGTTTAAAATAGAAATTCCAAACCAATTTTGGCTAAAAAGATGCTAGTATATTCTGAACAGCTGCTGTTGTAGACACAGTCTGAAATAAATAACTTCCAGTGTGGTTCCAAGTCTGCGTTGAATAAACAGCACAGATACAGGAACGAGCTTTATTAGCGTTAATTGCAATGAGCCTGTGCAGCTCAAAGGCCGGATTCTTGCTCATGGCGAAATCTAGCAGTGACGGTCCTTCCTCCGGCTGTAGATGGAGCCATAACATTACTAAATACGATCCTACCACGTGCATTGGGGGTTTTGTGCTGTAAAAGCCAGATGTTTGGAACTTTTCTGGCTTTAGTTTCTGAGTGTGAACAACCAGAAAACTCAGACGTCTATTTTCTCTGACGCTGACTGGGCTTGGAGAAGCCAAGAGACTCGCTGGGGTGGCTTCGGCTTTCATTCTCCCAGCAATTATCACCTCCTCTCACCTTCTTCTCTGACAATTTCTCTGCTTGAGGGCATCTCGGGGCTGTCAGTCGTGCCTCAGCTGGTGAATTTGTTTAGAAAAATCAGACCTGAATCCAACTTTTCCTCACATTGTCTTGCCTTCTTTTCACAAGAGCCAGTCACAAGCAAGGTGCCTGGGGCTCCCCAGACTTCCTGGGCCAGAGAAGTTCAGGGTGAGTTTTCACACCCGCAAATGGGGGCCTCTGCGAGCTGGGCGGGTGCAAACTCCACTGTCTCCCCACATCTGTTCTTTCTCCCCCTTCTGCTCCATCTCTCCTCTTTCTGCACTACCCCCACCTCCCTCACTTCTTTCTTCCCCATCTCCTCCCTCTTCTCTTCCCCACTCTCTCCACACACACAGCCCTGCAGCCAGAGTCTTGAGACAAAGGACATTTCCACATGTGACTCTGCATGACTCCCCACTGGCCTGCGGTGTCTCATCATGTCACTCCTTCCTCCGAAGTATTCCATGGCTTCCTCTCTGCCCTCATTCTGGGGAAGTCCAATCTCCTTGGTTGAGGTTCTAGGGTATAGATCTCCCTTCTCCCTTCCCCAATCCCAGGCTGGGGAGATGAGGCCGACCCAGGCTACTTGGATGCTTCGTGCCTTGGGTCCCATTCCTCCTCCACCAACTGAGATTTTACTCATTCCCTGAGACCAGGTCACATGCCCCTGCCTCCTTCAAGCAGCCCTCTTAGCTTGCCTCAGGTGGGAATTTCTCTCTCCTGTGGAAGGACTTTGTGATGGCACTTGATGGTGTTCTAGATTCACCTTGGATTCTGATTACTTGGGTGCGCATCTGGGTGATGAGATGACCATTTGAAGGTCATCTCATCTGCACTGCAGTCTTTCCTGTTAACTTGGTGCATTCTTGCGAGGCTCATTGTTGCAAGAGAAGTGAGCAAGTAATTTATACCAGAGACAAAGGCATTGGAGCTGCCATAGTGACTCCATATAGCTTTAGGTGACTGTGAGCCTTGAAAGAGGATGTCAGGCCTGGTGCGGTGGCTCACGCCTGTAATCCCAGCACTTTGGGAGGCTGAGGCAGGTGGATCAGTTGAAGTCAGGAATTCAAGACCAGCCTGGCCAACGTGGTGAAACCCTGTCTCTACTAAAAATACAAAAATTAGCCGCGTATAGTGGCATACGCCTGTAATCCCAGTTACTGGGGAGGCTGAGGCTGGAGAATTGCTTGAACCCGGGAGGCAGAAGTTGTACTGAGCTGAGATCATGCCACTGCACTCCAGCCGGGGCAACAGAGTGAGACCCTATCTCAAAAAAAAAAAAAAAAAGAAAAGAAAAGAAAAGAAAGAGGATGTCTTCACATCCTTGGGCTGGCTAGGAGGAGGGCAGAGGGTGAGTTGAAGAGGATAGTGCAGATGCTGCTGGGTCCTTGAGAAGGTGCCCTGTACATGCCCCATAGACCTAAACCTAGGGGCAGTGGGTTGGGAAACCACTGATTCCCAGACAACTTTGTTGGATCTGAGTAGAGAGCTCTGGAGTCTTGCTTTCTGGGTAGGCCTTGGAGAGGTGAACAGAGTCTCAAGGCAACCCAGCTACTGGATGGGTCTGGGTAGAAAAGGCCTTAGCCTCGCAGAGTTTCCATCTCCCATGGTGGCACAGAGGGACTCAGGGACACAGAGTCAGGTCTTATAGCAGAGGCAGGAGGTCCTACCAGTCCCCATGGCCCTGGGGCTGTGATTTCTCCTTGCTGGCTGGCCTGACATCAGCTGCCAGCACCCAGGTCTGTCTACCAGAGAGGTTTCTCTCATTGCCAGGGCCAGCCCTGCCCAAGCATGTGGCAGGCCAAAGTGTTGGGAAATTGATGGAACAGCAGTCCTAATCCAATGACTGGTGGGAGTTGGTGTATAAATACCCCAGCTCCCTCGCTCCTCATGTGGGATAACTGAGATGCACGCATGCTCTGCACTGTTTTCCAGAGCTCCCCCAAGAGATTATGCTCAGCTGGCCACAGGTAACTTGCTGAATAACACTCTCTCTGCTGGCTCTTCCTTCCCTTCTCTCTCTCACACCCCTGTTCATTTGGGGGTTCACTTCCATGTAAACTATCTCATGCTCTGGTTCAAACTGATATAAACTCAAAAGAGGCTCCTGGAGAGGAACCAAGGGTGCTGCCATCGTCAGAACTCATGGGGACTGATGACAGGGTGGGAGCAGAACTCTCTCAGCTGATTTTATCACAGACAGATAATGGGTGAGACTATCTATGCCCCAGTTCCCAGAGCTCGCATCTGGTAAGCCCTCAAAGAATCTTCAGAACAACTAGAGAGAAAGGGAATGAGGGCATGTGCTTTAAATTAAGTTGATTTGTGGAAAGAGGAAACTTGCACTTTAAAAAATCGGATTTTGTGGGCTCCTCCTCCATCCATGTCTCTCTTCATCTTGCCCTTTCTTTTAGCTGCTCGAGGGCAGGGAATGGGCCTGGCTCAGTCTGTGGCCTCCCATACACTAGTGTCTTCCATGGGAGTTGAGCCAAATTCAGCCCACCTGGCAATGTGACAAAGCAGGCAGATGGCCCTTAGGGAGCTGAGAGTCCCCCCTTTCCCCCCGGCCAGCTGACCGCTAGCAAGGAGATGGGACCCCAGCCCTAGACTGGCAAGGAGCTGAAATCTGTCAGCAACCTGAGTGAGCATGGAGGCAGCTTCTTCCCAGAGTCTCCAGTTAAGAACCCAGGCTGGCCAACACCTCGCTTTCGGCATTGGGGGACCCTAAGCAGAGAGGCCAGACAAGCCCAAATAGCATTCTGACCTACAGTACTGCGAGATCACAAATTTGGGCTCCTTTAAGCCACTGACTTTAGAGTAACTTGTTACGGCAGCGATAAGAAACTAATAAACAGGTGGCTAGGGCCAGTGAGGGCCACAATTTGTGGCAACTTTGATTAAAACATTGAAATGCAAGCTCTAGAAATGCCCTTTCCATTTCTCTCCATCCTAAGAAGCACGTAGGTCAGTTATGGAGAACTTCCTATCAGGACAGCTTACTAAGAGTAACAAATGAGGCTGGGCACAGTGGCTTGAGCCTGTAATCCCAGAGCTTTGGGAGACTGAGGCAGGAGCGTCCCTTGAGGCCAGGAGTTTGAGACCAGCTGGGGCAACATGGTAAGACCATCTTTACAAAAAGTAATAATCAAAAAATTTAGCAGGGCATGGTGGTGCCTGCCTGTGGTCTTAGCTATTCAGGAGGCTGAGGCAAGAGGATCACTTGAGTGCTCCAAGATTGCAGGGCTCAAGGGTTAGAGTTTGAGGCTGCAGTGAGCTATGATGGTGCCACTGCACTCTAGCCTGAGCAACAGAGCGAGACTCTGTCTCTAAACAAACAAACATAAAGAAGAATGAAGAAAATTGACTCCTTTTGGATTTTTTTTTTTTTCTTTTTTCTTTTTTTTTCTTTTTTTTTTGAGACGGAGTCTTGCTCTGTCCCTCAGGCTGGAGTGCAGCGGCGCGATCTCGGCTCACTGCAAGCTCTGCCTCCGGGGTTCACGCCATTCTCCTGCCTCAGCCTCCTGAGTAGCTGGGACTACAGGCGCCCGCCACCACGCCCGGCTAGTTTTTTGTATTTTTAGTAGAGACGGGGTTTCACCATGTTAGCCAGGATGGTCTTGATCTCCTGACCTCGTGATCCGCCCACTTCAGCCTCCCAAAGTGCTGGGATTACAGGCTTGAGCCAGACCCCTTTTGGATCTTAAGGGGACAGAAATGGCTACACATCTAAGATGGCTTTAGGTAGGTTTGGTATGATCTGGAGGTGAGGTGGGGATGAGGTGATCACTGGGATGACTTTTGCATCACACAGTCTGATGAATGCTACCATGACTGACTACACAGTGGCTTTTGGCAGATGCGGACCCTGGGATTTGCCGGGAAGTCTGGTTGCGTGCACACAAGCAGCCTCCCATGAGCATGTTTGACAGTGCCCTGTCCCATTCGTTTCTTGGTCTGGGTGGTGCGATGGGGCCAAGGTGCAGCTTCAGGTTCACTAATGCTCTTTTGCTCCTCTTCATCCAAGCAAAGGATACTTGGAACTCAGGGTTGGAATCAGATTTTCCTCCTTAATAAAACTTTTCTGTTTCAACAGATTTCAAGCTAATGGTAGCTACAGCTGCCAACTGGAGCTGTTCATATGCGTCCTGGGGGTTGTGGTAGGGACAGGAGTTCACACTTTGATCTTTGCAATGAAGGTAAATAGCATTTTCCAGTCCCCAAAATGGAGGAAGTGGGAGCTGGTAATCACAGAGCTCTGTGGAATCTACTTGTCTGGGATGGAAAACCCTTATACTGAGGGTTGACTTTCATGTCTCTCACTGGTTAATACAGAAAGATGGTGAACTGGGAAAGTAACCAAATATTCTCCATTCTGTTGTGGAAAATGTCAACCCTATACGAAGACACAGCATGGAAATAATAACTGCCATGCAGTGGTTACTCAGCCCCAGCGATGGTCAGCTCATAGCCAGTCTCATTTCATCTGTACCGCTACCTACTCGCCTATCTTCTACATTCTTTCAAAGTGAATCCAAGACATCACATTATTTCATCCACAAATATTCAGTAAAGCATATATCAGTTTTATAGTTAGAAATAAAAAAGATTACCTGACTCATCCTGAAACTCCATACCTCACACTCTGCTGTAGAAGCTCCAGAACAGCCTGGAAATAAAATGTAGCTCTTCATCTTTGGGGGATTTGGAAAAAATGTGTTCTCTGCCCATGTTTGTTAACAATGTTTAGGCCAGGTGCAGTGACTCATGCCTGTAATCCCAGCACTTTGGGAGGCCTAGGTGGGCAGATCACTTGAGCCCAGGAGTTCAAGACCAGCCTGGCTAACATGGTGAAACCCTGTCTCTACTAAAAATAGAAAAAAATAGCTGAGTGTGGTGGCATATGCTTGTAGTCCCAGCTACTCGGGAGGCTGAGGCAGGAGAATCGCTTGAACAGGGGAGGTGGAGGTTGCAGTGAGCAGAGATCGCACCACTGCACTCCAGCCTGGGCAACAGAGTGAGACTCCATCTCAAACAACAAAAACAACAACAATAACAACAACAACAACAAATTAGCAGGGTGTGGTGGCACACGCCTGTAGTCCTAGCTACTGGGGAGGCTGAGGCATGAGAATCGCCTGAACCCGGGAGGCAGAGGCTGCAGTGAGCCAAGATTGTGCTGCTGCACTCCAGCCTGGGTAACAGAGTGAGACTCCATCTCAAAAAAAAAAAAAAAAAAAAAAAAGTTTAATCCAAAGGAAAGAATCTCTAACAGTGGAATTGCCAATCTCTATGGGATGGGCTGTATTTTGAAGCAGTGAGTAGGGGAATATCGTCGGCTACTCGTCTGGGCAGTTCCAGTCCTGGTAGGAAAATTGGCATTGCCGCGGGTATAGCATGCCATCCCCCTCGTCAAATTGTGCTCAGCTAATGTCCACCGGACTCACAGCCCTACCTGTTGCCCACTGGGCTCTCTCTTCACCTTAATATCAGGCCGGAATTGTCCTCCTGCCTTGTCCATTTGGATTAGAAACCCCATGATGTTCAACTGGGCTTACGTTTTCCTTTCCTTTTTTGAAACAATAAAAATGTTTTGGAGAGATTCTGGAGTGCTTTAGAGAATCATTTTCAATTTTCATGGGAGACATATGTAAAGACTCACCTTCGCTTACAGCTCATCCCCGGGGATGGTCTGCCTGATGTCTGATCACTACCAAATGGAGAAGACCTTTTCTGGCAGTCAACGTGTAAGTACATCTCCCGCCTTCATCCTGCATTGACCTCAGCACAACTGGGATTCATAGGAACGCGGGACTTTAGCTGAGCATCCAGGCCATGGAACCTTTCAGGCCCATGGTGCCCCCTCCTCACTGAGGCTGGTGCTCACAAAAACTCTACAAAATGAGATGGGGCCTGAATTTGGGGGATGGGGGAGGGCATGGTGATGGTGCAGGTGTTTCTTTTGGTGGACAGAGAAAGACCACCAGGATTTGTTGGATTTGGCTGTAGTACTTCCTTTTTGCCCACGTGAGTTAATGGAAAAAAGTCATTAAATGCTGTCTACCAGGAGCACTATATTTTCCTTGCAAATACAAATGTAAATTACTCTAGCACAGACAGTTTTAATGGCTGAGTAAATGTTTGACCTTCAGTAAGATTCCAGAATTGAGGTGTCTGCATCATTAGAAAACATGTGCTTGCACATTGACAAGTGACAGCGGAAAAGACAGACGAGATCGTTCACACAGGCGCGGAGTCACAGGGTGGGGAGCTGGAAAATTGGGTGTTTGCTTTTGAGGGGTTCATGAGCCTTTTGTGTGGGGATTAGGATTAACTGCAGAAGGGACTGCAGTAGAGAGATTTTAAAGGAATTTTTCAGGTGAAGGAAAGAATGGAAGCAGACCCTGCTCTCTGACCAGCGGGTGGTGGTGGTTTGAGAATGTGCATACAGCAGGGATATCCAATTTTTGGGCTTCCCTGGACCACATTGGAAGAAGAAGAATTGTCCTGGGCCACACAAAAAATACACTAACTGTTGAGCTTAAAAATAATCACAAACAAATCTCAATTTTTTTTTTTTTTTTTGAGACGGAGTCTCAGTCTGTTTCCTAGACTGGAGTGCAGAGGGGTGGTCTCAGCTCACTGCAACCTCCTCCTCCCGGGTTCAAGCAATTCTCCTGCCTCAGCCTCCCCAGTAGCTGGGATTACGGGTGCATGCCAACACGCCCAGCTAATTTTTGTATTTTTAGTAGAGATGGGGTTTGCCATGTTGGTCAGGCTGGTCTCGAACTTCTGACCTCAAGTTATCTGCCCATCTTGGCCTCCCAAAGTGCTGAGATTACAGGGGTGAGTCACCGCACCTCGCCAAATCTCATAATGTTTTAAGAAAGTCTACGAAATTTGTGTTGGGCTGCATTCAAAGCCATCCTGGGCTACATGTGGTCCATGGGCCATGGGTTGGACAAACTTTGTGTAGAGAGAAGAGAAAAAAGAGACTTAAGGCTGTCTTGGAGTGTGGGGACTCAAGGGAAGATCGTGATAGGATTGGAGAGACAGAGGAATGACTGTTAACACATTTTGCTGTAGAAAAGCCTGGAATCTTTGGGTGTCTCCCGAGGGACTCCTGTTGAGAGGGATCTTCTCCACGACTCTCAGTTGCCATAGTGACACTGACTGACTGTGATGCTGATGGAAGCCTGAGGTGGTCCAGATATATTTGGGTTACAGAAGATGTGCTGGCACACCCTTCTTGAAGAAGGGAGGAGAAGAGCAAAATGTAGCCTTGGGAGACTGGTTGTCACTAAAACATAAACTGTGGGTCCAGGTGTGGTGGCCCATGCCTGTAATCCCAGCACTTTGGGAGACCAAGGTGGGCAGATCACTTGAGAACAGGAGTTCGAGACCAGCCTAGGCAACATGGCAAAACCCTAGCTCTACAAAAAAAAAAAAAAAAAAAAAAAAAAAAGCAAAAATTAACCGGGCATAGTGGTGCACGCCTGTGGTCCCAGCTACTCAGGAGGCTGAGGTGGGAAGATCACTTGAACCTGGGAGGTGGAGGCTGCAGGGAACTGAGATTGTGCCACTGCACTCCAGCCTAGGCGACAGAGCCAGATACTGTCTCCAAAAGAGAAAAGAAGAGATAAATGATCTGCGGTCTTTGGTTGGAAGAGTAGAGACCTCTTTCCTTTCTGATGAGGAGTGGATCACGGACCCTCTCATCTAGCTCCTGGCACTTGGATCCAGGACCCCACAGCACATTCCAAGCGCCTTTGGAGACCTGGCCCTGTAAGAAAGCACTGGTCCTTTGGAGCTGGTTTTCTCAGTGTAGTGCTGAGCATCGCACGGATCCAGCCCGCTATGCTGAGACACAGTGTAGCATGCAGGCAGGGAAGGGGAGGCGGAGAGCAGAGCAATGAAGGACAAAGGCACATGTCAGCAAGTCCTCCATCCCTTCGGTCCTGGGGACTTGGCGGGCCAGCCAGAGTTTCCTGGCATTTGGTTCCGAAGTAGGTAAGGCCAGCTGGCTCTGGAGTTTTGTAGAGCTTATGTCAGACTGCGTCTTGGGGTCTTGTTTGCTGCCTGGGAGGTGATGATGCTGGCTGGCTGAGTCCCAGCAGTTCCCTGGGGGGCCCATGTGGAGGCTCAGGAGTCTGATAGGTTCTTTCAAGCCAGTGAAGGAAGGGGTACAGGAAGGTAGGGTTGGGGATGGAAAGTAGAGAGGATCTAACAGCCAGAGCTGGGCTTCAGGGCTTAAGTGAGTCATTGACTGTTGCAGGAAGGAATTCTTACTGACCTGGAGGCTAGACAGGGAAGGTTGCTTCTTCCCTTCCTACTGTGAAGGATTCTGCATGCATCTTAGGCCCTTCCTTGGGGGGACGGGGATCTTCCCCATGGGTGTGATGCATGCTTTGAAAAGGCCTCCATAACCCCAGTATCCCCACAAAGCCTGCTTCCTGGAAAAAAAAATGCACTGAAGCCCAAGTTTAATGCAAACCCTGAAGCAGGCAGTCTTTCTGCCTCTTTATATTACTATCACTTTAACACACCTCCACCCCAGGCCCGGCCTCGGTGGAGGGAGCTTGGGGTTTGCCTCTGAAGCCATGGATCTGTTTCCAGTGATGTTTGTGTACACTTGACTCCCACTGCTCAGGTCTTAAAGGTCATTTGCATGTAAAGTTTCTCCTTCTTTGGAGCAAAGAGATCTCTTTCCAGGACCCTCCAATTCCTCTAATGCTACCAGGAATGAAAACACCCAAGGCAACCAAGAGTGAATCACAGAGCATCCTCAGCCCAGTGTCTCACACACGCTGAGCCAATCCGCCGCTCTGCCTGCCTTCTCTACCCTGAAAGATAAACGCCCCACAGGCCACGAGGAAATGAGAGTGGCTGATGTCCACTGAGTGCTTATCTCGTGCCAGGCACTCTTCTAAGTGCCTTGCATGTCATATCTCATTTAACCCTCATAATAGTAACCACTGGAGATAGTATTATTTACGATCCTATTCCAGGGAGGAAGGAACTGAGCCTGGAGAGACTGTCTGACACACAGAGTTGTGCTGCAAGGGAACAGGGATTTTTTTTCTTTTCTTTTCTTTTTTTTCTAAAACAAAACAAAACAAAACAAAAAATAGGGCCTCAGTCTGTTGCCCAGCCGGGAGTGCGGTGGCACAATTATAACTCTCTGCAGCCTCAAGTTCCTGGGCTCTGTAAGATTCTCCCCGGGGCCTGAAAGCTTAAGGGGATGAGTAACTCCTCCCTTCTCAGGCCCAGTCCCAAGGCTCAAGGCCACTTGCATCAGCAGCGTGTGATCTAAGCAGGAAGAGAGCAGAAGACACCTACCCCGGCTGGAAGACACATACCCCTGAAGATCGAGAAAGAGGTCATCCGGGTACAACGTAGCAGTTACATCCAACCAGGACACTTCCTGTTTACAGGAGACTATAAAACCTTTGCCCCGTCCTCACTTGGGGCTGACACCATTTTAGGCCTCAGCCCGCCAGCACCCAGTGTGTCTGCTCATTAAAACAGCATATTGCTCCACACTGCCTCATGTCTGTTGGCATGTTCTCAGGGTTTGAACTGATACAAGAACCTTACAGGCTCAAGCAATCTTCCTTCCTCAGCCTCCTGAGAAGCTGGGATTACAGGTGCACACCACCATGCCCGGCTAATTTTTACTTTTTTTTTTTTTTTTTTTTGTAGAGACAAGGGTCTCACTATGTTGCCCAGGCTGGAAAATCCTGACCTCAAGTGATCCTCCCACCTCAGTCTCCTAGAGTGCTGGGATTATAAGCTTAAGTCACCAAGCCTGGCCAGGGAGCAAGGATCTGTCAATAGAAAAATCAAATTCTGTAAAATAGTTAAAGAGGTTTATTCTGAGCCAGCATGAGTGACCATGGCCTGGAGAACAGTCTCAAGAGACCCTGAGAAAGTGTGCCCCAGGCAGCTGGATTAGTTTGGTTTTATAAATTTTAGGGAGACAGAAGTTACAGGTAAAGACATAAATCAGTGCACATAAGGTATACGTTGGTTCAGCTGGAAAGGTGGGACATCTTGAAAGTGCAGGGGAGTTAGTGGGGTAGAGGGTGAGGGGGTGGTGTTTACAGGTCATAGGTGGATTCAAAGATTTTCTTTTCTTTTTTCTTTTTCTTTCTTTTCTTTTCTTTTCTTCTTCTTCTTTTTTTTTTTTTTTTGAGACAGTCTCGCTCTGTTGCTCAGGCTGAAGTGCAGTGGCACAATCTTGGCTCACTGCAATCTCTGCCTCCTGGGTTCAAGTCATTCTCAGCCTCCCGAGTAGCTGGGATTACAGGCGTGTGCCACCACGCCCATGATTTAAAGATTTTCTGATTGGCAGTTGGTTGAAAGAGTTAAGTTTTGTCTAAAGACTTGAAATCAATGGGAAAAAATGCTTGAGTTAAGTTAGGGGAGATGTGGAGGTGAGGTTCTTATGATGTAGATGAAGCTTCCAGGTAACAGCCTTCAGAGAGAGTAGATGGTAAATGTCTCTTTTCAGACCTTGAAAGGTGTCAGACTCTTAGGTCATCGCTCTGAGATCCAGCAAAGACCTAGAAAGAAAAGCCCTGGCTACATTAATGGAGATTTTCTACAGACACAAGTTTCCTCAACAGAAGATGGCTTTGAGGGCCATTTCAAAAGATGCCCAAGGAACAAATTTTGCAGCAAACTATTTTGATTTCCTTCAGGATCTGCTATCTGTCATATGATGCTATACCAGAGTCAGGTTGGAATTTGGTATCTTATTGCCACAAAGAGTCTGTTTTTGCCAGTCTTAGGATGGAGCTCTATGTGAATGTTAATGCTGGTCAGCTGTGCCTAACCTCAAACGGGAGGGAATATATAACAACGCGTGTCCCATCACAGCCAGGAATTCAGTTTTTCGGGTTTCTCAGGGGTCCTCTTGGCCCACAGGGGGTCTGTTTAGTTGGTTGTGGTGCTTAGGATTTTATTTTTGGTTTATAGATTCCGGCCCAGGCTCTTCTCGCTTCTCTCCCTACCTCAGCAAACTCAGGGGCTTTGGTTTTGTGCTGTGGAATTGGGAACATCTTCTGGGGAGGAGTCTCAGTGTGGTGGTTAATGGGGGGTCTGGGGCAGCAGCATACCCAGGCAGGAGGGAGTAGAACTAGATTCTTCCTGGAAGGCCTTTGGGGCTCTGGAACCAAACAACTCAGAATGAGCCACATCATAGCTGTGTGCCTGTCCATAATCTCCCACTCTATTACCGTCCCCTGGGCCACCCCACTGACTACCCCCCGGCCCAGCAATGATGGATATGGTGGCTTTGAGCATTTTCACCCAGAAATTGCTCTGTGCCAGGACCAGCTCTCAGGGCTGAGGATGAAGATGAAAAAGACACAGCTCTTACAACGGTGACCTCAGGACCTGTGCATAGGTGACTAAATCCTGTGCGTGATAGGGAGGGAGAAGAGGGTTTGCGTTAAAGTGTAGCAGTTGCTGACAGTTGGCTTTGTGGCAAAATTCCACAGAGAGAGGGTCTCCTATATTTGGAGAGAGACCTTTTTTTTTTTGAAACAGGATCTCATCTATCACCCAGGCTGGGGCATAGTGGTGGAATCATGGCTCACTGTAGCCTTGACCTCCTGGGCTTAGGTGATCCTCCCACCTCAGCCTACCAAGTAGTTGGGACTACAGGTACGTGCCACCATGCCCAGGTAATTTTTATAATTTTTTTTGTACAGACCGGGTTGGCCATGGTGCCCAAGCTGGTCTTGAACTCCTGGGCTCAAGTGATCTGCCTACCTTGGGCTCCCAAAGGGCTGGGATTATAGACGTAAGCCACCACACACAGCCTGGAGAGACATTTTTAATGGGCCTGCTTGACTAAGAGAAGCATATGGCCCATGGGCATGACCCAGAGGAAGGAATTTAGATAAAGAGGTGTTCAATTATGCATTATGGAAAAGAGAAAGAAGCTTTGGAATTATCTGCATAGACCTTGAGATGGGGTTTGAGGTCTCAGAAAAAAAAGATACGAGTGAAGGGTTCTCCAATATTGACTTATATTATTAGAATGTCAATGAAAAGAGCCAAATTCTGTAAAACATTTAAAGGAATTAATTTATCCTGAGTCAAGTATGAGTGACCAATGGCCTGTAACATGGCCCCAGGAGGTCCTGAGAACATAGCCTAGGATGGTAAGGCTAGAGCTTGGTTTTATCTATTTTAGGGAGACATAAGTGGGGGTTGCTTCCAGGTCATAAGTGCATTAAAAGATTTTCTACTTATTTATTTATTTTTGAGAGGGAGTCTTGCTCTGTCCACCCAGGCTGGAGTGCAGTGGTGCAATCTCGGCTCCCTGCAAACTCTGCCTCCTGGGCTCAAGCAATTCTCCTGCCTCAGCCTCCCGAATAACTGGGATTACAGACAACCACCACCCCACCTGGCTAATTTTTATATTTTTAGTAGAGACGGGGTTTCACCATATTGGCCAGGCTGGTCTCGAACTGACCTCAAGTGATCCACCAGTCTTGGCCTCCCAAAGTGCTGGGATTACAGGTGTGAGCCACCATGTCTGGCCCATTGAAATATTTTCTGATTGGCAATTGGTTGAAAGTTTACTGGAAGACCTGGCATCAATAAAAAGGAGTGGTGTCTGGGTTAAGATAAGGGATTGTGGAGACCAAGGTTCTTATTATGCAGATGAAGCCTCCAGGCAGCAAGCTTCAGAAAGAACAGACTGCAAATGTTTCTTATCAGACGGAAAGAGTCTATCAGCCATACTGTCTCTGTTTTAATGTCAGTGGGTCAACTGTGCCTGAATTCCAAAGGGAGGAGGGTATCATGAGGCACGTCCTCGCTTTCCATCATGGCCTGAACTCGTGTTTCAGGTTAACTTTAGAATGGCCTTGGCTGAGGAGGGTCCATCTGTCAGTTGAAGGGCTTGGAGTTTTATTTTTGGTTTACAAGGAGGGAGCCGTTGGCTAATAAGATCTAGGAGAGTACTAGAAGCTTGCAACTAAAGCTGTTCCCTGCTAGCACAGCAGTTATTTACTACAGTCACCCACTGCCTTCCTGATCCCCATCCCAAGGATCTGAAGTACAAGTCAGTCATATGCAGTCACGTGCACTGGAGTTGATGGTGAAGTCCAGGCAGCGATAGGCATAGGAGGCCTGAGGCAGGGCCAGGCAAGATGGTTAGGAGATAAATAACAGTAAAGGAAAAGGAACAGTGCCCACAGAGTGAGGAACAGATCTGTAACAAACCCTGTCTTTCTCCACCGCCCTGGAAAGGTGAATCTTGAAAATGTAGGATGGAGCGGGATATGATGGCTCATGCCTGTAATCCCAGCACTTTGGGAGGCCAAGGCAGGCAGATCACCAGAGGTCAGGAGTTTGAGACCAGCCTGGCCAACGTGGTGAAACCCTGTCTCTATGAAAAATACAAAAATTAGCCAGGCATGATGGTGGGTGGCTGTAGACCCAGCTACTCGGGAGGCTGAGGTGGGAGAATCACTTGAACCCAGGAGGCGGGGGTTGCAGTGAGCCCAGATCCACTGCACTCCAGCCTGGGCAACAGAGTGAGACTCTGTCTTAGAAAAAAAAAAAAAAGCCAGAAGAAAGAAAGTGTGGGATGGAGGAGGGGAGGCTAGATCCTGTTAGTGCCTAGTGTGTGTTGCGGTGCCGGGACTAGGGCAAGGAAATGAGGCACTTGCCTCAGGCACAACTTTTGGTGTGTGCCAAAAAACTCATGCAGCCAGATGATCCTATTTTAACGCAATATTTTAAAAAAGAAGCCAAAATAATCTGCGATTAAACTATCAAAATGTTAAATAAAGAGAGGACTGGCATTAATGATTTTTCCTTTTACCTCAGGTTCCAACATGGCTGAGCTATGCTCTAAATCCTGTCTTTATTTAATATTCTAATAGTTTATGCATTATGGTGTTTTGTGTTAATTTTGGTCTTTAAAATATTGCAGTACAACATGATTTAGCTTGATTGCCAAGTTTTGGGCCATACCCCTAAATATTACATCTCACTTGTCTCACCCTAGTTCTGGCCCTGCATTGGGACTCAACACATTTTATCTAACTATAAAGAAAAGAGTAATCTGGGCCAGGAGCAGTGGCTCACACCTGTAATCCTAGCACTTTGGGAGGCCAAGGTGGGCAGATCACCTGAGGTCAGGAGTTCGAGATCAGCCTGACCAACATGGTGAAACCCCGTCTCCACTAAAAATACAAAAATCAGTTGGTCATGGTGGCACGTGCCTGTAATCCCAGCTACTCAGGAGGCTGAGGCAGGAGAATCACTGGAACCCAGGAGGCAGAGGTTGTAGTGAGCCAAGATGGTGCCACTGCAGTGAGCTGAGGTCGCACCACTGCACTCCAGCCTGGGCAACAGACAGAGAGAGACTCCGTCTCAAAAAGAAAAAGAAAAAGAAAAAGAAAAAGAAGATCCTTGAGCCGATAGGTTTGTGGGGAGGGGCAGATACAGATACCTGAGTAAAGACACTTTCACAGAATACCTTCAGAGACCCTATATCACCTTTGACAAAATATGTCTCTCTTCCTGCCAGTGAGTGCCCCTGGCTGGGGACAAGCCCTGTGTTCACACATCACTGCAGGCAGCAATGCTGGGGCCTTATTGGGATTCTGGACCCAGATGGTGGGCACAGCGCCAAGGTACCCACTGGTCCAGGAGGGAAGTGTTTGGGGGTGGCGGGTTGATTTGATTTTGTCTCAATGGGAACTTTCTTTGGATCTCTTTCCCTGACTTCACTGTACATTTCAAAACAACATTCTTTTATGAACAAGCACCAGGACATCAAATACGTCCACACCCTGTGCTAGAAGCGCTTCAGGCCATGTTGTTCTTTTTCTTCTAAAGGCGTCCATGTAAAATCAGATGTTAACTCTCTCTGAATAAACCCGAGTGGAAAGCCTTTTTTTTTCTTTATTAACACCAATGACAATCCGAACAGGTGGGAAAAATATGTGCCTCCTACCAAACAGTGTACAATAGTTTAGAAGGAAAACACTATGTAGTTACATGTGTAAGAAACAGTTCTTATTTATTGATGGTGAGAAAAATGAATAACAAAGCTTCAAGGAAAACTAGCAGGAAATATATTAACAGGGAGAATGATTTATTTCTTTGAACGAGGCCTATTTCTTTTATAAGTGAGTTTTGTTTTGCACCATAGTCAACGTCAGCATCCCCTATCTTTTTATTTATTAAAGTTTATGTTGGGTCCATCATATATTACAGTCAGCAAACCACAAAACAGACAGAAGAACCAGCATGCGGGACTTGAATGATGTGCATGGACTCCCGGAATTCCAAAATTATAGAACGCTAGGGCTGCATATGGTGTCTTGGAAGTCGACTGGTCCAACGTTACAATTCCCACCTTGACCACATCTATATCCGTCCCCATTTTGCTGTGAGGAAAATGAGACTCGAGGGAAAAGGATTAAAGCCAGAATCACACAGTTGGCTGGTGGTGAAAATGGATCATTTTTCAAAGAGATGCTTTGTAGGGGGAGACTCAAAACCTAGAGTTCTGGTCTTTCTTCTTTCCTTTAATTTTTTTCCTCAAGTACTGCGTGAAAGATCAATTTCATTCATTGTTATTGATTATAGTAAATGTGGCTTACCCGGAAGCAATCAAATCTTCGTCTCCCTCCAAGAATTACCTTATTCAAGTTAGTGTTCTATTATATTTGTCTTTTCTTCTCTTTTTGTTCAGAGAAGCTCTCTGCTCTGTCACCCAGGCTGGAGTGCGGTGGTGTGATCTTTCATTTTCAGACACTTAAAGTGCACACAGAGGGCTGCAAGGAGCCTTAGGAAGAACTCTAATTGTTGCTAATGGTGATCCAAATGGATGATAAAATGCTGCATACTGGCTGGGTGCAGTGGCTCCCAGCACTTTGGGAGGTAGAGGTGGAGGGTCATGTGCTCATGAGTTATAGACCAGCCTAAGCACGTGCCTGTCCCAGCTACTCAGGAGGCTCAGGTGGAAGGATGACTTGTGACCAGGAGATGGAGGCTGCAGTGAGCTATAATTACTCCGCTGCACTCCAGCCCAGGCAACAGAGCAAGACCCTGTCTCAATTTTTTAAAAATGCTGCATACTGCTAAAAGGCAAGATGAAGTAGGAAGACTATCTTTCTCTCTGCAGTCCTGGGCCTGAGAGAGCTCCAAAAATGTTTGTCTTGAATATTGTTGAGTCTTGAAAATGTTATGCTAATCAACTGCTTCCTGCTGCAATAACACATATTCTTCTCTGAGTAAATACACAGGACCAGAGAAAAAAAAGTTCCTACTTGTATTCTTAGAATTCTCCCATGCTCTGAGGCATGGCCTTCAGTGCCCACCAGGTGATTCAACATATCATGGTTTTCTGCCTTTTTTCTTGATAGTGTTCATTTGATTCCTGCATTTCCAGACTTCTTCCCCTTCCTATCTTTTGTTGCTGGGCTTATTTGTTTTGTTTTAAAAACTTTTATTTCACAAATAAGATGTATTCATTTTAGAATCAGAAAATACAGAAAAAGGAAGACAAGAAATAGAAATCAGCCATAATCCTAGAGTAGTCAGTCAACTTTGACATTTTGGAATATTATTTCTAGCCTTTTGGTATTAATTTGTACACACTCAAGGTCTATGTTCTCTTTCTTCCCTTCTTTCTTTCCTTCCTTCCTTCCTTCCTTCCTTCCTTCCTTCCTTCCTTCCTTCCTTCCTTCCTTCCTTCTCTTTCTTTTTTTGACAAAGTCTCACTCTTGTCCCCCAGGCTGGAGTGCAATGGTACAATCTTGGCTCACTGCAACCTCTGCCTCCTGGGTTCAAGTGATTCTCCTGCCTCAGCCTCCTGTGTAGCTGGGATTACAGGCACCTGCCACCATGCTCAACTAATTTTTGTATTTTTAGTAGAGACAGGGTTTCACCATGTTGGCCAGGCTGGTCTTGAACTCCTGACCTCAGGTGATCTGCCCACCTTGGCCTCCTGGGATTACAGGCATGAGCCACTGTGCCCGGCCTCCTTCTCTCTTTCTTTCTTTCCATTTTTTTATTTTTATTTTTATTTATTTTTTTTTTTTTTGAGACGAAGTTTTGCTCTTGTCACCCAGGCTGGAGTGCAATGGCGCGATCTCAGCTCACTGCAACCTGCGCCTCCTGGTTTCAAGCGATTCTCCTGCCTCAGCCTCCCGAGTAGCTGGGACTACAGGTGCGCATCACCACGTCCAGCTAATTTTTTTGTACTTTTAGTAGAGATGGGGTTTTGCCATGTTGGCCAGGCTGGTCTGGAACTCCTGACCTCAAGTGATCTCCTCTTCTCTCTTTTCTTCTTTTTTTCTTTTCCTCTTTTCTTCTTTTCTTTCTTCAATAGCCCTTGTCCTAATGCAGGTGTGTATCTTTTCAACAACAAAGATGGGATTATCCAGTGCCCACTGTTGCACCGCTGTTCTTTTCACAGACTGTACCCTTGTTTTAGAATCTGCCAGTATTGGCAATGGCACTTCTCTCTGGGCTAGGCTTTTAATTTGTTTCAATACAAAGAGAATGAAGTTTCCACGTATAAGAATCAGGGACCCATCAGGTAGATTTTCTTCTACCCTTTGCCTTTGGTAGGGGCCAAAAAAAATTTTCCCTTTGCCCTCCAAAGTTTCACTGAAAAAAGCAACTCACAAAAAGCAGACTCATTGGAGAAAAGGCATGTAAACTATTTAATGGTGTACACATGGGAGCCTTCAAAATTAAGACCCAAAGATAACAGTGTCCTTCCTTTTTTTTTTTTTTTTTTTTTTTTTTTTTTGCGTAAGTTCAATGAAGTCTGGACAGCCACACAGAAATATACTTGGACCAAAGAGTCTGATCTAGTGCTAACGGACCACATGGGGAAGCCCAGCAAGGCCTGTCTAGATTCTTCTTGGCCTCTCTGAGCAAGCGTTTCTTCCTTCTGGGTCTAGGGGAGGACCTTCTCTGGAATGGGATCTTATGACCTACAGTCAAATAAGGAATGTCAGATAACATCTTTATAGCCAGTTTTTACACAGAGAGGCAGAAGGAAAGTTAAAGTAGTAATTTTAGGTTTTATGGCTGGCTTTGGGGAAAAGCGATTTTGGTTTCTATGACCCACCTTGGTGAAGAGGAATTCCAGTTTCTATGACTAGGATCAGGGGAGAATGAGGATTGTGCTCCAGACAGTACCTGCATGCCTGTGTCCCCTGAGAATTCAGGGTGAAGAGTTCACTCTTGCCCTTCACCTCTTCCTGGGCTCTGGCAGGCTGGCCTGCTTCCTGCCCCAGCCTCACCCACTCTCCGCACTCCTCACCACTGCTGTGGGCAAGCTGATCTCTCTGGTTTGCTGGGCTCTCACTCTCTGCCCAATGGCAGTAAGTTAACTTCTTTCCATGCTTTATTCTCTGTGAGTAAAAAGGGAAGCAATTCTCACTAACGCCATTTCTCAGAGGAGAAAACAGGCACAGGGATGTTCTATGACTTCCTCACGACCACCAAGCAAAAAATGGGAGCGGGGCTTTGAAGGGAGGTCTACCCAAACTCCTAAAGTTGAGCCGTCCTCCAAGGAAAAGACAGCACCTGTAAAAGCTAAGTGAATGGGGCAAAAATGCCCTCACTAAGGTCCTACCAAGCTGGTACCCTGATATCCAATTCCAACCTCCAGAACTGGGAGAAGTACAATTCTGTTTTTGATGACCTCCCCAGGCTATGGCTCTTTGCTGTAATACACTGAACTGGCCCAGAAGTGCTATTCCATCATCTGTGTCCTATTCCATCATTCAGAAGGGAGTCACTAACCCCTCAGTGCTGTGTTTGTGGATGCTGCCCACCCAAGGCTGAGATGAGGCACAGGGTCTGGGTCTAAATAAAATGGGAAGGCACTGGAAGGTGCAATGTCAGAGGAGGAGGATGTCTGAATTTTATTTACTCTCAACCTCTACTGGTGCAGCATGAAAGACGAGGCCCAGAGCAAAAGAGGCTTTTCCTGAGATCACACTGTGGACCCCAGGCCCACTGGAGCTGTATTCCATGCTACCTCTCACCCCTTCTTGTATTTCTTCCATCTGTAAGTGTGTGCAGTATCTACAGGGACCACCACACCATGAGTTTTTTAAGATTTCTCTCAAACACACCTCATGAGCTCCCTAGGAAGGGTTATGATGCTAGCATAACTCTCATTGTGCAAGGTGGGGAGAGCCCAAAACACCAAAGGAGTTCTCTAGGGTCTCACAACTGCTAAGATAAAGCCTGTTTGACCCAGCACTGGCTCCTCAAACCTGGGACCCCAGTTATATCCAGGTCTTCCCAAGCTGCTGAAGGGGCACACTTTTGCATAATGGTGAACAGGTAAGGAGTTGACGGGGGAGGGTGAGTGTTCAGAAACCCAGAGGGGCCTTTGAGTAGGTCTTATGGAAAGGCGGCGCTTACAGGATGGAACCTACAAGACGTGACCTCACTTCCTTGCTAACAGATCCCCAGTAGAACTTAGAATTCTGGTCACTAGGCACCCATATTATACACACAGTCTCATTTCCAGTTCATTTGGTAGGCGACGCTCCGGAGAACATGTTCTCCTGCTGTGTCCCGACATGCTGCCGACCTCCTCGTCGCAGAAGAGGCCAAAATGAGAGTCTTTCTCGAGAATATAGACATTGGTTCAACCCTCACCCTCGACACCTCTGGCCCTTTGCCAGAAGGCACCCACAGGTAACACAGGGCCCAGGGCAGGCCCGTCCAGGCCAGGCCTCAGCTGTGCCCATCAGGGCAGCACCGAGTCCCTCCCCATATGTTTGGGGGAAACAGGAGATGAGGGGCCCTCCCTGAACAGGAGCAGGTAGGTTGTCAGGTGTTTGGAGCCTGGTAGGTATGTCAGGTTCACAGCCCAGACTATGCCTGGCAGGATGGGAAGTTCAGTGTCGAGGACACAGTTTGCTGCTCAGATGTGAATCGCAATTCATCTGCCGGAGACCTCAACCTTCTCTGGCTGGAGGTCTATGCAGACGCTCCTATGTGCCAAATCCTGTTGGGGATGGGGACACCAGGAAGGAGTTCTAATGGGGGTGTGCCACTGTGGGGTCAGCCAGGCAAGCCACTGACACCTCTTGGCCCGGCTCTCGGGCACTCTCTTTGCAGAGCTCCACACAGCAGATCAAACAGGAGCTGTTGGATGGATTCCATTTCTCCATCTTCTTCAAAGAAGGGCACGGGCCCACCGCCACCAACCACGGCCAGTGCTGGTCTGGGGTGAGATGGGGCACAGAAGGGTCTCCACAGACAGGGACTCCAGAAAACCAGGGTGGGCCCAGGACTCAGACATGAATATGGGAACTCCCTAAACTCTGTCCTAGGAATTTCCCACTTGAGTGGCCCAGTGTTCTCTTCCAAAGGAATCTGGCTCCCATTAGTCCCCAGTGGCAACTTGGTTACAGGCAAAGTCCCTTTCATCTACCAGAGGAAGATCAGAGAAAATCCATCTGTTTTCACTTTATGCTAAGACAGGAGTATCTCAGCATGTTGCCACAAGAATTGAGTATAATGGTAAAATTATAGCAACATATTCATACCGTTATCATTTTAACTCCCCACCGTAAGTGTATCTCTGGCAACAGGTATCTCCACTGCCCTGCCAGACCTCCTCCAGGACTTAAAATCCAACACTTTTACACAAACAAGGTGGGGGTGGACATTGATTACAACAAAAGTAGGTGAAGCTACACTATGCATTTGTCTTTAAAGTGTCATTTCACAGAACTCATCCCTGTATCCCCATCAGGCAGGAGCTGTACCCTCGCATCTCACTGTAATATTCCTTAAGGGAGGCCATGCTCCACAGCGGGTCAGCCTCTCAGTGCTGGTGGAGCCTGTAGTGATAAAATTCCCTTTCTAGGAAGTCTTTCTACAGGGAGCATAATCCTAATGTGTGTCCTAATAGGCTGGAGCAGTTTCCCAGGGCTGCCATAACACGGCATGCTGACTGCAGAGCTTAATCACAGAAATTTGGTTCCTCACAATTCTGGAGACTGGAAGTCCAACGTCAAGCTGTCAGACTGGGGTGGTTTCTCTGGGCCTCTCTCCTTGCCTTGGAGATGGCTGATTTCTTCCTCGGTCAGCACAGGGTCTTCTCTTCAACTTCTCTGTGCGCTGACCACCTCTCCTTGTAAGAACCCCAGGCATATTAACTTAGGGGCCACACTAACGAACTCACTTCACCTGAATTACCTCTTGGAGAACTCTGTGTCCAGACACAGTCACATTCTGAGTCTCTGGGGTTGAGAATAGAAACAGTTACATTTGGGGGAGGGGACAAAATTCAACCCATAAAATATACAAATCCCCTGCGGAACACAGACACCCGGGAAAGGGATATCTGGGTGAAATTATATGCAGATAGCAAGTTTCAACAGCTCTAGCCAGTTGACTTTCCAAAAGGGCTCCAGCTGCTCACACGGTCACCAGCAGCCTCAGCCTCTGCAGGTAGCTGCTTCTCTGAATACGGCCTCCCCTGAATACTAACATGCTTTCAACTTTTTGCCAATCTGCTGTCTGTGTTGCCACAAGAAGTGAGTATAATGGTAAAATTATAGCAACATATTCATACCGTTATCATTTTAACTCCCCACCGTAAGTGTATCTCCGGCAACAGGTATCTCCACTGCCCTGCCAGACCTCCTCCAGGACTTAAAATCCAACACTTTTACACAAACAAGGTGGGGGTGGACATTGATTACAACAAAAGTAGGTGAAGCTACACTATGCATTTGTCTTTAAAGTGTCATTTCACAGAACTCATCCCTGTATCCCCATCAGGCAGGAGCTGTACCCAGCTGTGTGGCAGAGAAAATCACCTTTGTTTCATTTCCACTTTCAAACGTACATTTGCGTAACCTTTCACGGGTTCCACTGCGTAACCTTTCACGGGTTCCATACCTGCCCGCGTTTTCTCTTCCCCGAGTCACGTGGCAGATCCTGGGCCTTGGGATACACTTCCTCCCACCCTGGAGTCTTCTGGCATTTTCCCCTTGCCAAGGGCTGGGATGGCCGTAGCTGTTTCTCCAGACTCACGTTCATGTTAAAGGAACAAAAACAATCATATCCCTTTAAGACAAAGGGTTCTTCTAGAGCATCTTGTCCTGTGTGCTGTTGCTAAAATGAGGAGGGGACGAGACCTCCCCAGGCCCTTCCCCTCCATATCAGAAGTGGAGCCTCAGGTGGCCTACAGGGAATTTCATCCAGTCCTCAATGTGGAAGGTACTCACTTCTGACCCGGTTGCTGCTCAGCAGCCATGTGACATCCAAAAACCTGCGTCTCTTCTCTATCATGAGGATGATTTGTGAGGACTGCAGGGATGATGCTCTTCATGCAGGCTGCTGATACACAAGGTGCCGTTGCCCCACAGCTGACAAACACCGTGACGATGCCTTGAAGGAGTGAATCATTTTATCAATTCTCCATCCTCACATGCAATTTTACTTTGAAAGCCTAGAACCCTTTTCAACACGGGCACCACATGCACAGGTCCCTGAAGGGTTGATGCTTCTTGGTGTGAGTTCCAGATCCCGATCCTCTGGTGGTTCATGGTGTTACCACTGATTCCCATGTCCCTCCTTGTCCCCCTAGTATGAAAATGAGATCTGCAGGATGCCAACTTTCCAGCCCGGCACAAGGGAGAAGCTGTTGGACTCCCTGGTTCCAGCCTTGCTAACTAAACCCATCTCCTCCTATGCCACCTGCCTGGGCCCCTCCTGGGACTTTATCACCATGCCACACTTTTTGGAACTACTGGTTAGAAGGTGAGTGTCCATCCCCTCCAAGGCACGGAGGTGCCTCTGTCCCCTACTGGCTATGTCTTGAAGATGCAGCTCTCTGAGCCTCAGTTGGCTCCTCTGGAACAGGGAGTAGTGAGATGATGAACCTCACAGGGTTCTTGTGGGGACTGAATGATCTAAGACGCGGCAAAAAAAGGGGTCCCTAGAGCCTACAACTCTGGATATCTGCTGGGGGTGCTGTGGTTCACGTTTATTACTTTTCCCTTCCCACTCACTGAAGTAGCTCTCAGCTTTCTGCCTCAATGGCCCATATCCCTCACTGTTTGGAAAAGCACATAGAAAGCAAGTCTACGATGGCATTGGTAAAAGATGTCTGAGATTCCTTCTGGCTGGTCTTTCTCCTTGACACAGACAGAAGAGGGGTCCCTTGGTGCTGAAAGAGGACCCACAGGTCCACTCAGATATCTGGAGAGGCTCACTGGGGTTCTCCAATGGTTGGGGTTCACTCATTCAACACATATATACAAAACACCTCATTTGTGCCTCGTTCTTCTTGTGACTTGGCAAAATTTATTAAAGCAGATGACAATCCCTGGGTCTCGACTTACTGAGAGTCAGGTGCTCACACGAGACAGAATAAACAGGTCATATCTATACAATGTTAGAGGTGAAACCCTCATGGCCTCTTCTACGTATGGTGGCATCCTCCCAGATTCTGACTAGAATGATGGAGTCCAGCAACAAGTATAAACTGGGTGGATTTAGGGTTCTAAAGAGCCTTTTCATCCAGAAAACATGGGGTAAAAGATGTGGCCTCTGCCTGGGGAGACCCTAAAGGAGTCCTAGGGTTCATACTTCTTATAATTCCCACAAGAAGGCTGACATCTGGGTCCCCCACAAGAGGCAAATAGTGAGTTCTGTATATGGAGACTTAGGTGCCCTGCAAAGGAGAAGGGAGGCTGGGGTCTCAGCTGGCCACTGAGAGACCCATACCCCACGCCGTGGCTTCCCAACTCTACCTGTCCTCCTCCAGCCAACATCTGCCCCTACCCTCCTAACCCCAGGACCAGAGGACCCAGAGCTGGAGCTTGATGAGCAACCTGCTCACAAATCAGCCTGGAGCTGCAGTCTTGAGTGCCCATGTGCACAGGGCTGTGCTCCAGGGCCTTTGGGAAGAGAATGTCAGTGGGACACTGGGGCGCACAAGGGTCTGTACAGTCCTGCTGCATGGCCAGGTCTGCCCCTTCCAGGACAGCACTGATAGCTTGGGGAAGGGTGAGGCTGTCCTCTACACAGGCAGCAACATGCCAGGCACCCAGAATCACGCAAGTGTGCCCTGGAGGGTTGTGTGGGAGAAGGCCAGGCCTCTGACTCAGCTGTCCACTCCATCACCAGCCCCACCACCTCCATTTTGTTCACCTGGCCCCTTGAAAACACTTCAGTTTGCTATCAGCCCCCACAACGGTCATCTTTCCGGATAAAGCTGGCCTTCAGGAACTTCGCCTGGCCTGGACTGGGCATGGAGGACCATCAGGAACTTGTCCTAGGCCAGTTGGTGCTTCTGGAGCCCAACGAGGCCAAGCCAGATGGTGAGGTGGCTTGCAGTCTGGAAGACTTTCCGGGGGTGGTGTTGTGGGGCTACAATTCCCTTACATTTCATCCGGTCATTTCTGTGCTTGGAAAGCCCAGTGAAAAGTGACTGGTGTCATGACCTTTTCTCCTTTTCCAGATCCTGCTCCACCTCCTGGGCAACACGCATTAACAATGCCGGCCCTGGAGCCAGCACCACCACTGCTGGCGGACCTGGGGCCTGCTCTGGAGCCAGAGTCAGGTGCAGCCCTGGGTGCACCAGGATATCTATATTCAGCACCAAGACCAGCACCAGGGGAAGGGTCCCCTCCAGCAACACTGCTGGAGCCACAGTCCGCCTCAGAGTCCCCCAGTCCCTCTTCCGGGACTGTGAAGAACCAACCTCTTGAGGAGATGCCTGACATCACCACCTTCCCTCCCGGGCTGCTGGCAGAGCAGCTGACCCTCATGGATGTGGTGAGCAGCTGGGCTTTGCAGGCTGTGCCTCTGGCACTAGCTGTCTCAGACCAGCCTCTACCCGAGGAGTCGCCAATGCCCTGGGTCGAATGTCATCCCCACTTCTTACCAAACATGGGATCTGGATGAGTTTCCTCACGCACAAGCCTTCCCTGACTGCATATGGACAGCAGAGATGGCATGTCGCCTGTGCTAGCTCCACAGAGTGTGCAGACCGAATGACAGGGGATGGACAGAAAGCAGGACAGGGCAGGTGCTCACTGAGGGCAGGCAGGGCCATGGGTCACTCACCCAGCTGCTCAGGAGCCTCACGACCCTCAGCTAGGTGCCTGATGCATACTAGATTCTATGGCAGACACCCAAACAGAGCCCACAGTTGCAGCTGCCACAAGGAAAGTGCACCAGTATGGAAAGAAGGAGAACAGGGCTGACTGGGATGGGAGGAAGACGAGGTCTCAGGACGGGAAGGCCTGAGCCACTTTCTACTCCTTGGAGTGCGGATGGCCTGGGAGAAAATGTCACTCTCTCTTCCCACTCTTGTTGGATTCTGGGCCATGATGCACTCAGGGCCCTTGGTGGGCAGAAAATCAAACCCAGAGACTCCCACATGTCTGGAGCCCATTTTAAAGCTTTCTGAACTCCAGCTCGGTTCCTGCCAGAGACCGTGGATGACTGTGAGCTCAGTCCCTGCCTGGGACTGTGGGTGACTCTGAGCTGGGGTGTGCTCTGTCCATGACACTCTCCTCCTCCCCCAAAGGAGCTGTTCAAGAAGGTGGAGCTCTACGACTGCTTGGGCTCCATCTGGGGTCAACGAGCTAAGGAGGGGAATGAGCACGTGGCACCCACAGTTCATGCGACCATCGCACACTTCAACAGGCTCACCAACTGCGTCACCACCTCCTGCCTCGGGAACCATGGCATGAGGGCCTGGGACAGGGCCAGGGTGGTGGAGCACTGGATCAAGGTGGCCAGGGTAAGCCATGGTTGGGCCTGAGAATTTCCTCTTTAAAAATGGGGAACTGCCTCTTCTCCTCCATCGGCTTTCAGGGTTGGCATCTGTACGTCTGGCTTCAGCCCTGGACATCACCTAGCCCCTTCTTGTCACAGACCTTGACTCCCATGGCCCAGTGGTGGCTGCTCACTTCTAACCTGGGCTCTTCCTTGGGTTGAACTAAAATCCTCCTAGATGAGTGACATTCACTCGGTCCCAGTTGTGCCCTCCTGAGGCTCCCTGGGCCTCTGCTTAATCCAGGCAGGGAGATCTCAGCACAGCGGGCTGTGGCTTAAGTGGGCCGGGCTCCAACTGTGGACCTCACAGCTCACTCTTCCCTCTCCAGGAGTGCCTAAGCCTCAACAACTTCTCCTCGGTGCATGCCATCGTCTCTGCTCTGTGCAGCAAACCAATATATCGGCTACACGAGACATGGGCAGCAGTGTCCAGGTGAGGAGGTTTCCCTCCACGGGAGCACCAGGGTTGACCTAGGGACCCATAGGCCTCCCCATGTGCCCTCAATGACTCTGAAAGGTTCTTGGAGACCAGGGACACTGGAGGCAGGGATGGCCTGGTGGGTGTGGTCACTAAGCTGCCTTGGACTACTAAGCAAGGATTTCCAACTCAGGACTAAGGTTTTTTAACCATCAGGAATGGACTGGAGCCAACTGGAGGCTTTCAGGTGTTTGTACCCAGCAGTGGAACTGTGTCCAGCTGGAAGCTAACTGTGAACACGCAGGGGCTCATTTGAAGTGGAGATGGACCAGGGGAGGAGCATGATGGGTCCCACCCTGGTCCCCTGGAGCCCTTGTCATCAGAGGACCCTACTGGAAACTCTCAGCCACGAAGTTGGGATTCTCTGGGTTTTCAAACACAAGGGATTGGATTGGAACTCACAAATCTCTCCGCTTATTCCCAAATTTGCTTTTCTTTCTTTCCTCTGCCCATAGCAAAAGCACAAAACATCTGAAACAACTCTGCAAAAAAGACACTGCAGTGAAGAGGGACCTGCTGATCAAGGTACACTGGAGTCTGGGAGATGCAGGAGAAGTGTTTAAGAGTCAGAGGAAAGAGACAGTTTGGAAGGGCATTGGACCCGGTGTGGAGTGGTTATTTTCTTTTGACTTACCTACTAAAAGTGGACTTGAAAAATTCCCTCCACGCCTACCTTGGGCAAACAGAAAGAGAGGTGTGTGGGTCCACAGGCACGTGGGGGCATGGCGGCAGGAGGCCCTGGAAATGGGCTGTGGCAATGGCTGCTGGGCTGCGGAGCGGGGGTGATGAGCTGCAGCATTAGCAGGGCTCTGGTTCCCGTGCTTGTCAGTGCTGCTGGCATGGAGCTGCCTCCAGGCTGGGGGATGGTCATGGTAGGTGGGACTTTCTTTCTTCCTCAAACTGGAAAGCAATTCCTCAGGAAGCCAGGCCTCTGCTGCTGCTTCTGTCTGCAGCGCATCTCCAAAGGCAGTGGCCTCTGCCCACACTGGGGGAGGGGGGAACAACAACAGAGGAAGCTCATGTGCCAGGGAGTCCAGTGGACCGCCCAGCTTTGGGTACCAATGGGCATACTTGGGACAGATGTACGTGTTTCCTGGGACTCCCTGCTCTGCCCTTTGCAGACACCCGAAAACGTTCATGTCACAGGATTCTCACCAGTGAGCAGTGACACATGCTCATGAAAAGTATCTGGGGGATTCATGGATTCCCAGGGGATCCTCCCTGACCAGATCTCAGAATATTCCATGCAAACGGGAAGATAACTTGTCACCCCACCCAGGATTCTGGAAAACCCCGCCATGTCAGTCAGAGATGGCGTCTCAGGAGGCCACTTCCTGAGTGGAGGAAGAGAGTTCTGTGCACGGAACTCCCCTGGGGGATCACTGGCGAGGCCAAACCTTTGGCATGGCTCCAACCCAATTTGTGTGGCACAGACTCCAGTGGGGCTCAGATAGGCAGGTGCCACTTAACCAGGTCTCCTAAAACACCCTGTCCCTTTCCCATCACGACTGTGCCTGGCTGGAGACCTAGACACTCAGAGACTCCAGAGAACATGACCCTGATGGGTAGCGGTGCTGGGATATCGGGAGAAGGCAGCGGGACAGAGCCTCCAGGATGGGGAGGAGGCGCCTTCTCTTTCAGGTCCCTGGGGAGTCACTGCCTGCTCTGGGTCTCTGTTTCCTCATGGAAAATGAAGGGATGCTGAGCCTGTAGTGCAGCCCTCACAGGATGGAAATGAGGTTCAAGAAAAGAAAATAATTTGCTGGTGCTCATGCCTGGTTCTTCCTCAGAGGGATGAGGGGGGAACAATGGCAACAGCTATAGGAAACAGTGCTCAGGAGGCCCTGTGAGGTAGCTGTGGTTTTCATGGCTCTTTACAGAAGAGGAAACAGTCTCAGGGAGGCCCAGCTGCATGAGTGGGTGACACACACAGGGAGCGTGGAGCTGGCCGGTGGTATGAGCACTGTGCCAGGTGACTCACGCCAGTCCCTGGGGAGCCAAGTGTGGGGTGGCTGGGGCGTAACTGGGGGGAGAGAGGAGAGCCTCACTGTCTCCGTCACTGGCACCTGGCAGGCGGGGAGCTTTAAGGTGGCCACCCAGGAGAGGAACCCCCAGAGAGCCCAGATGAGGCTGCGGAGGCAGAAGAAGGTGAGTGAGCCTTTGGCGTGGAGAGGTCGCAGGGGATCAGAGGACAGGGCTCCCTTCCCTGCCAGCTGGAGGCCTCCATGTGAAGACTGCAAGGACTTACTCTCCAGTCCTGTTCTCCTGTGGACACTGAGCCTGGAAAACCTCCATTTGAGAGACCAGAGCAAGGGTCTGGGAAAGCTGGACTCAGAGTGGATGTGGGGAAGGGTAAGGCTGGGACCACATGCCCTTGTGAATTGTTAAAATCCCACCATAGAGGTAACTAGGAGTGCTTGCTAGACTTGGGGGTCAGGTGGGATAGAGGAAGCAGAGAACTGGGAAAGGCAGTGGAGGGTCTTTGGCTGCTCCAACAGGGAGACCTGAAGAGGGGAGTTCCGGGAGACAGGGGCTGGTGGGACTTCATGAGACAGGACCTTGGGCAGGTACCTGAGGGCCAATACTCATCATCACTACTCCTCCCCCCTCCCACCCCTCCTTGGCACAGGGAGTGGTCCCCTTCCTGGAGGATTTTCTGACTGAGTTACACAGATTGGATACGGCCATCCCAGACGATCTGGATGTGAGTGAGCCTGGGGCAGGCTGTTGGGAACCAGGATCCTGAGGGAGGAGAGGGTCCTGGACGGAGCCCTTAGATCTCAGCCCTTGGCAAACCTCCTCTCCTGAAAGCCTCACAGCTGCTCCTGTGGGTGGGGGTGTCAGGCCCATCTCATTACCTCTGACTGATAGAGGCTCCACAGCAGCCACCAGTCCCTATTCCTGAGTGGTGAAGCTGCAGAGCCGCCTGACTGCAAAGCTGCTGAGGTGTGGGCTGAGCTGGACTTAGCCTTTCTCTAGGGTAGTCCCGTAACAGGCCAGTGAAATTGAGCCTCTCCAAGGGCAGGCAGTTCCACAGTCACTGAGTGCTTTCTTTCTATGAGAGAACTCAGTTTCCCTGTCTGTTATCACAGAGGGCTGGGGCAGAAAGTCCCTGAGCCTCAGCTCCTATGCCCCTGCTCTAGAGCCAGGAGCCTGGGGCAGATCCAAGTCCTGTCATGTGCAAATCCCCTGACTCTGGTGGCCCTGGCAGTAATGCAGCATGGGAAGGGGTGGGGTGGGGCTAGTTGTGGGCCAGGGACCTTTCTGATGGACTCTGTCTGCCTTCCAGGGCAACACCAACAAGAGGAGGAAGGTAAGCAGCTGGGGCACTCACGTTGGATGAGGGTGGGGATGTGGACGTCACAGTTCACCCTGGACAGGACACTCCCTGGCTCCATCCTCTACATCTTAGGTTTACTGGGAGGGTTTGACACACACAGGAGGAGGAGACCTATCCCAGTGGAGAAAGCAGGAAATGGAATGGAATCAAAGACCAGTTCCTGCAGGAGGGGCTTTTTATATCCAACTCTGAGAACAGGCTGGGGGCTGCATGGGGCCCCCTCAGAAAACTGCCCCAGGGATCAGCCCCTTTTCCCTGCCTACCAAAGGTGCTCTCAGCATCTTCCACCCAGGCCCTGTCAGCATCCTCTCCTCTGTCTCTAGGAGGTCCGAGTTCTGCAGGAAATGCAGCTGCTCCAAGTGGCTGCCATGAATTACAGGCTTCGGCCTCTTGAGAAATTTGTCACCTATTTCCTAAGAATGGAGCAGCTCAGTGACAAGGAGAGGTGAGGGCCTAGGTGATGGGCAGAGGGTGGGAGAAGGCTCTCCATTTCTTTTTTTTTTTTTAATGTGGTCTGGCTCTGTCGCCCAGGCTGCACTGCAGTGTCACCATCTCTGCTCACTGCAACGTCTGCCTTCTGGGCTCAAGCCCTTCCTCAGCCTCTCAAGCAGCTGGGACTACTGTGGTACACCATGTCCCAGGACATGGTACAGCATGTACAGACACCATGTCCTGTTGTTCTGCTGCTGTTGTTCTGGTACAGATGGGGTTTCACAATGATGTCCAGGCTGGTCTCAAACTCTTGGCCTCAAGCAATCCACCCACCTCAGTCTCCCAAAGTACTGACATTACAGGTGTCAGCCACCCCACCTGGCCTAGAGGAGGCTCTCCCTGTGGCAAGCTGCAGAGAGCCTATGGCCATGACTCCACGGCCAGCATCAAGCCCTGTTGCATGGGGACCGCTGGGGACCCAGGATTCCAGCTGGGCAGGCACTGAGAGGGGACCTGACGTGTGGCTCATGGTGGCCTCACAGCTGCCTCACTGTCCTGTAGCTACAAGCTGTCCTGCCAGCTGGAGCCCGAATCACAGTAGGCCAGTAACATCTTGCAGTGGCTGGGACCCCACTGGGATGCTGGTCAGAACACCGGCTCTGCACCATCCTTCACCTAGACCGTGACACCAGGGAACCACATCTAGGTGGCTGGCAGCTCAGCTGCATCTGGCCCCTGCTCTTCGCGTAACACCAGCTGCTCCTGCTGGCCAGGATCAGGCCATGGGACTTTTGCCAGGCAGGCGGGAGACCATTTTATGTTTATTTTCTTTAGTGTATAAGTAAGGCTTTTTTCCTTAACTTTCATTAAAATAAAATTTTAAAACACTATTCAAAATGTTCTGTAGTTGTTGGAATGAGAAAAGTAACCGCAGTGCAGTAACCGTATACCAGTCTTCAGGATTCATAGCCCAGTATGTCAAATTGAGGCTATGGCTGAACAAGTCATGCAACAGCATTTATGTTACACATGCCAACCACTTAATGTTTTCCTTCTTTGTTCTAATTAATTATTGTTAACTCTTTAAGGAAAACAAAAACAAAAAAAACAACAAAGCAAAATCCTTAAAAATCAGAGCATGTTACCCAATCTACCACACTTGTTCTACTGACCAGCAACTCTCAAATTTAAATTCTAGTTAAATTCGAGTTCCACTAGGTTACTCTACTTTCTTGAAGTTTAAATATTTAATGAATCACTGAAATATTTACTGAAGAGCTAGAGATGGGAGGTATTTAAGCAAGTGGTATGGCTGGCCTTCTCCAGAAGTCCTGGGCAGAAGGGAGCTGGCCATCAGTCTCCACGAAATACAGATAAAATTTTTCCACTATAGATCTTCCCAGACTTTCTGACACCTCTCCCCTAAGTGAATATCAAGGAAGGCGAGAATCATTTGAGCCCAGAATCGAAAAGGATGTCCCACGGCTTAATTTGAACACAACCCCCAGTGTGTTATAACAGAGAAAAAACAAGCCAAAGAAGTCAACATTTCAGGCTCTGAAACATGTAATACCCCCAGATCAACACAAAATTAAAACCTAAACCCAATCCTGGAGCCACAAAGCTCCTATAAGAAAAGTGGGAGTCTGTATCTCAGCAAAACTTGTATCTATGCACGCAGTTTGCAAAAAAGAAAGAAAACAAAAACAAAAATTATCTATGGCAAGAAACCCTTAGACCACGCAATTGATTTGGCAATACTTTTTCTTATTTTTTGTTCTTTTTGGATGGGACACAGAAATCACTGCTAACAAACGTGATCACAAACACATGGGACTAGACATCATTTCAGAGCTTCCGCGTGGGGAAGAAGAACAATGAACCATTAAAGAAACCATCCTACAGATTGAGAGAAAGTTCAGCAGAATCTTATCCGTGAAAGGGGTTGTTATCTAACATGCATGAGAAACTAACACTACTCTAACTGAGAAAATGAACAAAACCTGATACCCAAGCTAAAACTGAGCGAAGATCCTGAACAGGCACATCTGAAAAGAAAACACGAAATTCACTGACAGGTCAAAGAGAAGCTGCTCAACTTCACTAATCCTCACACAAGTGTCTAAGTACGAACCACGCTCAGATGTGTCTCACTCTAATTAGAACGGAACTTACCAAAAACAACAGAAAACCCATACGTTCACAGGTAGTGGCCAATGCAGAACAGCAGAAAAAGACATTTTTATACACTATCGCTGGCAATGTACATTACTATGCACATGAAGTGAAACAGTTGAAGGTGTCTTAAACATTTTACAACTCCGTTCACCTAGCAATCCCACCACTGGTTTTACACAGAAACCACATAGAATCTGTTATGTTGAAGAGATATCGGCCTTCCTATGGCGACTGAAGCACTATTCACAATAGCGAAGGTATTCAATCCACCTACCTGTTCGTGCACAGATGAGGGGATAAAGAAACTGCAGTACACAATGGCATCCTCTTCGGCCACAGAAATTCATGAAACCATGTCATCTGCAGCAACGTGCAGAAACCCGGAGGACATGACCTTCAATGAAATAAGTCAGGTAGAGAAAGCCAAACATGGCATGATTTCATGCATGTGAGAATGAGATCAACTTCCTCTCTAAACGACTTTATCCCCTAGAAGTAGAAAGTTCCACAGTGGTGAAGAGAGGCTGTGGGTTGGGGAGTCCTGGCAGGGACTGGGAAAGGGACACAATGTTACACTCAGATGACAGGAATAAATTCAGCTATTCTACTCCACAGCAGGTGTCCAGAGTTAACAGTATCCTACCATATTTTCCAAAAAAGACTGAAAAGAAGGATTCTGAATATTGCAACCACAGAGAACTAACAATAACTACACAAGGTAACAGAGACAGTCAATGCCTTGCTTTCATCATTACACAAGGTACATATGCATAGATCAAAATGTCCCACTCTACTCTTTAATTGTAAACCTTTACTATAGAGCAAATTGGTTTTAAGCACATAGAAAGAAACAATGCTCAAGTATTATGTGAGACCAGGAAATTCCCACATCTAATACACTAAAGAGCCACCACACAACACAAGAAATTACCAACAGAGTAGACAGACAACATACAGGATGAGAGAAAATGTTCCCAAACTATGCACCTGACCAAGGCCTAATATCCAGAAGCTACCTTAAAGACCTTACAGAAATCAATTAGCAAAACTCCCCAAATAACTAATAAATAGGCAATGGATATAAACACACACTTCTCAAAAGATAATGTAAAAGCAAGCAACGAATGTGAAAACATGCTAAACCTAATTATCAGAGAAATATAAATCAAAAGCACAATGAGATATCATCTCACACTGGTCAGAATGGCAATTACACAGTTAAAAAAAAAGGACACGGACAAGGCAGCAGAGAAAGGGGACACTGGTCCACTTTTGGTGAAAATGCAAAGTAGTTCAGACACCATAGAAAGCACTTCAGAGACTGCTCAAAGAACTTAAACCAGAACTACCATCTGACACAGCAAGCCCACCACTGGGGTATACACAAAGGAAAATGAATCCTTCTGTCCAAAACACACATGCACACAAACGGTCTTGGTGGCACACTTTACAATGGCAAACATGTGAAACCAACCTAGGTATCCATCAACAGTGGATCAGAAAAGGAAAATGGGGTACATATACACCACAAAAAACTAAGCAGCTATAAAAAAAAAAAAAAAAAAAAAGACGCAAATCCACTCCTTGGCAGCAACATGAAAGGAACTGGAGGCCATTATTTAAAGAGAAATAAGGAAAAAACAGAACACCAAATGCCACATGTCCTCACTTCTAAGGTGGAGCTAACATTGAATACAACCTACGATAAAAGCGAAAACAACAGACACGGCTGACTATCAGACAAAAAAGGAAGAAGGGATGGAGTATGGGCTATAGACCTACCTGGTGGATCCACCACTCCCTGCGTGATAAGCTCTCTGGGACCCCAAGTCTCAGTATCAGGCAATATACCAAAGGCAGTAACTAATTTGCCTTTGTACCTTTCAGGCTATAATAAACGTAGAAATTATGTTAAAAAAATACAAACTTAGGAGCTAAAACAATGAATGAAAAACACAAACTTATAATTATCCAAACAATCTTTTATTGGCATAAACTAAGGAAGTGTTCAGAATGAGTAAACCAAATACTCAACCCCAATGTACATATAGTGAACACATTTTTCAAAAGAACACCAAAAAGGCACAATGGGCAAAAGAGAGCCTGTTGCAGGGCAGAAGATGATCAGAGAAAAACTTCAGCTTCTGAGGACTTCCTTTGGGGTATTGTTTTCTGAGTCCTTAATGCCCTATTTATGACAATGCAAAGCACTGCTTTCAGCCTTGTGCTGGAAGTGGGATTATATCCAACCTTGAGCAGCCATAGATATCCACACAGTCCTGGATCTCCCACTGCCTCCACTCTATCAGTACTAAGGGAAAACACAGTATAGTTTGTCCACCACTCACAGCCACACTCCATGAATGTGACTGGATAAATTGTCAGAGGCATTTGAACCAGAACAACTTCATCTTGAGTAGGGACTGGGTAAAATAAGGCTAAGACCTGAGGGGCTGCATTCCCAGGAGGTTAAAGCATTCTTAATCACAGGACAAGATAGAAAGTCGGCACAAGATACAGGTCATAAAGACCTTGCTGATAAAACAGCAGTAAAAAAGCTGGCCAAAACCCACTAAAACCAAGACGGCAACGAGAGTGACCTCTGGTCATCCTCACTACTACACTCCTACCAGTACCATGACAGTTTACAAACGTCGTGGCAACATCAGAAGTTACCCTATATGGTCTAAAAGGGGGAGGCATGAATAATCCAGCCCTTGTTTAGCATACAATCAATAAATAACCATAAAAATGGGCAACCAGCAGCCCACAGAGCTGCTTTGTCTGTAGAGTAGCCATTCTTTATTCCTTTACTTTATTTTTGAGAGACAGAGTTTCACTCTTGTCACCCAGGCTGAAGTGCAACGGCGCGATCTCGGCTCACTGCAATCTCTGCCTCCTGGGTTCCAGCAATTCTTTTGCGTCAACCTCCCGAGTAGCTGGTTATAGGAGCCTGCCACCACACCCAGCTAATTTTTGTATTTTTAGTAGAGATGGGGTTCCACCATGTTGGCCAGGCTGGTCTTGAACTCCTGACCTCAGGTGATCTGCCCACCTCAGCCTCCCCAAGTGCTGGGATTACAGGCATGAGCCACCGTGCCCAGCCCCTTTACTTTCTTAATAAACTTGCTTTCACTTTACTCTGTAGACTCGTCCTGAATTCTTTCTTGTGCCGAGATCCAAGAACCCTCTCTTGGGGTCTGAATCGGGACCCCCTTCCGGTAACAAAATGTCCCAAGAAGGGAGTATGTAATGCCTCTTTTTGTGGCCAGAATGGTTTGGCTTCTGCTAAAGTAACAAACCTCCAAATCTCAGTGTCTTAAGAAAGGCTTCTCCCTCATGTCCATCATGCTGTACATGCTCTGACTTTGGAACACATGTTGATAGCACATTCACTATCTTGAACATTGCCTGCTGGATTCCATGTCGGGAGGAAAAAGAGTTTTCATCGGGTGAATTTTCTGTCTTCCAAGTTATCTCGGAGTTATCACCTTCCAAGTTTTACCAAGTTTTGCCATTGCAAACCTGGATCAGCGACCTTCCAGGCACCAATGGAAGTCTCCATAAAGTCGGATGCCTGCATTTAAGCCTGTGCTATCTATTTTCTTTTCTTGTTGTCACCATTTTCTAGGTACTCATCTTGGTATCAGTCAGGATAGCCTAAGTTATGCTGTGGGAAAAAACAAGCCCCCAAACTCACTCAGACTAAATGTTCATTGAAGGTTGGCTGGGTCTATGCTGTCTCTGTGCTTTCATAATTGTGATTGTTGGTTGTATGTGTCAATTTCACTAGGCCATAGGGTGCCCAAGTTAAATGTTATTTCTGAATGTGCCTGTGAGGGTCATTCTGGATGAGATTAGTGTTTGAATCAGTGGGCTCAGTGAAGTAGATGGCATTACACAAGGTGGGTGGCTATCATCTAATCTTTTGAGGACCTGAATAGAACAAAAGGTGGAAGAAGAAGAAATTTCCTCCACTTTTCCCTGCTTCACTGCTTGAGTTGGGATGTCTCATCTCATCCCCTCCTGACCTTGGATACAAATTTACACCATTTCCTCTAGGCCTTTAGATTCAGAATGAATTATATCACTGGATTTCTGTGTCTCCAGCTCGCTGATGACAGATCATGGGCCTTCTCAGTCTTCATCATTGCATTAGCCACTTCCTTATAATCTCTCTCTCCTCTCTCTCTCTCTTTTTTTTTTTTTTTTTTTTTTTGAGACGGAGTCTTGCTCTGTCACCCAAGCTGGAGTGCACTGGCCAGATCTCAGCTCACTGCAAGCTCCGCCTCCTGGGTTCACGCCATTCTCCTGCCTCAGCCTCCCGAGTAGCTGGGACTACAGGCGCCCGCCACCTCGCCCGGCTAGTTTTTTGTATTTTTTAGTAGAGACGGGGTTTCACCGTGTTAGCCAGGATGGTCTCGATCTCCTGACCTTGTGATCCGCCCACCTCGGCCTCCCAAAGTGCTGGGATTACAGGCTTGAGCCACCGCGCCCGGTCTCCTCTCTCTCTTTCAGGTTTTTGCCTGAAGTCAGGCTTCAATCAGCCACCACCCAGGTGACTAAAGCAGAGAAACTCTTAACCTAAGAGGCACGAATATGCAGAGGAGTTTAGGGTGACCACAGCAGCTGGAAAACAAACGAAGGGGGGAAAATATGACAAAAGAGATGCATAAATGGGGAGCCCTAAATTCGATGTATATACTGGCTATCCCCTGACCTACACATTCATAGGGCAGATTTCAAGAAGTCCAACATAAGGAGAAAAGAACCGAACTGAGATTTCAGTTGCTGCCCACCACAGAGGAGATAGAGTTTGGAGTTTGACTACACCCAAGTTAACTGCTCATTAAACAAACAAAAAAAGTCAATAATCTTAAAAAAATATAATGAATCCAGAGTCTTACAACGTATCATTTCTAGTATCTAGGATATTATCCAAAATTACTAGACATAGAAACACACAGGAAAACAATATTCATACATAAGAGAGAAGGTCACCAATGGAGACTAACCGCAGGATGACCTGGATGCTGGAACTGGTAGACAGGATTTTTAATTCAGCTACTATAACTATGCTCAATGATGTAAAGAAAATATGCTTGCAGGGAATGACCAAATAGGAAATCTCAGCAGAGAAACAGAAACAATTAAAAAGAACCAAGTGAAAATTTTAGAACCAAAAAATGGCATGTCTGGAAGATGCCTCAAGAGGAACTAGCTAACCCAAAGAGTACAGAGAAAAAAAGATTTTAAAAATGAACAGATCCTGAGTGATCTGGGGGAAAATACGACAAGGTCTGATATACATGCAATTGGAATTCTAAAAAGAGGAGCTGGGAAAAAAATATTTCAAGAAAGCAAAAAAGGATAAGAACAAAGTAAACCATAGTTAGCCATGTCCCAGTCAACCTGCGGAAAACCAAAGACAAAGAGCAGCCGAAGGGAAATGACATGTCACATATAGGGAGCACTGCCACAAATGACTTCATCATTAGAAACCACAGAGGCAGGGAGACACTGGAAACATATATTTTAAATTCTGAAAAGAAAAAAAAAAAACCTGTCAGTGCATAATTCTATACCCAGCAAAAATAGCCTTCAAGAGTGAAACAAAATGAGAACACTTTCTGTGAATAAAAGGTAAGAGAATTTGTTGCTGCAAACCTGCATTACAAAAAGTGCTAAAGAAAGTTCTTCAGGCTGAAGGGAAACAACACTGGAGAGAAACTCCATTAAACCTGCCACTAATAAGGTAAAAGAGTTACAAATGAACATTATCAGGGGCCCATTTCTTCCCCTACGCAGGTAGTAAAGTGTGAGGTAATCACTAGTGCTGTTCACCAAATATGTCTGGTTTTCCTTCTTTCAGGCATATGGTAGAATTGCCACTCCACTTACTGGGGTGGGGCATGGCCATATGATTGCTTTAGTAAACGAGATGTGGCAGAAACTTTGTCAGAGGATGCAATTTGCCTCACTGCCTTTTTTTTCTGGCTTTAAAAATCATCGTATTAGGGTTCTCCTGAGAAACAGAACCAATAAGAGAGCTGGGGCTTAGAAACCAATACCCCCAAAACATGGCATTTTGACCTGCTGACTTGAAGAATTCCCCAGGTCTCTCTGACCTCTGCCTACTCCTGTCTCAATTCTCTGTCTCTCCCAAAGCACAGGATGAAATGGTTCTCTAAAGTTCTCTTATCTGCCTAATGTCTGGACCTGCCAAAGAAGAAAACAGTTACCTCTGGTCACTTTCCTTATCATTAACTAAAGTCATATCTCAGGAAGAAAGACAAGTCTGTCAACACATCTGGACAGACTTGTGGCAAACTATGTCTGTTCTTTTGGCCCAGCAGCCTTTGTTTCAGGCCACTGTATGTTCTTCAAGCCCACTTAAATTCACCTAAAAATCATTTACTATCCCTCTAAAATCATCCACACTTCCCCATCTTCCTCTCCCCTAAGAAGAAGGGTATATAACCATCTGTACCCCATTGTGTGGTGGGGCAATGACTCTGTCATTCTCCCCTGTGCTTGTTAACACATTTGTATGCCTTTTTTCCTATCAACCTCCCTTTTGTCAGTTGATTTTCAGTGAACCTTCAGGGGACAAAGGTGAAGTTTTCTTCTATTTTATAAAAATCTTCTTCACATACCTTTGGTTCTAGCTGCGTCCCTTCAGAATATCCACACTGAATCATTCGTTTGAGTCTTCCATACTGGGGAGAAATCTGGCCTTGAGACCCTCTCTGTGTGAATCACATGGACCTTCCATCAGCTCTGGACCCATCTTCTGTGAAGGACAGAATACCACCAAGTTTGCTGCCTGAAGTGTCCTGATTCTGAATACACTTTTTTTGCACAAGTCTCTGGGCCTGCAATCTCTTTCCTCCTGTTTATTCAGTACAAGTCACTACCTGACTTCCAAAGTTATGCTCCCTCTAGCATCACTGGATCCACTGTGACAATAGTCTTGAAAACTTACCACTTTATCACTATGGAAATAAAAAATGGAAAATGAAAATAAATCATATTTTCAAGGTGCAGGTGGTGCAATATTCTCATATTCACATTGAGGTGCAAGATCAAAGAAAGCTGGCCTAATTATGGACATGCACTTAGTTAGCAGTGAACCTCAGTCAGTGGACTCAGCTGTTTCAAACTCTTTTTATATGGTTTGAATTCACATGTTTCTACTGTCAGCCAAGAATCTTATATGAAAGAGCTTTTTAACATCCAAACTGCTTCAGTGCTTCAAAGAGGAGGCATGTGAGGACATACATAAAGCTCTTCTGCAGTTTTGTTTTTTTTTTAAAGTAGACTTTGTTTTTTACAGCAGTTTTAAGTTTGTAGCCAGGAGTGGTAGCTCACACCTGTAATCCCAGCACACTGGGAGGCCAAGGCAGGTGGATCACCTGAGGTCTGGAGTTCAAGACCAGTCTGGCAACACAGTGAAACCCTGTCTTCACAAAAAATACAAAAATTGGCCAAGTGTGGTGGCATGTGCCTGTAGTCCCAGCTATTCAGGAGGCTGAGGTGGGAGGATGGCTTGAGCCTGGGAGGTCACGGCTGTGGTGAACCATGATTGCATCACTGCACTCCAGACTAGGTGACAGAGTAAGACTTTGCTTCATAAAAAAAGAAAGTACAAAAGTACGTAGAATTTCCATAAACTTCCTACCCCTACCCATGCACAACCTCCCCCACTGTCAACATGCAACCCCAGAGTGGTACATTTGTTACAATTGGTGAATCGACATTGACATGCCATTATCATTCAAAGTCCATAATTTACATTAGGGTTCACTCTTGGTGTATGTGTACCCACTATGATAGTATCATATGAAAGAGTTTCACTGCCCTAAAATGCCTCTTTTCCCCCAACTCCTGGCAACCTCTGATCTTTTACCTGTCTCCATAGTTTTGCCTTTTCCAGAATGTCAAGTAGTTGGAATCATACAATATGTAGCCTTTTTAGATTGACTTCTTTCACCTGGTAATATGCATTTAAGGTTTCTCACGTCTTTTCATTGCTGGATAACTCATCTCTTTTTATTTTTATTTATTTATTTTGAGATGCAGTCTCACTCTGTCACCCAGGGTGGTGTGCAGTGGGGTGATCTCAGCTTGCTGCAACCTCTGCTTCTCGGGTTCAAGTGATTCTCATGCCTCAGCCTCCCAAGTAGCTGGGATTACAGGTGCACACCACCACGCCCAGCTAATTTTAGTATTTTTAGTGACAGGGTTTCACCATGTTGGCTAGGCTGGTCTCGAACCCCTGGCCTCAAGTGATCCGCCAGCCTTAGCCTCCTAGAGTGCTAGGATTACAGGCGTGAGCCATGGCGCCCAACCACTCTTCTCTTTTTAGTGCTGAATAATATGCCATTGTCTGGATATGCCACAGTTTATCCACTTACCCACTGAAGGACATCGTGGTTGCTTCTAAATAGTGACAATTATAGATAAAGCTGCTATAAACATCCATGTGCAGGTTTTCGTGTGGACATAATTTTTCACCTTCTTTGGGTAAATATTTAATACCAAAGAGTATGATTGCTAGGTCAGACGATAAGAGTATATTAATTTTGCAAACTGTCTTCTATAGTGGCTGTACAATTTTGTGTTCCCACCAGCAGTGAATGAGAATTCCTGTTGTTCCACATCCTCACCAGCATTTGGGGTTTTAGATTTTCTCCATTTAAAAAGGGGTGTAGTAGTATCTCATTTTTTTATTCTATTTATTAATTAATTAATTTTTTTTTTTTTTCGAGACAGAGTCTCGCTCTGTCACCCAGGCTGGAGTGCAGTGGCACGATCTAGGCTTATGGCAACTTCCACCTCCTGGGTTCAACCAATTCTCCTGCCTCAGCCTACTGAGCAGCTGGGATTACAGGCACACACCACCGTGCCCAGCTAATTTTTGTATTTTTAGTAGAGACGGGGTTTCACCATGTTGGTCAGGCTGGTCTCAAACTCCTGACCTCGTGATTTGCCCGCCTCAGCCTCCCAAAGTGCTGAGATTACAGGCATGAGCCACCACACCCGGCCTTATTTTTGTTTTTTGTAGAGACAGGGTTTCACCATGTTGCCTAGGCTTGTCTCGAACTCCTGGGCTCAAGAGAGCCACCTGCCTTGGCCTCCCAGAGTGCTGGGGTTACAAGCACGAGCCGCCATGCTTGGCCTTGTTGTTTTTTAATTTGCGTTTCCCTGATGACATATGTTTGTTGAGCATCTTTTCGTATGCAAATTGCCATCTTATATCTTCTTTGGCGAGATGTCTGTTCAAGTCTTTTGCCTATTTTCAGTCAGGTTGTTCATTTTCTTATTGTTGAGTTTTAAGAGTGTTTTGTCTATTTTGTTTAATTGTTCTTTATCAGATACCTCTTTTGTAAGTGCTTTTTCTCTGTCTATGGCTCATCTTCTCATTCTCTTGACAGTGTCTTTTACAGAGCAGGAGCTTTTAATTTTAATGAAGTTCAGCTTATCAATTATTTTTTTCATGAATCCTGGCGTTGCTGTTGTATAGTTGGTTCTAATAACAAAAACAAGGACAATAACAAGACTGACCCAAAGTGGGATGTTAATTGCCACAAAAGCAGTCATTTGATATCAACCTGAGTTTTGTGGTAATGTTTTATTTGGCATGTAAAGATCCTTTTATGCAAATCATTTCCATGGACATGTAATATAAAAACATAAGTATTTCCAATTACTTTATCAGTGTAGCTATTCCAAATGAAATGTCTACAGTAGCAACAGACAGACCAGACTGCATATGTCAGTCCTGACTGGAGACTAGCAGGCAGCAACCACTCCCCAAGCTGCTGCTCCTGACGTGTTGCTTGACTCAAAGCCAGGAATGATTAACAAAGGTGTTTTTCCATCCCGTCGGAGTCTAGTAATGGTGTTCCATAGAAGAAGCAGAGACTACTGCTGCTAATGACTGTAGACATGTTGAACATTAGGGTTTGTAGCAAGAGTTGCCTGCCATAGCAAGTAATGACAACGAGTGGAGCAAGACAATCATGCTCCAGGCAGGTGGACTCCAATGAAACATGTCTCAGGAGACCTTTGGGAAAGGGGACTGATAGTCTTGTTTAAGAGATACCACTTCAGATTGGGCGCACTGGCTCACATCTGTAATCCCAGCACTTTGGGAGACCAAGGCGGATGGATCACCTGAGGTCAGGAGTTCAAGACCAGCCTGTCCAACATGGCAAAACCCCACCTCTACTAAAAATACAAAAAAAAAAAATAATAATAATAAAAAACAACAGGGTGTGGTGGCAGGTACTTGTCATCCCGGCTACTTAGGAGGCTGAGGCAGGAGAATCGCTTGAACCCAGGGGGTGGAGGTTGCAGTGAGCCGAGATCACGCCATTACACTCCAGCCTGGGTGGCAGAGTGAGCTCTGTCTCAAAAAAATAAAACAGCAACAACAAAACGAGATACCACTTCATTCTGTTGATCTGAGGCCTGTGTGTTTGTCAGTCAATATGCTCGGATGGGCAGGTAACTACAAAGGAACGGAAAGGAAATGGGGGACTTCCTGAGGGCTACACCAAGAGTTCTCATAGCACCACTTCCACTGTGTTCTCTTGGTCAGAGCAGCCACATAGCACAGATTCAAGGTGGAGGGAACATAGATCCCACCTCTTGTTGGGTGCAGTGACAAATAATTTGTGGCCACATGTAACCCACTGGCTGCAGAAAGTCTTTTATTCTTTTCTTTTTTAACCTATTGCTCCATTGGCGTGAGGAGTCCAGTGATCACGCACTCATTGTGACTTTGGTGGCTCTTAGGTGAAATGGCTCTCCTATCAGAGACCAGGACTTTACAGAGCCTATGATTGTGGGGACGGGAAGCACATATTTTGCAAGTAACTAATTGGGAGTGGTGGTAAAAGGGGCATTCCTTTCAACTTTTGGTTTCTGGGCCCATATATTTTAGTTACTGGAGACAAAGCACCTTACCAGCTATAGACTCAGCACAAAACTTGCATCCTGTTGGCAACTGACCAGTGCCTCAACTTGCTCAGTTGTATCTGAGCAGGCATTTCAACTGAGCCTGTAATAGGCCATTCCACCATTGTCTTTTTTTTTTTTTTTTTTTTTTTTTTGAGACAGAGTGTCACTCTGTTGCCCAGGCTGGAGTGCAGTAGGCTTATCACAGTTCACTGCAGTCTTGATCTACTGGGCTCAAGTGATTCTCCCACCTCAGCCTCCCAAGTAGCTGGGAGTACAGTGGTGTGCCACCATGCCCAGCTGGTTTTTAATTTTTTTTTTTGTAGCTCACTATTTTGCTCAGGTGGTCTTGAACTCCTGGTCGCAAGCACTCCTCCTGTTTGGGCCTCCCAAAGTCTTGGGATTACAGGCATCAACCACCATGCCCAGCCCATTTATTTTCTTTTTTGAGACAGAATCTTGCTCTGTCATCCAGACTGGAGTACAATGGTGTGATCTCGGCTCACTGTAGCCTCCGCCTCCCAGGTTCAGGTGATTCTCCTGCTTCAGCCTCCTGAGTGACTGAGACTACAGGCACACAATGCCACACCCAGCTAATTTTTGTATTTTTAGTAGGGACAGGTTTTCACCATGTTGACCAGGCTGGCCTTGAACGCCTGACCTCAAGTGATCTGCCTGCCTCAGCCTCTCAAAGTGCTGAGATTACAGCCATGAGCCACTGTGCCCGCCCAAGACCACTTCATCATTTTATTAGGGTGGCTGCTTTGGGAATGACAGTATAGGGTAGAATCAATCACATGTCCTCTTTCATAACAGGGGCCAGTGATCTGAGGCAATGTTACATGGGATCTCATTGGGTAAATCAGGCCTTTGTTATCCCTCTAATGGTGGTATTGGTAGAGGCGTTGTGGACCTGGAAGACAAACACATATCCAGAGGAGGTATCAGTTCCAGTAAGAACAAATTACTGCTTTCTACAAAGTAGAAGGAGTCCAGTGTAATTAACTTGGCATCAGATGGTTGGCTGATCTCCTTGAGGAGTGGTACCATACAAGCAAGGACTCAGTGTTAGTTGAGTTAGGCTGGGCATTCAGCAGTGTGGTAGTTGAGACCAGCCTTGGGAGAGGGAGACCATCATATTGGGCCATGCATGTCTTCCAGCAGTGCTACTGTGGGCACTCCGTTCACGGGTGTGTGGAATTAGCACTAGAGTGGCCAAAGAAAGAGACAAGTTAGACCAGTCATCCCATCTACTGGGTTGTTGAGGGCCTACTTCATGGTAGATACTTTCTGGTGGGCATGGACACCAGACACAAAAATAGATGTTCTTTGTGCCCCTTCCCATGCTTTTTCTCCAGACCTCTTTTTTTCCAGTCTGCCTATTTGTTTCCCATTCTGCCTCTTTCAGGTCCTTGACCAATCAACCAGCCATCTGTCACTCTGTAGGAGTCTGTGTACCTCAGGCCACTTCTTCCTTCATCAGAGTGAATGACCAAGGGTGTTACTCACAGATCTGCCCACTGTTCTCCACTCCCTCACATCACTGTCCTTTGGAGCCATCCTTGAGTGAGGCTGTTGTGTGGTGTAATCCATTTTCAACTTACACCAGCAAATCAAGACTATGGATCCATAAACAAAGCCTGAGTTTTTCTTCCTCTGATATTTGGTTGTGGGTAATACCTTTCCTGTCCCATGAGACCACAGGTGTGAGATGAGAAAATGGCATTGGTATAACATAGTCAGGTGGCATGGCAGTGTGAGCCATCTGCTTGTTGATCTTACCAGCGCTCTCTGGATTTCTCTCTGGATTGGGCTGTTGGACCTGATCCTAGAATGTTCCATTTCCATCACATAATAACTGGCTGTGGCATGTGTACAGGCTGAGTAAACTTCTACTGTTGTGCATAGTTTCAGAGAAGTCCCAGTGTAGAAAGCAAAGAACACAGTATGCACCTGAGGCAAGATGTTGTTAGAGTGAAGTAAATGGATACTTTTGCAGAACTGGCTACCAAAGCCACAGCAGGAATCTGAGATGTGGCAGAGGGGATGAAGTAGGCCCCTAGCAGTATCTAATATATCCCCCATCTGTTTCGGTTCTATTGGTTACAGGATCTTTGGGTGTTGCTTTTCTGGCTGGAAACCTCTGTGGCTGGTGGTGCCTTTGCCCAAGTTCTTGTTTTGTGTCCAGGAAGAATGAAGTATGCAGACAAGTAGAAGGTGAGCAAGACAAAGAGGAGCTTTATTGAGGTTAGAATAGCCCAGAGGAGACCCGTAGTGGGTAGCTCCTCTCTGTAGGCAGGTCATCCTGTCAGCTCTCAGAAGAGAGGAAGTCTGGAGTGGGTGGCTCCTCTCTGCAGACATGTCATCCCAACAAGTGTTCAGCTCTCAGCAGACAGAGTAGCTCCTCTCTGTAGCTGGTCATCCTGATGTCTGCTGCTCTCAGCAGAGAGGAGGCCCTGGAGAGTGTAGCTCCTCTCTGCAGCTGGTCATCCCAATGTCTGCTCTGCTCTGGCTGAGTCCAGAATTTTTATGGTCTTCAGAGAAGGGAGGTGCGTGCTGCCATGGGTGGGCCCAAGAAAAAGCAACAGAGTTCCCTCTTCAGTCTGCAGGAATGGTCGCCTGGCCCCCAGGTTTCAGGCCTTCCCCCTGCAGGTGGAGCTTCAGTGGAGACCTGCCTGCTTCTGCCCAAGAGCCTGTCTGCCTCCTGCTACAGTCCATGGTGCCTAGGCTGCTTGGGCCCAGAGGCACCTGCAGGTCACCACTGAGCTGCCTTCAGTGCTCCCATCCCCCAGCTTCCCTCCCGTGCTTGTTGGTACCGAAAGTCCAGAAGGTGCTGAGGCAGCAGGGGGCTAGCATGTCAGCACTGCCCTGAGCGTGCGTCCACCTGGCCAGGCTGCGACAATACCTGGGCTCAGCCCCACCCTTGCTCCACAATCAGAGTGAACTCTGTGAGCAGGGAGAGGCCAGGCAGTGGCAGCAGGCACTTCTGAGCCCGTAGGGGGTAGGGGACCTTCTGGGGTCCCCTACCCGCTACCAAGAGCACCAACATGCCCTGGTCCACAGCCAGACTTAGGCAGCTGCAGCAGCACCCAGGGAGGGTGGGGCTCCTGCATGCTCTGCTTTGCCCTGTGGTGCAGGAGGCCTGGGTCGTGCCGCCCTGCTGCAGCCGGCATCTTGGCAGCAGCCACTCTAGATGGGTTGCTGCTTCCATCACTATTATCCAAAACTGATTTAGATTCTCTGCCCTCATTCTCTTCCAAGTTTTGGAGGAAACACAATGATCAGAGTGGGAAGCAGAGCGAGAGACCTTGGCAGATCTTTAGGACCACATGACACCCAGTATCTAGACCGCACCCTCTGTTAAAACACTTGATATTAAGTTTTACTTTGCTGTTTGTGGCTCCCTTCTTTTAAGGCTATTCTTTCTATACATATGTCCAGTTCTGTATCTCTATAAAATGATTTCAGAGCTTCAAATAAAGTTCCTATGAATTTTTTAAAAATTGAGCAATCTGTTCCATTTACTGTATATCATTATATTTATCAGCATATTATTATATATTATCCAATATAAGCCAGTGAATATTCAGAGGGTTCCTGACATCAATGTCCAACTCTCCGATTCCTCATTCTTAAGAAACTGATATCACTGCTGTTTGTTTGGTTGGCTAAAAAAAGAAAAAGCAGGCTGAGCACGGTGGCTCATGTCTGTAATCCCAGCACTCTGAGAGGCCAAGGAGGGTGGATCACCTGAGGTCAGGAGTTCAAGACCAGTGTGGCCAATATGGTGAAACCCTGTATCTACTAAAAATACAAAAATTAGCCAGGTGTGGTGGCGGGCACCTGTTATCTCAGCTACTCGGGAGGCTGAGGCTGGAGAATTGCTTGAAATTGCTTGAATCCAGGAGGCGGAGGTTGCAGTGAGCAGAGATCATGCCACTGTACTCCAGCCTGGGCGACAGAGTGAGACTCTGTCTCAAAAAAAAAAAAAAAAAAAAAAAAAAAAAAGACAAAGAAACTGATAAAACGCTAAACCTGTGTTACCAGGAGATTGGTTATGCACCTTCCTTTAGTGGGTCTCACATTGGCCTCAGTCTATTCAATGTATGCTAGAATGTGTCCTGCTTTCAGGGCTTAATTGCTGAGTCCTCAGTTGATATTTTAATTAATGCATCACTGTTTTACTTCTTCCCTCTTACCTGTCCTTGTGTGTTCCCTCCACCCTTCCAAACCATTGTTAGCACTCTTACATGCATCCGTCCATACATTTCTCCATGCTCATACAGCCATCTTTCATTTATATGTACATGGTGTCAGGCAGTCTTCCCATTCCTCCTTGCTAGTAGAATCCTGATTTGGAATGCAAGGTGCTTAGCCCTGGCAATGGGTCATGACTGGTTCAAGTCAATACTGATAATTTATACCCCATATTTCCTGGCCTATTCTGCACCTAGTGGTAATCATGTGACCCAGTTTTGGCCAATGAAATATCAGTGGAAGTTAGCTGAGTGGACATTTTTGCTGACTCATTTAGCAGGATCTCTTGCCCTTCGCTCTTCTTCCTGCCTAGAATGCATCGATGATGCTTAGTTGGTGCTGCAGGCAGCGTGTGACCACGAAATGACAAACCAATACATTAAGGATGGTGGAGTCAAAATATGAAAAGAATCTGAGTCTTTCAGGGTCCTACTGAATTGCTGAACCAGTGGCAGAAACAGAAATCTTTAGGGTACCAGTCATAGGAAAAAACCCCTATTTGTTCATACCACTGTTAGTGTGGTTTACTATTATTTTGTATCCGGAAGCACTTATAACTGATACAAAATGCATATGAATGCACACACACAAGTTGTCTGGTGTTCAATTTACAAAAATATGGCCATATTACTCATTATATTTTTATATATTTGTCTGTATAGTACCTTGTTTCAGATTATAATTTGTAATGGAAATCTCTCCAAGTCAGTGAGTATAGCTCTAATTTATTATTTAAACAATGTTTTATTGATTATCTTGAATAGGTAATACCAGAACCTGGTTTAAAATTCAAAATGTATAAATGGAAAGTGATGCAGCCACTTTGGAAAACTGTTTGGCAGCTCCTTAAAAACTTAAATATAGAGTTGCCATATAATCCAGAAATTTTACGTGTAGGTATATACCCAAGAGTAATGAAAACACATTACTTATACACAAACATTCGTACAAAATGTTTATCAGTTTCATCAATAATGCCCAAAAAGTAGAAAAACTTAAAATGTCTATCCACTGATGAACGGATAAACAGGTTGTGGTATATTCATATAATGGAATATTATTAAACAATAAAAAAGAATGAAATATTGATGCATGCTACAGTATAAATGAACAATGAAAACATTATGGTAAGTGTGATGGTTAATATTGAGTGTCAACTGGATTAGATCGATGGATGCCAAATATTGTTCCCGGGTGTGTCTGTGAGGGTGTTGCCAAAGGAGATTAACATTTGAGCTGGTGGACTGGGAGAAGGAGACCACCCTCAATATGGGTGGGCACCGTCTAATCAGCTGCCTGCACAGCTAGAATAAGGCAGGCAGAGGAACATGGAAGGACTAGACTGGCTGAGTCTTCTGGCCTCCATCTTTCTCCCGTGCTGGATGCTTCCTGCCCTGGAACATTGGGCTCCAAGTTCTTAAGCTTTTGGACTCTTGGAGCTACACCGGTGGTTTTCCGGGGGCCCTCAGGCCTTCCACCACAGACTGAAGGCTGCACTGTCAGCTTCCCTACTTTTGGGGTTTTGGGACTTGGACTGGCTTCCTTGCTCCACAGCTTGCAGACATCCTCTTGTGGGACTTCACCTTGTGATGGTGTGAGTCAATACTCCTTAATAAACTCCCATTCATATATACATCTATCCTGTTAGTTCTGTCCCTCTAGAGAACCCTGACTAATATACTAAGTACAAAAATTCAGTCACAAAAACCACATACTGTATAATTCTATTTATGTGAAATGTCCAGAATAGGTGAATCCATACAGACAGAAAGATTAGTGGCTACCTGGGGCTGGGGGTTGGGAGTTGGGAATGGAGAATGACTGCTAATGTGTTTGTGGTTTCTTTTTGGATTGTTGAAAATGTTCTAAAATTAGATTTTGGTGATGGTTGCAAAAGTCTGTGAATACATTAAAAACCACTGAACTGTACATTTTAAATGGGTGGATTTTATGGTATGTGAAATATATCTCAATAAAGCTGTAAAAAAGGCTTAAATGGAAATACAGTAAAAAGTAAGTTTCTCTTCTATCTCTTCCCCTACCTACCCAGTTGTCTTTTCCAGAGGTGATCACTCACTAACTTCCTGCTATGCTTTCAGAGGTATTTTATTTATATTCACACACATGCTCATAGGTGGGTTTACATACTTTCTTACATGTACCATACACTATTTTTTCCCTTACTTTTTTCCCTTAAAAATATATCTTGGAGACACACACAGACAGAGAGGAGAATGCCCTGTGAAGATGGAGGTGGACTGGAGTGATGGCTCCAAATCAAGGAGTGCAAAGGACTTACCAGCAAGCATCAGAACTGGAAGAGAGGCCTGGAACAGATCTTCCTCTCGGCCTTCACAGGGAACGGACCCGTGACACCTTGATGTTGTACTTCTAGCCTCCAGAACTGTGAGACAATAAATTTCTGTTGTTTAAAGCCAAAAAACAAGCAGACAAAAAATGTATTTTAAATATTATTCCATATCAGCACATTTAAGGTGGATACCTTCTTTTAACAGCTGTGTAGTTTCATGATTGTTACATAATTTATTTGATGAGTTCCTTATTGGATATTTGGGGTGTTTCCAATGTTTGCTTTTTCAAACAATGCTGAAATAATAACCTTGTCCATGCATAATTTCTTACCTTGGCAAGTATACTTTCAGGACAAACTCTTGGAGGTAGAATTGTTGGATTAAAAGATAATTATATTTCTAGGCCGGGCGTGGTGGCTCATGCCTATAATCCCAGCACTTTGGGAGGCTGAGGTGGACAGATCACTTGAGGTCTGAGACCAGCCTGGCCAACATGGTGAAACCCCTTCTCTACTAAAAATACAAAAATTAGCCAGGCATGGTGGTGCATGCCTGTTATCCCACCTACTTGGGAGGCTGAGGCAGGAGAGTCACTTGAATCCGGGAGGCAGGGGTTTCAGTGAGCTGAGGTTGTGCTACTGCACTCCAGCCTGGGTAAGAGTGAGACTCAAAAAAAAAAAAAAAAAAAAAAAAAAAAAAGAAAGAAAAAAAGACAATTGTATTTATCATTTGAATTGTCAAATTGATCTCCATAATGTTTGTAGGAAATTACCCTCTCACCAGTAATGTATGAGTATTCCTGTTTGCCCACAGCTGTGCTAATACCATGTGTCATATAATTTTTGATCCTGTCAATCAGGTAGTTGAAAATTCTATATCATTGTGGATTTAATTTGTATTTTTCTCATTAGGAGCATGTTAAGCATCTTTTATATATTTCATATCATTGATCAATATCATCACACTCAATATATTAACGTCACATTCACTTCATTAAGTCATTTGAATTTTCTTTTCTGAAATTTTTTTCATATCCTTTACCCGTTTTTCTGTGGGTTGTTGCTCTTTTGCTTATTGTTTTCTTTAGGAGCTCATTACATATTAAGAAAATTAGCTTTTGTTCCAATTTTAGCAAATATTTTATCAAGTTTTTTTGTTTTTTGACTTTATAATTTCTTTCTTTTTTGCCATGAAGAAGATTTTGTTTTTGCGTAGTCAAATTTAATACTATTTTCCTTTATTGCTTCTGGATTTTGTCTTCTACTTAAGTCATTCTCACTTGAGATTGTAAAGAATTATGTTTATATCTAGGGCTTTTATGGTTTCATTTTTTACATGCAAATCTTTATAAAATTTATTTTGTGTTAAGTAATGGTGTAGAGATCCAATTTGTTTTTTTCTAGGTGTCTTTTTAATGGTTCCAACACCATTATTGAGTAGTCTACTTCTCCCCACTAATTTGATATGCCACTTTTCCAATTTTCTGTATGCATTTGCATCTGTTTCTAGACTTTCTGGGCCACGCTGTTGGCATTCCTAAAATAAACACCTCTTAATCATGATGTATTCTATTTTTAATGAGGTGTTCAATTCTATTTGTTAATATTTTACTTAAGATTTCTGCTTCAATATTCACAAATGAGTTTAGTCTATAGATCTATTTTGTGTATGTATGTGTAGTGTTTATTGGGTTTTCAAACCAATGATATAGTCATTTTATTAAAAGATTATAGAATCTAGCCTGGACAACAAAGCAAGACACCTGTCTCTTAAAAAAGATTATCTGTTGTTTAAAAGCCTGTTAGAATTCCCCTAAAAATCCATCTGGGCCTGGTGCTTTTTTGGGATTAGCTCATTAATATCTTTCTATCTTCCATGGAAATTGATCTTTTAGATTTTCTCTCTCTTTTAGGGTCAGTTTTGGTAAGCTGTATAGGACTATATAACTGAGACATATGATATTTTAGAATATCCTCTGATTCAATGGTTACTCTCCCATTATCTTTTTTTTTTTTTTTTTTTTTGGTGACAGTCCCACCCTGTCACCCAGACTGGAATGTAGTGGTATGATCTCAGCTCACTGCAAACTCTACCTCCCGGGCTCAAGTGATTCTCATGCCTCAGCCTTCCAAGTAGCTGGGATTACAGGCACATGCCACCACTCCCAACTAATTTTTGCATTTTTTAGCAGAGATGGGTTTCACTGTATTGGCCAGCCTGGTCTTGAACTACTACCCTCAAGTGATCCACCCGCCTCAGCCTCCCAAAGTGCTGGGATTACAGGCATGAGCCACCATGCCCAGCTCCATTATCATGTTTGAATTTGTGTGTGTCCTCTCTTTTATCATGGTTAGATATATTATGTTGATTATTTAAAAGAACTTTTTTTTTTAGTTCTAAGTTCTATTATGTGGTTTAAACTCAATTAACAGGCCAGGCACGGTGGCTCAAGCCTGTAATCCCAGCACTTTGGGAGGCCGAGATGGGCAGATCACGAGGTCAGGAGATCGAGACCATACTGGCTAACACGGTGAAACCCCGTCTCTACCAAAAATACAAAAAAAAAAAGAAAAAAAAACATTAGCCGGATGAGGTGGCGGGTGCCTGTAGTCCCAGCTACTTGGGAGGCTGAGGCAGGAGAATGGCATGAACCCGGGGGGTGGAGCTTGCAGTGAGCCGAGATCGTGCCACTGCACTGCACTCCAGCCTGGGCGACAGAGTGAGACTCCGTCTCAAAAAAAAAAAAAATAAAATAAAATAAAATAAAAATAAATAAATAAATAAACTCAATTAACTTCTGCTTTTTTATTACTTTCTTCTCTCCACTTTCATTGGATTTACTTTTTGTTCTTTTTCTCACTTTTGAGATAGATGCTTAATTAATCTATTGTCACACTTTCATGTTTATTTTTATTTTTATTTATTTATTTTTTTGAGACGGAGTCTCGCTCTGTCGCCTGGGCTGGAGTGCAGTGGCCGGATCTCAGCTCACTGCAAGCTCCGCCTCCCGGGTTTACGCCATTCTCCTGCCTCAGCCTCCCGAGTAGCTGGGATTACAGGCGCCCGCCACCTCGCCCGGCTAGTGTTTTGTATTTTTTAGTAGAGACGGGGTTTCACCGTGTTAGCCAGGATGGTCTCGATCTCCTGACCTCGTGATCCGCCCGTCTCGGCCTCCCAAAGTGCTGGGATTACAGGCTTGAGCCACCGCGCCTGGCCTCATGTTTATTTTTATAAATATTCTATGTATTTTAACCTTTGTTTTTTTAAGTTTTAATGTTTAATTTTTTGAGATGGGGTCTCACTGTGTTGCCCAGGCTGGTCTCAAACTCCTGGGCTCAAGTGATCCTCCTGCCTCAGCCTCCTGAGTAGCTGGAATTATAGGCATACACCACCACACTCAGCTTAAACCTATGCTTTAACCATATGTCAAGATTCTGATATGTATAATCATTATCTTTGAAAGAAATTATACAGTTTCACGTCTTTGACTACAGAGTTGCTTAATAATTGAAAAAATTTCCAGATGGAAAAGACTTCTCACCTTTTAATTTAATTTAATTTTATTGCATTGTGGTAAAATGATGTTTGCTTTAGTTCTACTTAGTTGAAATTATTAAAGTTTTCTTGATTATCTCATATATGACTAATTTTCATATGTTTGAAAAGCAAATATATTCTCTTTGATAAGGCTGAAGAGTTCAATATATAGCCATAAGATCTACTTTGGGGTTATGTTGCTTACGTTTTTTATTCTTTTTATTTCCCCATTTTCCTCGTCTTGAACTGAGGGTGGATCTTAGTCTTCTCTAATTAATGTACTTCCATGTGTTTCTCTTCTTATCACCTGTATTTATATTTTATGAAGGTTGCTGCTGTGTTATTTGATGCATAATTATTAACTTTTATATTTTCACTATGAATTGTGGACTTTAGTAGTACAAAGCATCCTTCTTTGTCTCATTAAGGACTTTTTTCCTTCCATGAATATTTCAACTTGTCAGATATCAAGTTCACAACACCTGCTTTCTTTATGTGTTTTTGCCTGGTATAGTTTTATACTTTCTTTTAATTGTATTTATCTTTGTTTTGGGAATGTCTCTTAAAGTACAGAGTTGGATTTTGCCTTGTAAGCCAATCTGAAAATCTTTTTTCTTCTCATAAGTTAGTTAAGACCATTTACATTTATTGCTACACATTAAATGCCTGGTCTTAGATATATTCTATTATTCTATGTTATATTTACTATGCATGTTAAATTTACTATGTGTTTTTCACTCTGTAGTCTGGGTTTTTTTTCTTTGCTTCTTTTAATTGAAAGAATTTTTGGTGACTAGAATGATTTGTGATTTTGTCTTAGTAATTATCATTCCACTAACATATTTATATAATGCTCTCATTTTCTTTACTTAGGCTCCTATGATATGGTTTGCTTGAAACGAGACATTTGACTATCACCTATGGTTTATATAAAATCAGTGAATATATTCAATTTCCCATTTCTTTTTTCTTTTCCTCTCATTTAAAAAATTTATGTTTGTACTTTGTCAGAGTACACAACTACAATCTTTTCTTTCACCCTTACCCCTATCTTTGATTTGTTTAAGATCTATAGTTAAATATAGTCAATGTTCACTACCAGACCAGTCCTTTTAACAGTTTCCACATTCATCTCTTAGTTGGATGAAGTTCCACCTCTGGCAATTTTTTCAGGAAGGACTTATTAGAACAATATACACTGAATTTTTTCATGTTTCACATTTTTAAAAAACATTATTTTTCTATGACTAAGCACACGACAAGATGCTCAACATCATTAGCCATTAGGGAGAACTACAAATCAAAATCACATGAGATACTACTTTACACTCATAAGAATGACTATTTTTAAAAAAACAGAAAATAAGTGTTGCAAATATGTGTTGAAATTGGAACTCGCATACATTGCTAGTGGGAATGTAAGATGGTTTAATTCCTATGGAAAACAGTTTGGTGGTTCCTCAAAAAGGTAATATAGAATTGTCACATGACCCAGCAAGTCCATTTCTAGATACATACCCCTCAGAGTTGAAAACAGGTACTTAACCAAATCATTGTACTCAAATTTTCATAGCAGCACTATTCATAATAGCCTAAAGGCAGAAATAACCCAAATGTTCATTAGTGTGTGAATAAACAGATGGTGGTATATCCATACAATGGAATATTATTCAGCCATAAAAAGGAATGAAATACTGTTACATGCTACAGTGTGGATGAACTTTGAAAACGTTATGCTAAGTGAAAGAAACCAGAGGTCGTATATTGTATGATTCCATATGTATGAAATATCTAGAATAGATAAATACAGAAAAACAGGTAACAGGTTGGTAATTACCAAGGCTGAAGGGAGAGGTGATAGGCAGTATATGCTTAATGTTTATGGGGTTTCATTTTGAAGTGATGAAAATGTTTTGGAACTAGATAGATACATGTGAAGTTTGCACAACATTGTGAATGAAGTTGATACCACCAAATTGATTTTAAAAACTGTTTTACAATAGTTAATTTTATGTTACCTGAATTTCATAACAAATTTTTTTCTTGGCCGGGCGCGGTGGCTCAAGCCTGTAATCCCAGCACTTTGGGAGGCCGAGACGGGCGGATCACGGGGTCAGGAGATCGAGACCATCCTGGCTAACACGGTGAAACCCCGTCTCTACTAAAAAATACAGAAAACTAGCCGGGCGAGGTGGCGGGCGCCTGTAGTCCCAGCTCCTCGGGAGGCTGAGGCAGGAGAATGGCGTAAACCCGGGAGGCGGAGCTTGCAGTGAGCTGAGATCCGGCCACTGCACTCCAGCCTGGGCGACAGAGCGAAACTCCGTCTCAAAAAAAATAAATAAATAAAAACAAATTTTTTTCTATACTCTTGATATTTGAAGAATAGTTGAGTTAGATAAAAAATCCCTGCTTCACATTTTTTGACAAGATTGTTTCACTACTGTCTTGCTTTGTAAGTTACTCTTGAGGAATCTAATGCTCACCTGACTTTATTTTCTTTGCAAATGTCTTGATCTTTTGTCTGAAGTAGCAGATAATTATTTTTCCTTAAACTGTAATGTCTAGTAGTAGTTTTAATAGGTTGTTTCAGAGTTGATTGCTTTGAAGCAATTTTCCTACATGGTGGGCCTTTTAAATATATAGATTCAGTTTTTATTTCAGGAAAATTTTCTTGAATTATAGTTTTATATATTAGTTCTATTTCAGTGTTTTTTTCTCTTACGCATCTCCAATTATATTATGTTTTGTCTAACTACTACATCTATCATTTTCTTACTGATTCTTTCTACCTCTTTCTTTAATTTCATTTTCTTGGCTTTTTTTTTTTTTTCATTTCTATCCACTATCTATCTTCCTTCTTCCTTAGTCTACTTTTGATCATACTTACTTTCTCTTAAGCACCTTATACTTTAATAATTTCAAGGTTATTGCTTTATTTATTTTTGAGGCAGAGTCTCACTCTGTTGCCCAGGCTGGAGTGCAATGGTGTGATCTCGGCTCACTGCAAGCTCTGCCTCCTGGGTTCAAGCGATTCTCCTGCCTCAGCCTCTTGAGTAGCTGGGATTACAGGCACCCACCACCACATCTGGCTAAAGTTTTGTATTTTTAGTAGAGAAGGAGTTTCACCATGTTGGTCAGGCTGGTCTCGAGCTCCTGACCTCTGGTGATCCACCTGCATGGGCCTCCCAAAGTGCTGGGATTACAGGGGTGAGCCACCACGCCTGGCCAAGGTTATTTCTTTTTCTTCAGCTTCTTTCCTAATATCAGTTTCCCACTTTGTAAGTTCTAGCTTGTCCATTTCTACTTTGAGTTTTTAAATCCCTGATGTGTTTTTCCCTGTGTGCAACTGCTTAATTTTATTTAGTTCATTTGGGAATACTGTGTTACATCTTTTTTTTCCCATAAGGGCTAGTTTTATTTCTTCTGGAGTTTCTTATCTACTGAAAAGTTTATTTTTATTTTTTAGAGACAGGGTCTTGTTCTGTCACCCAGGCTCCATGGAGTGCAGTGGCATGATCAAACTCACTGCAGCCTCGAACTCCTGGGCTCAAGTGACCCACATCAGCTCACTGCAACCTCCGCCTCCCAAGGTCAAGTGATTCTCCTGCCTCAGCCTCCCGAGTATGGTAAACTTCTGAGTAGCTTGGACTATAGGCATGTGCTGTCATGCCTGGATAATTTTTTTTTATATTTATTTTTGTAGAAATGGGGTCTCATTATGATGCCGAGGCTGGTCATGAACTCCTGGCCTCAAACAGTCCTCCTGCCTTGGTCTCCCAAAGTGCTGGGATTATAGGTATGGACCACCACAACCTGCCAAGTTTTTTTAAACTTAAAAAAAATTAAAGTATAATGAATTCAGAAAAGTAAATAGCTGATAACACAAAGCTTCACTTTCCCCCTGCATTTATTATACTTTACCATTTATTAATCTTCCACCATTAAGAATCTATCACATGACAGGGTATACTCTCAACACCACTTACTATAAATAATGTCATTTTTTTTTGCCATCTGATTAGTGAGTGACCCTGGTTCGAGTCCCATTTTGATGTCTACTTTCTAGGGCTATTCCTGATTATCTACTCTCTTAACCTGGGCTTCCTGAAAGCAGAGCCTGAAAAAAGAGCTTGCATGCAGATGGCTTATTTGGGAAATGATTCTAGAAAGAGTGAGGCACTGGGAAGAAGAAAACAGAATAGATGGAAAAGCCAACAGGAACTTGTATTACCAAGTTGATCATCTCTGTGAGTGTGGCTTAATCCTGCTAGACCCTCTGAATATAGAATGCACCTTAATTGTCCATTAAAGGATGGAAAGGAAGAGTATTTATCCACTGGCTCCTGGTCTCATGGGTGAAGAGGATCCCTGGGATGTTTTCTCCATTGTGTTTGGATAAAGATGGGGAAGGGGGATGTGAGGTAGGCTCCAAGAGGTGTTTCATACTATTTTCTAATGGCTTCCACTGTTGCAGTTAAGACATCAGCTCTTGGGCCCAGCATGGTGGCTCATGCCTGTAGTCCCAGCACTTTGGGAGGCCGAGGTGGGCGGATCATGGGAGGTCAGGAGTTCGAGACCAGCCTGGCCAACATGGCAAAATCCTGTCTCTACTAAAAAATACAAAAATTAGCTAGGCATGGTGGCAGGTGCCTGTAATCTCAGTTACTCAGGAGTTGAGGCATGAGAATTGCTTGAACCTGGGAAGTGGAGGTTGCAGTGAGCTGAGATTGTACCACTGCACTCCGGCCTGGGCGACAGAACAAGAGTCCATATATAAAAAAAAAAAAAAAACCCAGAAATTTCCTCCTGGATCTTTAAAAACATAATGTCTAATTTCATGTCAAATTTCTCAAGATTGTCTTGGAATTCCATAAACATATCAAACATTGTTATTTTGAAGTTCATAGACGATGACTATTATCTGAATTACTTACGGATGTTTCACTCGTCTGTTATCTTAGTCTTCATTCATGTGATCTTGTCTCCTTATGTGCCTAGTTATAGTTAAAATGTGTAGCAAACATCATACATTAGTGTAGTGATAATTTGAAGGCCTGGATATCTTCTTCTAGAGGAGATTTGTCTTTGCTTCTGACAGATGGCTAGGCTAGTTGTTCCAGCAATCTCAGATCACCTTAATCCATTCAGAGATTGAGAAGGTTCAGAACAGGGCTTCAGTGTCAGTGAGTGCTAGTCTATTTCCTATTCACTGTTATTCTCATGGTTTAGCCTTTCAAAGTCACAGCTTAAAGCCTGGGGATTTACTGGGGTCTCCATCTTTGGTGTGCCTTAAATTCCAATCTTGTCCCTCAAAGTCTCATGAGTCTGTGGAAGCTCCATTCAGCTTCTCTCACCCTTGCTTTCAGATTGGCAGAGTCTCAAGGGGAAAATCAGCCTAAGTATCTGGCTCACCCTCTGGGCTTTCTTTGTTCCCAGATCTTGTTCCTGAAACTTAATACTGACTTAAATAGCTTGTGGGCATTCAAACCCTTCTATATATAATGTGTATTCTGGTTTTTCTAGTTGTTTTCAACAGGAAAGCTGGTTCAAACCATCACTTTACCATTACTAAGGGAGAGCTCCAAACTGCTGAAAAGGTTTTTCTTTCTTTTTAAAAAGAAACATGAACTAATTTGTTGTAGATATTGTGAGACATTGGAAACAATGGTACATTTCAAAAACATTGTTTTAAAAATTGGGTGAAAAAAGGCTGGGTGTGGTGGCTCATGCCTGTAATCCTAGCACTTTGGGAGGCCGAGGTGGGCGAATCACCTGAGGTCAGAAGTTGGAGATCAGCCTGGACAAGATGGTGAAACCCTGTCTCTGCTAAAAAGACAAAAATTAGCTGGGTGTGGTGGTGCACGCTTGTAGTCCCAGTTACTTGGGAGGCCGAGGCACGACAATCGCTTGAACCCGGGTGGTGGAGGTTGCAGTGAGCTGAGATTGTGCCACTGCACTCCAGCCTGGGCGACAGAGTGAGAATCTGTCTCAAAAACAAGAATGAAAAAAAGCAAGTTGTATAAATAATGCCTGCAGTCTGACATTTATATAAATAAAAAACAAAACAATTCTATGCCTATTCTGTGGGTCCATGTACATACACAGAATGGTAAACTCTTGGTGGGGAGCAGATCTGGATTAAGGGTGGTATTATTCAAGGGGATTTTACATCTGTATTATTCTGATTTTTAGTGAAAATATGGTCACGTATTACTTGCTATTTTCTTTTATTAAAAACATCATCATTATTAGAGACAGAGTCTCATTATGTTGCCCAGGGTGCAATATAATGGCTAGTAACAGGTGTGATCATAGTGCACTACAGCCTTGAACTTCTGGGCTCCAGTGATCTTCCTGCCTCAGCCCCCTAGTAGCTGGGAATACAGGTGTATGTGCTTAGCCACTTGTGTTATTTTATAAAATGTTACTCATACATAAGGAAAAGACAGGAAGCAAGCATGCCAGATATTAATGGCTAATTCTGGATGGTGGGGTTATGGGGGTCACTTAAAAATTTTTTTCTATATTTATATGTTTAAGACGGAGTCTCAGTCTGTCTCCCAGTCTGGGGTGCAGTGGTGTGATCTCAGCTCACTGCAACCTCTGCCTCCCAAGTTCAAGTGATTCTCCTGCCTCAGCCTCCCGAGTAGCTAGGACTACAGGCATGTGCCACCATGCCAGGCTAATTTTTGTATTTTTAGTAGAGATGGGGTTTTACCATGTTGACTAGGTTGGTCTTGAACTGCTGACCTCAGGTGGTCCACCCGCCTCAGCTTTCAAAAGTGTTGAGATTACAGGCATAAGCCACTGCACCCAGCCAATTTTCTTACACAGCTTTATTGAAGTATAACTGACAACTGCTGAAAAGTTTTGACTTTCATTTTGTTTTCTTACAGAATATGGATGTAGGATTCTCTTTTTTATTAAAACTTATTTGATTTGGAATTTTTCTGGACCAGGTAAGATATCACATGGGTGATGGAAGGATTTGGGTGGCTTACAAGTTTCTTTCTTTCTTTTTTTTGACAGAGTCTTGCTGTGTTGCCCAGGCTGGAGTGCAATGACGTGATCTCAGCTCACTGCAACCTCCACCTCCTGGATTCAAGCAATTCTCCTGCCTCAGTGTCCCAAGTAGCTGGGATTATGGGTGCCTACCACCACACCCAACTAATTTTTTGTATTTTTAGTGGAGACAGGGTTTCACCATGTTGGCCAAGCTGGTCTTGAACTCCTGACCTCAGGTTATCCACCTGCCTTGGCTTCCCAAAATGCTGGGATTACAGGCGTGAGCCACCATGCCCGGCCAAGAGGCTTACAAGTTTCCTAGCTCAACAATGTCCTCTGCTATTGTTAGTGAAGGGCCACTTCCTTTAATAAAAAATTGTATTTATTTTATTATTTATTTACTTTTTTTCAATAGGTTTATGGGGAACAAGTGGTGTTCGCTTACTTGAATAAGTTTGCAAACTTGAATAAGTTTGTGTCCTCACCCAAATCTCATCTTTAATTGTAATCCGAATTGTAATCCCCATGTGTTGAGGGAGGGACCTTGTAAGAGGTGGTCAGACCATGCAGACTGTTCCTCCATGCTGTTCTTGTGATAATGAGTAAGTCTCATGGAATCTGATGGTTTTATAAGGGGCTTTCCCCTCTTCATTCTATACTTCTATTTCTTGCTGCCATGTGAAGAAGAACATGTTTGCTTTCCCTTCTGCCATGATTATAAGTTTCCTGAGGCCTCCCCAGCCATGAGGAACTGTGATTCTATTAAATCTCTTTCCTTTATAAATTACCCAGTCTCAAGTATTTCTTCAGAGCAGTGTGATAACTAACACACACCCTTTCTCCTGAGTCCCCAAAGTCCACTGTATCATTCTTACGCCTTTGCATCCTCATAGCTTAGCTTCCACTTATAAGTGAGAACATACAATGCTTGGTTTTCCATTCCTGAGTTACTTCAGTTAAAATAATGGTCTCTAATTCCATCCAGGTTGCTGTGAATGCCATTATTTCATTCCTGTTTATGGCTAAATAGTATTCCATGGTGTGTGTGTGTGTGTGTGTGTGTGTGTGTGTACACACACACACCACAATTTCTTTATCCACTCATTAATTGATGGGCATTTGGGCTGGTTCCATATTTTCACAATTGTGAATTGTGCTACTATCTTGTGAATTGTGCATGTGCAAGTATCTTTTCCCTATAATGCGTTCTTTTTCTCTCGGTGGATACCCAGTAGTGCAACTGCTGGATCAAATGGTAGTTCTATTTTTAGTTCTTTAAGGATTCTCCACACTGTTTTCCATAGTGGTTGTATTAGTTTACATTCCCACCTGCAGTTTAAAAGTGTTCCTTTTCCCACCACATCCACAGCAACAGCTATTATTTTTTGATCATGGCCATTCTTGTAGGAGAAAGGTGGTATTGCATTGTGGTTTTGATTTGCATTTCCCTGATTATTAGTGATGTTGAGTTTTTTTCATAGGTTTGTTGGCCATCTGTATATCTTCTTTTGAGAATTGTCTATTCATGTCATTAGCCCACTTTTTGATGGGATTGTTTTTTTCTTGCTGATTTGAGTTCCTTGTAGATTCTGGATAGATGTATAGATCCTTTGTCAGATATATACATTGCTAAGATTTTCTCCCACTCTGGAGGTTGTCTGTTTACTATGCTGTTCCTTTTGCCATGCAAAAGCTCTTTAGTTTAACTCTCACCTATTTATCTTTGTTTTTGTTACGCTTGCTTTTGGGTTCTTGGTCATGAAGTCTTTGCCTAAGCCAATGTCTAGAAGGATTTTTCCCAATGTTATCTTCTAGAATCTTTATGGTTTCGGGTCTTAAAGTCTTTGATCCATCTTGAGTTGGTATTTGTATAAGGTGAGAGATGAAGATCCAGTTTAATTCTTCTGTTTTGCCAATTATCTCAGCATCATTTGTTGAGTAGTGTCCTTTCCCCACTTTGTTTTTGTTTGCGTTGTCGAAGATCAGTTGGCTGTATTTGGCTTCATTTCTGGGTTCTCTATTCTTTCCCACTGGTCTATGTGCCTATTTTTATACAAGTACTATGCTGTTTTGGTGACTATGGCCTTATAGTTTGAAGTCAGGTAATATGATGCTTCCAGATTTGTTCTTTTTGCTTAGTCTTGCTTTGGCTATGTGGGTTCTTTTTTGGTTCTGTATGAATTTTAGGATTGTTCTTTCTACTTCTGTGAAGAATGGTGGTGATGTTTTGATGGGAACTGCTTTGAATTTGTAGATTGCTTTTAGCAGTATGGTCATTTTCACAATATTGATTCTGCCTGTCCTTGAGCACGGGATGTGTTTCCATTACTTTGTGTTGTCTATGATTTCTTTCACCAGTGTTTTGTAGTTTTCCTTGTAGAGGTCTTTCACTTCCTTGGTTAGGTGTACTCCTAAGTATTTTATCTATTTTTTTAGCTATTGTAAAAGGGGTTGAGTTCTTGATTGGATTCTCAGCTTGGTTACTGTTGGTGTATAGCAGAGCTACTGATTTGTATACATTAATTTTGTATCCTAAAACTTGCTGAATTAATTTATCAATTCCAGTAACTTTTTGGAGGAATCTTTAGGGTTTTCTAGGCCTATGATCATATCATCAACAAATAGTAAGTTTGACTTTTTCTTGACCAATTTGGATGCCCTTTCTTTCTCTTGTCGGATTGCTCTGCCTAGGGCCATTTCCTTAATAAATGGCCTTTTATTGATATTGATACCACTTAATGATATTATCTTGTCACACTGGGGCCCATAGTTTCTGGTGGTTCCTTCTTTCATTTCACTACCATGTCTCTAGAGATAGATTCACCTTCTAAAATGCCCCCTTTCTCTTCCAGAAGTACCTTTCCAAAGCTGCCACCTCTGGTCCTAATCTATCTTTCAATTCCCTTCCTTTTACTTCCCCTGTAGCTAATGCTCTTGTCCACCAGCCCTCAGATCAGTTCTCAGGATTTCCCCACTCAGAGTGGCCCGTCTCCTTCTGTGGGAACCTTAGTTGATATTATTTGTGTTCTGCCATCACTAGAATGCTGCCACACTCTCCTCTTATGCTCAATCCTTACCTTGCCTCTCCATCTGGTGTGGGCTTCTGAGCTGATGTGTATATCCCCCACTTACACATAATGCGTGTAGAATTTTGTCTCCTAGTTATGTTGTAGAAAAGAGTTATTTCTTGTACTATTAGGACCCAGAATAGTAATAATACCTCCATAAATACATATAATTTTTGTCAACTAAAAATATAAAACACAAATATTTTTACCTTTTAGGTAGGATTGTTTTAGCTATCCTTTTGCTATTGATTTCTAATTTTGTGGCATTTTTCTTAGAGAAATATATATTGTAAGATTTCAATTCTTTGGAAATTGAGACTTCCTCTATGGCTAAATACATAGTTGATTTTTTCTTTCCATGTTCCATGTGCATCCTATATTCATTTTAGCAATCACGTTAAGCAAATCTAGACTTTTTCTCACATTTTTGATCTGCCACTGACAGTGAAAAGCTATTACTAAAATGGATGCAGCCATAGTATTTTTCCATAGTTCTGTCAGTTGTTGCTTCATGTATTTTGAGGCTATACTGTTTGGTGTTACATAAGTTTACATCCATATATCTTTAACTTGTTCTTCCCTCTAACAGCATAGAATATCCTTCTTTGTTGTCTTTTTTGACCTTGAGCTCTATTTTGTCTGATATTAAAATTGTTACCCTGTCTTAATCTTTACATAGTCAATATGCCTTTGCTTTATAGCTGTCTTTCCTCTCTTTGTTAGTAAAGTCTTCCCAACCTTAGGTTGTATGTACAGTGTCTTACATTTTCTTCTTCTTTTTTTTTTTTTTTTTTTGAGGCGGAGTTTCGCTCTGTCGCCCGGACTGGAGTGCAGTGGCCAGATCTCAGCTCACTGCAAGCTCCGCCTCCCGGGTTTACGCCATTCTCCTGCCTCAGCCTCCCGAGTAGCTGGGACTACAGGCGCCCGCCACCTCGCCTGGCTAGTTTTTGTATTTTTAGTAGAGACGGGGTTTCACCGTGTTAGCCAGGATGGTCTCGATCTCCTGACCTCGTGATCCGCCCGTCTCGGCCTCCCAAAGTGCTGGGATTACAGGCTTGAGCCACCGCGCCCGGCCTCTACATTTTCTTCTAAAATTTCTCTTTTTTTTCCACCAACCTGATGAACAAAATTAAAAAATACGTAAAAAATTCTCTTATTTTCATTGTCGTTAATGATGACATGTTTACCTATGACAAAACAACATTTGCACCAAATCAAGCTGCATTTTAATGACATATATCCTTGAATTTTTAAAAAACTTCCTTATGCTTCAGTTCCTTACCAGTGATTCCTGAGAGTTCCAGCCTCTTTTTTCACTTCACTATAAAAAGGTACAAGAAGCAAAGATACAAAAATTAGCTTGCTGTTTCCTCAGTTTCATAATAGCTAAGAGTGCCCCTGTCATGTTAAATTAAGACAAATCTTAACACAAAGGAACGTTTTGGGAAGGCCACTGGAGCTGTCACAGATGCCGGTATCTCAAGAAGTGGCTGTCTTACCAAGAAAAGAAACAGTAAAGAGAAAGGAAAAAAACAGCAAAGGGGAAGGAAAAAAATGTGATTTGACTAGCTAAAAATAAGTAGGAGAACAGACAGATGGGAGGAGATGTTCAGTTGAATATAGATGTGAACAAATTAGATAGTAGGGATATAAAAATCAAGATGTTAAATTTTATTTAAAAAGAAAAATGGTGCACAGTGAAGAAAGAGGTAATGCTGTTTTAGGGATGACAAAAGTGAATCTCAATAGAATGAGAAGAGACAAAAAGCAGAAAAGTCAAACAGCATCTACCTCAGAAAAGAGGTCATGATCGAAGTCTAAGAGTACCAGATTGCACTTCCAAAAGCCTGAAGGAAAAACATAACTTGATATATTAGCGAATGTCATATGGAAAATGAAAGGGCAAGAACAAAAGGTATAAGAATACCAGTAATATGGGCCCAATTTTCCAGGCGGTCAGGCTGGAAGGTGCAGTCCACTGGTGGCACTTTGAAATGGAAGTGAAAATTCTACCTTGTAAGATAAAAGAGATTAGGATGAGGAGATGTTTTCTAATTCTATATTTTTAGTTTTCAAAACACTTGTTTCTCTTGCTTTGATATTTTCTATTTCTGGTTGACCTGGAGGTTGTTTTTGTTCTGAACAAAGGGGATGTAAATCTGTGTTTGCTCCCATTCATGGATTTAATTAGGCATGTTGCCCAATCTCTAATAAATCACGGGTTTAGTTTTTCTTTGTTAAGGTAGTCAGAGGCCTTCAGGCATGAGTGACTTATTAAAATGTACTCTGATCGTTGGGGATGAATTATCATCCTGATACTGTCAATCACTCGATAATTTTTTATCCCAAAAGCTCTCTCTTGGTTGTTTTGTCCTACACAAAGATGACATTTTATTTTCATATTTGTTCACAGACATGATTCACATATTTCTATCTAGTGCATAAGGAAATCATTCTGCATTCAGCAATAGTGCCAGTTTGACTAAAAAAAAAAATATTTTCCATATCCACAAAAATGTTAATCAGATTCTTGTTAGAACATGTGTAAGAACTGGTTTTCATTTTCACAGCTCTTGATGTCAGATTACGAAAATAATTTATGTTTTGTTGTGGGAACATGAGTGCACGCAAAACCTCTCCAATCACATGACCACTTCTCTGCCCACACGTCTTCATAACACATAGAAATTATTTGTGTTTTGTGGTAACGAATGAATGGCAGGAACAGCAGAATTTCAATGTGGCCTTTCTTTATTTGATTAAACATATTCTCTATTTATTCTTAAAAAAAACTAATTTAAGTTAAATGGCAGTAAACCATGATAATTTAGAAAACATGTTGAAACTAGAGTGAAGAGAAATGTTCTTTACGTAAACCACACTGTAAACCATAAAACTTATTTTTGTCAACTGCTTTTCATGACAGTGGCTGGGAATTTGACATTTCTACTACAGTAGGCAAAAAAAAACATGTAAAATACACTCTCCCACATACCACATCACATCTCTATTTATATTTCCAAACTAAACGCATTACAGCCCAAAAAAGTGCTGAGTGCACTGGTCCAGTTACACCAAGAACTGTACATTCACACCAGCAACACCTTAAGCTGGTATCTGTGTGGTAAGGCCACTGCTGGTGGCCCCTGACGCCAAGCCCTCTTCAATGGATCCAGTTTGGCTCACCAAGAGAAAACCACTGCTCTTTAACCCAAAAGGTGGTAAGCTTTTCAATGGCCTCAGGTTACCACAAGATAAAACAAACACAATTCTCAAACAGACTATAAAACCCAACTGAAGTATCCACACGACAGCATTTAATACTACCTCGCCACTTCAAAATGTGTCAGCAGCAATTAGCTATGAAAATGTGTTGTGAAAATTTGCAATAGTTTGAAACTGAATATTTTAAAACTAGAAATCTTTAATATGACAGTAAACAATGTGACAGAAACATGGCTGCTTCTCTAATCTTGTCTAAGATATGCATTCAGTACAGGTGACTGGGTCCCAGAAGTTTTCTAAGAAACACTTTTCCTTTCCACTTAATGAACCTAAGAAGTCAGTGCAATCTGGTTCTTCTCCCTGCAGAAGGGTTATTTAGTTTGGGATATAACATTTTACAACAATAATACAAACCTCCTAGGAGAATACCACAATAAATGTCTCAAAAACCACTCCGTTAATCCCAGGGTATAATCTGGCTGTTTTAAATTACTGCAGGGAATATTATGGGCCTTAATGACACTGTAACTGCATAAAGCCAAAGAAAGCTAGAAAGAGGGGCCAAAAAAATGAGCTCAGAGCCAGCCTAAGTGACAACAAACATGTGGTTGTTTACTAGGATTGGAGAGGTTTAGTCTGCAGATGTTTGTGGTCTCTAGAAGGTTCCAGAGGAATGAGTTATTATGAAGATTTGCCGAGTTGGATGAGAGCAAGATTCTTCTTGGAGATGGCAGGCCCCAGGACAGACAGGCCCAGTGGTATAGACAGAATTTATAGATTTCTGTGGTCAGATCATACTCTACTGGTCCCACAATGTACATCAACAAATTAATATTGTACGGATGTCATTTCAAAGCCTCCTAAAGACGAGAGTCATTATTGAAGCCATTAGAGCACAGATGGTTCAAACTATATGCAGATATTCATACTTGCATTTTTGCATTATAGCTGCTTTTTTTTTTCTATTGAACTGTAATGAATTGTCTCATAATCTATTCCATCTTCTTGCCATTAGCAGGCTTTGAATGTTCACAAATAGGAGCAAAGAACTCATTTTCCAGAGCTTTAATCACACAAAGAGGGAATGCCTAATTCTCTAAATGAAATGGTCTGTGATCACTGAAGCAGAGATTTAATATATCACGGCAAATTAGGTAGATTTTAATAAATTACTTATCTCCCTGAATACTTTACATATGCTTAAGAAGGAACATAGCCTGTTTGCAAACAGTGAAAACCCACAGCCTATAAAAATCCTTTGAAGAAAATGACAAATAAAAAAGTAAATTAAAAAATGAAACACATTATATCCTAGACCTCTAGAGACAATTCCTTTGCAGCATTGATTCACAGCTCCATTAAAAATATCAATTAAATCCTTCAGTGAGATTGGGTAAAAGCTAGAAAATTAACTTTTGGAGCTGCTTTTCGAGGATCTGGTTACCCAGATACACCTCGGCACTGTACTGGCTTGATGTAAATTTAAATAATGATAAAAAGATACTCCTTTCACGTCTAACTAAGCATATCAGAATTTGAGTTATACTTTTCATAATTTGTTTCTATGTCATATGCTGTTTTCAACGTGTAAATTTCATGTCTATCTATATACCTATCTCCTTTTTATATATACAGCCTTGGATCCCATATCACCATTACAAATACATGAAAATAATACAAATAGAATGAACTTTTACGAAAGAAAACAAAAAACTTGCAGTCATTGAATAAGTTGGTGCTAAGTTTCATTCTTTATATTTAATTGATAGAAACTGCATGCATCAAAGAAAATGCATACTGAGCTTTAATGTGCATAAAATGGATATTAGCATTTTAAAGAGGAAGATTAACACATTAATCCAAGTAATTTTCATATATTGCTTCTAATAAAATCTTCACAGTATAAAACTCTTAATGAGGCTAATCATAGGCATTCCATTTAGTGGGACAATTAGGGATAACATAAAAGTACTTCTTTTTCACAGGTTTTCTAAGATTTATGCTTTTGCTTATTAAAAATAAAAATGGGAATTACATTTCAGTTCTTCCTAAGAAAATGTTGCAAATGCAAATAGACTTTCTCATGCTATCATGTAGGTATACATTATTGAGAAGGTACTGCCCATTATGGAGAACTTAAGTCCTGAGGGTTGGCAGTTATGAGAAAGAGGGAGTAGAGAAATAAACAAATGAAAAAGTATACAAAACTTCAACACTTCAAACCCAGGTCTCCCCACTCCTAGCTTCCCATGAATTATAGATTATATACACCAGAGTAATTACAAAAATCTCATGTAGGAGCTTTCATGTGAGCATTTACTCAGGAGTAGGAGATGCTTCTGGAGCAGTTGCTTTCAAGCCTCCAAGTCATCTCTGTATTGCTCGTAGACAGACCGGAGGGCATGGAGAGCTTCGACTGTTATCCTGAGCTTGCCAATACTTTTATCATCTGCTTGTGCATCAAAAACTAGGGAGAAAAGATCAGGAAAGTGTTAATGTTGTTCAATAGATTTTTCTTTGGAAAGGCTCGCAGACAGAAACAGTAGTTGAAAAGATGAAAATAGTTCTACAGAAGTCCAAAGTTCACTGGCGTCTTGGGTATTTAAAGAATAAACCTTGTCACGTGTGCATGGAGATGAGCATTGAGACGTACTGCATGGACCTGTACATATTGCTCGTGGAGCTAAAACTAACGAGTTAATTCTGAAGTTTACCTAGTAAAAGCCTCTAAGATAATGACCCTCACATGCAATCAGAATTTTTAAGCTAGTGGCTGGGTGTGGTAGCTCATGCCTGTAATCCCAGCACTTTGGGAGGCCGAGGCGGGTGGATCACCTGAGGTTCGGAGTTTGAGACTAGCCTGACCAACATGGAGAAACCCCGTCTCTACCAAAAAAAAAAAAAAAAAAAAAAAAAAAAATAGCCAGGCATGGTGGCGCATGCCTGTAGTCCCAGCTACTCAGGAGGCTGAGGCAGGAGAACTGCTTGAACCCAGGCGGTGGGGGTTGCGGTGAGCCGAGATCATGCCACTGCACTCCAGCCTAGGCGACAAGAGCGAGACTCCTTCTCAAAAAAAAAAAAAAAAAGAAAAGAAAAGAATTTTTAAGCTAGTAAGCAGAAGGTCTAAAGGGAATTTATGATAATCTATACAGTGTTTCAGAATGGCAAACCGCTGTATAGATGTTACATGATCATAGCTTGAATTAGTTATTTATCTTTTTCAGGAAAACATTCCATTTAAAATAGATTTTATGTGGAATTAGAAAAGATTAAAATGGCAGACCCAAGAATCTTAAGGTCTGTGGGTTTGAGTATACGTGGGATTTTCTTGGAAGAGGGGCCACTCCTTTTAGAGGTGTCCCAAAGGTAGACTTGGGCTCAAGTGATCCCCACACTGTGGCCTCCCCAAGTGTTAGGATTAGAGACCTGAGCCACTGCACCCAGCCCGGAAGGTGGACTATTGGACTGGAGCCAAGGGCATTCTCTGGGCTCAGTGGTGGGAGCCAGATGGGATGCTGATTCAACCCCTGAGACTCCATCCCTTGTGGACAACGATAGTGTCTAGTGACTCAAGGCTGAAAACCTGGACTTTCTAAGTTTGATAACACTTATCACTTATGAGTCTTTATATAGTTTCCTGTTTTTTTTTTTTTTTTTTTTTTTTTTTAACAGTGTCTGGCTCTGTCACCCGGGCTGAAGTACAGTGGTGTGATCTCAGATCACTGAAACCTCTGCCTCCAAGGGTCAAGCCAACCACCCACCTTAGCCTCCTGAGTAACTGGGACTACAGTTGGGCGCCATCATGCCCAGCTAACTTTTACATTTTTTTGTAGAGATGGGGTTTCGCCATGTTGCCCAGGTTGGTCTTAAAACTCCTGAGCTCAAGCAATCCACCTGCCTTGGTCTCCTAAAGTGTTGGGATTACAGGTGTGAGCTACCACACTGGCTTAGTTTCCAGTTTATAATTCCTTGTGGTTTTCCTTGAACTTTAATGTATGTGTGTGTGTTTTTTTTTTAATTCCAAGAAAATTTGTTAGAAAGCCTTACAACTTGATACATAAAGAGTTAGGTGCAGAAACTGAGCATTGGTGAAGTCAAAATGGCACGAGTGGTCCCCAGCTCATTCTCTGGAGCTGTCATCTCTGCTTTGGGACTTCTCACTTCTATGCTTGCCACAGAACAAAGCCGTAAAATCCCAACCTCACCTATGCCTAATCTTCTGGCTCTTTCCCAAAACATGGCCACAATAGCTGGCCATGTCAGATCAGTGGGTCATACGTGATCTCACAGAAGAAGATGGGTTGCTAAACAACTGTCTGGAAAAAATACCAAGAATATAAAGTAGAGATAATTGTGGTATTTTTGTCAGACTTTCTTGGTCCTGGTAGTCTTTAATAGGGTTCAGGTTAATATTTCAATCCTCTCATCTTTTTCTCTGTGCCAAAGTTGGGACCAACTGCCACGTGGTTAGAAATGTACAGTTTAGAAAGATTTCCCAGAAGAAGTTTCTAATTTGGTTATTTGGTCTATTTGGTTAATTATTTGGCTTGAGCCTGACTTTTGAGCACTTGACACACACCTAGGACAAGCAGCTTGACAATGAACCAGGGCTGAACTACAGCATAAGCAGAATGCCTGGCACTTAAGAGGTGCTCACTTCAGTGTTTGTTGAATGCACAAGTGAATATGTAAACAAGTCGTGCACATTTTTCCAGAGATGGCTCTGCTAACTCAACAAATGGGACTAGGAATCAGCTTTATTTCTCTATTTACTACATAAAGCCTAGGCCATCTCTGATTATGATTTTAAAAAGTCTGATTAATAAAACAATTTAGCATGTTCTAGAAACAGAAGAATAGAGAATAGAAATTAAGCATTGTTGGGAATCACAACTAGTGAGGTAAAAATCCAGGACAGCACATTTGTCAGAAACAGATCAAATGTCATTACTCCTCACAAAATCCTGGTGGGAAGTAAGGGATCAAAACTACTTCCTTGTTGTGACTGTATCACTACATTGCAACACTGAATTAAAGAGAAGCCTTGAGAAAGACACTGTCAGGATCACTCAGAATAACACGCTTAAGGTTAAGTACCTTAGTAGAAATAAGGCTTCCATAAACATTAACAGAATAACATGCTTAAGGTTAAGTCTTAACTGAAATGTGGCTTCCATAAACAACCTTGGAAAAACATCTGGCCAGGCTTAGTGGCTCACGCCTGTAGTCCTGGCATTTTGGGAGGCTGAGGTGGGCAGATCACTTGAACCAAGGAGTTCAAGACCAGCCTGGGCAACATGATGAAACCCTGTCTCTATAAAAAATACCAAAAAATTTAGCTGGGCGTGGTGATGCACGCAGGTAGTCCCAGGTACCTGGGAGGCTGAGGTGGGAGAACTGCTTGAGTCTAGGAAGTTGACGCTGCAGTGAGCCAAGATTGTACTCCAACTTGGGTGACAGAGCACAACTCTGTCTCAGAAAACAAACAAACAAACAATGGCCAACTTTTTCTCATACCTTCACCCAATACTAAAAAATGAATAATTCCTTGTGAAGCTAAATTAATTATTTTACAATTTCTGTTCATTCAAAGGAAAGCAGGTGGGGAAGGCAGGAAAAGGATGTTGGAAGACACCTCAGCTTCAACAAGGCGTCAACTTGAGTTGTAAAGGATTCAAGTAACGTGTGACTCAGCACACTTGGAGCCAGCAAAAAGAAGGTTTCAATAAAGAGTTGGGAGTTCAGCAACTGTTGGTTGCACAAACTGAGTAACATTTTCACCCATACCATCGATGTTTTGCTCAATGAGGTCCCTCCCTTCCTGAAACATGTTGGCAAGGTCAATGTGAGCCACGCCAATGTCCTCACACTCCAGGTCCTGCTCATCCTCTGGAGGGTCACTGACCACAGTGAAGCGAATGCTGGTAAGGCAGAGATCAGAGAAAGTCATCACCAAGTGAGAAGAAATCACCACAAGACAAAACTCCCAAATGGGGTGTTATCACTAGGTATAAAATATTAAAGTTTCCAATTATCCCAATAAAAAGAAAGGTACACTAGGTTAGATAAGTTATTATATGAACTATTAGAATTGTTATAAAACACCCAACCTTCAAATGAACACTAATCCACTTTCTAAGCACTGATTAACATTTATCTCTATAATCTGAGAAAATTACTAGGCAAAGAGAAGAACCAGATGTTCACTCTATTACATACTGATTGTATTTTGACACCTCTACTTTTAAGGCTAAAAGGATGAAGTGAATAAAGACCATGGAAGTTCAATGGTCAGCATTTTCCATAGAAACGTAACATTTCCTATAGAAACACACAACTTTGGAGTGGCTACTAAGGACTTTAACAAAACTGTATGTATTCTACAAAACGCAGAGATCATGCTCCCAGGGTAACATTTGAATCATGTTAGATAAATGTTGTAACTCTGCCCAACAGTTATATCAAATGTTTGTATTACTTCAGCAATCTTTAACTTACAATCATAGCATCCAAGTTTTATTTTACTTTAAGACATATAATTGTAGGGTTCTGATGGAACTGATTTGAATTAGTGGCTTTTGTGGAGGCCAAATGCACTTGGATTGACCAAATGACAGGAATTTACAGTTAAGTACTCTTTTGATATGTCTTGGCAGCATAGCTTAAACCATAGATGCTTGTAAACTTTACCATTTTAAACTTTTCAAAGTGTATCCATCCCAAATCAGAAACAAAATAAAAAACATAAAAATCTACATCTCTGAGAAATCATGCCTTGAAAAACACAAATAAAATCCTTTCCAAACGCTTATAGGTAAACGTGACAATACATTTAACCAACTTGCTGAAAGTAAGTATTCTATATTGAATTCCTTTCCTAAGTCTCTGTTTTTAGCTAGCAACAAGAATTTTTTTGTTTTCTGTGTTTTTTTTGAGACAGAGTCTCACTTTGTCACCCAGGTTGGAGTGCAATGATGCAATCTCGGCTCACTGCAACCTCTGCCTCTTGGGTTCAAGCGATTCTCCTGCCTCAGCCTCCCTAGTAGCTGGGATTACAGGTGCCCACCACCACATCCGGCTAGTTTTTGTATTTTTAGTAGAGATGAAGTTTCACTATATGTTGGCCAGGCTGGTCTCCAACTCCTGATTTCAGGTGATCTGCCCACCTTGGCCTCCCAAAGTAATGGGATTACAGGTGTGAGTCACCGCACCCAGCCTGCAATAAGTTTTTATTAGAAAACAGAAATCCTTTAGGTCAAAATCAAAGTTAATGCCTACTCATAAAATAATTATAAAGAGTACAGATCTTGGCCTTCAATGTGGTACAAAGGAATTTTTATAACATGTATAAGACAGAGGGATTAAGATGGAGTGGTTAAGGGCATCCATTCTGGGCTCAAATTCCTGCTTTCCTACTGCTTAGCTGTGTGACCTTAGACAAATTACTTAACCTCTCTCATCTCGTTTCCTTACCAGTGGAATGGAGATAATTATACCTATCTTACAGGGCTCTTGTGAGGATCAAATGAGATGATACAAGTGAACTGTTGCCTGGAACACAGTAAGCACTGAGTAAATGTTTGCTCTTTTTTAAGTAGTATTTTAAATATAGATAGAGCTGCTTATGCTTCTACATTTCTAAGGGGAAAGAAAAACGTGGCATTGGAAAAGCTTGTTTCAATTGAAATTTTAGTTAGATTCCCAAATTATACATTGACTATATCATTCAATTAAGTAAGATGAATGATGATGAAATAAGTTTTCCTAAAATGAATTAGGAAAAGAGGAAGAATTAAAACTGCTTGGAAGAGGAGGAATTAAAAGTAATATATAATGCACATATTATAACACAAGACTTACAGAAAAGACTGAGGCTATGCAGACTGTAATAATAATGTTAAGTGTTATCTTCATACAGTGTCTCATATCTAAGGATCATGTCTGTATCACTTTACAAATGCAGACAATTACCTCCACTGAATATATGAGAATTCTGTGGCAAAAGAAAGCCTTCTAAATGCCAGAGAAAGAACTAGAAATTTAAAAATGCAATATTTCTGGCTTTAAATTCTATATAGAGAAAAATAAGATGTCAAAAACAAAAGTAAGACACCAGAAAGTTAAGCTGAAAAGGGAGGAAAAGTACACTAAAATCATTTAAGAATTAAAACTAATTTTAAAAAAATAACGAAAAGACACACACAGAATCTTACATCTTACTTCCAACACTGCCAAAACAAAAAGGCAAAACTTTGTTCCATGTCTGGAAGAATGCTTACAGTCTAGTCTGAGGACCTGGATCAACACAGGGAGCAGATGTCAAGCACTCAGGTGGAAGGAAACACAGGAAGTGCTACCTGAGCTACTTCTGCCTCCTCTTCCCACCTCTTTCTCCTGCCACTCTACTTCTCAGTGAGACCAGACTTGTTAACCACCTCTGCTTGGTCCTGGAACACATCTCTCTATACTCCTTCATGCCTGGAGTTCCCTCTGCCCGAAACGATATTCTCTAAGCTTTTTGTGACTTGACTGAGTCCTCCCATCCTTCATGAACCAGCTTACATGTCACCTCCTCAGATTCAATGCTGAGGATTCACTGAATTTGATTCAGCTTTCACTGTTATTTTCTATTTTGGCATTTAACTTGTTTGGTTTTCTCTTAGTCTTACTGCAAATGTAATTAGTTTATCTGTCTATTTATTATCATAGTCTGTCTTCCTCAGGGGTGGATCTGTTCAACAGAACACTGTTAACAAGAAAAAACTGAAACCAAAAAGGGACCTTAAGTCAGTGTTAAACTATGACTTCAAATAAATACTGTTTGAAGGCACATTTCAATATATTACCTCCCTTTTAAAGTGACACATGTATATTTGCAGATACAGCATGGGGTGGCATGCAAAGGTACTAGATATAATTTATTATACAATGTCTATAACTTTAGACATGTCGGGGAAGATACGTCAAACTTCTCCAACCGTCGCTTTGTAGGTTATCACCAATATTCAACAGGGTTGCTGTCTGAGAAAGTGAATTCTCATAAACTAGGAGCTACTTTAAATAATGTGACCTCTGAGTATTTAAAAAAGGTGAGAACGTTTGCTGGAATAACAATTGGCTTTTGGCTGTGGAAAAATATACAGGCAAATGCCTATTTCCCTTAGGAAAATGATACTGTTGAGGGAGAGCAGTAAATGGGGCCATCCTCTCCCATGGTGGTTCGAGGAGTGCATGGCCAGCACTCAAATACTCATCCATGGTTGGAAGCCCTGAGCCAGTCACTTGGCACCTGCAACACCTCTCTATCTTTCTAAAAAATGACATGAACATTTGTTTCTTTGGCGGGTGTTGACAGAAACAACCATGGGAGAGTGGGAGTCATTACAGTTACTGTGGACTTTTCTCTTTGAGACAGGGTCTTGCTCTGTCACCCAGCCTGGAGTACTGTGGCGCAACCATTGCTCACTGCAAGCTCGAACTCCTGGGCTCAAGCGGTCCTTCCTGCTCAACCTTCACAGTAGCTGGGACTACAGGTACATGCCACTATGCCTGGCTAATTTTTTAAAATTATTTTTAGTAGAGATAGGGGGTCTCACTATGTTGCTCAGGCCAGTCTCTAACTTCTGGGTGCCAGGGATCCTTTTGCTTTGGCTTCCCAAAGTGCTAGGATTAGAGGTATGAGCCACCGCACCTGGCCTTTTTAAATTTCTTAATCTATTCTGGTACAAATAAGTGGGTCCTCTGAGGAAAGGCAGGTCTAACATGAAAGCAGAACTTGCTTTAAAATTTTTAAAATAAACACTTTTGTGGTAAAAAAAAATTGTCTCTCAATATGTTACAATATGATCTCCCATTTCAGAAACAAAGCGAACACAGAGGCAGACAAATAAGACTGAATAGGCTACTGAATCGCAGCCCAGGACTTGTCCATGGGAACTGAGCTCCATCCTAGACAGCCATGGTGCAGCTCGCTGACCATAGGGAAGCAGATGCCATGGCCACTGCTGTTTATTCCCTCGTCACTCATGACCTGGGGTGACCCTGGGGGACTGGTGGTTTTGAAGGGGGCCCTGAAAGAAGCTGAAGCAAGTCAAACCGGAGTGATTACCATCCTGGAAAAAGTAGAGCCTCAGGCTTAACAGGATTTTACCTTTCCTTCAGAAATAAAAACTGAGATCCAAAAAAATGATATATTTCAGGAGCTAGTGAAAGAATAGTGATAAAGCTATATTATCAGATCCCAAGAGCTAAGAATTCCAGTCTCTCTTCTTCAAACAGAAGATAAAATGCTAGTTTGGAAGCTCTTTTGAAAAATATGTCTTTAGCATGGCCCTCTGGAAAGGAAAGAACTTGAGTCTCCTAAGGCAGCAGAGTCAGTGCTGTTTTTGAGGCAGTGATAGGCTGTGTCATCAGTAGGTCATAAGGCAAGGAGAAGTGGGCAATGGAGACAGAAAAGGTGTACTCAGGCCGAGGGAGGAGGGCCAGCAAGGGGCACTGGAGAAACCAGCTTGCGGTTAACAAGCAGCACAGGGGTAACTCCTCAAACTCTGCGACAGAAGCTCACACAGAAGCACTAAGTTTTTAAGATCAGTTTTTTTTCTTCTGAAAATTATATACATGTATTTTCTCTACTGAACCAGAATTGCAAGGTATCCTATTTAAATCAGAAAAAAATGCCTTCAAAAAATAATAATGAAATGATGGCTTATTAAACAGTGATAGTAAGATGCAAATTAGTCTGAAAGGCTGATGAGCCATTACAAACAATAATATTAATGTCACTACTCACAATGATTGCAATTAACACTCACTGTGCACTACGTGTCAGGTACTATACTATCTGTGTTACATATATATCTCATTTAATCCTCACACCAACCCTCTATGGTGTATCATCTCCATTTTAACGTTGAAGAGAGAGAGGTGCAAGAAGGTTACGTAACTTGTCTGAGGTCAGTCAGCTAGAAAGCAATAAGACAAGAATTTACACCCAAGGCACGTGACTCCAGAGTGTACCCACCTTTCAACCTGTTAGTCTTTACAACTACAGGAGTGGCAACAGGATACTTTATACACGTTGCCCAGTCTTTGGTGTTCAAAGTCCTATAGGATCGTTACAATTACTTTGTATAGTAGGAAGGGCCATTACATTTCCAGGAAGAAAGCGATCTACAGAGATCCCGTACTCATTCAAGGACACAGAGTGAGTCACAGAACCCCAGTGTTCTGCTTCCTTATCTTGTGCCTTTTATTTTAACCACATCCTGCTACAGAGATCTACTTTACGTAAACCATTAGATAATTTGGACTGCCAAAATGTACCTTCTATTAGGCATCTCTTGTTTTTGTAGTATAGCTTTTAAGATGTCTCTCTTTGCTTGGTTGTTTTCTTTATCCACGTAGATCACTATACCAAAAGAAAAAAAATTCCAAAAGGGAAGTCACTCAGGAATAGGCTACATTAGTCCCACTCTGTATTTTTAAAAATACCTGTTTTTAAAGACACAAGTCATGCCACCTCACTTGTATGCCTGGGAAAAGAAAACAGCTCCAGAAACCAGAATCAAATCTGAACAGTCATGTGATCTAATGTCATGTCACTGGCAGGTTTATGTGCACACTGTCAGAAAAGATACAAGCAACATCTACGAGTGCCACATCACTGTCACTGCCTGTTAATGGCACTGGCAGTCATGACAGTAAAAGCCAACAGTCTTTATTGCTTTGTATTTGAGGGATTTACTGCATTTTCTTTCACCCAAGAAGCAAGTGATAATGATAATGTATGGCAGAGTGCTTGTCCTTCCTGACAGCCTCAGTAATTTAATCCTTCTCTCCTGCCACAACATGCAATAAAAGAGGCGTCTAGTGTATTGGGTTGAGGAAATCCACAGGCTGACGCCTGCTGGTTAGGGGTATGGGAGAGAAAGGTGCAGGGAGAGAAAGGCTTTTTAGGGTGTGAGGTTTTTGGTTTTAAAGGCACATGCTGGCTTCGAGGAATGTGGCCAGACTTCACTTGGCTGAAGCATGAGATTAGATAACTGACCTCAAGTCTCAACAGAACGAAGATGGTAAACTCTTGACATTGTAAGTAAGCGTCTGCACTTTGGGAAAATGGCACCTCAATGTGTGAACACTACAATTTTCCTCCTGATTATTTTTTCTCAGTTCGGCAGCCTTTCAGCCATGCATTAGCTTCTGAAGGCATTTCTTTTTCATATGCCATTTTGGATGTAAAGGCTCCCCTGTGACCAGATCTCAACTTAGAGATTATCCCTGGTCAAAAGCACACAAAGGGTGAAAGATATCATGATAATTCTAAAGCCATTTCTCCTTAGGCTGTGCCAGGAACAAACATCTTTTATGTTGAAAATGTTTCCCTGAACAATTTTAGTTCAATTCCAAATTATGATGCTATCAACTCATTTGTTTGGCTCAGTTGAGCAAATATTAACTGAGGGCCAAAGGCACTGAGTAGGCACATAGTGGGAGAGACATAAAGGTACAGGTATAGGGGTGGGTTAGCGGTGTCAGAGAAGAATCATCCAAGACATAATAACCAAGTTAATAATCAACTCTGGATAGCCAAAGTCAAACACGAGCTCCTAGCTTACTGCTCTTTGCATGATATCATATTAGTAAATGTGGCTAGTTATATAGGTTACTGAAGTTTATAGAAATCAATACAGATTCAAAGGTTCAGAGTATTTTGTTTTATTTCTCAATGCCAAAAAGTCATGCTAACAGATCACTGGAAGATAGTACTTTGTTTTTTAGAAGCTGCTAGTTACACAATGCTAAAGGGGAACTTTTTTTCCAAATGGGATTTTTTTTTTTTTTTTTGGCTGTTAATTACCAATTCAAGATATGGTACACCATATTGTTTTTGACTTCAGAGTTGTAAAGCTTTTATGTCATACTGGCTTCCATTGTTTGAAGACAAGGGTAATCTCAGTGGTTAAAAAAAAAGACTGAATTTCAAATGCCAGTATTCAAATAAAGGGTCTTCCAATTAAACCTAGAACAGATTTGATAAATTTCAATGGCTTAAAACTTTTTTTATTGTGGCAAAATATGCATAACATAAAATTTACCATCTTAAATTAACAATTAAGTATTCAGTTTAGTGGCATTAAGTACCTACACATTGTGATACAACCGTCACCATTATCCATTTCCAGAACTTCTTCATCTTCCCAAACCAAAACTCCACACTCATTAATCAATAATTTTCCATTCTTCCCTCCTCCCAGCCCGTGGTAACCACTTTTTGTCTGTATGAATCTGACTACCCGAGGTATGTCATGTAAGTGGAATCATACAGTATTTGTCCTTTTGTGTCTGGTTTATTTCATTTAACTTTGGTGTTCTCAAGATTCATACATCTTGTAGCATATGTCAAATTTCATTTCTTCTTAAGGCTGTATAATATTTCATCATATGTATATGCCACATTTTGTTTATCCACTTATCCTGTGACAGACATCTGGATTGTTTCTACCTTTGACTATTATGGATAATGCTGCTCTAAACATGGGCATACAAGTATCTGAGTTCTTGATTTCGATTCTTTTTGGTATATACCCAGAAGTGAAATTGCTAGACCATATGGGTCATTCTAAATTTCCTTTTTTTTTCCTTAGAGATGGAGGTCTTGCTCTGTTACCCAGGCTGGAGTGCAGTGGTGTGATCATAGCTCACTGCAGCCTCAAACTCCTGGGCTCAACTGATCCTCCCACCTTAGCTCTTAGCCTCCCCACGGTAGCTGGGACTACAGGCGCACACCACCATGCCCACCTAATTTTTATTTTTTGTAGAGATGAAGTCTCCCTATGTTGCCCAGGCTGATCTTGAACTCCTGGCCTCAAGTGATCTTACAGTCTTGGCTTCCCAAAGTGCTGGAATTACAGGTCTAAGCCACCATGACTGGCCTAATTTTTCTTTTCAAAACATTCTTACCATTGAAATTGGTTTTAAAAAGTGGTGTTGTTGGGGATTCCCTATGCTTCTGCTTTATCCGGTTGGCCAGCATACTATATTTCCTATTCTCTTAATAAAGATAAAAATAACTGCCACTATTTACTGGGTAATATTTATGTGCTAGGTACTACACTCAATACTTTTACTGTCATCATGTAGGTTAAGAACCCGACCCACATTTTACAGATGATTAAATGGATCCAGAGAAGGTTAGGAGTTTGCCCAAGACCACCTAGTTAGAATGCGGCAGAGCCAGAATTTGAATCCAGCAATATCAGCCTCAAGAGTCTGCTCTCTTAACCTCCATGCTACATAACCTCTCCTTCTTCCATGTGCAGCCAAAGTTTTCCTGTTAAAGCTCTAGTCATTTTGTTAACACAAGGCTAGAGGGTGAGAATGTTTCGTAACAGTATCAAGGGAAGTCAGCTCATTTTCTTTTGTTTCATAAAGGAATATTGCTTAGATATACCTTGTCTAGGTATGTCAAATCATATTTCTTGGCAGAAAACTTTCAAAATATTCTTTTTGAAAATACTCCAGCTACTTAACAATAAGCTTAGTTCTCCAAAAGTGTACCAAGTTGGAACTATGGCTCTCCTGCTTCCACAAACGAGGCCTAGAATGGGCATCTTTATCTAGCCCAATGGTTCTGTCTTCATTGTGTATCACAACCCCTTAAAGGGCTTGTTAAAATGCAGATTATTGAGTTGTATTCCCAGAGTTTCTGGTTCAGTAGGTCTGGATGAGGGCCTGAGAATTTGCAATTCTAACACGTTTCCAGCTTCTGTTGCTGCTGGTGGTGAGGGTTCTACACATTGAGAACCATTGTTTGGCCCAATATTCATTTGCCAAATTTTTAAATGGGATCAGGAGATAGTGAACCCTTTCGGGTTGAATACTGTGGGAAAGAGGAACACTTTGGCCACCTCTGATTATGTCATGATATCCTATGACTAACCATGGTTCATCTGGTATACTAAAATCCTAGACGGTTAAAAAAACTTACAATTTCAAAACCTGAAATACATCCTATAAAAAGTAACTCTGGTGATTATTAAAAGTATCAGAACTCTCCAAAAGTTAAGGTATTTACCTTTCATTCCCCTCAGAAATCATATTTGTTTAGGACTTGTATGATTTTGACATAAACTTACTGAAAGCATATGTCTCAAAAAGGATACAAACTAGTAGTCCAAATACTTTAGTTGACCTTCAGTCATCTACCATTAAAAACATATCCTTTACTTCTGCAAGCTGGATAAATCCCTATATTCTGTTATCAATGTCATATGGCAGAAGAAATGCAGATGGCTTAATTATAAGGAGTTGATAACCTTGAATCTCAGATAATGTTTGTATTAAAGAGTTATCATCCCTATCATCCTTATCTTTGTCAAATTTCTCCTCCTATTAGTCATAAAATCTGATGTTTTACATCATCTTCATCTTTTGAATTAAACTTCAATTGTTCCAAAAGACAGACTGTTCCAAAAGACAGACTGTTCAGAGGCTAAAGGTCCAGACCGGTATAAGTCTCATAAAAACTTTGGATGATTTCATTAATCTTTTTCTTCCCACTGTCAATTCCATTGTAGGTTTTATTCGGCCCAGACAACATTCTTCAGACCTACCATTAATCTTATTTTTTCCCAAACTATTTTCTTGCCTTTTCAGCATTCTCTGAGCAAAATTTTCAGGCCCAATAAAATACAAATGTTTTGTTCTTGATACCACTATCTGGCAAGTAAATTCAATTTTAGTTTTTCAGTGTTGGTATTCCTAAAATATATATATATATATATGTGTGTGTGTGTGTGTGTATATGTGTGTGGGTGTGTATATATATATATATATATATTTTTTTTTTTTGAGATAGAGTCTCTCTCTGTCACTCAGGATGGAGTGCAATGGCACAACCTTGGCTCACTGCAACCTCCGCCTCCTGGGTTCAAGCAATTCTCCTGCCCTGAGTAGCTGGGATTACAGGCGCCTGCCACCATGCCCATCTAAGTTTTGTATTTTTAGTAGAGACAGGGTTTCACCATGTTGGACAGGCTGGTCTCAACTTGTGATCTGCCCGCCTCGGCCTCCCAAAGTGCTGGGATTACAGGTGTGAGCCACCGTGCCAGGCCAATTTTTGTATTATTAGTAGAGGCGGGGTTTCACCATGTTGGCTAGGCTGGTCTCCAACTCCCAACTTCTTGATCCGCCCACCTCAGCCTCCCAAAGTGCTGGCATTACAGATGTGAACCACCATGCCCAGCCAGGAGATATATATTTTCTTTGTGTGTAGGTTACACTGGTTTTAATACCTCTTAATAAAGACTGAATTCAACTATGAATAATCTAGGGGATCACTAGTCTGCATCTCTCATTTTATGTACTTAATTTGGGCCTGAACACACAAGTCTCTTTTGCACAGATTCAGGTCACAACGTAGGGTAAAATCATTGCTAGGTTCAGCTAACCTCTCTACTGCATGGTGTTCAAACAGGAGATAGCATGTACTAATTGTCCTCTAAATTATCCATTTGAATTAAAAAGTCAGTTTGGAAATAAAATTACTTTCATTAATATTTAATGAGATTTGGAAGATCTAAGTCTACATTACATTGACGTTCTGTATCAGGTAACAAGTGAACGGTAAATCATTACAATAATTACATGAGATAGTTACTTATTAACCAAAGACTCAAGAAGATCCCCCCTGAAATGGAGATGCAAATATAATAATTTGAAAATAAACATCTTCATTATGTCATACTTAAATGAAAAATAAAACATTCAACAAGCTTAATATTAATTATTTCTCAAATTTGCTGATGACCTAGGAGCTCATTTTTTCAGATATAACAGACATAAAACAGCATTAGTTTGCTTCTAAGCACGGAGTACATTCCTTTCCCCTCCTCCCAGAAAAATATCCTTAAAATTATTTTCAATTAATCTTGAAAATTCTACACAGTCAAATCTCATTAGATAGGAAAATAAACCAAAAAAAGGTATAGTAAACACTTTTACTGAACTCATTTCTAACAGATTACTGGTTTTCTTGCTGCTATCAAAAGATTAATTCATTAGAAACATAAGTAACTGTTAACATACCAATTAGACAATAAAATACCCTGCAATAAAGGGAAAAAACAAACCAAAATGCACCAACAGGCTGGGCATGGTGGCTCACACCTTAATACCAGCACTTTGGGAGACTGAGGCAGGTGGATCACTAGAGGTCACGAGTTTGAGATCAGCCTCGGCAACATGGCGAAATCTCGTCTCTACCAAAAATATAAAAATGAGCTGGGTGTGACTGCGTGTCCCTCTAATCCCAGCTACTTGGGGGGCTGAGGTGAAAGGACTGCTTAAACCCAGGAAGTGGAGGTTGCAGTAAGCCAAGATGGTACCACTACACTCCCACCTGGGCAATAGCCCCAGACCCCAAGACCTAGAGTTAACCATGTGAGAATGTACAAAATTTGGGCCATTTGAGCATATATCACAGTTTGATCTAAAGAAAGATCTGTATTGCTCTTCAAGCAAATGGAAACATCTATTCCTTGACATGGCCAAGTTTCTCAATACACAATTAATCTCTAAAAAACAATGTTGTTGCCAGTCCAACCAAATATTCTACTGCTGACCTTTACAAAGAATAATACAAAAGCCAAAGAGTTTGTCATTTTTCTTGGGGTATCTTTCTTAAAACTAGTTGATTGAACAGTTCTTTCATTATTAATAATATTTTGATACGGTTTTCTTTTCTGGTACTCTGCAATTGAGGATTTCCAGGAAGCCTGAGAAAATACTTTTGGAAATGTTTTCTTTATATTAAGTGCATGAAATGAAGGAGGAATCAGATTCTTGTCCTGTCCACACTACTTACTTCACATGTGATTTCTTAACACACCTGTTATTGTAGAATTTAAGCTGGAGTGGATCTTAGAAAGCACCTTACTTTTCAAATAAGAAACCAAGGAATCATGAAATTTAAACATCTTGCCTTAGTTCACATAATAGTAAAAACTGGGGATAGAGGGAGGACTAGACCACTAGGCCACATCTCTGGATACTTAAGACTACTGTCTTGAGGAATGAACATATTTCTAAAACTGCCAGATGGGGAAAAAAAAGGTAATCATGAGCATTTGTAATCCTGCTGATACAACAGCATGGTTATACTGTTGATTAAAATGCAATTTCTAAGATTAGTAAGGAAAAAACAGTGATGCAATTTCTAAGATTAGTAAGGAAAAAATAGTGATGAACTAGCATGAGATGGCCTATTTTGCTAAAAATAGCACGACACTCCATTTTTATGGTTTGTTTTAATGTCGAGCTCTAGGAGAACATACTAAGCTGTTTTAGCTTAGGGTCATGGTAGCCTGATAATATTTTTTATTTCTCTCCAATTATATACTAACAATCACATAATAAAGTTGATTGATCTCAGAATTTATAGGGTACCTGTTGGGTCTGTGCTGGTCCGGTAAACTTACATGTCAATTGGCTGCTAGATCAAGCCCTAAGACAGAAAACCTGCTTGCTGCTATGAAAGGATGTGTGTGCTATATGATGAAAGGTGTAGTAAGAACTTACGCTTCACTCAATTAAAATCTTGAACATCTAGACACTGAGAGAGATATACACACGTATTGTAAAAACATCCAAGTGATGACATTGATCAGAAAGGTAGACAAAAAACAGGACATTGAAAGCTTTGAATCATATGATTAAAAAACTACTTCTTTGAAAGATATTTCTTTGAAATATCATATATTTAAATTAAATTCCTAATTATAGACCCAGCTGACATTTTTCAATTGAACTATTACATAGCAGGACCATCTTAGAAATATTTTTTCACATTGTTTTGTTTTCTCTTAACTTTGGTATTACCTCAACTTTCTTTTCTTTTCTTTTTTTGACAGAGGGTCTCACTTTGTCACTCAAGCAAGAGTGCAGTGGCAAGATCATAGCTCACTGCAGGCTCACCCTCCCAGGCTCAAGCAATCCTCCTGCCTCAGCCTCCTGAGTAGCTGGGACTATAGGTGTGCAACACCATGCCCGGCTAATTTTTGTATTTTTTTTTTTTTTTTTTTTTGTAGAGACGAGGTTTCGCCATGTAGCCCAGGCTGGTCTGGAACTCCAGAGCTCAAGCGATCCACCTGTCTTGGTCTTCCAAAGCGCTAGGATTACAGGTGTGAGCCACTGTGCCTGGCCCAACTTTATTTTCTTAATCTTTATGCTACTGGTTTGACTTTTATTAATCAATTCTGACAAGACTTCCATGAATTTATGTGAACATTAGAGAAATAAACTTTCTCTCTGTTCTTTCTGCTTCTTTCATAAATAAAAAAGACAAACATAAAAGTCTATATTACAAATGAATCATACATACCATTGCTATAGTTATAGTAGACCCACTGCCCACTCTTGGGTTTTGGAAGTGACACGGGTGTCTCTTCAGCAGGAAGACTGTAGAATCGACACTCAACGAACAGCCGTTGGATAGTGTCATCCATGGTTACTTGAGAATCATTAAGGCTTAGAGCTATGATCTCAATCCGAATTTTTTCTGATGGCTGTTTAAAGAGCAAAAACAAAACAAAACAAAAATAAATAAAATAATTGAACAAAAAGATCCACTATTACTTTCCACTATCAATTTTAAATAAAACACGAAGGCCAATGGGCTTCTTTTCTTGAATGCAATGTACACTACTGTATGTTACACATGATAGATTATTCACGACAGAGAGCGAGAATGAGATTCTAATGCCCCGGGGTTTGAAGTTAACAGTGTCATGGCAATAGTCTCCTAATTTACATTTGAGGCTATAAATACCCCACTAGTAGTCTATCAGGAGTGAAGATTATGAGATCTTCATCTCCGATTGCTTTCAGAATGACAAGTTGTCCTTGTTTCAAACTATGTAATGAAGTACGTGTTTATCACTGCTTTTACTTAATCTACAGTACCTGAGAAAGTTTCAGTTATTCAGAGATCAAAGCCTGTTGAACACTTTATAGGTATTATGCTAATACGTGTAGCTATATGAATCAATATTGACTAGAGCAGAAACTACAGTTCATTCTCTCATATTCTGTCATAATATATTTTGTTCAATAAATAATACATTTTCAAGCAAAAGAAACAATTTTATGTCTAATTTGAACATTTTCTCACAATTTATTTTTAATTTTATTTTTACAAAATTAACAACTAAAATGGTGTTTATTTAATTTTCACTTTAATCCTTGCTTAATAGATTTTGGTGTTATAGACATTAACATGGGAATTACAAATGTTTCCTTGAGTAATGATTTCAAATAATTAATAGACTAGGATTAGAAATTGTATCACACTCCAAGATAGCTCCTCAGTTAAATCTGTTTTTTACAATTTAAAGTTTGTCTTTTAGTATCAAAATCCTATTTTACTAAATTTAGAGACATGCTATAAATTATATAACTTCAAATAATAATTAGAAAAACCTGAAAATAAGACCTGTTTTTATGACCAGCTTTTACGAATTCATTGTTAAATGTAAATCAGTGTGTAAATTCACCATAGTGGTTACTTAGATATTTCAAAGCATATAATTAATCAAATTGAAAAGTATAAGTATCCTATTGTAAAAATATTACCATAAAGAACAATTTTCATTGCTGTCAAACCCCCTCAATATTTGATGAAGTAATTTTACCCCCTTCTTTCAAAAGACATTTTCTTTTATTATGTATTCTAAGACACTTTAACTAAAAACCCAAATCTGAATATTTCAATAAGGTTATTTTATTATTCAGTAGATTCATGGAAATTTTACTAGGATGACAGAGAAAATTCCACACCATTCTGTCTCCACTAATACAGGTACAAGGCTGCAGCTGGCAATATTACTAGGATTAGCATAGTATGATGAAATATTTAAAGGAAAATTTTTTCTAAAACCTAATAAATCAAATGACTGCCAAATGTCATTAAAGTGATGGTCTTTGACTTGAATATGCTTTTCATATTCAAATTTGAAAAGAAAGAGATGAAAGCCTGGAAAGGTTACTCGGTTTCAACTAATAACCTCAAGCCCTCTCCGTTCACGTGCATAAAAAATGAAGTTGGCTCTATTGTCTAATCTCACTTCAGAAAACCCCTTCTCTGCTCGTTGAAGACTACATGGTAAAGAAAATATTTTAAATGATATATTTTTTCTTAAAATGTATTACGGTTGTGAAAATACTGTAATACATTTATTTTATAATTCTGGTCTAAGTGCAGCATACTGTATAGTTAATTCTTCTACGTAAGTTGGAATTTGACAAACTTAGAATTATAGCAATAACATCTTATAAAACATTTATGTTTCTGCACAAAAGAATTAAAGGAAAATAGCCACAAAAAGAAAAAAGTGGTATACATACTTATTTCTACTCTGTGAAAATAGGAATTTAAAATTGTTTATCACAGAACCTGATAAAGAAGTAAACGAGCTTGTAAATAGCAGGGGAATCAAATTTATCTAAGTGGTTATTTTATTAATAATATATTAGCTATACAATCCCCATATGAAAACTTGCATTGTTGTAAGAACCAATTTAGGCTGTCAAATAAGACTACATGCAACTCTTTAAAGTTTAAAATACAATCCTAGATAAAAGTATTCACTTGGATCCCAGCCAAAACACAAAAACAAAATAACAAAACCCCAAACACCAAAACAACAAAAAAGAAAACTCACTGTATTATCAAAAAAGTCAAGAACTTTAAAATTCTTTTCATGATGTCCATCTTATGTTTGGTCAATTTTTTATATTTATTTGTGTATCTCTACACTACTGCCATTACTTCGATCAAATGTCCTTTTTAATTCTCTGACCAATACACCTGGCAGAAATGATCAGTTACTGTTTCTTCATTCATTTAATGCTACATGAATCAACTTGGAATAAATCCAAAAAGGGGTAAATTTTAAGCAGCTTTTACCTAAGAAAGTAAGCTCTAAATAAAGAATTTTTCCAAACATAAATTTTGACAAACGAAGCTAGACAATTTATTTTTCAACACTGGAACAATTCTGGTTGTGTTCAAGCCCCTCTGATTAAAAAGTTCAACCAGATTTTGTATAAAGATCTGAAGACTGGCCAGGCGCAGTGGCTCATGCCTGTAATCCCAGCACTTTGGGAGGCTGAGGCGGGCAGATCACGAGGTCAGGAGTTTTGAGACCAGCCTGGCCAACATAGTGAAACCCCATTTCTACTAAAATTACAAAAAATTAGCTGGGCGTGGTGGTGGGCGCCTGTAGTCCCAGCTACCTGGGAGGCTGAGGCAGGAGAATGGCTGGAACACAGGAGGCGGAAGTTGCCGTGAGCTGAGATTGCATCACTGCGCCACTGCACTCCAACCCGGGCAACAGTGCGAGACTCCGTCTCAAAAAAAAAAAAAAAAAAAAAAAAAAAAATATATATATATATATATATATGTATATATATATATATGTATATATATATATATATATATATATATATATAAATAAATAAATCTATCTTAAGATTAAGAAGCACATTAAATGCATAATAGAAAACTTTATCTCGGCCGGGCGCGGTGGCTCAAGCCTGTAATCCCAGCACTTTGGGAGGCCGAGACGGGCGGATCACGAGGTCAGGAGATCGAGACCATCCTGGCTAACACGGTGAAACCCCATCTCTACTAAAAAATACAAAAAGCTAGCCGGGCGAGGTGGCTGGTGCCTGTAGTCCCAGCTACTCGGGAGGCTGAGGCAGGAGAATGGCGTAAAAACCCAGGAGGCGGAGCTTGCAGTGAGCTGAGATCCGGCCACTGCACTCCAGCCTAGGCGACAGAGCGAGACTCCGTCTCAAAAAAAAAAAAAAAGAAAACTTTATCTCAACATGTCAGAAATGAACTCATTCTCACTCCTCTCCCCCAATCCTATTCATCCTGTGTTATTTCCTACCTCAGCTGATGACATCACCATCCACCTAGTCCCCTACAACCAGGAGACATAGCAGCATCCTTGCCTTTCCATTTTTTTTCACACCCACTATATCCTAAAGGTCACCCATTCCTGCTCATTATACTTTCTAAATATTCACAATTGGCCAGGTGCAGTGGCTCATGCTTATAAATCCCAGCATTTTGGGAGGCTGAGGGGGGCAGATCGTTTCAGCCCAGGAGCCCAGGAGTTGGAAACCAGCCTGAGCAATATGGCAAAAACACGTCTCTCCAAAAAACAAAACAAAAACCACACACACACACACACACACACACACACACACAAACTGGCCAGGCCTTGGAGTGGCATGTGCCTGTGGTCCCAGCTACCTGGGAGGCTGAGGTGGGAGGATCGCTTGAGCCTGAGAGGTTGAGGCTGTAGTGAGCCATGATCGAGCCACTGCACTCTATGCACTCTAGCCTGGGTGACAGAGTGAGACCCTGTCTCAAAAAAAAAAAAAAAAAATCAATTATTCACTGAATTGTTGAAAGCATATGATATTTCAGACATTGTTTTAACTGTTGGGGATATAAAGAAAAATAAGATGTTTCTTTCCTATTTTTTATCTTAAGAGAAAATGCTAAGTTCCCATGGGGGTAACTAATACAATAGCTTCCTAATTATTAGAAGGTAGAAATCTGACAGAACAAGGAGGGAGAAAATAGAAGGAACTGACATAAGAGATTTGAGAGCGAACTGGTAGCTGATTGATGAGCGTTATGAGACTGTAAGCTCAGTGACGGTAGGGACTATTAGATTGCTCACTGCATTATGCAGTATACAATAAACAAGTGGATCTACTCTCATGACAAGAGAGAGGTGAGGCACTCATCTCTAATCTCTGGTCTGCAGTCCCAACCATTCTCCTTATTGTAGCAGAATTATCTTCCTAAAAACCAATCAAATATCATCTTTCCATCTGAAAAGTCTTCCTATTGCCTTACACTCTAGCCACTCCTTTAAACTCGCGGTGTGCTGTTTTATATTGCTGTTTTTGCATCTGTTATTTATTGTGTGAACTCTTTTCCATCAAAATTCTACTCTTGTGAGGCCCTGAACCACACATCCTCTCCTTTATGGCAGCAATACTGATCTCCAGGAACAAGTTGGTTATTTCCTCCTCTGGGCCCTCACTGCCCTTCTCCATCACATTGTACTACATGGAACCGTTCACATATTTGCCTCTCTCTATAGACTCTGGGTTTCAGGAGGGCAGGACCAATATCTTACTCATTTTTTGCTACTTCACATCCTCCCCAACATAGGCTCTCAATAAATATTTAATGAAATAGTGGAGACTATATATCTTTTATATATTCAGAATATCTTATATTTTTCTTCAGGGTCTTGCTTTGTTGTCCAGGCTGAAGTTCAGTGGCAAGATGACGACTCACTGCAGTCTCAATCTCCCAAGCTCGAGTGATCCTCCCATCTCAGTCCCCTGAGTAGCTGGGACTAGAGGAGCAAGTCAACATACCCAGATAATTTTTAGTTTTTTTTTGTAGAGATGGGGTTTCACTATGTTATCTGGACTGGTCTCAAACTCCTGGCCTGAAGCAATCCTCTCACCTGGACCACTCAAAGTGCCAGGATCACAGGTGTGAGTCACAGTGCCCAGCCTAGAATATATTTTATTTATTGCCAGAACTATGTGAAGCTGCAGGTATTATTGCCTTCTCATTTAAAAAATATTTATTACGGCTGGGCGCGGTGGCTTGTGCCTATAGTCCCAGCACTTTGGGAGGCCAAGGCAGGCAGAACACGATGTCAGGACATCAAGACCATCCTGACTAACACGATGAAACCCCGTCTCTATTAAAAATACAAAAAATCAGCTGGGCATGGGGGTACGTGCCTGGTACTTGGGAGGCTGGGGCAGGAGAATCACTTGAACCTGGGAGGAGGAGGTTGCAGTGAGCTGAGATCGTGCCACTGCACTCCAGCCTGGGCGACAGAGTGAGACTCCACCTAAAATATAAAGGATGTTGTGTGCCTCTATGTTTTGGGGAGTGGTTATTATTAACTGCTGACAAATATATAGAACTCTTGTTCTTCTAGATTTTAATGAAATAAGACTATTGCAAGACAGCTGAATATTGTTGAATCTAAGTGGCAGGGTACTATTATTTCTACTTTTCTGCATGTTTGAAATTTTTCATCATAAGAAAATGGGGAAAAGTTTCACTCAGGTGAATTGGAAGAGGTCCTAAATAATATACTGATTCAAATGACAGTAATTGAAGCAAAGGCTTTTAAAGAGATGAATAATAATGGTTGTTCAGAATTACTAGAGCAACATAACGGGTCATTCCTCTGCAGGCTATCAGCATCCTTTGATACAGGAAATTGGCCAGACAGCACAGGCTTTAGACTTTTCCTGTTTTGTTTCCCCTCTACATGTATGAACTTTTGTTACCAGGTAAGATGCTTCTCAGTTCTTTTTTTCTTGTTCACCAATTACTCTATTAGCGTCCTCAGTCAGCAAGATGTCAGTATCACCATGTAAGAAGAACATTTGTAAATTTTGATTGTGGGCTGGCTGTGGTGGCTCACGCTTGTAATCCCAGCACTTTGGGAGGCCGAGGCAAGTGGATCACTTGAGCCCATGAGTTCAAGACCAGCCTGGCCAACGTGGTGAAACCCCATCTCTACTAAAAATACAAAAATTAGTCAAGCGTGGTGGTATGTGCCTGTAATCCCAGCTACTCGGAGGCTGAGGCACGAGAATCTCTTGAACATGGGAGGCAGAGGTTTCCGTGAGCCGAGACTGTGCTACTGCACTCCACCCTGGGTGACAGAGAGAGACCATGTCTCTCAAAAAAAAAAAAAAAAAAATTTTTTTTATTGTGGTGAACAGAAGTCATTCAAGTAAGAACTGCACGCAACTTATTTTTAGTTGTCTGTATAGATGGACACTATATATTATGTGATTAAATGATCTAGAAATGTGATGACAGCTTATATTACTCTAAAAAAATAAATTACAGCTCTTGTGATGTTGGCTCAATTCCACTACTGCTTCCTGACTGATGATAATTCATATTTTGGATCATATTTTTCTATGTGATCTAAAGTGTTTACTTAGGCTTATTATTGGCGTGCTTAAAATTTTCACGTCCTACTTCACAGGATTGTGCGGAATTTTTCCTCTGGTTTCAGCCCTCACAGCAGCCACCCTGGAGTTGAATTGTTGGGCTTCTGAAAACTAATTCAACCTGACAACCCTTAAAAACAGTACTGCATAATTGAGAATGGCCCATGATAAAGGTCTTGCAACTTGTTTCAGTCAGTTATATTTAAATCTAGTTATGGTGAGATTACAGGTGAGCTTAATTGCATTCCAAGTTTCTGCAATGAATAGGCATTTCTTTAACTTTTTATTATAAAACATTTCAAACATGAGAAAGTAGAGAAAATAATTTGGCATATTCAAGTAGTCAGCCATCTCAAACAGATGTTACCATTTTTCTATAACTGATTTAAGTCTTTTTATTGTTGTTGAAGAAATAAAATATTTCAGATACAGGTAAAGCTACCAGCTGCCAAATTCGCCCACGGTTACCACTATCTTGAAGCTGGTTGTATCATTCCCAAACATGCCTTTATATTTCCTACTACATATGTGTATATCTATAAACAACATACAGTATTGTTTTCTGTTTTTTGGTTTTATATTAGTGGTATCATACTCTTATTAATCATTCTGCAATTTCTGTTTTTTTATACTCAATACTATATTTTTGAGATTTATTCATATTTATTTTTCAAATCCAATTTATTCATATTAACTGTTGTACAGAATCCTATTTATATTGCATATATAATCTACAGTACATTTATTTACCTACTGATGAACAATTACATTGTTTACAATTTTTTTGCTATTACAAACAATGTTGCATTGAATATCCTTTTATGTTTTCTTGTATACATGCATGATTCCCTTAGGAGCAGAATTGCTGGGTAATAGGTAAGAGAATTTCAACCATAAAGGATTATCAAATTAATCTCCAGATAACTATAAATTGGAGTATTTTATATATTTTATATTTATAAAAATAGTGTGTGTGTGTGTACATAGATACAAATAAAGCCTACCTGTAGGAGCCACAGTATGTAGAACTTGTTACTTTGTAACAAAACAACAGAGACAAAATGGAACTAGAAGGCCAAGATCTACGTCAATGCTCTTGAAGAGTACAAATTTCAATTGGGGTGAGCTCTAAGACAAGCTCAAAACAGTTGGTTAAAACAATCAGACTCAACCACTGGTATTGACAGAGCCATATGTAAGTAGGGTAGGAATGCATATTAATTAATGGTGATTCTTACAAGTTCCCTTCTTCAGGCTGGGCATGGGCAGAGACATCATCTCAAAGACTCAAAAAAGTCCCCTTGAGTCCCTCACACCAGGCTCCAAAGCTTCCTCTTACATTGTGCATCAAATCCACTCTTCATACGAGTTCTGGTTAAAGCATTTTGATTGTTTTAAACAATAACTTTTTAGGGGAGATAAATACATAGAAAGGTGATGTCTCCAGAATCTCAAACTGTTAAGGCAATAAGGTTTTTAACAAACAAAAGAAAACCACCCAATTGTCATCAGTGGCAGTAATCTATCTTTTCTAACATGTTCTGTTAAAATGTACTATATTAAACAAATAAGGTAAATGTTGCAAACTTCAGTGATGGGGATCAAAACAGTGCTAGCTTTAAGAGTGCTTACTTTTAGAACATTGTCACGGTGTCCTTATATGCCCTATAAATTACTATGTCCATGCAGTGACTTGGATTATTTTTTCCTACCCTAATATCAAATTAATCTCAATATAATTATGCCAAATAATTATAAATTGGTATTATTTTATCACCATAAAAATGGTGTCTGTGTGTGTATAAATAGATACAAACCTGAGGGACATGACACATTTCCATCATTAACTGCGGTTTACTATGGCAGCAATGTGAAGCAAGGAGAATTTTAAAAATCACCCTCAATTTCAGGTGATTTTGATCTGCTACTCTCCTTTCACCATCATTGAGAACAGATGTTGTAGTCTGGTGGCTCTCGATTCTGGCTGCACACTAGAATCACCAGGGGAGCTATAAACAAACTTCTGACTTAATTTATCCGGGTGGAGCTTGGGCCCTGGCATTTAACAATGCTCCCCAGATGATTCTAATGTGCAGCCAAGGGTGAAAAGTACTGCTTTTTTCTAAAGCTATGGTTCTTGCACTTTAGCATACCCCAGAATCATTTGATAAAACACAGATTGGTGGACTCCATAGAACTTCTAATTCATTAGGTCTCCGGTGGGGCCAAGGATTTGCATCTCTTACAAATTCTCAGGTGATGCAGATGCTGATGTTGAGCTCTGGGGATCACACTTTGAGAAATACTGCTCTAAACCAGAAAAGATTCATCTTCCACCGATGGAGACTTCTAACATCTTTATAGAAAGCTTCCACAATATTCATGTTAAACTGTTATTTTGCTATTATTCAACATTTTAGTACAGAATTAGCTAACTACTTCCTTTTTTGAGTCAATCCAAGCTCACCATTAAAAATAATCCAACAATATAAATTACCAAATGTCAAATATAGAAGTTCCTTGTTTCATTCTACCACCTAACTCAGGAGTTGGCAATTTTTTTTTTCTGTAAAAGGATGAATACAAATGTTTTTGGCATTGCAGGCTATATGGTATTCAACTTTGCCCTTGTAGAGTGAAAGCAGCAATAGATAATATCTAAACGAATGAGTGGCTGGGTTTCAATAACTGTAGAGGGCTGGATTTGGCACATGGGTCATTGTTTGCTGACTCCTGCCCTAGAGATATTCACTGCTAACGCTGTGTCATGTACATCTTCCCAGACATTTTCTTTGCTTACATAAAGCTGAAGGTCATGTCTGCATGCACAAATAAAAATATATGTATAGACCTTTTTGTTTTTGTGTGTGTGTGTGTGTTGCAGAGACAGGTTCTCCTCTGTCACACAGGTTGGAGTGCAGTGGTATGATCACAGCTTACTGCAGCCCTGAACTCCTGGGCTCAAGTGATCCTCTAACCTCAGCCTTCAGAGTAGCTAGGACTACAGGCATGTGTCACCAGGCTTGGCTAATGTAAAGAAGTTGTTTTTGTAGAGATGGGGATCTTGCTACATTGCCCAGGCTGGTCCTGAACTCCTGTCCCAAAACAATCCTCTTGCCTTGGACTTCCTAAAGTGTTAGGATTACAGGTGTCAGCCACCACATCTGGCCCCATTTATTTCTTTTTAAATGAAATCATCACTGAGGCATAATTTATCCATTAGTTTGGCTAATGGATAGTGTCAAATAGGAGAAAACATGAATTTTCAAACATTGTTATGTATAACAATGTTCATTTTAAGCAGAAATATTTGTATTAGCAAAAAAATGATAGAAACTTAAGGGTCCACCAAAAGGGGCTTATTTAAATAAATATAGTACAGCCATATAATGAAATATTATGGGTATGTTGAAAGAAATAGAGTATGCTGTCATGAAAAAATGTTGATGGTATGTTAGTAAGAGTTAGTTAAATTGCAAAGCATAAAAAATAGTTTTAAAAGCAATTTCTACCAGGAAAGTATGTCAACATTTCTGGTTTTACATAAAATATATTTTATTTTTATTTATTTATTTTTGAGACAGAGTCTTGCTCTGTTGCCTAGGCGGGAGTGCTGTGGTACGATCTCGGCTCACTGCAACCTCCGCCTCCCAGACTCAAGGATTCTCCTGCCTCACTTCTCGAGTAGCTGGAATTACAGGTGCCTGCCAACACACCCAGCTAATTTTTGTAGTTTTAGTAGAGACAGGGATTTACCATGTGGGTTGGGCTGGTCTGGAACTCCTGACCTCAAGTAATCTGCCCAACTCACTCTCCCAAAGTGCTGGGATTACAGGCATGAGCCATTGTGCCCAGCCAAGTAAAATATATTTTAAAACCTACTTTCTATCTAGCTTAAGCTTCCACATGTAAAACATTGAGAGTGGCTTATTTTATCCACTGATACCATATTTGATTCCTAAGTGATTTAATAATTTTTCATATGTGAATTCTAAAGCTAGTGAAGTGCTTTTTGCATTGTGCCTTTCAAAGTTTTAAACATATTTTGCTGAATATCATTATTGTAATCACCTGGGAATGCCAGCTTATTGTTCAGAGAACCTAGTTTCCAGGTAGAATTGCAATTTAGTCCAATTGAATATGGCAGTTTTTACAAAACTGCTGAGTAGGAACAGAGAAAGAGAATGATGTAAATATGGACTGCACAGAAAAGTCCATTGTCTTTCAGTCTGTAATTTCCCATTCTCACCTGTGGGCACATTTTAAGACAGCTGTGAGTTCATGGCGATACATTTTGTTGTGAAAAATGAAAGCTGCAGTATTGAATAAAATTAGAAATAATGCAAAAGACAGATTGTTAATTTTTTTAATGCCATGGCAGATGCAAATGTTCAGTTTTGATGTCTATTTTGAGGACCTGAAACAAGGCTTTTAATCAATGTATTATACATCAAATTTATACTGTTAACTTCTGATTATTCAAATTAATAAAATATTCATAGAGAAATGTCCAAAGTTTTACATTTCTCAGACTTCTGTCCCCCCACCCTCGCCATTAATTATCATGCCTAGAAGCTTTTTAGTAAAAGCAGCAGTTGTCAGGCTGACGGAATCTGACAGGCCAGCAAGGCCCAATTACACTTGCGCTGTGTGGCACTTTGATGTCCGGGAAACGAAGAGAGATAGGGGCAAATTGGGTGGCACATTATGTTAATGACTTGATTTAATCCAGCCACTAAACTTTGTGTAGCCTGTTAAAAAAGATGCTAACACTAATTACGCCACTTTGGAAAGGAAAGGAGGGGACAAGCATTTCATACTGACAAAGTGAAACTCATAAATGTTGTAAATGAAATGAAACAAAATGAAGTAATCTATGATTAATTATACATCACAGACATGAAGAAAACAGAAATAACCATGTAATATGTAGAAGTACTGGGAAATCTGTTAGATTCCTTCTAAGGATCAACATTTCTAAGAAATAACTACGAACTGTCAGATTCTGTAACATGAAGAACAGAAACTGAATGAACTTAAATTGCTTACACAGTATATCAGATAATTTGAATTCACACTGTAACTGGCATAAATGATACTTATCTAGGACACTACTTCTAGAGCTAATTTTGTGACGTTATAAAATAGAGGCAATTTTTTAAAAAGTGGGGATAACTATAGAGTAGGATTATCTAATTCCTTTTTAACTAGTTTGTGCCTCTAATCTATTTTTTACATTACATTATTGACAGCATGATCTTTCAAAATGTGATCTAAGCATGCAAACTCCTTAAGATCAGGAGCTTAATTTTTTTATATTCGTGGATCTATTCCCAGTCCCTAGAACAAGGCTAGGAACACAACAAATGTTCACTACATATATATCTGTTTAATGAATGAGTGATCTTCTATCCTCATTCCTTAAAAATCTCAGAGGCCTCAATACTCTGGATTATGCCTACCTTTTCAGCCTATTCTCCTGGGCTCCCTAAGCATACCATAACGGCTTGGCCCACCCGGAAACCATTCTGAATTCCAGAACAAGATTCTCACGCTTTTCATTCCTTTGGCCTATGATTTTCTCACCCTTTTCATGAACTCCTAATCATCTTCAACACTGGCTCCAGCTTTACTGACTCTAGGAAGTCATACTTGATGAAGGGAAGGCCTCTCAGGTTGACTTAGGGACCCCTTCTGAATGCTCCCATAGTACCCCATGCATTTCATTCTCCTGGCGCAGACCACTATACATTTTAATTGTGTTTCCCCTACAGACCATGAATTCTTTGAGGGAAGGAACTGCTTCTTGTATGCCTGCCTGACACACAATGGATGCTAATAAATGAAGAACTGTTGTGAGGAAATATTAACATAGGATGTACTTAGCACATAATAGGCATTCAGTAATACACTCCTTCCTATGAAAGCTATGTTTTACTGTTCTGAGATTTTTACCAGAAGCAGTTCTTAAAGAGAAGACAAAAGAAAAAACTAATGAACCACAAGTACTTGTAAGCTTACAAAAGGATTTATGAAACAATACTACAACCAAAGTTAACACCATCAATAACTAGGCAAAATGACATTTTCTGCCTCCTGATATGACGCAATGAAGAGGACATAGTATCGCTTCTGTATTCCTATCAAAATGCATAACTGGAATCTGATCTTGAGGAAACACCAGACAAATCCAATGAAGAATATGTTACAATGTAAATGGCCTGTATTAAGGAGTGTCACTGTTATAAAAGACTACAAGAAAGCCTGAAGAACCATTACAGATTAATGGAGGCTAAAGAGGCATGAAAACGAAATGCAACGTGTGATCTGGATTGGATCTTGGACCATATGAATAAGATGCTATAAATGATATTACTAGGACAACTGACAAAATTCTAATGAAAACTGTAGATTAGATAACAATATTATGTAACTGTCCTGAAGTGTTTAGAATTAAAGGGGCATGATTTTTGCAACACTCAAATGGTTCATAACAATTATGTATGAAAGAATGTATGTTTATAAGTAAATACGTAAGTATGTGCACTATATGCATATACAGGAGACAGACCAGAAATGATAAAACAAATAGAGTAAAAACTTAAAATTTGCAAATCCAGGTAAAGAATACACAGAAGTTTTTGTACCACTTCCGCAATCTTTAAAGAGAAAGGTTCTATTATTCATATTAAATGACTTGCTAAAGTAGTACACACAAAAACTGGTAAAAATCAATAGGAAATCCTGTATTTCATTGTCTTAGTCCATTTGTGCTGCTACAACAAAGTATCACAGACTGGGTAATTTATGAATAATAGAAATTTATTTCTCAGAGTTCTGGAGACTGGGAAGTCCAAGATCAAAGTGTCAGCAGGTTTGGTGTTTACTGAGGGTGCTCTCTGTTTCCAAGACTGTGCCTTGTTGCTGCATCCTCTACAGAGGAGGAATGCTGTGTTCTCACATGGCAGAAGAGCAAGAGAACTTCTCTTCAATATCAAGCCCTTTCATAAGGGTGCTAATCCCATTCATGAGAGCTCTGTCCTCATGACTTAATCAACTCCTAAAGGCCATATTTCTTAATAATGTTGCATCGGGGATTAAGTTTCAACATGAATTTTGCAGGGGACGCCATCATTCAAGTGATATCATTAGCCACTATGATTGCTCGAGTTTTGTTCCCAGGCTTTCAGATGATGTCATTTTACTATATTTGGTATACAATTTACCAAAATTAAATTTCACCTGTTAACAATATGCTATGGTATGAATACGGTTTGTTCGTCTCCACCAAAGTCATGTTAAAATTTAATCTGCAGTGCGGCAGTGTGGGGAGGTGGAGTCTAGTGGGAGATGTTCGGGCCATGGGGGCAAATTCCACATGAACAGATTAATGCCCTCACTCTGTTAGTTCCCTTGACAGCTGATTGTTAAAAAGAACCTGGCAACTCTTACCTCTCTCTTTCCTGCTTCCTCTCTTGCCATTTGATCTACATATGCTCTGGCTGCCCTTATCCTGATGCCCTGAGTGGAAACAGCTTGAGGCCCTCACCAAATGCATATGCCAGTGCCATGCTTCTTGTACAGCCTGCAGAACTGTGAGCCAAATAAACTACTTTTCTTTGTAAATTACCCAGCCTCAGGTGTACCTTTATAATAACACAAAACAAACTAAGAAAACATAGGATGCTGGTCAGTGACTGCTGCTGAAAATAGAATTTTTTAAAGCCCATGGGAGCTGAAGCATGAAGAATTGCTTGCTTTAAATGACGTTCACATTTGAGATAGCATCTGAAACCATTATAGGAAATCAAATTTTGGAATGGTAGTGAAGACTGTATCAGGCTGTAGCAAAGTAATACAAATTATTTTCCCTTAAGTAATGAGAAAAAAAATCCAGTTTATTACAAAGAAAAAATACATATGTATGTCAGAATTATGTGAATATTTTAGAGAAATAGTTATTTCTTTTGCTAAACTTCTTTGTTAAGGTTTACTACACCTTAGTTAAGAGCAATGTACCCACTTCACTGAGATGCTAGCAACGTTGCCAACATACACATGGTTCTATTGCAGGTCTAAGTAGGAGTTTTCATACATTAGATGCTGTTATTATAATTAATAAATATATAATAATAATGATAATAAAACTTTGGACAGATAAAATGTTCTATTTGTATTTATCATGCACAGAAACAATGGATATCTCGATTTCATGGAGGAATCTGTGACAACTGAAATGTTCTGCTCTATTGTTTTGTTTTATTTCTTTATTTTTTTAGAGACAGAATCTCACTCTGTCACCTAGACTGCAGTGCAGTGGTGCAGTCACAGCTCACTGCAGCCTTGAACTCCTGGGCTCATGTGATCCTCCCGCCTTGGCCTCCCAGTGTTGGGATTACAGGTGTGAAGCACTGTGTCTGGTCTGTGGTTTTGTTTTAAAGAGATACTAAGCTAAGAATGTGTGAAGGAAGAGTTAAAAGAAATATTCCAATTCTTATCAATAAAGTAAAAATTCTACAAAAGAAGTACAATTAATCACAAGAAAAATTAATGTAGATGCACAGAAAAAGCTAGAGCTTTTTACTCACATTTACTTCATAAAAACTTTTTCCCTCTTACAATAAAAAAATGCTCTGGTAAATAGTATACCTCCCATAAATATTTTAAAAAATATAATTCTCTTCTCAAAATTTCAATTTACATACTACTTTTCAGCCATGTGCTACAAGAAAAGCAAAGTATACCAGTGCAAGATTAATTGCTTTCTATGAAGCCTTCATTTGTTTTGGCAGAAATGAAATAACTGTAACATATTATCAGTGGATATGTCTAGGTAAGAGTAGTCTATGAATTCACATAGGCAAACTACTATAGTTTCAAAGGGCACCTCACATTTTAAGTTCTTTAAAGTTCAAATCTGTTTCAACACATCTTGGTATGCTAGTCTTGAAAGGGAGTCAAGAAGTCAGCTAGTTTTAAGCAAATAACTATTGTAGGTACAGATTTAAGGTACTCTTTGTGAAAATAATACTTATATGTTATAGTCCATTACATAATGAAACCATAAATAAAAATTTCTTGTACTAGATGACTATTTGGTTAAGATTATGATAAACATTAAAGTTTTTCCAGAAACAGTTTTCCTTAAGATTTTTAGATATGAAGACTGCACATGTACTGTGAATGAAAGGCAGCCTTATTTCAGAACATTTCTAGTTGGCATCAAGTTACTGACCTGTTTGATATTCTTGGAGATAGGACCTGGAATAATACAGTCATCACTGTCAGAAGCTGACATGTCCTCTTCAACTGTTAAAAAATAAAAGGGTAACATTTACACAAGTTAAACCAATTCTACTTATACCTTGTAAAATAAAGAGAAACAAGCACACACCATAAGATAACCTTAAGAAACATGGTAATTATATCTAGATCTTTTTTAGTAGCAAATTTGTTTACAGACACATTACATTTTGGGGAAAAAAAAGACTAAAAATTTCAAGGTTAACTTTGGTAGAAGCAAAGGAAATGCCAATACAAATACAGCTTATTGTGAAATTTAAGAAAAAATTTTTAAAAAGAGAAGCATAGGGTAATAGATGTTTTTTAACAGTCTGACCAGTAATGTTATGTAAGTCAATGCTATTCTATTTTAGAGTTTTAAAATTTTTATTGCTTTATTGAAATAAAACTGACAGACAAGCTACATACAATTAAATTGCAAAATTTGACACACACACACTTTAATTATTTTTAGAGACAGGGTCTTGCTATGTTACCCAGGCTGGGGTACAGAGGCTTTTCACAGGCACCATCACAGCACACTGTAGCCTCGAAGTCCTGGGCTCAAGTAATCTTCCCTTCTCAGCCTCCCAAGTAGCTGAGACTACAGGTGTGCAACACCATGCCTGGCTAAAATGAGATGTTTTGCCGTAAGTGTAACTCTGCGAAACCAACACCACGGTTAAGATAGTGAACATGTCCTTCACCTCAAAAAGTCTCCTCAGGTCCCCTGTAATCTCTTCCTTTCTGCCACTCCCCATTCCTATTCTTACAGATTAGTTTGCTTTTACCAGATTTTAAAAAATACAGTAAGTGGTCATTTTTGGCTGGGTTTCAATTTTTATAAAAGTCAAGACCTCTACACTAACGCAGACAATAATACTGAACTCAAAGAGAAAATAAAACTGTTTAAAACATAAATTGGGAACATGGTCAGCAACAACACTTGTATTCTATTGTGGAGCTCCAAGTTGAAATAAGAAGAGATACAACAATTCCACCTAACTACAACTAAGCAGGTAGAACTATATCATTTCTGTCAAGAAACAGGTATCGTGAAGTAGATGCTACCATTAAATGAAGATGTTCCATGATGTACACTCTAACAGACAAAACAAGCACAGAGTTAACTAAACAATGTTAGTTTAAATAAGAAAGTCACCTTCTGGTTCCAAGTCCTCTGTTATTTCTGTTTCATCTTCAGAAGATGTCAAGCTTTGTTCTGCAAGCTGACCTTCAGATAGTAAAGACACATCATCTTTTCCTTGCTGCATTTTCTCAGTATTTTCTTTTACCTCATCTACACTGCTTTCTTGTGAAACCTGAAGAAATAAAAGCACAGTGGTATATTTATTATTGCTTAGATCACATTTTATAGCATTATTACTGGAACAATTGAATAATAAAGCATGTAAATTTGAGACTTAAATATACACGTATGTAATATGTATGAGACTCAGAAAACAACCACTTCAATTTGTACAGACAAATGACAATATATAGATAAATGGAAATCTGAATATGTACTAAGAATAAAAAATGTATTAATCTCAAAATGAATTTTACATTAAGACTTTAATTCACATATCCATTTGTTACCTGCCAATAGCAGTATAATTATAGCTGTTACCCTTGTCATATTTTTGACTTTCTATTCCAAGGAAGTCATATATAAAAATAGGAGAAATGTTATGACTTCCTGAGTCATGTCAAAACTTGTAAGACAAAGTCTTTAAGAACCAAATTAAACCTTCCAAAATAATTTTAACACAAACACATACCTCGGGAACATGTGGAACAGTTGGCATATTAATTTCTATTTCTGGTATATGCTCTACCTCTGGTGAAATTTCCTTCATATCTTCAGAATGAGGAGAAGTCTCCTTATATTAATGTGAAAACATGCATATATGTTATTTTGTATTTATTACGAAATCCCAAATCATTCTATTACATACATATTGAACTAATAAAAACTGGCAGCAAATATAATACTCATTTGACACTGAATTTACTTAATTTCAATAAAATGGTATTTATATTCTTTAAATATAAATATATATAATATATATATGTAATTTAAGAACTGCAAGTTTAGTTCATTGAAGCACTGTTTACAATAGCAAAAAAAACTAAGAGCAATGCAAACGTCCAATAGGGCATTAGTTAAATAAAATATGCTATATCCAAATACCTGAGTTCTGAGTTACTATGAAAAAATATGATGTAGATCTCTGTCTATTAACATTACAGAGATTTCTATTTCTTTAAAACTAATTTTTGATGGAAATAAAAATTTTGGTTACACAGTAATAACTGCATTATAAATACAATATATCCTGTTACATTTTAAAAAATTTAATATGAGAACATAAATATTTTCTCCTGATACGAAACTTCGAAAACATAATTTTAAATGACAAGAGAATATTTTATTGATGGGTGTGCCATGACTTAATGAACCATTTTACTACTGTTGGACATTTAACTAGTTCACAGTTTTTAGGTATTATGACTAACATTGTAACAAACACCTCTATGTTTGTGTCTTTTTAATGTTAGTGGTCATTTACTCAGGAATCAGGCTGTGTTCAAATCCCAGTTCTAATACTTTGGCCATGAGCAAGTACTTAACCTCTCTAAACATCACTTTCCCCATCTTTAAGTGGGAATAATTCTAGTATGAACCATATAGGGTTGTTGTGAGGATTAAATGAGTCCAATGTATATAAAGCACATAACAAGCACTCCATAAATACTAGTGATAAAACATCTACTGAATTATAATTATTGAATTCATTATTTATCATATACACATTAAATGCTCTGTATGTGCCAGGTATTATTTTAAGCTATGGAGAGACAGAATATTTTGATGTGGGTGGTAGTTACACAGGTGTATACATATTTAAAAATCCATTGAGCTCTATGCTTATGACTTATGTCCTTTACTATGTAAGTTATATGCAAATTACAAAGAAGACATATTTTCTAAAAAGTCCGCCAAAGAGAATGGTAACAATCTGAATACAGTAGACATTTTTAAAGTACAGCTGACACCTTTTGTGGATGACCTGGGTGTGGGGGTGAGACAAAAAGAGGAGTCAAGAGGATGCCTCCAAAATTTCATGCCTGTGCAATCAAGTGAATGATTATGTCATTTACAGAGAATGGGAAACAGTGAAAGAGGCAAACATTTTGGAAGAGGGTTGGTATAATCAGGAGTTTGGTTTCTGACATGTTAAGTTTAAATTCCTATTAAACATTCATTGCACATTAAATAGGTAGTAAGAAAATGAATATGAAATTCAGCAGTGAGGTCTAAAGATTATAGATATGAAAGTGTCAGCATATAGATGCTTTTTAAAGCAATGGGGCTGTATGAGAGCTCTTAATGTAGATATGAATTGAGAAGAGGTCTAAGGATTGACTACAGAGGCACGTCGACATTTAAACGTATGGTCAAGGAGCGTGAGAAGTATAATAGCAAACTTGGAGGAAAGCTAGGAAGGCATGGTGTCCCAGAGGCCAAGAGAAGAGAGGCCCGTATTCCACTGTGTCAAATGCTCCTGGGAGACTAAGACAGGCACTGAGAATTGACTGCATATGGCAGAGAGAAAGTCACTGAGACCTTAGTTAAGAGTAGTTTTATCAGGATGAAAGCTTGACTGAAGTGAGTCCAAGAAACAATGTGAAGTGAAGGAGACAGAATTTAGAAAATATTTTGAAGACTTTTTTTTTTTAAAATAAATAGGAGCAGAGGATTGGGGCAGAAGCTAGAGAGAGGTAAGGACCCAAAAAAGGGTTTAGATAAGAAATTTGAACAGTTAACACTTATATATAGTGCCAAAACACAAAGCGATCATTTTAATGGGAAAAGACATACTTTATTCACCTGTTTCCATTTAAATCAGGTAGGGAATAGTATGCCTATATAATTTATTTCAAATATTTGTTATGAAAAAAATCACTATTTTCAGTGTTGACTACTTACATCACTCTGACGTGGCATGATATCCACGAAAGATACCTTTTTATCTACAGGTGTTAAACGTTGTCTTGGTTTAGGTCTTGGTGCCTAAGACAAACCAACCAATATGTCAGACTGAGTATGATGACCATTAGATTTCAGATAAGACTTTAGCTATTACTATTAATTATTTTTTGGTGGGGGTCACAGGCTTAGTTCTTAAGTTTTATATTCAAAATTTTATACTTGTTAAAAAAATTAAAAGTCACTGTTACTCACTACAACTAGTGTACTAACAGAGGATGCTGGAGGAAGTCTTTGAACAACTTCTGGCTCTTCTCTGTGAATGAAATTTCCTAAGTCTTCAGTTGTTATTGATCCACTTGGTGGAAGGTAAGCAAATTTCCATTTCAATATAACATGGATGGTGCCAGCAGGATGCTTTTGATGGTCTGTTAACTCAAATATTCCTGTCAAATCACAACAATTTTAATTAATGCTAGGGTGAATTTCTATTACTGTAAGAATTAAAGAACAAAGAACTCTCTACTTTAAGAGACTCATGCTATACCGACTGAGCTAGCCAGGCAGTTGTACCCCCTAATTTTGGCTTTTACTCAGAATTCAGAAGGCTTAGAGAGTAGAACAAAGACAAAATGATCTATGACAGGTTCATCCCTCAAGTAGACTTCCTTCAGAAGTTAAGGCCTCAAAGATAATACTGAGAAAATCAATTTATAAATAATTTAATTCACTGAAATTAAATTCAGAGATTATTCAGAATTCTTAGCCTTCCTTCGAGAAGGCTCAAGTATCCTCCATTTTGACTTGAAAGTTTTTGCAAGGCTTGTCTCTAAAGAAAAATATATTAATACTTTAAAATTTCAATTAATTTACACATCTAAAGAAATTTTTACATTACCATATAATTCTATTATAATTTTAAATATATTTTGTTGGGATTTGTTAAATCACTCCAAATTAACAGTAGCACAGAAAAAGTCCATAAAATAAACGGACCATCTACAGCAAATAGCAGTAACCAAAGAAACATGAATCTGTTATACTGAGTCTCAAATTTTAATAGTTGCACTTGATTTCTGGGTATGAAAAAAAAATCTCTGACTTAAAAAATAATCTATCTTTTTAATTTTTTAAAAATAGACAGGGTCTCACTACGCTGCCCAGGCTGGAGTGCAGTGATTATTCACAGATGCGATCATAGCACACTGGCCACCTTGAACTCCTGGCCTCAAGCCATCTGCCTACTCAGCCCCTGGAGTAGCTGGGACTACAGGCACCAGCATAAACCTAAATTTCAAGCGTTAGCTTTTGCTTAAGAGTATCCTTTACTTTGCTCTCAAGTGTTGATACTCCTTTTAATGGCTGGCTGGAAAAAAAAAAAAAAAAACCTCCCAAACTCTAGACTTTGGGTAGGATAAAAGGATGTAAGTAGAACATGAGGTGATAAACTTTTATAGGCATAGCAAGACTTCCAGAATAGCTAAGTAAAAAGCTCAGCAAATCCTCTCTTAAAAAATGATTTTAAAAACCAGACAAAATGGTCAGAAACAACCATTTAAGGACTCTGGAAATTGATCAAAGATATTGGATAAATCAAGAAGCATTTATTCAAGAAAATCTACTGCACCTTAGTAAGAACAGTAGGAATCTGTGGGACTGCTCTCATCCTCCCCTTGATCCCCTAGTCCCATTTTGCAGAAGTTCTCCCAGGCTAGGATAGGCTAAGAGGACTGGCAGCCTCTGTTGTAGGGCACTGACTATATGTGGACAAAATATAGATAATTTCATGCCCAGAGGTATTGTTAAAAACAACAGCAACCTCAATGGCAAACAATTAGAGAAGGTTAACATCACAGACAGTCTGAGGTCTCAATACTGGTTGGGGCAAGCCAAAACACCAGAAGGCCAGCCAACAATTTAAAAGGGTGATCCAAGGAATAAGATATCAAAAGTGGGCATTGGCTGGGTGCAGTGGCTCATGCCTGTAATCCCAGCACTTTGGGAGCTGAGGCAGGTGGATCACTTGAGATCAGGAGTTCGAGACCAGCCTGGCCAACGTGGTGGTGAAACCCTGTCTCTACTAAAAATACAAAAATTAGCCAGGTGTGGTGGCGGGTGCCTGTAATCCCAGCTACTTGGGAAGCTGAGGCAGGAGAATTGCTTGAACATGGGAAGAGACGTGGGAAGAGGAGGTTGCCGTGAGCCCAGGTGGCACCACTGCACTCCAGCCTGGGCGACAGAGCAAGACTACATCTAAAGAAAAAAAAAGAAGTGGGACTTGACAAGATCCTATTTATAGCTCATGATGTGGAAGGCTATGGGCACGCACAAAGCTGTGTAAATGCTCAGGGGAAACCCTGGTAAGCTATCTGTTCCTGATTGAATGAGAGGTCTAGTCAATTCGGAAAGTAAAAGCTGAGGCAGGCTTGTAGACCAAACTTTGATTTGAATGCATCCTCCATGCCACACACTGACCCATAGGCAAAGGGTGGAAACCTACTGGTTCAAGGTGTTTAAGCACACCTTTGAACAATCACTGGCTGACCACTAAGCTATGTTGACTTATAGTTAAAATTGAAACAAAAAGAAAAAAAGAAACAAAACTTAGTGGAAACATCAGTGGCTTACACAGCAGGGGAAATAGATTCTACAGAATTAGTCAAGGCAAGTCACCAAACAAACAAAAATAGCAACAATAACCACCTAGGAAATGACGTTACAATATATTCTCCAAAAATGTCCAGTTTTCAACAAAATACTTATGAGACATGCAAAGAAACAGGAAAATGTACTGCACACACAGCACAAAAACCATCAATAGACATTTTTTGAGGATGACCACATGTTAGACTTGGCAAAGATCTCAAAGCAGCTCTTATCCATATGTTCAAAGAACTAAAAGAAAGTGTATTTAGAGAATTAAAAAGAAAGTATAATGATAATGTTTTATCGTATAGGGAATATAGTAAGAGATTATAATGCTTGAGTATAGTAGCATGTGCCTGTAGTTTTAGCTGCCCAGGAGGCTGAGGCAGGAGGATCGCTTGAGCCTAGGAGGTGAAGTCCAGCCTGGGCAACAGAGCGAGATCCCTAATTCTGGAGCTGAAAAGTATAATTACTGCAATGAAAAAATTCAATAGAGGGTTCAGTAGGAAATCTGAACTGGTAGAAGAAAGAATTAATGAACGTGAATGTTGATCAGAACAGAATATCCAATCTGAAGAATGGGAGGAAAAATGAACAAAAATGAATAGAGCCTCAGAGACCTGTGGGGAAACCATCAAACATACCAACATATGGTATATGTACTGGAAGTTCAAGAAGGAGAAGAAAAAAAGAGGAGGAAAAAATAACTGAAAAAATAATGGCAGTAAACTCCCCAAATGTGGTGCATAACATTACACTACACATACAGGAAGCTCAACAAATTCTAAGTAGGATAAATGCAAAAGGATCCACATTTAGGCACATCAGAAGAACTGTTGAAAGCCAAAACAAATAGAAAAACCTGGAAAACAACATCAAGTATGAGAGAACCACAATAAAATTAACAACTGATTTCTTATCTGAAACAATGGATGCCAGAAGTGGTCTGATGTACTCAAAGTGCAGAAAGTTAAAAACTAAGCTAAACTAAACTGTTGACCAAAAATATTATATACAGCAAGGCTATCCTACAAAAAACAAAAGCAAAATAAAAACACTCCCAGATAACAGAATCCTCCCAGATTGAGAGAATTCACTGCCAGTAGACCTAACTTATATCACAGAAGTTCTTCAGGCTGAAGGAAAGAGACACCTATGGTAACTCAAGTCCACACAAAAGAATAGCGACCAATAAAGGTAATTACATAGGTAATTACAAAACACAGTATAAATATACATTTTATCTGGTCTTAACTGTTTTAAAAGATAACTGCATACGATGATAATTGTAAAATTATATTGTTGGGCTCATAACCTAGGAAGACAAAATATATACGGTGATAGCACAAAGGAGGGGAAGGAAATAGAGCTATATTGGAATAAGAAACTGATATCAGACAGTAACCCAAACCTACAGGAAGAAGTAAAGAATACCAAAAATGCAAATATGTAGGTAAATATCAAAGTCTTCTATAATTATATATTTTCTCCCATCTCTTACTTCTCTTAAGTTTTTTAAAGAATATCAGATTTTATAAAGCAATGATTACAACATTGTATTGTTGGGTATGTATATAGCATATACATACCCAACATATACATATATACGATATGTATATATACGATATGTATATATGTTTACATATATACGATAATACATATATACGATATAATTGCATATATACGATATATACATTTATATGACAATAACTGCAAAAAGGAGATGAGAGAGAATGAAATTATATTAGATTTTCTATATTTTAATTGAATTAAGTATTTAATTTAAATACCTTAAGTATTTAATTCCATTAAGTTAGTATTAATTTTAAGTAGACTGGGATAAGATGCACATTGTAATCCCTAGGGCAACTAGTAAGAAAATAATTTTTAAAATATAGTAATATAGGCCTAAAGTTTAAAGACTTAGAAGAGGTTAGGATGATTAGCTATAAATCATATCCATAACAGTAAGATATAATTTTGTTTTGTTTTTACAATTTTATAGATTCAAGAACATAGGCTTACCTGAGATACACCTGTCATGTGCCAACGAAATCAGAGGCACATTGACTTTTCCTATATAAATATTCTCCTGGGTATCACTATCATCAAAAACATAAAAACTCAGAGACTCTGACTTAAGGTATCGATCCAAATCCATATTCATTGGCACTGGGAAACACATATGATCATCAAACTGTGGATCATTGCTACTGGGAATGATGGCTGTATCATGGTCTGCAAAATCAAAAAACTTGTACACAACATACGGGTGTGGCTGCAGGTGGCTTGCTCGGGACTGCAGGTGGTTGCAACATCTTATTGTAATGTGAAGTTCATTTAAGTTGCCATCTGTGGAATCTGTAGAACTGAGTTGAGCAGTTTTGGGTGCTTGCTGACTTAACTGGAAAAACATACATATTTATATTACGGAAACAATACAGTTAAAAGATAAACAGCAGCTGCCAAGCCCCAAATAAGATAATTTTGTCAACGACAAAAGCTGCGTATTTTCACCTCATAATTTCTCTGTAAAATAAACTTTGATTCTAATGGAAAATCAGTATTCCCTAGAACATGTGCGAATAGATGATCCTGTGTTATTAGCAATAAACCTTAGAGACTGAGCATACATGTAGAGATTGGTGCTAAAATCAAATAAAACCAAGAAAAATGATAATCTGATGTTCTTCAATTCTATTTGATAACTAAAGACTATAGTTAGCAATGGGTCCAAAGATGAATGTCCTAACTAAAAGACATTCACCTGCCCACCCAGAGTAATGATTCTGTTATATTTGGGTTGGCCCTCATCCTGAACTGTTGGGTTTTGAGGAAGCAGATACCTGAGGCCAAATTAGCCAGTATAACAAAGTCAAACTGTTATGAGAAAATGAGAACAGAGTCAGAAATAAACCTTGAAGGGAAAAACAGTTAGGACCGGGAGGATACTTCGGGAGAGAGATGAACAAAAGGAGTTATTAGGTAGAGCCGGAAACTACTCTGTGGTTCCTTTGGAACCATTACTGAGATGGACAGCACACAAGTATTTTAGAAAAGAATTGTGCTGACTGTTAAATATTCCATGGCTGATGTGATCTGGAACAAAAAATGCTAGTGTTTCTGTGCTTTGTTTGGTTTAGTGCTGGAGTCTCTACCTTCCACAAAGGCATCCCTCTGCATTTCTCAATCTGGATTGAGCATCTGGGACCCTGACTCCATGCGAAGTTTATTGGAGGAGGAAAAAATAAAGCTGTTGTCATAATCTCCTTAGTGGAGAAATCTGGTGTGTGGAGAGGAGAAACCTAAGAAGTGAATCACAATATTGCTTTCCCAGGGCTAGTTTGCCCTCAGCAATAGAAGGCTGAGAGGAATGACTGAAAAAGTACCTCCACTTCTCCCCTCAATCTACCTACCAGAGCTGAAATTCCACCAGGAAACAACTTACTCAAGTCAGAATCTGGGAGTCTAAAAAGCTTTACACTACAAAACCAAACAATGTGGTCTCCTTATTTCTAACTCCCATCCCCGTAACAGCATTTCCCAAAGTGTGTTGTAAGGAATACTGGCCAGAAAGATGGTCTCTGGAAGCAGGTGCACTCTTTCTTAAGTTTGGAAATCAGCGTGATATTAGTCATGCTTCTTTAACTGAAAGTCATAGAAATTAATTCTATCTAGCAAAAACAACAAAAAAGGGACTTTAAGGTTACAGGCATAATTCATGGAATACAGACTAGAAATGTGGTTGGGCCTTCGGAAGGCAGTGGCCTAGAAACCAGCAGAATGTCCTCTCCATCTGGTCTCCATTTTTTTCTGTATGTTTGTTCATTACTCTCTTTCTTCAGACCCATTGTCTAACCTTCGCTGTTTAATATGGTAGATGATGGCTCCCTACAGCCCCCAATTTTACGGTGTTCCAGATATGTCTTGCTTTCTCTTGATCTCAGAGGGAAGAATCTGACTGGCTCAACTGCTGTCAAGTGGGTATTCTCAAATCATTAGTTATAATATGGTGGGGAGTGAAAGAAAATGGGATCTGCTAACACAAACCTGGCCACTGGGAACCTAGCTCCATGGATTGGAGGTGAGGGAGTTCCAAATAAAAAAAGAGGTAAGATAATTATGACTTGAACAGACATACCAAATGTTTCTACTATATCCTATTCCTCTGTTACTCAATGTGAGTGCATACTTTACATTGCCTATTAGAATTCATGTTATATAGGCTGGCCGCAGTGGTTCACGCCTGTAATCCCAGCACTTTGGGAGGCCGAGGTGGGTGGATCACAAGGTCAGGAGATCGAGACCATCCTGGCTAACATGTTGAAACCCTGTCTCTACTAAAAATACAAAAAATTAGCCAGATGTGGTGGCAGGTGCGTGTAGTCTCAGCTACTTGGGAGGCTGAGGCAGAATGCGTGAACCCGGGAGGTGGAGCTTGCAGTGAGCAGCGATCACACCACTGCACTCCAGCTTGGGCGACAGTCCGTCTCAAAAAAAAAAAGATTCATGTTATATATGGGAACCCCTAAAGTCAAGAATCATATTTAACCTTACTCAATTCAAGGTCTTCTGCATTTATTGGATCACGGAACTAATATGAAAATATGGTCATTAAGACTCCACGAAACATTGTTTGGGAAATGCTGCCCTAAGGAGTTGCATTTAAATTCCCAGTTCCCAGAAAGAGAATATTAATTTTGTATTCTACTTTGCACTTCAGAAACCTAACATGAGGAAATAATTTGAAAGCACAGTAACTGATAGTCCAATAACAGCTGTTTATTTCCTTAACAGTAGAATTTTTAACAAAAGTCTTTTGATGTGTGACAGCAGTATTGTGATGATTAATTTTTCAAAAGTGTCCTGAATAGCACAGGGGAGTTTCTTTGTGTTGCTAGAACAGTTCTGTATTTTGGTTTTGGTGGTAGTTACATGAATCTATACATGTGATAAAACTGCAAAGAATAACTACACACATATGTGCACACACACACACACACACACACACGAGTGTATGTAAAAACTGATGAAATTTGAGTAAGGTATGTAGCCTAATTAATAGTATTGCACCAATGTCAATTTCCCGATTTTGAAATTATACTATAGTTATGCAAGATGTTACAATTAGGAGAAATTGGGTGAAGGTTACAAGGGATCTCTTTGTACTATTTTTACCACTTCCTGTGAGTATATGATTACTTCAAAATAAAAGTTAAAAAAAGCCACTTGATGGCTGTGAAAGAAAACGATTTCAGTTTAAAGCATGACACATAAATAAATATTACAAAATTTCTATGTTATAAAAGGGTCTTAAAGCCAAATGAGCTTACCGACTGCATATGCTCTGGCCCCTTAAAATTTGATGTTATATATCCCAAAGCCTTTGCCCTTTCTCGATAAAGTCGAATTGCTTGATCCATGGGAACTCTTAATCGGAACCAGTATTCCACTGTGCCAAAATCTGGGATGCCTCCTTTTGTTCCTACAAATCAATACATAACCCAAGGTTAAAATAGTTTCATACATTAAAATATGTACCAGTAAAAATACATCAATGGCATTATGCATTAAAACTATACATTTTATGCTGAGTAAAATAATATGACTTGCACAAATGATGTGAGATTGGCAAACAGCAGATGAAGAAAATAGTTACTTCTGAAGTATGAGTTTCATTGTATACTAAATATTATTAAAGAACGACATCAAACTATGTTTGAGATATTCCAATTTGTACTATTTCATTCCTTCTGAAATATATTTTAAAAACCTAAACACTGAATCAAATACTCCACAGATTCTTTTTGATGTTATAGTATAATACTTTTTAAAAATAAGTTGCACTCAATGTTGTCTGACATTTACAATACAAAACCTCAAAATTATAAATATGATGTTCCACATTCTAATTCAAGTTTCAAGACATCTTTGCCACCTTACCATTTGTATACTATATCACAAGCATAAGGGAAAATGTCATAGCTATGCCAAACACATGTCGCATGCAGTATACCCTTGCACGACGTTTGCCCTAACACCCTCAATACTCCTCTCAACTCAGGCAGTTCTTCATCTGTCTTCTGCGGGGGAGACTTTCTGTATGGCTCCCAGGAGAGTAGAGTATGTCCTTGTTAGGGCACTGACTGCTTTGGCCCATCTGTTCACCAGTCTATTTCTCTAATACGCTGTAAGTTTCTTGAGAGCAAGGGCCATAATTTCCACCAATATATTCCTACCAGAGGAACTAGTATATAAAGGCTACTTAATATTTGTCAAATAGAGAATATTCTATACATAAACTTTTCTGAACACACCAGATTATTACAAATATTACCCCTACTCTCTCCTACTTTATCAATTTTTTTCCCTGCTAATGGATCATTCTCATCAGCATACAAATGTGACTTACTATCTGCCTGCTATAGTTTGAATGCTTGTACCCTCCAAGACTCATGCTGAAATTTAACTATCGTTAAGAGTATTATGAGTAGGACCTTTAAGAGGTGATGAGGCCACGGGGGATCCACCCTCATGGGTAGGACTGGTACCATTATAAAAGGCTGAGATTGGCCCCTTCTTGCTCGCTCCCACCCTCTAATCTTCTGCCATGCTATTATGCAGTAAGAAGACCCTTGCCAGATGTGAACACTTTGATATTGGACTTAGGTATTCTGCTACAGCAGCACAAGACACAGTACGACAGAAGTCATCATTTAAAAATAAGTCCTTTGCATTGGGGAGTTATACATGATATAAATGATGAATTGATGGGTGCTGACGAGTTGATGGGTGCAGCACACCAACATGGCATAAGTATACATATGTAACAAACCTGCACGTTATGCACATGTACCCTAGAACTTAAAGTATAATAATAAAAAAAAATAAGTCCTAAAAGAATAATATTAATGTAATATATATTTGCTTGTATATGCATAAAAGATCTTTGAAGCTGGGTGTAGTGGCTCATGCCTATAATCCCAGCACTTTGGGAGACTGAAGTGGGCACACTGCTTGAGTCCAGGAGTTCAAGACCAGCCTGGGCAACAGAGTGAGACCCTGTCTTTATGGAAAAACACCCCAAACAAATAAACAAATATCTTTGAAAGAATCTGTAGCCTTCAGTGAGGGGACCCAGGGTGGCTAAGGAAAAGGGAAAGGAGGTAGACATTGACGTCTTTTTGATTTTTGAGTCATGTGAATATATTACCTATGCATTTGACCACTCAATTAATAAAATAAAATCCGTCCCAAGACCCTAAGTCACCCTCCTTCCTTCTTCAAATACTTTCTTCACTTGGTCCCTGGGGTACCACAGATTCTCGGTTTTCCTCCTACATCACTGGCCACTCCTCAGTTTCCTTTGCTGGCTCTTCCTCCTCTTTCTGAGGCCTTACTTTTGGAGTTTCCAAAGGCTTGGTCCTTGGCCACCGTCTTTCCTTTGTCTACATTCACTCTCTATGTGATTTTATCTATGCTTACGGCTTAAAATATATTCTATATGCTAACAACTCCCACTTTCATATCTCTATCCCTTACCTTCAGATTGGTGTGTCCAACCAACAGCCTGACATTACCACTTGGATGTCTAATAGGCAGGTCAATCTTAACTTGTCCAAACAGAATTCGTGATTTTCTTTATCAGATGTGCTCCTTTCCCAGTTTTCCCTATCTCAGTAAATGGTATCACCATTCTTCTAGCTCCTCATGCCAGAAATTCTTACTTCATCCATTTCCCTCATTATCATACATTCAACTGATAAGCAAGTCTTGAAGGAGAAGTTAATAAAATATGTACTGAATATGACTACTTTTTATCGCCACTTTCATTACCATCTTAATCCAAGCCACCATCGTCTTTCCTTGATCAATGCAATAGCCTGAGAACAGTCCTATTTTCCCTCTTGCCTGCTTCGGACTATTCTTTCCACAGCACTCAGGGTGATTTTTCTAAAAGCTCAGAAAATCCAAACTCCTCACTCTGACCTACAAGGCTCTGCAACATGATCTGGCCCCACCTATCACTTGAATCCCCCCTTTGCCACAGCCACTGGGCTTCCTGCTGTTCCTCCCACTGTCAGGCTTGCTCCTCCTCAGGTTTTTGCACTTGCTATGGCCTCTGCCTGAAACATTCTTCCCCTGGATCCTGGCATGGATCTTCATTCTTTACCAATGCTACCTTCTCAGAGAAGCCCTTACCTGAATTTGCAACCTGCCATTTCTCCCTTTAGCCTCTTGCTCTGATTAACTTTTCTGTATTGCCTATAATCCTCTCTAGAAGGTAAGCTACAAGGGGTAGTTTTGTCTGTCATATTTACCACTGACCACCGTATTCCCAGTGCCTACTAATAGTGATAACATAAGGTCTTAAAAAAAGTAATAATTTTATAAATAGCTTATATTATTATTTATATTAGTTATAGCTATTAAACTATAAATTATTATAAACTATTAAACTATAGTTCAATACATAAATTAATTTATTTATAAATTACATAATTTAGTCAGAGTATCAATACGATAAACATCCGAAGTTACAAGTTTTAAAAAATTAATAGCCATTGTACTGACATCATCAATGACATTTTTTTTGGGAGATGGAGTTTCGCTCTTGTTATCCAGGCTGGAATGCAGTGGTGCCATCTCAGCTCACTGCAACCTCTGCTTCCCGGGTTCAAGCGATTCTCCTGCCTCAGCCTCCCAAGTAGCTGGGATTACAGGCATGTACACCACGCCTGGCTAATTTTTGTATTTTTACTAGAGATGGGGTTTCACTGTGTCTGTCAGGCTGGTTTTGAACTCCTGGCCTCAAGTGATTCACCTGCCATGGCCTCCCAAAGTGTTGGGATTACAGGAGTGAGCCACTGTGCTCTGTATCAGTGACATTTAAGATAGTCCAATTAACTGTGGGTAAAGAACGCTGTCTGTGTTCTAAAGGCACCTTTAATATGTAAGAAAAGACAGTAATGTAGAGTACCATATCAATATATAAACCAAATTAGTAATTCAAACACCCAAAGCTTATACATTGTACTTACCAACCAAACTTGCTGTACAAAATATTCGGCCGCTTTTTTCAAGCATTTCGTGAAATTTTAATTGACATGCTGCAATTGTTTCATATTCTGTGCTATAAGCTTGGTGGACCTCAAGGGTGATAGTATGCTTCTGAATATATTGCAAAAATAAGTCATTAACATGAACAAGATATTGAGAAGTGAAGTTATATTCAGGATGAAGGCCTCGCACTACGGGAGTTGTCTGTAGTTCAAAATCATAGAAAGCATAGGTACAGAAAGTGACAGGCTCTTTATCTCCAGATGCCTGTAAAACTTCAGAAGAAAAGGTTACTTTGTTGATATGGATTTCAAATAGATTTTCGCCTCGTTCTAAGTGAATGGTTTCATCAAATTCATCAACAGAGTCATCTGGCATGATTTCTGGTTTAAATTTGTACTGCTTGGTGCCATAGGCAATATCCTTTAATTGGGCTGCAAGAGAAGACACACAGTTTAGAGATTTCAAAATATTGACATAAGAAAATGAAAACTGGCTTTTGAAGTGGTAGGAATGAGTACTTCTGGTGAATAGTCTCTATTTTAAATTCTATGACTACACTGTTTTTCTGTAAATAATACTTTATCATACAAAAATTTATCATTTCTGTTTTGACATTATCTATTAGGCAACAACAAAATTGCAACCTCAGTTGTAATACAGTCTAAGCCATGAAAAAGGGGAGAAAAACATCAAAAGAAAAAAAGCCCTCTGAATGAACAGCTGAGGTAACTACCTGGCTTTCACCTGCTTCCCTGTCTCTGCTCCACCCATTGTCTTCTTTCCTATAAAGTCAGTCTCTCTTTCTGCTGCCTCCTTTCCTTTAACTTACTGAGATTTATACTTTTCTTCTTTGTGGGGTGATGGATAAGTTTATTACCCTGATCATGATGATGGTTTCACTGTTATATACATAGGCCAACCAAATATCACCAACGTGAATATCTGCCTTACTTTTCTGTGAAACTGCTCCAGAAAGTCACCAATAATCAATTAATCGCTAGACGCAATGAACGCTGGTCCTTGTATTACTTGATTTCTTTGCTACATTTGACACTGATGAGGATCTCCTATTAGTGCACTCTGTCTTTCTTACCTGGGCTTCCATGTCATCATCTTCTCTGCTTCTCCTCCTATCCTTCTTCTCATTCTTTTGGGATTTCTCTTTCTCTGCTGGTTTTCTGGGCTTCTGTTTTTAATTAGTTTCTTAGTCTACATATTCTCATGAGTGATCTCATCAACTTTTATGACTTTTGTCATTATTAATATGCTAAAGGCTTCCATATTACTATTTTAAATTCATATTTATCTTCTCAACTCCATTCCTATATTTCTAATGTTTTGTTTAACCCTCTATGTAGCTAGGTATCCCACACAACATACTCAAAACAGAATGTATCATACTGTCTTGTTTTTTTGTTTGTTTTGAGACGGAGTTTCACTCTGTCACCCAGGCTGGAGTGTAGTGGTGGAACCTCGGCTCACTGCAACCTCTGCCTCCCAGGTTCAAACGATTCTCCTGCCTTAGCCTCATGAGTAGCTGAGATTATAGGCACCTGCCACCACACTTGGCTAATTTTTAAAATATTTTTAATAGAGATGGGGTTTCGCCATGTTGGCCATGCTGATCTTGAACTCCTAGCCTCAAGTGATCCATCCACCTTGGCCTCCCAAAGTGCTGGGATTACAGGCTTGAGCCACCGTGCCCAGCCCATATTGTCTTCTAGCTATTTCTGTACTTTAAAGCTCAAGTGATGATTCATTCATTCATTCATCCAGTTGCCCAAGCTAGATTTCAGAGAGTCAGCCTCAATTCCCCATTTTCTTTTTTTGAGACTATCATAAAACAGTAACTCTTTTTATTTTATTTGCCTCACATCTATAGGGTCACTACTATTGAATACTGTTTCCTAACTCTTCAACAAATTTGTTCTTGTTCATTTCCACTGTACCTAATTTTATATTTCCAGTTTACTATCCAGATTATTATGGAACTCAAAATGTTTCCTTCCTTCATATCTTCCTCTTTCTCCTCAATACCTGTAGCATAATCTCCAAAATGCAGTTCTGAGTGTATCACTCCCTACTTTAAAATCCCTCTGTGGTTCTCCAGGTTAATAAGGTTCTACCTCATCAATCAGGGTATAAACAGGGCCTTCACAATTTTGTTCCTTCTGGCTTTATCTCCAGGTTCTCCTCCTTTTTTGACTTTCCTGAATTCCAGTTGGATGGATCTACAGTGCAGTTTCTCAAATGTACTGCAACACTTCATATTTAGGGCATCTCTCCCTGCTTTGCTTACTGCCTGTAATGCCATATATTACTTTTACTTAGTAGTGAATTCTGTCATCTTTAAAGACTCCATACCTACTGTGTGAAGTCTTCCCTGAATCTTGAGGCAGGAATAGGCATTCTCTCCTCAATGTTTCCTTGATACCTTTAGATTTTCTTAGCTTTACACTATTCATAGTAAAACATAACCATTTATTTACTTGTCAACATCTTAGGAGTTCCATGAGGATGGTGCCTTGATTTTTCCTATTTGTATTCTCCCTGCCCAGCACTTTGCTTAGGATGCATTAGGGGCTTGATCATGTTTATGGAGTGAATCAATGAATTGAGGGGATAAAATACGATGGTTAAAATTTAGTAAGACTTGAAAGGAATAAAAATCCCAAACATTGTGACCTTCCTTTTAACCAAGAAAATTCCATTAAGCAAATTTTTATTGAGTACTACTTGGAATAAAAGGTACACATTGCTCCTCGACTTTTGGAAAACGCTGCTTCATCAGATAAAGACATTTATTGAGCTCTTCTACCCAGATCAGAGTTTCTCAAAGTGTGGTTTGGAAACCCCTGATGGTCTCTGAAACCATTTTGGGGATGTGTGAGGTCACAACTATTTTTATTATAATGCTAATATGTAATCTGCCCTTTTCATTTTTATCCTCTCACAAGTGTATAATGGAGTTTCTTAGAGGTTACATGATGTGTGATATCACAACAGATTAAATGCAGAAGCAGATATAAAAATCCAGCTGTTTTCTATTAAGCCAGTCTCTAAAAAGATTTGTGAAATGTTAAAAATTTAAAAAATTTTAAACAATGTCCCTCTTCTTGAAGTATTTTTTTGTTTTGGAAAATATAACTTAAAAAAATAAGTACTGTAATTTATGTTAACATGCAATAAGTTTATTATTATTTTAACAAATTAAGAATATTTAAATTTTTTTAACTTTTAATTTGTTATGATAAATATCAATTAAGTATAACTCATGAATAAAGTCCTTCTCGAACCTCAAAGTTTTAAGAGTGTAAAATTACTGCCGGCATAGACCACTCAAATAAGTATGGTATGTAGTGGACATGGACATGAAAGACAGACAAAATACTTATCAGTGTAGAACTTAACATTGTGGTTACGGAGAATATGCAAAACTCCAACAACTGAAGAACACTTATATGCTCCCCAAACATACAGCTTTTGAGTGCATGAGAAGAAAACTGGGTTGGTAAGTGCTGAGCTAGTTTTTTTCAACATGTAGTCTTGTACCTGCATCTGAATAGCTTGCAGTTATTTCTAAATACAATATAAAAAAGAATGGGCCCCAGGACCTCTAGGGGTGGGGCCCAGGAAACTACATTTTAAACGAGTTCCTCAAGTGATTTTTCTACTTGCTGAAGTCCAAAAATCACTGTAAGGACATTTCAAGTAGAGGGATAGCTAGGAATAACCAGAACCAGCTTCCTAGCACAGGTGAGTATTGTGTTAGGTTTCAAAGCAGGGAAGTGTGTATCTTGGAATCATGGTAGAAGGGAGGTTTAGGCAAAGCAAACAGCAAAAACAAAGGCATGGCAGTGGGCCTGAGCACGACATATCTGCAAAGAGCAGGCAGAGGACCTGTTTGGCTGAGGTGCCCAGGTTGCTTTGAAGAGAAATTAGAAAGTGCTGGTAAATTTGAATCTATAGTAATTTATGAAGTACTTTGAAATCTTGCTTGCAACACTGAATTTAAAAAGCAGTAGGGAATTACTAAAAATTCTTGAGTAGAAAAGAATCAAGGCCGGGTGTGGTAGCTCACGCCTGTAATCCCAAAACTTTGAGAGTCTGAGGCAGGAAGACCATTTGAGCCCAGGAGTTTGAGATGAGCCTGGGCAACATAGGCTCTACAAAAAAATTAAAAATTAGGAGTACTGCTTGAACCCAGGAGGTCAAAGCTGGAGTGAGCTAGCTATGAATTAGGGGTAAACACAGCAAAAATACATGGTAAGTGCAGATTTGGATGACTTTATAAACTGTTATAAAATCCATTCCTCTAGTTACTGTGGACCAAAAAATCATGTATGTTGTACCTTCGAGTTTCTGGATACGTGCAGCCCTGATATCAAGAAGATGACCATATTGTTCCACTTTGAGTTCATAGTCTTGCTGCAAATTTTCCATCTTACGGGTCACTGCCTCAACCTCTATCTAAAAAATAAGAGATAATAAGTTTTAACACTTGTGATTAGTTCTATTTTCATTATTCAAAGCAACTATGATTCAAGCATTTTCTAGATCCTGGAAACAGTAGGAGCTATGAACCACGGTTTCCTGACCTCAAATAGCTTACACTTTAGAAAATTATGCTTGGCAATATTCACAAATCAGAAGAAAGAAAAAACTCCGGATTCCTTTTTATGGAGATGTGTTTTCATTTTGTTAAAAGCTAAGACAATACGGTTATGGCATGACTTCAGGATAACTATAACTCACTTGCAGAATGTGCTAATGCTAACAAAGGTGATTTCATTGCCACTACTCATTCTCTAAAATCAGGGACTTTAAAAACATTATTTGTGGTAGGGTATGGTGGCTCAGGCCTGTAATCCTAGCACTTTGGGAGGCCGAGGTGGGTGGATCACTTGAGGTCTGAGTTAGAGACCAGTCTGGCTAACATGGTGAAACCCTGTCTCTATAAAAATATAAAAATTAGCTGGCTGTGGTGGCGGCGCCTGTAATCTCAGCTACTTGGGAGGCTGAGGCAGGAGAATTGCTTGAACTGGGAGGCGGAATTTGCAGTGAGCCAAGATCACGCCACTGCATTCCAGCCTGGGCGACAACAGCAAAACTCTGTCTCAAAAAAAAAACAAAAAAAACAGAAAACACCCCACATTATTTGTTTTAAAACTATTTATTCTAATTAAGTACCTAGTTATGAGGCTACATTGGAGAGATGTGATATGTTAATAGATTACAATAGATGATAATAGATAATATAACAGGTGATAACATGGTATTTAGAAAAGTAAATCATCAGCAGAATATTATAGAAAATGTACCCTCCCCATTTAGTGTATTACATTACCTGATAATCTTTATTAATTTTGTGTTGCATAATTAGCATGTTTCTTGTCTTTTCGAGCTCTTGCACCGTTTCTGCATGAGTTGCTTGCAGCTCTCTCATAGAGCGTTCTAGATCTTTATTAATTTCACTATCTACTTTCACTAAAAAGGAAAGGTCTCCATTTTTTTGTTCTTTTTGAGCCTAAAATAAAAACACGCTTTATGACTGAAACAAAAATTTCTAAGATGTGATTTTATGAATTAATATAGATGTATCAATAAACAATTCATTGATTCATCAATTTTCAATTCATTAATTGAAAACAGATAGAGGTAGTCCTGATATATACATATCAGGACTGCTTCATTCCTGATGGAAAAAATGAAATTTACCTGTTAATCAAATTCGAATATTTGGATAGACAATTGAAACAGTTATAGAGAAATCAAAAAATAGTTTGTTACTTTATAACATATAGAAGAAACATGCACATTTATTTTTATTTCTTCATTTGATTAAAATCTACACTGTGATCTAAAAGGAAGGAAGTGTATTTTTTGTGTCTTCTTGTAAATAACAGAATATTCTAGAACTAAAAACTATCTTCTTGAGATATTTATAATTCAATATTTTACTTAAAGGGTGTGCATCAAGGTCTCTTAGGGCAGAAAATTGTTGATTAGTTAAATAGTGAAGCAGGTAAAAGTAAAATGTTTGTTATAATTAAAGAAAATGTTTTAAATGAGAGTTTTTGAGGTCTGGTTTAATGTAACTTTGATGTCATTATGATATATGTATACGCTATAACTAAAGGTCACCTGACCACTTTCCTGAATCTTAGTAGTGTTGATACGTTACATATATATTTGTAAAGGACATACTAAGTTTCAGAAGATGCAAGAATAATTCATTCTCCAAATGTAAGGGCTACAGATAAGGGTCATCATTATGCTGAAACAGTTGTAAGCAGACATGAAAATCACAATGAATTTCAGAACCTTACCTTTATAAGTAGGAGAGCTTGACTCAATTCATCAGCATTAATATCATTCTCCTGCAATAGATTAAGTAAAAGCTCACAATGAGTTATGAATGAAAAATACAAGAGACATTCCAAGTATTCAAATTATCCTCATGAAACATAAACTGATTGATGCCATGAACTAACAAACTAAGTCTACAAGACGTTCCAGCACTTCAAAATGTCCCTATGGAACATAAACTACCTGATAGCTTCAGTTAATAAACTGAGTAATTAATATATCCGTATTCTTTTGCTTTATAGTATAGTGCTTTCTCTATGCATAAAATATTGAGATAAAAATTCTGAGTTTTATTTCTTAAATAAGGAAATAATTCACCTGGTTGTACAATTTCATGCGTTTTTTAAGTTCATCAAGTTGTTGCTTTTGTTCCAGATACTGTAACTGTAGTTCTCTATTCTCTTGAACAAGTTTTTCATTTTGATCTTAAAAATAAAGTCAACACAATTGGAAAGGTAAGCAAAAATCAGGTTTAAGAACACATTTCAAATTACTTTAATTCCTGTTACATACCAGTCTTGATCTAGTATTGTTCTGGTCAGAAAGGAAACTGAGCTAGTCCTTCAACAAAGACAGCAGGGGAATGAGGAATAAATGAATACTATCATGTGTCTACCATATGAATCACTTGCTTATCAAAAACCCAAGACATAAGTTCACAGTATTAATATAAGGAAATTGTGGCCTCTGGGACTTCAAAGGAATGTTCTATTTAAAATACCTGAGAAAATGTGTTTCTAAATCTATGATTTTTTACTTACTTATTAAGGGTCCTGAAAAGCATGTGAAAAAAAAATTGTCTTTTAGTTTTTTAGTCGATATCTTCGAATTTTATTTTCCCAACTTAGCATATAGTATTTTTATTAAAACAGGGTAACTTCCAGAACATGGTAGGGGGATGAGGGATGAAATATTACCTGTTGGGTATAATGTACATTATTTGAGTGATGGTTACACTAAAAGTCCAGATTTCACAGCTATCTATGTGCACTTGTACCCTCTAAATCCATAATAAAAAAATTAAAAAGGAAATTCTGAATCCATATGTAGTCAACCATACTTCCAACAGGTCTATTACAATAGGAGGAACGGATTCTTAAGCCACGCATGGTGGTATCAACACTAATTCATACGGGTTGGGCATGGTGGCTCATGCCTATAATCTCAGCACTTTGGGAGGCTGAGGCAGGAGGATCCCTTAAGTCCAAGAGTTGAGATCAGCCTGGGTAACATAGGGAGATCCCATCTCTAAAATAAATAAATAAATAAATAAAAATTAGCTGGCCATGCTTGTAGTCCCATCTACTTGGGAGGCTGAGGCGGGAGGATCAGTTGAGCCTGGGGAGTTGAAGCTGCAGTGAGCCATGATTGTGCCACTGCTCTCCAGCCTGGGCAACAGAGCAAGACCCTGTCCCCCCAAAATAAATAAATTCATATGTGCTCTTTATTCACTGAGTTCATGCTACTAATCAGTAGGAATGGACTTGGAGCTAGTGCTAAGAAATGGAATAATGGTTATGCTTGTCTAGGTCCTCAGTTGCTAGGACCCACAAACAGGAGGGTAGAGCAGAATTTAGAAGACAGCAAATTTTTCATAAAGAGACTAATTTTTCACTCCCTGCATTAAACATGTTTAGCTTTTTTTTTAAAAAAAGCATAATAGCTAGTGAACAAATCCATAGTATTTGATAATCTCACGTTCTTTTTTTTTTAGAGACGGAGTCTCACTCTGTCGCCCAGGCTGGAGGGCAGTGGCCGGATCTCAGCTCACTGCAAGCTCCGCCTCCCGGGTTTACGCCATTCTCCTGCCTCAGCCTCCCGAATAGCTGGGGCTACAGGCGCCCGCCACCTCGCCCGGCTAGTTTTTTGTATTTTTTTAGTAGAGACGGGGTTTCACCGTGTTAGCCAGGATGGTCTCAATCTCCTGACCTCGTGATCCACCCGTCTCGGCCTCCCAAAGTGCTGGGATTACAGGCTTGAGCCACCGCGCCCGGCCAATCTCACGTTCTTAAGTGTACTCTGCTAGAGCTCACTGTGGCACTCAGGTATCCTCCTTTGTTGACTCCCTGTGGACTAACTCTAAGCCGTTTCATCTAAAGTATCTCTACCAATTTCATCCTGCTCTCAACCATTTATGTTTATCATAAGTCTTCAATTTATGATGTACATTTTTGTTTCCTTTTCTTAAAAAAATGAACACATTTGCCAAGAATTCTTTGAACAAATGCATTTGCATACTGACTACATTTTAAACAAAAATATGTTTCTTTTATAAGGCATTGTGTTCTCAAGCTATAAATACTACATATAAATAAAAATGTTAAATTACACAGTTAGGAATAAATTTGGATGTTTTTAATGTCACATAATTCTTGGCAGTTTAAAAGTAAAATAATAATAATAATAATAAAAACCTGTGATCCTAGGCAATACAAAGACATTTTAATATCAAGGCTGGCGCAGTGGCTCACATCTGTAATCCCAGCACTTTGGGAGGCTGAAGCAGGCAGATCACCAGGTCAGGAGTTCGAGACCAGCCTGACCAACATGGTGAACCCCGTCTCTACTGAAAATACAAAAATTAGCTGGGCATGGTGACACATGCCTGTAATCCTAGCTACTCAGGAGGCTGAGGCAGGAGAATTGCTTGAACCTGGGAAGCAGAGGTTGCAGTGAGCTGAGATTGCGCCACTGCACTCCAGCCTGGGCGATAGAGTGAGACTCCATCTCAAAGAAAAAAAAATCAAATATACTGTATAAACACTTTTGTCTTATTGTTAGAAGGTTAAAAGGTTATCTTAGAGTATAAATTGCTTATATCTAGTTAACTAAAGAAAAGAATATCCAGGCCAGGCATGGTGGCTCACACCTATAATCCCAGCACTTTGGGAGGCGGAGGCAGGTGGCTCATGAGGTCAGGAGTTCAAGACCAGCCTGGTCAACATGGTGAAATCCCATCTCTACTAAAAATACAAGAATTAGCTGGGCATGGTGGCACACGCCTGTAGTCCCAGCTACTCAGGAGGCTGAGACAGGAGAATTGCTTGAAACCGGGAGGCGGAGGTTGCAGTGAGCCAAGATTGCACCACTGCACTCTGGTCTGGGCAACAGAGTGAGACTCTGTCTCAAAAAAAAAAAAAAAAAAAAGAAAACAATATCCAAATATGAACAATACTTGAAAATTTTGAAGGTATAGGTTAAATACTTGTCTTTAAACTAAAAATTCAGATGAATAATAAATATGGATTTTTATGAGATAAACTTTTTTGTCAGAGAACAGAGTAAGAACGTGGGTGGGACTCTTTATGTTAAGTTAAAACAACATCTAGACAACATGGTTAGGTAACAAAAAGAAGGCAAATATAGTCCGAAGTATGTAAAAACAAAGGTACTGAGGATAATATAATTTCATTCTCTGGCCAGTAAAACGTTTTAGGGTTTCTAAGGGTGTGCTAAAGTGTGAAGGACATGACTGTTCCATCTTTATCCAGACATGCCGTATTTTGATTATTATTTCTATGTTCTAGTCTTCCTTTCCTTTCAAGTTTTCAGAGCAGGGTTCCTATATGTTATTAGGTAGAAATAAACTTGTTTATTTAAATGTTTCCAGACTTTCCTAACATTTGTTTCAACAATGATATCTCCATTCACTGATATTTTTTAAACAAGGGCATTATTAGTAGAAAAATAACTTAGTGGGAGAAGACATTACTGAGTACTGGTAACTTACCTTCTACTGAATTTTATTTAGAATTATCCACTACATTTTTCCTTTCTAAAACTGTTCATTTGGGACATAACTCCCGGGTCTTTAAAAAGTATTAAAATGCTATAGCTCAAAGAGGAAATATACTTGCTGAATTATAATAGGCAAAATCAAAGCACTCTGTACAAGATGAAAAATAACCTCTTTACCTTATGATTTGACAAAAAGCAGGTTAAGCTAAACAGCATTTTATTCAAATGAGATAACATTTCACTCTTTTAAAATTATGTTCTTCCAGCACACCATTAATAAGCAGAGGGCAGAGAACAATTCAACTAAACAATTTTCAGAGCGCCTTTGTGCTAATATCTTCAGCTGTGATCAATATAACCATATGCATTATGCTGAATTATGCATTTCAGCTACAGATAGAAAGGAACTTTCAAAAGCAAGCCCTTAAACACATGCAGTTAATTTAAGCATTAACCAAATGCAAACTGCATTTACATATCCTTCCCCCACAGATTCACACAATCTGAAACTAATTTGTACCTTGAATAAAGAGGTGAGTATTCTCTAAAAATAATTTACCAGTTAGATGAATGACTACAAGAAGCCAGGGAAACATCTTCTGGCAAAGAACACTTGATACATGAGAAGGTAAATGTATGAAGACACTTCAAAGTAAAATTAAACAATTTCAAAATCTGTAACACAAAATGGAACTTTCTAAATATTAAAAGATTTTCTTAAATAGACGGTTACAGTTTTTTTGTGTATTATTTCCCTGGAAGAAATGGTTAAAGGCTGTAATATTTTTCTCATAACCCATTTCCACAAAGAAATGAAAACTTAAATCCTTAGACTTGTAAATTTGAGGTATTCAAACAAAAATAACTGGAAAATAATAGTTGCATTAAAAGTAAAGATTCAGTTCTAGCAATTTTTCTTTAGGAAATAATTGGATAAACATGTAAAAATTTGTGTGGAATTGTTTATAATACTTAAGAAAACTGAAGCTATTTAAATATTCAATAGAAGATTGTTAAATAATCCATGTTACATTCACACACTGGAAAACTGTAACAGCCATTATAAATGATTCTGATGTAGATTTATATTAAGGAATGATTTTACAATATAGCAAAAAAAGCATATTATAAAACTATATCATTTAGAAATAACTCCGAAAGGACATAAATCAAATATTAGCAGTGATTATTTTGCTAATATTTTGTGGGTTGTGGGATTGATTTTTATAATTTACATACTGAACTTTTTTCATAATGTACATGAGTTACGTTTATTATTAAAAAAATTCCCAAACAATACAAGAGCCAGTAAAAAAGATGAGGAATAAATTAGATAAATTAAAATAACTTAAGAACTGTAATACAAAGTAAGAACCCTCAGAATTAATTCAACGACAATAAACAGGTCTAACAAAAAAATTAAGATTCTACCCCCCTTAAGAAAAGCTTCTTTACAAAGATCAGTTCAGATATCCAAAAAATAACAGCTTTAGAATTCTTGATATCTAAGTAAATACAGAAAGCATAGAAATAAAAAAAGTTTACTTCATTTCCTTTCAAGAATGAGCAATTTATCTGCTCTTGGAAAAGAGAGAGGGAATATAGAGCACTTCCACTTTTTTTACCTAAACAATAATTTATTGAGCAATTACTAAGGCAAAGCACTCTGTTAGGTATTCGATACTGCACATTAAAGTCAGGAACTATATGTATTTTTGACATGAAAACTTAAAAAAAATTCACCAGGTCAGAAAACTTGTCATCACCATTTTATTCCACTCACAGTCTTCTAGAGAAAAAGTCATAAAAAAATCTATCATCAAATGTAGTCACTTGGTGAATAAACATTGTACTAGTGTGTTTCATTGAAATTAAGACTCCATTGATTATGTGTTCCAATTTCAGACTTGCTAAAATGTGAAAATAATGTAACACTGAAATTTAAAAATGCTATCACTTATAAAATGCAACTCAATATTAGAGATGTTAAAATATGAAAAGATAATGTTCCTTACAGTCAGTGAAATATGGCATTGTGGTCTAAATAAAAACATAAGAATACTAACTAGAAACATAACTGTTTTTTAGTGAGTCTGTATTAAACTTTTAAACATTCTCACGCAACTGAATTGCAAGTGTTCAAAAGGAGCATATGACTCGGTTTATCTAGGGCATGAGCAAACAGATAATGACACTTAAAGCAAATAATTCATTTCCCCTGTTGTGCATTTGTGTGTATATCTATGTGTGTGTAACACAGTAAAATTCAGACTTCTTTAATTATAATTCTTTTACTTCTATGAGATCTGTGACTTATACTGAAACTTATTAGTGATTATTATTTTAGCAGGGGGCACAAAGCTTCCTGGCATTTAAGTTCACTGTCACAGAGCAGAATTAGACATTTCATCAGAGATTTTCCCTATTCGAACTCTCAGAACGGCAAGCTACTATGTCTGCCAATCTCTGTGATCTTATACTAGTGTTTTTATGCCATTACACTTGCCACCACCTCATATATTACATATTTATTTAATTGTTGTAGTTTCTTCCTATTAAATTTATATTTCATGAGGGAAAGACCTTTGTTTCTATTCATTGCTGTATCCCCAGAAATTAGAACAGTGTCTAGCACTAACTGGTGCTCAATAAATACTTGTTGACTGTTGAGTAAAGAAAGGCTTAGAATTTAGGAAAATTGAACAATTAAAAACAACCTAAATAAGAACAGCTATGAGAAAAAGTAATTCTTTTGGCATATACACCAGGCCGAGTATGAGAAATTTTGACCAACCACTGAATTCATGAGAGTGGATGACTGTGTTTGCCCCTCACACATCGCAGGGTGAGTAGCAAACAGTAGGCACCAGAGTAAGTACTGACTGATTCAATGAACAAACATTAGATGTCTGAAATGAGAAAGGCAGTGGTTATTTTAAATGTACCTCTTTCAGTTTTTAATCTGTCAAGGATTTCAGTTTTGTCTGTTAAGTCAGACTTCAAGGCAGTCTCGAGCTGAGCAATCTGTACTTTCAGCTGCTGCTCCTTTAACTTCCATTGCTCTTCATGGGCAGCACTGAAGGCACTGCAAAACACACGTGACATGCAAGGAAAGCTTGGAAATCAGCTTCAACCGAAAATAATAAAGAGAAAAGCTTTTAGTGGCACAGAGACCACTGTCATCATGTCTTAGGAATTAAGTAAACATATGCTGGTCTGCTGCTGTTGAAACCAAGGCGCCTTTCTCAGGCTGCGGTTAGGGAACATGAAAGAGTTTGTGGGATGAGCAAAGGAACTGGCCTTAATTTAGAGCTCTAAAGTCAGAAAAGCTGGCAGTGTGCTGCTTTTGTGGGACTAGTAAAGGAATTTAGATACTGTACATACTCCAGAGAAATCCACAATTCCAAACCTCAGCAATTGACATCGTACAAAACCATTTTCTCCCACATACAAACCTCTTAATACAGAGAAAACGGACTTTCCACCTGATCTTTAATTCTGTGAAACTTTTAAAGAGTCTGTGATAATAACATGTTCACAAAATAATGGCCACAGAATGATAGCATATTGAAATGAAGTAGTGATAATACAGTTTTTGATAAAAAACAAAAAACAATAGGCTAAAAACAGTTTTAGTTGTAACACATGATTGGAATGAAAACCAGTGCTCTGTGCCTGATAAGAATGATGAAAATAGAATTACTATTACCCAATAAAAGTACAGCAGTTTAAAACATGGTTAAAATTTGCTAATGATCAAGAATCAGCATATTAGAAGAAAGAACCGGTTGAAAAATAACTAAGCCATGCACAGAAAGGATACCATAAACATTTGTTTATGCCAGTGATTCCCAAACACTGACCGAAATACTGGTAGTAGGCCAGCTGCAGTAAGGACACTTAGAGAGATTTTAAAATGAAGATTCCAGGGCCCAGGTATTCATATTTTTATAAAGCTCCCCAGATGAGAGCCAGGTTTTGGAAAAACTGATCTTGATCTGAATTTCAGCAGAAAACCATTATCTGTGAAGCTTGATATGACTGAATAATCATCAGCAGCTTTGACCATCTAGTTATTTTAAGCCCAGTAAATACAACAAAAACTTATAAAATCTGGTTTTATACTGATGATGAAGTAAATGGAAAAGAAACATATTACTGGAAATTGCCCTTAATGTTGCTCCCAACTAGTCTTCAGTTTTTATTCCAAAAAAGATACTTTTCTGGGAGGCATAGCTTTTCAAAAGAGCAAAATTGTGTATTCATTTCACATTTTGAATATTTTACTGCCTTTAAGATAACACGACCTTGAAAATAAATGGAATTCTGGAAGCTTCTCTAAATATGACATCTGTTTCTTCTATTAGTGTTCTCATTTCACTTATGGAACCTTAAAAAAATATAGAATCTATATACCAAGTATTTAAGTTGATTTTATCAAAGGTACAATGACCTAGACTTAAAAGAAATCCAAATAAAATATGCATTTTAAATACTAAATAATTTTCTTTTTTATGTTTGTTTTTAAAATAAAGAACAAATATAATTTCTATGTATGGCCAAATTGTATATATCAAACACATCCATATATATGCATGAATGTGAGTACATCTATGTGTGTGTATATATATGTGTGTGTGTGTGTGTATGTATGTGTATGCATGTCTCTTATTTTATTAAAAACATGTACCACCCGGAAAAAAAATTAGCATGATGAAATAGGCACAACTATACATTATATCAGATGCCAAAAATTAGAAACAGTAGTGTTCCAATAGCATTAGTACCAGCGAAAAGATCACCAACGGCTAATCTGGCAGAAACATCAGAAGCTGTATGTGTTTAAATTAAGAACAATTTAGCAGCCTGGGTTTTCCAAACCCACAAAATACTAGTGTAAATCAGCATAAGTCAATCTGAATTTAGTCCACTGCTATCTTCCCTCTAAATTTAGGATTACATTCCACTGGAGTTTCATGAGGAATTCCTTTTGAATTTACTGTATTCCTCTATGCTTAGAGCCATCTGTGTAACTATAAATGGTGAACCACATCTGGCTCCATTTTCTTTGTAAGGGCTGTGCACATGATTAAATCTGCGTATGAGAACAGTCTTTGAGAACGTTTGATTCATGAAAATGTTTTTGTATATTGCCTATAGTGAAAACTGAAGTGGGATCATAGTTAGTCTTTGTACACATTTCACTGTTATGTGATGTTGCAGGACTGATCAAATGTCAGCCTGCAGTGGAATGCCCATTGCTGCTTGTGGTCAACGGCATGTACACTGGCAGACATGGGTCAGCATACTGTAAATACACACCCTTGATCAAAAACATGATAAAGATCTAAATAAAGCCAAAGAGTTCATCTGCTTCCTAAGATCTTTCCTCTTACAGAAGAAATTCCATTTGTTCAATGTTCAAGGGCATCCTAATGTGAGAGATAGGAAAGAACAAACTCTAAATCATCCATAAAGAAATCCATAGTGGCCGGGTACAGTGGCTCATGCCTGTAACCCCAATGCTTTGGGAAGCTGAGGCAGGAGGATGGCTTGAGCCCAGGAGTTCAAGACCAGCCTAGGAAACATAGAGAGATCCCATCTCTATAAAAAATAAAATTAAAGGCTGAGTGTGGTGGCTCGTGCCTGTAATCCCAGAAGTTTGGCAGGCCGAGGTGGATGGATCACTTGAGGTCAGGAGTTCGAGACCAGCCTGGCTAACATGGTGAAACTCCGTCTCTACTAAAAATACAAAAATTAGGCAGGTGTGGTGGCATACACCTGTAATTCCAGCTACTCAGGAGGCTGAGGCAGGAGAATCGCTTGAACCTGGGAGACAGGGGTTGCAGTGAGCCAAGACCGTGCCACTACACTCCAGCCTGGGTGACAGGGCGAGATTCTGTCTCAAAAAAAGAATTAAAATATAATAATAAAATTAAAAATTAGACAGGTGTGGTGGCACATGCCTGTAGTCCTAGCTACTTGGGAGGCTGAGGTGGGAGGATTGCTTGAGTCCAGGAGGTCGAGACTGCAGTGAGCTATGATTGCGCCACTGCCCTCCAGCCTGGACAACAGAGCAAGATCCTGTCTCTCTCTCTTTGTTTTTTTTTTTTTTTTTAAGTCACAGTTACTTTATTTAGGGCCCAAGAAAATTAATTTCATATTCACATCAGGATATTTCACTTACTGAAAGAAGATGATGACCCAAATGTACTTGGAGTTTCATTTCTGGGAAGCATAAGCTGCTCACATTTGATCACACGAGATTTTATGGTTTCTAGAAGGTTACAGGGCACAGATGCTCACTTTATGGAAACAGAACACAGAGCATCTATGGGTGTCAGCAGTGCTCTTTTACATTTTGAGAAGTAGATGACTATCACATCATAAAAACTTGATCCACCCAATTCTTTAAAAGGTTAATATCATCTTAAAAACTAGAGGAATACCTTTTTAAAATAGACATTATATTAGGGTCTCTCAAGAAGTTAATACCTCAAAATCACATTCAACAGATTTTTTAGACCCAGTCTCAAATTAACTGAATCACAGCTGGATGGTATCGGGGCAGAGGGAAGGGTGCAGACGGATAGGTGAAGAAGCTCTGAAGAGGTGGTGAAACCTATATTTTAATAAGTTTTCCAGGTTATTCGCATACATTATAGTTTAGGAACCATTGCATTTATCAGTTACATGGCCCCAACACTAACTAACTTCAGAAGTGAAGCACAGCATTACCAAATTATAGCATAATTATATAATACTGTATTACATACCACAGTATAGAGGTTCTCTCTGACCCGAGAGAAAGATATAATTGTCAAAAATGTATTCTGAACTTTTAAATTGAACATTTCTTAAAGTTATACTTATTTCTTGGCAGTGTATCAAAAGTGTTTTGGCATATTAAAAAAGGCTCATACTAAAAAGTAACATGAGGGTTTTATCTTCCCAGATGATTCTCTAATATGTCATATGTCAAGTAATAAACACATTCAAAATTTCATTTGAAAAAGGAAGACGAGAATGCAATCTGCAAATCATATTTTTCTCCTGAAAACTAGTCAATTTTGAATAACAAACAAATGCTGTCCTTTTAAAAACATGTTATCGTTATGACTAAGCAAACGGAGTATGTGTAGTTTTTGATGAACATTAGTTGTTGGCAATAATGAATAACAGTGTCATGAAACAAAAGAGCTGTAAAAAATCTCAGAGACAATGTCAACTTTTGTCGAATTTCTCCAACTATACTTCTAAAATGTATCATATATTTCAAAAACACTATATTAGAGAATTCTGCAGTTCTGTTGACTATTATGTGTGTTTGCTGGGTTTTGTGCTTATGTGACATTAATTCTTCTTTTGACATTAAATGTTTTGACACTCATTACACACATTTCCTTGCATATATCTCACATAAACTTCACGTGTGAGCAGCATAATGAAGTCTGCTTTTAGTGTGACAGGAAAAAAATGTTAGCGCAAGCATAAAACATTGAAAAAAAAAACCCTTCAAATTTATACTCTTAGATCATCTTCTAATATGGAAAGATAAAGTTTTATGGTGGGAAAGTAAATATGAGAAAAACATGACTTTCTCAAAGTTTCATCTATACATTATTCCCGGCTAAGTTCGATTTTTTTTTATTCCAAGTAAGTATGTTCAGTAAATTTTCAAACTGGGGAGAAGTAGAAAATTTGGAAGTAATTGCCATATGGCACTATTTTCTTCTATTTGGACTATGTAAATTATTTGAAATTACAAGATACTGAAGATACATGTAAATCAGTAAGAATTTCTGGATTTATAGCAGTTCTGTTATTCCATGAATGTTTCCCTTCTGCATATACAATTTGCCAATGCAATTAAAATCAGAGAGATAGTGAAGCATAACAAAAAAAGAATTCAAGTTTTAGAGTAAAAAAAAAATCTGGGTTTTAGTTCTAAACTACAGTCTCAGCAATGCTGTGTGACTCTGCACAAGTCTTAATTTTTCTGGAATCTCAATTTCCTCATTTACAAAAGAGAGATGATATCTTCTCTAATAGGGTGCTGTGCAATTTGTATACTGACATTTAAACTTTTCAAACACACGTATGATTTTAACTGCTGTCTGAATCTACTGTTGGTAACTCTTAATATAATGAGTCACTGTACAAAGATAGTCCCCACAAGTAGGTAAATAACATAGATGATACAAACTACTGAAATAATGCCTACGTTAATTTACGTAACTTTCCCGAAGTAAATAAAAATAAAAGCCTATCCTCACACTCCTTGGGTATAATTTGTTTAATTTACAAAATGTAAATTTAAGTTATAAAAAATAAGACAAAGAGCTAAAAAGTTAAAGATGCACAGATGCACTTGTAGCTCAAATGGTTATTTTCTGAGGTTTCAGCACATGACCAGTAGAAGTAGCTGTTGAATATCAGCTATAACATATGTATTTAAGTATATATTACATTTGCTTTCATGTAAACCTGTATTTATCATTTACCAGTATCATATGCTAAAAAGACTTAAAATTGCCTACACACACACACACACACACACACACACACACACACAGAGAGAGAGAGAGAGAGAGAGAGAGAGAGAGAGAGAGAGAGAGAGAGAGAGAGAGATCTGTATCACTTAACCAAACCTAGATGTGGAGTATGATTTTGTTTCTAATATTACCAGAAAGCACTAATTTCTAAAATACCATAATTATGAAGTAGATTAAGAAACAAAATTGAAGCAGCCCTTTAAAATGTACCTTGAGATAAAGATGCTTGTGTTTCTCTTTATAAGGAAGAGAGACAACTCTAAGTGAACACCTTTGTTTTTCCCTAAAAGAATAACTCTCAGTTAATAGGCTGGGGAGTCTAGGAAAGAGACCAAAAGAGGTTCAAATACAAGCTCTATTACTTTATACATTTAAAAGGTATTGGCTCGGCACAGTGGCTCACCCCTGTAATCTCAGCACTTTGGGAGGCTGAGGCAGGAGGATCACTTGAGCCCAGGAGTTCAAGATCACCCTGAGCAACATAGAAAGAATTTGTCACTAGCAAAAAATTTAAAAAATTAGTCTGACATGGGGGCATGTGCCTGTGGTCCCAGTTACTCAGGCGGCTGAGGTGGGAGGATTGTTTGAGCCCAGGAAGTTGAGGCTGCAGTGAGCCATGATTGTGCCACTGCACCCCAGCTTGCATGACTGAGACACTGTCTCGAAAAAAAGAGGTAGGAAGTGCCTCTTAATGTTACTTAAATTGCTTTATCTTCCTTGTTTGCAAAATGAGAATTTATAATACATACATTTCAAGGTGCTGTGAACAATTTGTAACAATAAATGTAGAGTATCTAGCATGCTGTCTGTTTATAGTTAGTGTTCAATAATTGATAGCAGTTTACTGGCAACAAAGTGATACGGTTTTCTTAGTAGTGATAGGCTACTGCTCAGGTTAAACAACTTATTACCAATGTCTTTAAAAAGCTTGTATTTCCTTTATAAAGTCTGTATATTTCTTGCTATCATTTGTTGCTAATTCTTTGATCAACATGATCTATTCTGACAACAGCAAATGCTTTCATATAAAAGAGCACAAACAAGACAATGAAAGAACACATGGAATCATGATTTACCTGTCATAAAGTTTATCATAGTTTTCCTTTAAAAGTTCCCGTTCCTTTTCTAAATCATTAATTCTATCCTGCAGCTAAAATGAAAATAAAATTACATGTTAAGTAAATATTACATAAAACTACTTGGGGGTAAAAAAAACATAAAAACTATATGAGAAGAGGTTAACATGTTTTAATCTTGATTGCTAAATGGTAGTTGCTAACCAGACCACTTATATTGCCTGCATTTAATTCAGCACTGATTCTTTCTAAGTTGTTAAATAAACGTGAAATTAATATTCCTGTTTTAATTTAGTAGAAACGTACACAGTGCTTTATGCAACATGTGCCAGAAGTCAGTAAAGAATATGTTAAGAGCTTGCTAAGTCCCGGGAAACATAATATTTTTTTACTTTTCACCATGATAACTTCTGTCATTATATTCATTTTGTATTAATTTACAATTGGCCCATAAAAAATTAAAAGGATTGAATTCTTTTTAGGTACATGGTTCAACTGTGTTGTTAATCACAATTTACTCTGAAGATACGATTTCTCACATTATCTGAAATTTATAAAGAGCCACTAACACATTTTGTGAATAAATGAATAAACAAAGTTATATACTGTTTTAGCCCATGAATAGTATTTTCAGAAATAAACGGAGTAATAATTACATCTCTATGACTAAAATGTAGATTTCCGTACTCTAGCATTTATTTTTAAGTTTTATTCATAAGTATATTTTGCAGTCACAACTTTTCCCTGTGGATCAGAGTACTCTTAAACTTTATTTCCATTTTCAAAATTCTCTTTTGATGCTAGTATGAGACAGTAAAGGATTCTCCCAAGATCAGAATAGAATGCAGGCATCTTATTTCACTTCCATTCTCCCTGGGAATAAACTTAACAGGCTACAGAAAATACTACGATAATAGGAAGATGAGTTTTCAAACAACTCCCTAAAAAAAAATAGACAATTTCATAAAATTACTGATAATGCAGAATACAACAGCCACCTCCTCAGAAACAGATATAGTCCTGTTATTTTGTCTTAGTATCTCAAACGATTAATAAGCTGTTATGGTTGAGAAAATTAAGTTCCATAGGTAATCTGGTATCAGTTTCAAAATGTTGGTTTCATTTTACTCAAGGATCTTTAATCCTTTGGGTAAACAGTGGATCTTGCCACATTTGCAATACAGTTAAACACTGATTTGCCATTCATATATTAACTACTATATTTTACTGTGCTCAAAACACCATGTATATAGCTCATAATTTTAAATAAGTAAAATTTTGAAATGTCTCTATTTTACTTTTCCAAAACAGTTACCAAGAAGTTGTAATGCAACAGATGGCTAAACTGTTTGGGAGCTTACCTCTTCTATTCTTCTTTCAGAAAACTTCATAGAATGTAACTGTTTCTCAAGACTGCAGCATTTTAAACGCTGCTCTTTAAGTTGCATGTTTAACTCATCCCCATTCGCCATCAAAGCATCGTGGCTGATTCTGAGAGTTCTTTGCTTCTAAAAGATAAAAAGAACATCTTTTAAACATTATTTTTGGTTATGACTAATCATTTGACTAAATGATTACAATTCTATAAATGAATTTACTCCTGAAGTTCACCTTATACAGATTATTTTTTTCATAACAAATGATGAGTATGGTGCTACTTATCCATAGGAGACACTCTGAACATGTGTGTGGCATGAGGAAGAAAATACAGGGTTATGTTAGCATAGAGTCACATATTTTATTTTCCTCTAGTTTTTGACTTATTGATGGTGACCAGCACGTAAATTTATTTTAACAATAACTTTTTTCTTCTTTTTGCTGTGGCTACATTGGTTGGACGTGCTGTCTAAAAATGCTGTAGCATGGGTCAAAAATGCTGACCACAGATATTTGAACTGAAGGGATTTGCCGCCACATCGTATAAAGAGCCTTGGATAGTTAGCTTTTAATTTGCATACAATTAAGTTAAAATTTCCAATTTAGTAAAATTACGAACTTTTCTTAATTGTTAAAGAACGGTCTATTTATGACCATGCTGTAAATTCAATTTTGTATACTTTAATGTCACATGGTTTTTTTAAATAAAAAAGGTAATCACATTAAAGTCTTTTCATAGAGACCATATAACCATAACATGCATTGCCTCACCTGCTAACTAAAATCTCTCAAGTCCTACTGAAGTTTTTCTTCACTCATTTAAATGAAACATGGCTATTGAGCCATTCAGGTCAATTTTCGTTAATCTTGGTATTATTATAGAACAGTATCGGGCCGGGCGCGGTGGCTCAAGCCTGTAATCCCAGCACTTTGGGAGGCCGAGACAGGCGGATCGCGAAGTCAGGAGATCGAGACCATCCTGGCTAACACGGTGAAACCCCGTCTCTACTAAAAAAATACAAAAATCTAGCCGGGCGAGGTGGCAGGCGCCTGTAGTCCCAGCTACTCAGGAGGCTGAGGCAGGAGAATGGCATAAACCCGGGAGGCGGAGCTTGCAGTGAGCTGAGATCCGGCCACTGCACTCCAGCCTGGGCGATAGAGCGAGACTCCGTCTCAAAAAAAAAAAAAAAAAAAGAACAGTATCTTCAGCCATTTTCTTCTAGGCTCCACACTTCACTGAGGCTGTTGGGTTTAACCTCTCAATATGTCAGCTTCCAAAAGAGCTGCCTGTACCACAGCAGACACCTATTATTGTTGGTATTTAAACTAATACCTGGGTTCACAGTTAAATAGAAATCAAAACTGTCAAAGTGATGAGGATGTAAAATCATTTTTCAATTCCTTTCTTAATTCTTAATCTTGGAAATGGCTTTCAACCATAGGGATTTTTAAAATTTCCTCCTTCTAACATCTGTAGATAGCACTATCATTCTCACTCTCTAATCAGTCTCCTCTTTTACAAACTCTCACATTTATGCAGAAGTAATTACCACTTGGCATTTAAAGAGGTTCCTGCAGGATGGAAAACAAAATCCCCAGAGCATGGCTGAAAAATATTTAACTATTGAATTCAACAGTGAATTTAGGCTTCAGATGACCCTTTGCTTTGCATCAATCTACTGCTCTCCTTGTCTTGGGACTTCAAAGACAGTATTACTTCACATAAATTCTGTTCAACTGGAATGTCTTGGAGTTCATTAATTCCAGAATCTATGTTAATTATGCAGTGCCAACAAACAGAAGCCCTCAAATGGCATATTCCTGTGGGGTCACAGTCCTTGTTAAAACAACCATGGGCATAAAGAACCCCAAGTATTGTCAACCTGAAAGGTTAAGGTTTAAAATAAATACACTGATAGCTGACATTAAGAGTAATCAAATATTTTGAAGTAATGGTAGTGACCAAAAAAGAAAAAAAATCCAAATCAAAGAAAGTTTTAACAGAACATGATTACTGACCTATTCATCACTTTGGTCTACCACCAATAATTTTATAAATGCTTAAAATTGAAGATATATGCAAATATAGCAAAACTTCAGTGCTATGTGTCCATAATAAATTCAGATAAAAGGAGTTAAAAATAAATTTCCTTGGTAGAAGATGATTTATAATAAATATGTTTATTATTTTAAGATGACACAGATATTTATAAAAAGTCCAAACAGTTAATTATTTCTTTAGTACTTGAGTTATAAATAATAAACAATATATTAAGGGAAAGGATACACATTTATGAATACAAAGAACAATCTTTAAAAATTACGTTTTAGTGTTATGATCATTCTATGTTTAAAAAAACAACTTGAAAACTACTTTTGAATCCTTTGCATCTCTGTAACAACGTAATGAAATAAATTATCACTGTACCTCTTGAAGCTGAATAAATTTTCCTTCCATTGCTGAAAGAGCATTGCTTTTCTCCACTAGCTGTTTATGAAGCTTAATCATTTCTACATTGTCCCGAATATTTGACCTTCAGAGTTGTGTTTAAGAAGAGAGACAGAAGTAAAAAATGCAAGTTAGAAGAAAGAAAAGCTATGGTGGAATCACAATTTTTATTTATATACTTGTACATCAGTCAATGAGGTTTTTGGATTATTATAATGCAGGACAGATTATTTAAAACAAACCAATAATCATTCCTGAACTTTCATAACCTCGAACTCACAAAGTATGAAGGGAGCTCCCCAAACTTCATGACTATGTTACCTCTACAATTGATAATATGGATTTAAAATCATTTTATAGTATCCTGAAAGATGGCACAAAAACACAATAGTTTTTAGTACATCAATGATACCATTACCAATCTTCACACTTACTTTAAGGAGGACTATCATGCTACTTTTCCCTAAATGAAAAATATGCAATACAGCCATTCATCTTTCTACAACTCTCTCGATGCAAATGGCATCATAAGATTACCATTTATTGGAGTTTCCTCTTGGAGTTTTACACTTTTTAAAATATTTGCAAAAAAAGTGACCTAGCATTTTACACTAATAATACCCAAAGCTGGCATTTAAATATGTTGCAGATGTGCCTTTAGCTGTAAGAGATCATTTGATGTCCACAGGGTATACAGAAACCTTATATGTTACAATACTATTTTGTATTTTTCCTACTGAGATTAAAGCAAATGCAGAATTTAACAGGAAGATCTAGTTAAAGGTTAATCATAGATCTAAATGAGTACCTGTTTTCAAAAGGCATTTTCTTGATGGAGAAAAGTTCCTTAATTTAATACATTTTATATTAAAAAAATTTTGTTAATTTTGAAGTTTCATTACAGAGTTCACTTTTAGGAAAAATAAATGTAAAAAATTTAAAATCAGAGTTCAATATTTAAAGTAAGAGACTTTACTTTTAAAACTCATCTAGTTTACACATATTGGAAAAATTGTCACAATGCCCTACTGGAACCAGAAAATGGACTACAAAGCTCACACATCTGTAAACCAGCTGAGGACTTGAAATACTTAATTTTCCTCTTTGATATTTGAAAGTTCATTGTATTTTGGCATCGGACAGTTAGTTGTCCTCACACAGAAGATAAACAAGTTCATGGATCCGAATCTTGCCCAGGGTACAGTCTTAACATAACGTTAAAATAATTATATATCTAAAACATGTAATCTAGTAGTTCTGAGCACATATTCAACAATATACTCACTATTATTCACTATTACCTTTAGTCACTAAAAATACAATATATATAATACAAAGAGAAAAATATATCTTAAAGTCTATAGAAAATATTATTTCTTTTTCATATTTAGAAGCCAAAATATAATTTACTTATTTGCCCCAGCATTACTTGATTTGACCACTCAGCAGCGAATCACAGTTATTGATATGTAAGGACAGAATGTGATTCAAATCTTTTTAAATCTTTTCATATATTTCCAGTTGTCTCTGATATTTTATTTTTGCTTTAAAGTATGACAATTTTTTTTTTTTTTTGAGATGGAGTCTCGCTCTGCTGCCCAGGATGGAGTGTAGGGGCGCGATCTCAGCTCACAGCAACCTCTGCCTCCTTGTTTCAAGCGATTCTCCTGCCTCAGCCTCCTGAGTAGCAGGGACTACAGGCGTGTGCCACCACGTCCAGCTGATTTTTTGCATTTTTAGTAGAGACAGGGTTTCACTGTATTAGCCAGGATGGTTTCGATCTCCTGACCTCATAATCCACCCGCCTTGGCCTCCCAAAGTGCTGGGATTACAGGTGTGAGCCACTGTGCCCCGCCACAGTATGTTGATATTTTTAAGATTCAGATATATTTGAATAATAACCATTAATTAAAGTAACACAGAATTAAATCTCTATAATCCATTCAAGCACATAGGGTGACAGAAATAACAGTTTCAATTTTAAATTTTTTTTGTAAGGCAAAAACCAGTAAGCATATGTCAAAAACTTTCAGTGGGCTGGGTGCGGTGGCTCAAGCCTGTAATCCCAGCACTTTGGGAGGCCGAGACGGGCGGATCACGAGGTCAGGAGATCGAGACCATCCTGGCTAACACGGTGAAACCCCGTCTCTACTAAAAAAATACAAAAAACTAGCCGGGTGAGGTGGCGGGCGCCTGTAGTCCCAGCTACTTGGGAGGCTGAGGCAGGAGAATGGCCTAAACCCGGGAGGCGGAGCTTGCAGTGAGCTGAGATCCGGCCACTGCACTCCAGCCTGGGCGACAGAGCGAGACTCTGTCTCAAAAAAAAAAAAAAAAAAAAACTTTCAGTGGTTTAATTGGTGGGTGCTTTCCTGAATATTTTCCTAAACTCCTTGGAGTTTAAACTTTTCAAAATACTGCCAAAAACAGCGACAGTGGTAATGCCCAATAGGTGGGCATATATACAACTTACGTAGTATTTAGAAAATAGCAGTAATGTACTTTAAACAATACCTTAAGTAACAATGTGGTATAATAATGTACTTTAAATAAAAAGTCAGTTTGCTGCAGAGTACATCTTTCCAGGGACAATGCTAAACTTGTAAGTCTTTATTAATTACTTTTATGTATCAGTTTTAGGGGCTTTATTATTATGCCTTTTTTTTTTCATGTAACAATGAGAAGAGGATAATCTGTTAAACTAAAAGTGCTAGGTCAGTGATAACATAAAAGTTCAAATCAGCAATGTGATAAATGTGGTCTAGCCTTTATGAAGATGTGCAGTAAAAATTACCTCAAACCTGACAATCAAATCAACATTTTTATATAGATGAAATATGGTACAAGAATAATGGGGGGAAGTAAGAGAGAAACAGGGAGGGAGATGACACAAAAAGATGACAAGAAATGTGAGAAGGATGCTGTAGGCAAGATGGAGCTAGGGTGCATAGCTAAGTGACCAGTACTAGACCTCTGTGTTTGCGGAGCAAGGCCTCAGGTTGGTCTTTGAAGAACAGACTTAGGGCTAATTTTATGAGTAATATTTTAAGTGACCTCCACACAATACTTTTTTGCCCTCTTCTACACACTACAACAGGAATACCAAATCTTCAGGATGAAGACATTTTGACAGAAAGAATAATGCATGGTAAAAACATTCAGACATTCAGATGAACTCTGACAGTCATGTACCAAATCATACATGCTGCATTACACATGGTGAAACGATCTGCAAACAGATATCAAGCATACTAATTAAGTGCTTTGTAAAAATAAATTTCTCAAAATTTTCATCAAGGATTTTGAAAAAGCCAGGAATGATTAAGTTGGAAAATGCAGTTTCTTTTCTTTTTCCTTTTTTTTTTTTTAAAAAAAACCATGATTTAGAATTAGGATCAAATCTTATAAAACTATGAGAAGAGTTGTTGGCTCATCTCTAGATTAAAAACAAACTGAAATAAATTAGATTTTATGTCAAAAAAAAGTAATCCAGCTCAACAACCTGTGTGCCAAGTTTCTCTCATATAATTTGAAACAGTCAAGCAATAAACTCTGAAAAAGGAATTTCTAATGGAAGCCTTGAAAACACTTGACTCCAGCTTTGCTACTGGGTGCCATAATAAATCCAGAAACCTAAAACCTCAGATACACTGGAGAAGTAAAAACTTTCAGTGGAGCTATGTAATGTATAGTCTGATATGAAAGCTTAAGAGGCAAAAATCTTTGCTCCAGTGAAAGTTTCGTATACTTTATTCCCCAGGCATTCAACTCCCCTCCCCCACCCTTTGCCAACATTTCATTCCTTGCTACCGTATTATGAAAGCTAAAAAACGTTTCTTGAAGTTTTGAGATAAAAATGTCATAGTATTTAACGTCATTTAGAAGAGAAGGCTTTAAAACACAGAAGCTAGGCTATGAGATTCTGGGAAGTAGTTAGGTCAAATATTTATGAGATAGAATGGACAGACTGCTTTTGAGTAATAGTCATAGGCTGCCCAAATTTTGGGCATAAGGTTGAAAACAACCTTAGGGTTAAAAAAAGCGTGCTAGATTTTCTTTTCAAACAGTGGCAGACATTCTGTAGCTGTATTGTTGAAGGAAAGGTAGGTCATTCATAGTTTTTATTAGGGATACACAGATAACAATCACCAGCAAGGCTACCCCCTAGGACTAGGGCTACAGAAGGCTGCTAGTAAACTGAATAGAATAAGCTTCACTGAAATAGCTGAGCAAAGTCTATTTGAAAGATAATGATTTTGCTCAAAATTGCTACTTGACTTCACAGGTGAAAACAGTGCTCTCTGATTTAAGATTGCTCAAAGGAAAAACACTGTCTGTGTACGTTTACTTGCCTCTGAATCATTACTTTCCTGTGGTGTTGGGTCAAACTATAAATCAGAACTGAGTATTTTCTTACTCTTACCACCCACAGGAATGGAGGGGACAGTTTTGTCGGCTCTCTACATGCATAAAATCACACTCAGTGAAGGGCCCTCCCAAAGGCTGGTTGGGGACAGGAAGAACTCAAATCCTGGCTCATCTTCTTATACGGACCATTTTTACGATCAAGGTTAATGGATTCCAACTTGAGATTTACAGTAAAAGAAATGGGAATCTGATTTTTTTTTCCTTTTTTTTTTAGACGGAGTCTCACTCTCTCACCAGGGCTGGAGTGCAGTGTCAAGGTTTCGGCTCACTGCACCCTCTGCCTGCCGGTTCAAGCGATTCTCCTGCCTCAGCCTCTGGAGTAGCTGGGACTACAGGCATATGTCACCACACCTGGCAGGAATCTGAACCTTACAGTCAATATTTCAAAAAGCCCAATAAGAAACGTAGATTTACGGCCGGGCGCGGTGGCTCAAGCCTGTAATCCCAGCACTTTGGGAGGCCGAGGCGGGCAGATCACGAGGTCAGGAGATCGAGACCATCCTGGCTAACACGGTGAAACCCCGTCTCTACTAAAAAAATACAAAAAACTAGCCGGGCGAGGTGGCGGGCGCCTGTAGTCCCAGCTACTCGGGAGGCTGAGGCAGGAGAATGGCGTAAACCCGGGAGGCGGAGTTTGCAGTGAGCTGAGATCTGGCCACTGCACTCCAGCCTGGGTGACAGAGCGAGACTCCTTCTCAAAAAAAAAAAAAAAAAAAAAAGAAACGTAGATTTACTGGCAATGAAGTTGCAAAAGTGAACTAATGGTTTTGTGTTGTTTTCATTTTTTATAGAATTATGCCAATCCAGTGTCATAACACAGATTATTTAACAATTAGCAGAAGGAGTGACTGGCATGATACAAGTCTTTGATGAATACAGTTAATTTAGTAGGCCAAATCTTTCTGAATACAAGGTCCCTAGAGAGAAAAATAGCTGTTGTTTAAAGGCAGGGAACCATTTACCCACTTCAACCTAATTGTTTTACAGTTCAGGTGGTTAACTGAGGCTCCCAGAAGTAAAGAATTTGGCCAGAGACCTTAAGTGATGAAGACAACACTCAAATCTTGCTCTAAGAGTTAAATTCTTCCCATTCTTCAAAGTTAAATTCTTCCCACGCTTCTAAGTTTTTTCCTCTAAGATCTTCCTTTTTTTTTTTTTTTTTTTTTTGAGATGGAGTCTTGCTCTGTTGCCCAGGCTGGAGTGCAGTGGCCGGATCTCGGCTCACTGCAAGCTCTGCCTCCCGGGTTCAGGCCATTCTCCTGCCTCAGCCTCCCGAATAGCTGGGACTACAGGCGCCTGCCACCTCGTCCGGCTAGTTTTTTGTATTTTTTTAGTAGAGACGGGGTTTCACCATGTTAGCCAGGATGGTCTCGATCTCCTGACCTCGTGATCCGCCCGTCTCGGCCTCCCAAAGTGCTGGGATTACAGGCTTGAGCCACCGCGCCCGGCCTAGATCTTCCTAAGTTTTTAACTTTCCCTCCACTATCATGCATACACTCACATACTAGTAACTATTAGCTGTGACAATTTCTGTGGTTTATATAAAGTGGCAGGAGGGTATGTTAAGTCACTGTCAAGGACATATCTTAGATAATATAATAAAAACACGAGGATAAAAGAAATGGTATTTGAGTGTGAAAATTTTCATTGGGTGAACTCTAAGCTGTTCAAAATAACAGTCAGAGCATGGTGAATATATTTTAAAAAATGACAGATCACTCCCCTGTGTAATAAGGTCTGCATGGCTATCCCTGCTCCCAGTAACCCATCAGAGAACCAGATGTGCCCTTTATATTAGGGGGCTGGGCAATCAGGCAAATCCAAAGTGAGGGACATTCTGCATATGACTGTCAATGGGCTATAAAAGAGTGGGGGACCATTAAAGAATAAAGGATACTTAAAAGACAGGATAACTGAATGCAACAACACATGACCCTCGAGTGGATCCTAGATTAAAACAAAACAAAAACGGCTATTACAAAAAGACCAAGCTGCAAAAGATATTATTGGGACAATTGGGGAAATTTGGATATGGACTGTATATTAGATGCTGCGGCTGTATCATTCATTGTTAAGTGTACTGAATGTGATAGCGGTATTGTGGTTATATAGGAGGATGTCCTTGTTCCTAGAAGATACTTACTTGTAACTGTACAGAGGGTGAAGTGATATATGCACCTAACGGGAGTAAGGAAGGGAGAGAGGTGAAGAGAAGGGAAGTGAGGAATGAGTGAAGAGGAGAGAGAGAGAGAGGGAGAAGGAGAAATAGGAGAGAAGAGGAGATGAGAGATGTTGAGAGAAGAAAAGAGGCTGAGTGAAAGAAGACTTACGCAAGAGCAGGCTGAGTGCAATAATAGGCTTGTTGTACCATTCAAAAAGTATGCTAACAGATGAAAGGTTATGTGAGTGCTCAACTATTCTTTCCACTTTTCTGAAGGTTTGCAATTTTTCAAAATGAAAAGTTGGGAATAACTTAGAGTGCTAGAAAGTAATGTTGTATCTGTGCACAGCGGAAAGAGTGAGCCCTTAAAGCCAAACTGTTTCTTATAATGCATGGCGCGAAAGGCCTCTCTGTTGCGAGATTTGACAGTCGGCTGTCCGCCAAAGGGAAGAAGGCAAGTCAGAGTGTCTGAAATACTTATGGGTTAAATTTCCTCCACTGGGACATTATGGTAGTTACATGATTTCTAATTAAGAAGGTAAACACCCTAACATTTATTTTAAAAAAACACTTAGTACAAACTAGTTACACATTTGTAAGAGTATAAATATTTTTGGAGTTGAAAAAGGTCAATAAATGGTAAAATCATTCTGATTTTAATGTTCATGTACATATGTTCACTGGTTACTGCTTTGAATTTAATTTAAGACGGCCTTTTTAATAAGCAGAAAATGTGCATTTTTATATTGTTTAAATTTAATATGGATTTTTCTTCAAAACAACACAGACATTCAGGCTACTTGTAAATGATACAAGATTTTTTGCTAATGAGGCATTATGTAGAACATATGCAAAAATCACAACTCAGTCTTCCAAAATAGACCACAACAACAGGAAAAAACATGATTTTAATAAAAAAGAGCAGCACTGGGCTTTGACTTCAAAGCAATTAAGGGCTTTGGATAACCAAAAGTTTATGTCAAGCTGATGCCAAACCAAACTGGCCTATTAAACACATACTATGAAGAGTTTCTGTAATATTCTATGAAAAGGCTCTTTGCCATAAATATCAAGCGCTGCCACTCTGAAGATTACAACTACGTTAGGTTCATGTTTGAGAACAAGGAGTCCAACATCCAGATCAGGCTTCTAGAATTTCAAATCTGAAATAATGCATCTGTGAAAGAAAAGTTTAAACATGTTTCCCATTTTGTGATTTTTCTCTACAGTAAATTATACCAAGTTTTATATTCTCCCTAATGTTTTTTTCAAGTTTTCCATTAGTCTCAAAAAAATTGCTGTTACATATAAAATTATAAGCTATGTGTAAACATGTAAAAAAGGCATTGAAGATCCTTATTTTAAGCTATTTCCTCAGTTTCAACAACTGTATTTCAAGCAACAATATGCTATTCATTATAGGTATCTTTCCTTCTAAGCAAATAACATGTAAATTTTCAATTTTATAAAATCAGTGAGGTAGGTGACACACTGATTTATTTCTCTGGTCTCTGCAATAAAAGTTCCTTTGCCTGTAATACTCATTTTGTCTCTGCTTTTAATTCTTGATGTGACAAAAACAGACTGCTACAGAGTAAATAATATAGCCCCCTAAGAAGGGACTTACCTCTTCTATGTGTATATGTTGGTGTCTCTTGTTGGTAATATTTATAGTAGGAAAGTATGTATCCTTGTCTATCACTCTATTTCTTCTGTTGTTCTAGTTTTAGGATTGAAGGACTTTTGGATTTCCCTTTCAGTTAACACCAGCTCCTAAATGATCACATCCCTTTGGAAAAGGGAATGGCCAACACAGTGTCCGCTTTACTCTATATGAACTTGAGAAATGTAATAGGGAAAGCAATCCTTGACAACCTTGTACTCAGTGGTTGAGTAAAGATGGGGACTGACCCAAGCTTGAGCTTGGCCCCATGTGAATTTTTACATTCAGACTGTGTCTTAAACATGGCTGCTGGCATTTATTAAGATCACCATATTCAGTGTTGAGGTCTGGTCCTTCAGCACTGCTTCTCACAAGGAACCATTCTTGGTTTTTAAAGTAGGCCAAATCTAAATCTTCTTCCTACAGAAATATGAATAACTCGGAGGTATTCAAGCTTATGCTTTAGCCAGAGTTCAAATTACATCCCCTAATTTAAATATGAATCTCGAAAATATTCATGTTTCTTTTGCCTTGCACTTAGAAAGGTATATAATGTCACTAGACATAAAGGATTTCTCATACAATTTAATTTTACACATAGTTTTTTAGGAATAGAATTTTTAGAGGTAACAATAATCTGATAAATCTATGAAATATAAAGCTTTTTATATATTTTAGTCCACTTTTTTTTAACGAGTCTGATATTAAGCATCCTTTCTTAGTTTCCTTATATATTACCACATACATTTAGTTTGTTAAAAGATGAATAAACTCTGAATCTGAAATGAAAAGCTAGAAAATCTTACTTGGTTTTTCTAATAAGAACCTAGCCATACAAGTATGATATTACACTTGTTGGAAAGGAGAAAAACAAATAGAGTAACTAGGTCTGGTTTAAAAAAAAAAATCCAGAGAAATAAAAGAGACATTATAACCAAATGCTACGTGTAGACCTTATTTGGATTCCAATTCAAATGAACAGCAGAAAGACATCTTCACAGAAGTTTGAATATAAACTAGTTATTAGACAATATCAAAGAACTACTGTGATTTTTATTAGGGATGATAATGGCATGGTAGGTACGTTTTTAAAAATTCCTTTTCAGACAGAAATAGAGGTTGAGTATTTATGAGTGAGGTGACATGATATCTGGCTGGGGATAATTAGGAAAATAAATGTGAGGGGACAGATAAACAAGATTGGCAAGACGCTAATAGTTGTTAAAGCTGAGTGATGTGCATGTGGGGGTTCAATATACTATTCTCTACTTTTGGGTATGCTTAGTTCAAAAAAAAAAAAAAAACAAACGAAAAAAATCCATAAAGGGAAAACATAATTCAAGGAAGAATATGTTAAAAAGATAAAGTATTGTTGAAAGCACAATGTCAAAGCAGAAAATGAATGAACAGGTACTAGGAACCAAAAAATGGCAAAAGAGGATTGGAAATAAAATATCGTACATTATAAAATGTCAGAGATGACAAAAACAAGCAACCCCTATTTTATAAATGGTGCTGGGAGAACTGGCTAGCCATATGCAGAAAACTGAAAATGGGCCCCTTTCTTACATCTTATACAAAATTCAACTCAAGATGGATTTAAGGACTTAAATGTAAAACCCAAAAGTACAAAAACCCTAGAAGAAAACATAAGTGATATCATTCAGGATATAGGCATGGGCAAAGATTTCACAACAAAGATGCCAAAGCAACTGCACCAAAAGCAAAATTGACCAATGGGATCTGATTAAACTAAAGAGTTTCTGCACAGCAAAAGAAACTATGAACAGAGTGAACAGACAACCTACAGAATGGGAGAAAATTTCTGCAATCTATCCATCTGACAAAGGTCTAATATCCAGCATCTAGAAGGAACTTAAACAAATTTACAAGAAAAAAAAGTCAAACAACCCCATTACAAAGTGGGCAAAGGACATGAACAGACTTCTCAAAAGAAGACATCATGTGGCCAAAAAACATATTAAAAAAAAAAAGCTCAACATCACTGATCATTAGAGAAATGCAAGTCAAAACCACAATGAGATACCATCTCACACCAGTCAGAATGGTGGGTCAAAAAACAACAGATGCTGGTAAGGTTATGGAGAAAAAGGAATGCTTTTACACTGTTGGTGGGAGTGTAATTTGGTTCAACCATTATGTAAGACTGTGTGGCCATTCCTCAAAGAACTATAGGCAGAAATACCATTTGATGAGGAAATCCCATTACTGGGTATACACCCAAAGGAATAAAAATTGTTCTATTATAAAAACACATGCACAGGTATGTTCACTGCAGTACCAGTCACAATAGCAAAGATATGAAATTGACCTAAATGCCCACCAATGATAGGCTAGATAAAGATAATGTGGTACATATATACCATGGAATACTATGCAGCCATAAAAAAGAATGAGATCATGGCCTTTGCAGGGACATGGATGGAGCCGGAGGCCATTATCCTTCACAAACTAATGCAGAAACAGAAAACCAAACACTGCATGTTCTCACTTTAACTGAGAGCTAAATGATGAGAACAGATGGACACACAAGGTCAGGGGAATAACACACACTGGGGCCTGTCAGAGGGTGAGGGGTGGGAGGAGGAAAAGCATCAGGAAGAATAGCTAGTGGAAGCTGGGCTTAATATCTGGGTGACGGGATTATCTGTGCAGCAAACCACCATGGCACATATTTACCTAACAAACCTGCACATCCTATACATGTACCCCTTAACTTAAAAGTTGGAAAGTATTAAAAAAATGTTTTTTAATGTCATAGATGAAAAGGCAGCAAGGATACTATCTACAGGTCCTACTGTCATCTTATCACAGCCAACAGATTACAATCCAAACTTGGAATATTAGGGATCTTTTTAGGATTACAAACTGGTAGCATATTATGGAATTACCATCTTTTAAGGTTGAAAAAACTAATGCTGGACTTAACGTACAAGGTATGCCAACAGCTGAGTGCTTGTCACCCATACTTCTCTCAGTAGTTACAATCAAATGGTATCAGAACTTCCTGCAATCTTGGCAAATGGGGTAAATGAACAGAGAAAACAATATGAGGGTGATTTCCACCCATCAGAAGCTGCTTAAAAGCACAGCAGGTTAGGGAAAACTGTCCTTAGACTAGAGTTCTTGACAGCAGTTGGTAGGTCGAGCATAGGCTTATATGAAGAATGTTAAGTAGAAACATGATTTTTAAACAGACTAGATAAACTTATCCTTTTATGGCACATGATAAAGTATTTTAAACTAATTTTGACCTTATCCAAGTGATATTTCTGTTTTAACATACCTTTGATCTGTAGCTTGCTGTTCTCGAAGCTGAAGAAGAGATAACTCAATTTCATTTTCTTTTCTCCTCAACTGAGTTTTCAGGATCTCAGCCAAGTGCTCTAACTCCTCTATCTTGTCTCTTTGTGACTGAATAACATTTTCCCTGAAATAAAGGGCCTTTGTAAGAACTTGTAGTTTGAGGAAAAATTTTCAGTAGTTAAGATCAGTGCAAAGAAAGTTCTTCATGAAAAAGAGCAAGCAGAAGTTAAAAAATTTAGCTTAAGTGCCTCTGCACACAGTGAAATAGTAGCAGATTAAATGTGATGATTTGGAAATACATATGGAACAATGCAAGATACTGCTTTTTATGATAAGGTCCTGGGCAATGGATTGGACTTTGGTTTGATTCAATTAAGTAAGTATTTATTGTGCAGTACACCTACTATGTATGCCACAATCTGGTCTTCAGAATATTTATATGCCTTTGTTCTTTCATATATGCACATCTGCTTATAACACCCAAATTAACACTTCAGAGAGAGGTGGCAGGAAATTTGCCAAGTATAACTTAGTGGTCTCTGGCAAGCATTTATGCCAGACTCTATCATGTCTGGCAGCATCATACTGTAATGAGCCTCAGGAACTGGTATAAACACTGGCTTTTCAGGTGATCATCAGGCAACAAGGTTATGTCTAGTCTTTTATTTTCCTGCAGGCTAATCATTACTGTAATTGCTACTTAAAATATTCAAAATGAAACATTTGAAGACCATATTATTCTTTTTTTTTTTTTTTTTTTTTTTTTTGAGACGGAGTCTCGCTCTGTCGCCCAGGCTGGAGTGCAGTGGCGCGATCTCGGCTCACTGCAAGCTCCGCCTCCCGGGTTTACGCCATTCTCCTGCCTCAGCCTCCCGAGTAGCTGGGACTACAGGCGCCCGCCATCTCGCCCGGCTAGTTTTTTGTATTTTTTTTAGTAGAGACGGGGTTTCACCGTGTAGACCAGGATGGTCTCGATCTCCTGACCTCGTGATCCACCCATCTCGGCCTCCCAAAGTGCTGGGATTACAGGCTTGAGCCACCGCGCCCGGCCCGACCATATTATTCTTAAGCAACTATCTTAAGTAGGATACTGTGTGCCATGTTTTCCTTTCTCATGAAGTATTGTTACTTTTTGATGATCCAGGTGAAGGCTTAAAGTGGAACCTTACCTTCATTTGTGTGACTCACGGACACTGAAACCATGAGGCTTGGATTAACTAGAAAAGTAAGCTAAATATGGTAGAAGTAACTTTTTTGAAACCATGATATGATGAAGAATGCAGTGCTACAGACTCACAAGAAAACAAAATCTGAAATCCATATGTATCTGATAACTCCAAACTTTTATGCCACTCCCCAATTCTTTATTTTTTTTTTTAACCAAGAAAAGGGTTAATTGATTCAGGATCTAAAAAAATTACCTGTGATTTTCTGGGAATAAAAATGTTGTCTTTAAAGCTTACACTATTCTAACTGACTAGACTTTATGTCATTCCTCTGAGGGTAAAATTACAATAAAGAAGACTATTCGATAAATCCTTCCATTGAGGCAGCTGGATAAGTTCTTCATTTTCCTCATTTTTCTGAGAACATGTTATACAATATCTGTTGTTACCCTACAGAACATAGCTGTATTTCAGTGGAGCAAACTGTTTATATATAGCCCAGTTTGGTTTAAAATAAAGGAAAGGGAAGGATAAAAAAAAGACATTATCAATAACCAAAGTTCTCAAGTGACCAAAAAAAGAACACATACAAATTTCTTATTTCTCCTCTGGCTTCTTCAAGTAAAGTGTTGCCATATTTTGTAAACATGGGATGTAGAGTTTCTGCTACATCTACATCTTGGAATCTTATACCTAAAAACAAAGTAATAAAATATGATTATAAAATTGAAGTTAGAAAAGAAGGATCTTTGATTTGCTATAATAAGGGTATTTATAATAAAATCTCTTATTAAGTATTAAGAGGTATGTGTTTTATAGTACACAGAATTATAAATACACTGCCAAAGGGAATATATGATCTCAGCCACCAGAAGGCATTAAATAAAACACAGCAGCAAGTATTGCTCATTTTGCAAATCTACTGTAGAAATCAAATTACCTAGAAATAATTTTATTCAACTTAAGATTTAGACTCCTGCAGTAATTTCTGAAATAAATCACTCTTCTATCCAAGCTTTAACAATGTAAATAGGTTATAAAAGCTTGATTTTTTCCCCAGTGTTTGTGATAAGGGTTTTTTTTTTTTATTTTTAAATTACTCATTTATATTCCTTGCCCTTAAATGTTTAAGTAAAAATGTTTTCTGCATTTTGATTTATTCCAACCCAGTAAGAAAAATCCCTATTTATGAAAAGGTACTTTGAGAATGGATCATCACTAGAATTCCTTTAAATAAAACATTTCCCTGTTGCACTTAAAATATGTTTTTTCTTATAGAAATAACTATGTACAATTTTGCAGAGACAGTCTCATTGTTAAAAATAAGATATATTCTTAATTATGTGAGTTATTTTACATTCATAGAATAAATACTAGAGTTTAAGGTAGATAAAGCATCACAGATGATTAAGATTTTTAAATTGAGAACAAAACAACACATTTATTCTCTTTAGAAAAGTTAACTTTCTAAAAGTGAGATTTAATTGCTCTGCATATTCTCAGTAAAGAGAAAATTTAAAAAAAGAAAAGAGAATTTTAACAAGAATAATGGAACTATTACTTGCTCTTTCCAAAGCAGTCAATACCTATTGCTGTAATCCTGAAAAATAGAAAAGGCTCTCCCTAAAACATTAAAATAGTTGTCTGTGTTAGAATTTGCCAATTATATTATTTTGGCAATAATGGTAATTCTTACACTTTTCCTACATACATCATGAAAAAATTCAACATTACTAGTGGAAATAAAAAATACTCAAAACATATCTTAAAACTTACAGTCTCATGTCGATTTGCCAATGGCTATATAACCTTTTAAAGACTGATACATAGTATTTGTACATATTGGTGGGGTACATGTGGTATTTTGATGCATGTATACAATGTATAATGATCAAATCAGGGTATTTAGGATATCTATCACCTTGATCATTTATCATTTGTGTTGGGAATATTTCAAATCTCTTCTGGTTATTTTGAAATATTCAGTATGCTGTTGTTGCCTATAGACACTATACTGTGCTATAAAACACTAGAACTTTTAATCTATCTAACTGTATCTATGTGCCCATTAACATTAATCAACGTCTTTTCATCCTCCCCAGCACCCCATACCCTTCCCAGCCTCTAGTAACTATCATTCTACTCTCTACCAATGGTTACATTTTAAAACCTTTGCTTTACAAAGATTTCTGTTCCACTGGTTCCTCACAATAAGTATTGTTTCTATATTACATTGATCACACATTTAGCCAGTGCTTTCTATCCTTTATCCTGACAAGGCACAAACAGAAAACAGTAGTATTTGTACAGCAGCTTGATGGTAAAGGCTGCTTGTGACCAGAGAGGGGTTTTAGGGTTCTTAGCCAGCCATCCCAGGCTGAGATATTTTCCTGACAAGTCTGGCCTGTCTCAGCCTCAAAGGCAGTCCTGAAGAGCCTGTTAAGGTGTCAGTTTTGGTAATGATGCCTCAGGTTTACTCATAAAGACTGATTAAGAAAGTATTCATCACTACTTAATGTTTTGTGTCACTTCCATGTCCTGAACTCTATCCTGAACAGTGAGAAAGGTCTGAATCACCAACAGAGTACAAATGTAAGGAGAAATTTAAACTATGTAGTCATGTTTTTAAGAGTCTGCTGATCTGTGGCTCTTAATTTCGCTATAGGGAGAAACTTCCAGCAAACTCTCCTGTCTGAACAGCAATTTATAGCACTAGATTAGCTTGCCATTTTAATTAACATTGACAATATTATGATTTTATCAAAGAGAAAGTCAAAACTTATTTTTCTCTTTCTAAAGACACTTAAAAGCATGAATAATACAGAAACAAAACTTTGTGTTTTTTTGTATTAAGTGAACTAATAAAACTTCAGTTTAGATTTAATATAAAATCTGGGCATTAGACTTATTTATTTATTTTTGAGACCGAGTCTCCTCTGTCAACCAGGCCGGAGTGCAATGGCGCAATCTCGGCTAACTGCAACCTCTGCCTCCCGGGTTCAAGCGATTCTCCTGACCCAGCTTCCTGAGTAGCTGGGATTACAGGCACATGCTACCAAGCCCAGATAATTTTTTTAATTTTTAGTAGAGACGGGGTTTCACCGTGTTGGCCAGGATGGTCTTGATTTCCTGACCTTGTGATCCGCCCGCCTTGACCTCCCAAAGTGCTGGGATTATAGGTGTGAGTCACTGAACCCGGCCTAGACTTACTTATTTTTAGAGACAGTGTCTCACTATGTTACCCAGGCTGGACTCAAATTCCTGGGCTCAAGTAATCCTCCCACCTCAGCTTCTCGAGGACTTCAGGTGTACGCCATTGTGCCTAGCGTGAACATTATTTTTATTTAGTATAAAAGATCTTGCAGACTTTAGAGATCATCTTGCCCAGTTCCAGTTCCAGATGGCAAAACTAAGGTTCAGAGAGGATAGGTCACTTTAAAGGTAAAATATATTATTGTGCGAGCTACCATCTCCTGATCTCTTATCCAAGCTGTATTATTATCACTCCATTTTATAGATGGGGAAAATGAGGCTGAGGTCAGTATTATCTTCCAAGTAAAAAAGTTAAGCAGTGGCAGAATATACTTTCTGATTTATAATTTATTATGCTTACTTTAGTTGTATTCAGAGTCTACTGCCAATCTCACATAGCTAGGAGTAGCTAAGCCCTTTCATCCTGCAGCTGCCTCCTGCCTGTGTGGAGGCCTTATTGACGTCAAAAGAACTCTATCTAGGGAAAAGATAGTGTTAACATTTTGGCTTGGAGAGCAAACTACAACAAATTTTTCTCCCTTTCTGTTCATGGTTTTTTTTGTTTTGTTTTGTTTTGTTTTAATTCTTCAAAGAATTTAAACTAGAGTTTTACATGCTACTTTATATCCCTAAAAATGTTTGGTCTTTATGTAAAGTATATTGCAAACAAAAACCAATTAGAACTAAAACCTAATTTCCTTTCCTAGTAGTTGAAATTTTAAAAATGTTACTTAAGATATTTATTGAATTGTGGTTCCACTATAATAAAGTTTCTCTGTGGGTGAAGAGAACTGAAAATTTTTATTAGAAATATTTATGTTCTAAATTGAGTCTTCTCTACACAATTGAATTACTTTGCAACTTGGGTACTTTTAGGTTATTAATTTTTAAAGTGAATAAAGTGATTGGCCTATGATCATTTTTAGAGATGGAAGAGACCTTTATCGTCACTTGTTTCAAGCCTTTTACTTTACACGTAAAGAAAACTCAGGGTCACAGTGATTAGGAGACTTGTCTAAGGTCACCAGCTAGTAAGTGGAGAAATAAGGACTCAACTTTTTAAACCTCTGGTTACATGCACATGCCACTGTCATGCTACTGCCATCCAACGAGAAAGATTTCAATACTTTTGCAAATTTTCGAAATGATCTTTGGATGAAGAACTTAAATGTGATCATTCAATACAGTAAATGTGGTCATATGTAAGCAAACTAGTTTCTCTACCTGCCTAAGTACAGTGTATTTAACCAACCCAAACTCAATTCAACTCATTTTACTTAGTTTCATACATGTCTCTTACATTAAGGTTATGCGGAATGTTTTTACTAAATTTGAGACTGATATAGTGATTCTTAAATAATCTTCTTTGACATTATTTTATCAAAGAGAAAGTAAAAAATTATTTTTCTCTTCCTAAAGACGCTTAAAAGCATGAACAACACAGAAGTAAAACTTTGTGTTTTTTTTTTTTTGTTGTTAAACAATCTAATAAGACTTCAGTTTAGATTTAATGTAAGCTTTGTTTTACCTTTCCTGGGGCATTCCTGTAAGCCCGCATTTTCATTTGCTTTTCTACGCCCAGTGTTAATACGAGATTGTACATTATTGTATGGAGTTTGCCTGTAACCCTGGGTTTGAAGTTGCTGTTTGGCTGAAATCAGTCTGTTTTTGAGGGCTTCATTTTGTCTTTCAAGCTCATGAACTTTCTCTTGCAGCTGCTCAATCATTTCTTCCATTTCCACATCTCTTCCCAGCCGCTTGGGGCCGCCACCAACCCGCTCATATCTTTTCTTGTCATTAACTAGCCGTATTAACTTGGTGGCCATTCTGGGGAAATAATAAAAAGATGAAAAGGAATGTGAGAAGTCAGCATAAAATGCATTCTGTTGAAAGGAACATAATCACTGTGAAGACTTCAGTGCAGAACCTGAATAATAAATTTCAGGTTTTGATGTAACTATTACTGCCTGTGAAGAATCCTTTGATGATAATTGAAACCACTGGGCAACAATCTGCTTTATAGCACTGACAAATAACAGTTTCCTAAGGCTTATCATTTAAGGTTAGTAAAGAGAGGACACATATTTACTCCATATGTTCCTGAAATTTTTAACGCATGACCTTATATAGGAATGCTGTATGCAGTTGAGTGTAGTTACAGATTGTGGATGTGGTGGGTTATATCCGCAATCCACAGTAAGTTAAAACTTTTGAAAAGTGTGTTAAGACTGTGCAGCATTTAGGTAATATATTGTTTTCAGTTTCTCCAGGATTAAGACACACTATAAATACAAAAATGTTAGAATGCATAAATGCACACATATAAAGCCCAATGAAAAATCCAAAGGAAACCAAAATGCACCAATAAATGTTGCTTAGTGCTCAAGAAACACTTATGTTTAATGGTAAAAAATAATTAGATGCAAAAGCATCATTTTAATGCTATCTTTAAATTTGGACATAAATTGTGCTTTTGACATATCAGGAGTTTATAATCTTGATTCTTTTAAGTTTTGATAAAAACTGGTTAGAAAGAACAAAAGACAGAAAGGGCACATGGGGGTGATGTAATATACACGTACGGAAAACATGCCTGACAGTGAATGGAAAAATCTTGGCAGGACAAGAAAGAAAAGGTGGCTTTGATGAGAGACACAAGTTCAAGACTTTACAAAATTGGTCGCACATCTTCAATAGCTGATTCTAGTTTATAGTGAATCTATTTTTATAAAGACCCAGACAGGAGATTGAAAATAAAACACACTTCATTTTTCTTTAAATGGGTTTTGCTTTATTTTAGCATGGTTATGGACAGAAGCTTTTACTTAAGGGAACAAAAGTGAAATAAAAAAATCCTTAATAGCTTTGGGATGTCACAGAACAACCTTTTTTCTGCCCTAAGCAGAGTCCGCTGTAAATGCGGTAGTAATACATGTCTATCTACACTTCTGGCTACTCGGCCTACAGCATGTGGTGTCAGGGAGAGCTATGCATAACATAATCAGTTAAGATTGTTTTCTCCTTCCCTTGAGGCACATCCATTAAGCATGCTTTATAAAGGATATAGGATAATAAAAACCAAGATCCAAGAGTACCACAAACACTCTAGTAAAATAATCAATGGATTAGTTCCTTTTCCACCTAATTCTGAGAATGATATATCACTGGGAAATTTGGGCAGGTACCACAGTCCAAGAGGGCTACATACCCTACCTAGTCCTTTAATGAGTTTAGGGTCCTGAGCCCCACCCAATGGCCTGTGCATAAAAGTAAGGTTGTCATACAAATGAGATGTCAACCTAAATATCTGAATTTTCTGTTACAGAGAGACTTTCACACAGAGATATAGATTACATTCAGAAGAAAGACACAGATTTAATATAAAAAGGCAGTTAACAACCAGAGAAAAATAAACGACCCTAATTTTTAAGGCAGGAAAAGCACATCAATAGGGGATCTTTAAATTCTTCAAATGATGTTCAAATAAACTTTGTCAAGAAACATGATTGCATGTGTTTGTCTCGTAATAGCCATACATTCCATTTGTTGGATTTGATTATTTTATCATATTAATGAATCATACATGATCTGACAAAGTCTGATTGCTTATTTAAAAAGGTAGTTTTGGCTAGACGTGGTGGCTCACGGCTGTAATCCCAACACTTGGGGAGGCCAAGGTAGGCGGATCACCTGAGGTCAGGAGTTCATTTGAGACCAGCCTGGCCAACATGGTGAAACCCTGTCTCTACTAAAACATAAAAATTAGCCAGGTGTTGTGGCAGGCGCCTGTGATCCCAGCTACTCGGGAGGCTGAGGCAGGAGAATCGCTTGAACATGGCAGGTGGAGGTTGCAGTGAGCCGAGATCATGCCACTGCACTCAAGCCTGGGCAACAGAGTGAGACTTCCTTTCAAAAAAAAAAAAATAGAAAAAAAAATAAATAAAAAGGTAGTTTATAAAATCTACATTTATAGGAAATAATAATATTTACTTTTTTTTTTTTTTTTTTGAGACACAGTTTCGCTCTTATTGCCCAAGCTGGAGTCCAATGGCGCGATCTTGGCTCTCTGCAACCTCCGCCTCCCGGGTTCAAGCGATTCTCCTGCCTCAGCCTCTGAGTAGCTAGGATTACAGGCTTGCGCCACCATGCCCAGCTAGTTTTTTGTATTTTTAGTAGAAATGAGGTTTCACCATGTTAGCCAGGCTGGTCTCGAACTCCTGATCTCAAGTGATCCGTCCATCTCAGCCTCCCAAAGTGCTGGGATTACAGGCGTGAGCCACTGCGCCCGGCCTATTTACTTCTTAAGGATAAATTTAAAGACAGTTCTACCCATGTATCTAGGTCACAGTCAGTGGTGTGAGATTGAGAGGAATTTAGAGCTTTTGGGCCATATTGTTCATTGGATCATTACTCTCATAGTTAAGTAAAAGAAAATTCCAGGAGGTTAAATGGCTTGAACATACCATAGGCTAGTGGCAGAGAGATAACAGAATGCATACATACAACTTGATTCCTAGCTCAGTCTTTTTCCCATTAAACTACATGGCTCATTATTAAGTTGTTTTTTATTTTCTGGCTATGACAAATTACCAATGAGGTCAAATATGTGAATTCAATTCTTTTACTGACCAATTAGGTTTACAAAGAAAAAAGTTGTTAGGTGGTCAGAGCATACTACATGCCTCATTCTGACTGGCTGATGTGTGTGGGATAATGGTCAGAAAAGGACTCAGGCAAGTGAGTCACAAATCTTGAAAACAGCCCTCATCATGACTAAAACCCAACTCAAAGTAAAAGGCTTGCACATAGCAGGTCAGTGGGTTGTTAAAGTCCACAGAGTAGAAACTGAACTGGAACCACCTCCTCAGGATGGAATCTAAGCAGAAAAACCCTATTTTCATTCTTCAATGGCTGTCTCACCTTTTCTTTGAACCTAGAACATAAATATGAATACAGACCTGCTCATGATTATACATCTGAACACACTTTGTTTTTAATGCTGTCCCTTCAGAAGATAGGCACAGCATTTCTGAATAAAAAAGAATGAAAGAGTATCTACTCTTAAGAAATCATTTTTGCCAAGATTTTTTGCACATAAATCAAAAGTGACAATACTGTTTCTTCAGAAACAGTACTCTTTGAAATCAATATAGAATCTAGTATAACCCAAGCAAAGTTAAATATGTTCCAGAGACTGAAGTGATGTTTTCATTAGTAAACCCCAAATCTTAAGGGAATGTGCATTCTAACAAGTTAGAATAGTTAGTTACTTTTTAAAACTTTCATTTTAAAATCAAGACATTTAAAACACAGATGCTTTGGCCATTTGCTTATTAAACTATAAATATTAAACCAAAAGTTATTTGTAGATATGATATACTCCTGGCACTCTTAGCTATTAGCTTTTTTCTTTTAAACAGCAAATTCAGACATAATAAACACTCATTATCTTTTTGGTTTATTATTCTAGTTTGCAAGATTTTCCATTTTTAAAAATTGTACTTATTTACATCCTGCCTTGTTCCAAAAAAGATTCAAGGTGGGGTTTTCAATTAAGTTTATAAAATACCATACCCTTCAAATTTTACTGAGTCAAGAAAAAGAGCTAAAAGCTTTTTATCATAACCTTTTAATTTTATCCTCTTGCTTGCGGGCATGTTGTTTAAGTAAAATGTTCTCATCATGCAAACGCAAAAATCTGTCTTCCAGTTCCTCACGACTGACACGTGACACTGCCTGGCGAGACTTCATTGTCCGTGTTGTTGAAGCTTCTGCAGAAATGCCAAGATAATTAATCGTGAGGTTACTTAAAATAGTCTCTAAAAACTCTCGATATTAATATCACCTCTGATGCACTAATCTTAGATTTTTTCCTTTGGGACCTACAGTTAAGATTGCTTTAGAAAATGCTGTAGTATTGTTTACATCAATTACGTAAGGTAAGAATAAAAATCTTTGCTATTAATACTTTACATACAGTACTAGGAATTTACATACAGTACTAGGAATTTACATACAGTACTAGGAATTTACATACAGTACTAGGAATTTACATACAGTACTAGGAATTTGAACAATAATAGTATCCATTCAAAAACGTATTCAAGTAGCCATTCTTTACGAATATAATATGGAATTCTGATTCAATAAAGACTTTCGAATTTACATGCTGAATGTTGTGACAACTAAAAGAGTATCCGAAAGTTATTTTTTTACAAAGGCAAGAGTAAGAGTAATTTGGTAAACATAATATGACTAAGATATTTTTCTGCACTATGGGTGTTTTAGAAAACAAACTATAAAAGTTGTAAGATCAAATCAAAAAAACCCTAAATTTAAAAATTATTATTTGAAAGCTTCACAAATAATTTCTCTATATACTACCTTATATAAATTTTAAGAATGTTTATACTCTTTAGCATGCATATATGATATCTTTTTACAGACGCTTAAATTTGGTATTTTCCATAACATTGTGAAGTAGGTCGATTTTCAACAATTCTCCAATAGAAACAAAGAACAAACTAATAGAGACTAAGGTCCTGTGATAGGTTACTGAGGACAATAATTGTACTTACAGAGTATCAAAACCCAATAAAGCCCTTTGCACACTTAAAATTTATTTGTATTTTAATACTCGATGCTCTCTGAAAGATAGCTGCAAAGCAAAGCTTACACATACTTTTTACTTTTAACAATAAAATCTGTGTAGCCAAAAATTAGCTGGGCGTGGTGGCGCACTCCTGTAAACCCAGCTGCACAGCGGGCTGAGGCAGGAGGATCGCTTAAACCTGGGAGGCGGAGGTTGCAGTGAGTGGAGATCCTGCCACTGCACTCCAGCTTGGGTGACAGAGTGAGACTTCATCTCAAAAAAAAAAAAAAAAATAATAATAATAATAATAATTCTGTGTAGCCAAATTTTATCTTTTTCAATAAACAATAGATTGACCACTTTTCTGGTTTTCACAGTGGCCATTTACACTGTTCTGATTAAAAAGTGTATGTAGATTCCTAAATGGAAAGTATCTTAAATCCCTAGCCTTCTCAGGCTAGAGGGGGATTTCACATTTTCTTTTTTTTTTTTTTTTTTTTTTTTTTTTTTTGAGACGGAGTCTTGCTCTGCCACCCAGGCTGGAGTGCAGTGGCCGGATCTCAGCTCACTGCAAGCTCCGCCTCCCGGGTTCACGCCATTCTCCTGTCTCAGCCTCCCGAGTAGCTGGGACTACAGGCGCCCGCCTCATCGCCCGGCTAGTTTTTTGTATTTTTTAGTAGAGACGGGGTTTCACCGTATTAGCCAGGATGGTCTCGATCTCCTGACCTCATGATCCACCCGTCTCGGCCTCCCAAAGTGCTGGGATTACAGGCTTGAGCCACCGCGCCCGGCCACATTTTCTATGAGCTGTTGATAATTGATACATGCATGACAGCATAGCTGACACAATGGACAAACAAAGATAAACAAAGCTCTCTGTTCTAAATTGTTCTTTAATGTGGTGCTTTTCTTTCTCAATTTGAAAGTGCTTTTTAGCTCTACAGCAACTACTAAGTGATAAAAGGATAAAGAAAACCTTTAATCCATATCAATTTGATAAAAAAAGTCACTATCACATGAGATACTCTACTTAAAAGGCAAAACACTTAAAATATGGCCTTTCCTCCCATATAAAATTTAAACACAAAGAAATGTTTTAATACTGAATGTAATTTAAACCAGGCAATTCGGTTTGGAGGCTTGATACTCTCTATGTAGTTTCTACTGATGTAAGGAATTTTAAAAAGATGATTTATGTTAATTTTTTATCAGAACAGAGGGGGGACTGTACATTTTCTATGAGCTGTTGATAACTGACACATGTAGTAAAATACCATATGTGTTCTAAACTCTCCATCTTTTTGTTTAGTACAATCAAGGACTATATAGTTACTTAAATGGTTTGGGGTGTATGAGTATCAGAAATACTTTAAATTAAAAGTAAAGAAGTCAGTGATCAAAGTTCATAACTGTAATAAATAACAGCTGGCCATACCTTGTAACCCTCCCATTCCAAAGAGGTTTAGACCTGTATCTTTCACAGGCAAGTCTCCTGCAGTCTCATCAGTTGGACCAGACATGGCCTAGCTGTGGAAAAAAGAAAATTCAAATAAACTCTTTCCAAGTTATTACATTAACTATGTAATGGAATGAATCAAATAAAATGAAAAAGGGACTAGAACTTTAATCGGCATCTTATTGTCCATATGTGCTGCTTGGAGAAGATGAAAGCTTCTCTTCTAAAAGTACTACTACATTCAATCATGGAGACAGTGTTCCTTTCAACAGTATATTTCCTACAGTTTGCTTAGGAAATGAGGTAAGATTATCGTTTAAGAAATACCTCCTCTCCATCCCTTTCCTCTCCCCAGCCTCCAAAAGAGAGCAGGTATCTTGGAAAACACTCAGGTCAGGAACTTGATTCAAATAGTTGCTCTATCATTAACGAATTAGTCAAGCCACCTAAACTCTCTGAGTTTCAGTCTCTCAGCTTTAAAAAGGAGAAAATAATACCTATCTCAGAGTTATTCTAATGGTAAATGGGATGAGTAAAGTAAAAGCACTGATCACATGTGCCTGAGATGTCAATATTACTCAAATATTAATTGTCTGCTTGATGCGCAAATGAGTGGGCAGTTCTAAGTTTTGTGAAAGAGGTTTCGTTGCATAAATTTACCAACTGGTTTACGTTTTTTTGTGTGTGTGTGTGTCTTGCCTTTGTTGCCATGAGGCTTAGGTCCCATGCAGAGTTCAACTACTTCGACATATAGGCTGTCTAGCTAATTCTGGTATTTTTATAGTTTCTATTCGTTACAGAAATGCACCACAGTAGCTTTATTTTGAATGTGGATACGAGTGGTCCACACAGTATCTAGTATGCAAAAATAAAGGATTTTATATTTTCATTTCAATCTACCTAGTAAGCTAAATGCAAACTGTGAATGAAGATACTCTAAAGGGCAGAGTTCTTAAGCTCTAGAATATTGGTTCTAGAATGTAAAGACCAAGAGAGTAGCAAGCTTCATTGTCTTGTTCACCTCTGTATTCTTTGAGGCTAGCATAAAGCTTGGTGCATTCTGAGAGCAGGCATTCATTAAATAGTTGTTGAGTGAGTGAATGGAGTCCGTGGGGTTTCAGGGTCTGTGAACCCAGAGATGGTTTACCAAATTTTGTATGTATACGTATATATGCAATATCTTTTAAGGAGGGTTCATAACTTTTATTATAACTCACAAATGGTGGAGAACCATTGCATTTTGCTGTTACAGAAACAGCTAACAGACAAATCCTTGGGAGATCATCTACTTCTTTTGGAAGTACTGCTATAGAAAAGGTCAATTTTTAGGATCCTGTTGACACACAGGCCCATGTATGAAAATGATTAGTTTTCCATGACAGAGTTAAGGTCACTTTAAAAATAATGAGAATGATGATGATGATGATGATGATGTTGATGGTGTTAACATTCATTGAATGCTTATTATGTGCCAGGTACTGTTCTAAGTGCTCTGTTATAGGAATTAATGAAGTGTCTTGCCATATCCTTGTGAGGTTGTTACTCAAATGATTACCGCTTTACAAATGAGGAAGCTGAGACACAGATTAGTTAACTCACTTAAGGTAGTAGTTGGAAGTATTAATAGTTGTATCTGGTGATATTTTTGGTTGTCACAACAAGGAAGGGGGATGCTACTGGCATCTAGTGAGTAGAGGCCAGGGATGATGTTAAATATCTTACAGTGCTTAGGAGACATAATAATGAATTATCCAGCCCAAAATGTTAATAATAGTGTGGAAGCTGAGTAATCCTGCACAATGCTGCAATGCCTCTCCAACACCATTTCATGTTATCCTTCTTTGCTCAGTATGCTTCACCTACATTATTCTTTACTTTCCTCGAACCCCCCACACCCTCGTGTACTCAAGGCCTTTGCATTAGCTGGCTCCTCAATCTCTGGAGTTCAGCTCACTTCCTCAGACAGGCTTTCCCTGACCATCCTATGTTAGAGTAGTCTTCCTTACATTTCTTCACTGTTTATTTCTTTTCTTTTCTTCTTTTTTTTGAGACAGGGTTTTGCTCTGTTGTCCGGGCTGGCCTGGAATTCATGGGTTCAAGTGATCCTCCCACCTCACCCTCCCAAGTAGCTGGAACTACAGGTGCATGCCACCACGCCTGGCTTGTTTCTCTTTTAGCAACTGTCTCTATCTGAAATTATCAAATAAATTATTGTTTGTCTCCATGAAAAAAGGATAAACATCTTGAGACGGGTATTAGTCTTGTTCACAGCTGTTCAGGAACAGTGCCTGGTACAGGGTGGGAACCAACATTAATATATATTGAATGATTGGCTGGGCGCGGTGGCTCACACCTGTAATCCCAGCACTTTGCGAGGCCGAGACAGGCGGATGACTTAAGCTCAGGAGTTCGAGACCACCCTGGCCAACATGGTGAAACTCCATCTCTACTAAAAATACAAAAATTAGCTGGGTGTGGTGGCGCACGCCTGCAATCCCAGCTACTCGGGAGGCTGAGGCAGGAGAATCGCTTGAACCCGGGAGGGGGAGGTTGCAGTAAGCTGAGGTCTTACCACTCCACTCCAGCCTGGGCGACAGAGCAAGAACCTGTCACACACACACACACACACAAGAATAAAGAAAAAATATTTATTTGAATGAATAAATGAATACCAGGCACTGAGATTAAAATGGCAAGCAAAATCCCCGCCTTTATGAAGCTAGCAAGTTATGGAGATAATCAGATGATAAACAAATAATATATAATTAAGCAAACAATAGAACACTCAGGAGTTTTAGGGTCTCCAACCAATTTCTAATCCAGGGCAAATGAGCAAACTGTGTTAGGGACCTACAACTTGCAGGATCTGGATAGAGATGGCAATTAGCAGCATCAACTCTCACCTTCATGGCTGGGATACAACATTTCAAGTTGGTCCTGGATGTGAGGATAAAGAGCGGGCTGTGATTCAGGCCTGAGGATGTGGAGGTGTCTCGGGCTCGGCTGCTTTCCGCGAGCAGAACTCCAGGGCCAACTCCAGGGCCTTCTCCAGACCGCAGAGCGGACCCTAGGACCCTGGCCCGCGCTGCAGTGGGGAGGGTCCGCAACCTCCACCCACCCCCATGCTCCCGCATCCTCCCGAGTACTCACCGCTCCACTGGCCCTGCAGCTAGCTATACCGTTGCTATAGCGCCGACAGCGTGGCAGGCGGCTGGCCGAGAGGAGCACGGGAGAAACATGGTAGGCACCCGTTGCCTCCTGGGAAATGTAGTTCTCCTTGGTCTCCAGCCTGTTTGCTCGCGGTGTAGCGGACTACGCTCTTCCAGCTGTCGGACCTGGGAAATTCTCCTGTTCTAAATCCCGAGGCGCTCGCGGGCGTCGCCGCGGTGCATTCTGGGAGTTGTAGTTTTTTCCACTGTGAGGGAGAATGGCTCCGGACGGGAGCAGGACGCTGAGAGAACTACATGCAGGAGGCGGGGTCCAGGGCGAGGGGATCTACGCAGCTTGCGGTGGCGAAGGCGGCTTTAGTGGCAGCATGAAGCGCACCCCGACCGCCGAGGAACGAGAGCGCGAAGCTAAGGTATGTGGGGCTCCCGGGGCTTGGGGATCTTCGTGCGCTGTGAGCTAGGATCAGGGAACCGGAAGGGCTTGGTTTGATGGCGAGCGGATGCACGGTGTTAAGCTAAGGGATGACAGGGCCTTGTCAGCAAGGGACCTGGAGACATTGGAGGGGGTGTTACAAATTCCTCTTCAGGATGCAGGCCGAGTCTTGTTGGATCGGCTCAGAAATGAGAAGCAGGATACCTATTTCCTTGTCCTTCCTCTGCACCTATTCCTTGGTTAAATTTGTAGCCAGCTCTGTGCCTCAGTTTACCGGATTCTCAGGTGACGGTGATCATACCAGCTGTGCTTTCTTATAATGGGCTCTGAGGACTGAGATCAGCTTAGATGAAATATCTGTGCGGTCAGCTGTGTTTCTTTGGAACAATTGTCTCAGTGACCGGCTGATAACAGTTTGTGTCTTTCAGCCATGTGGATATGAATCTTTAACTACATTGCTCCTCTCTACCTGTGGTGTTCAGTTTCCGGTAGTTGCCATTCCATGGGATGACCATAATAATGGCAACAGCGATTTTAAAAAGCATTTACTGTCTGTCAGGCACTGAGTTAGGTGCATAATATTTAAATTATTTCATATCATTGTCACAGCAGATTACAAGGTAGGTATTATACAGATGGAGTATAAACAACAGCCCTGCTTCACAGATGAAGAACTGAGACTCAGAAGCATTGAGTGTTTTCCTTTCTCTCATTCTCAAAGTCAGATCCTGTTGATTTGTCTACGTGTATTGGGAATCCGTCCACTTTTTTTTTCCCACCTCCACTACCTTGGAACAAGCTACCATTATCTTTTTAATGGACTGTTGGAATAGCCTCTTGATTGGCCTATACCTACTCTACACCCTAACTTAACTCTTCTTCCACCTTCTCTCCCTTCCCCCAACTACCATTCTCTTCTGCACACCATAGAGTAAGATCTTCATGAAATGCAAATCTAATTATGTCCCTTTCCTTTCTCCTTACTCTGCCAACCACCTGTTTAAAAATATTCCATGGCTTTCTGTTGCTCTTAGGATAAAGACAAAACTTCACATTGCCTACAAGATCCTGCGTGGTGTGGACCCTACCTGCTTTCACAACCCCATTGGACATGACACTCTGCTGTCTGCCTCCCAGTCACTTTGGCCTCTTAAAAGTCACTCTTTCCTGTACTTCATCTGGCTTCAGGGCCTTTGCACACGTTATTTGCTGCCTACTATATGTTAGGCAGATATTGGCAGTGAATATCAGTGTTAAATAACATAGACACAGTTCTTGCTTTCATAGAATTTCATCCTACAAGTGAGTCTGTTTTAGAGCAATGCACCTAAGTATTTAAAATTTAAAATATGCTCTATATTGACTTGAGGTATCACAGTATTTCATAAGGGACTGGAAGTTTTCATGCTTGAGTCTGCAAATGATGTGGACAATATGCTAAAGATAAGCACAAACAGGGTGACTCTTCTGCTTTAGTCTACACAGTGCAAAGAAACAAATGTCGCCTCATGGTGTTGTGCACGATGTCTTTCTCATCTTTCAGGTTTATTTTTAAAGTAATTCATTTATTCTGTGAAGATTTATTGAGCACCTATTATTTGACATATGTTGGGATTATAATTTTGGCTAAAATAGAATCCCTGCACGAAAGGAGCTCTTACTCTATTGAAACCATAACTATTGCTTGTGAGGTAGTTATTAGTGTCATCTATATTTTAGAGATGTAGAAATTGAGACTTGCAGGTAAATCGTGACTTGCTCAAGGCCACTTGGTTGCTAAGTGGAACTAGCACTCTAAGCCAGGTCTTCTGACTCCAAATTCAAGGCTTTTTCCATTTTCTGCTTGTGAAACATGTTGAATTAGTAGAGCAAGTTGTCTTCCTTTTTTCTTTAACAAATTTGCTCTTCATTTAAAATTTCTTTGCTTAATATTATTGGTTAGAACAAAGTATAAGTAGTTGTTTTAAATCTTAAATGTAAAATGTCCAATGGCTCATGGAATTATTTTCTCTTTTTCTAATCAATTTTATTGAGGTATAATTTACATACAGTCATTTGCAACCATTTTTTTGTGTACAATTTGATGCCTTTTGACAAATGTATATACCTGCAAAACCACCACAATGGGAATAGCGAACATTTCTCTCCTTCTCAGTTCCCTCTCGTTAATTTGTGGTCTCTCCCTCCACCTCAGCCCCCAAGCAACCACTGATATGTTTTTTGTTTCTGTAGATGCATCTGTATTTTCTAGATTTCATATAAATGGAAGCATACAGTGTATACTTTTGGGTCTTTTTTTTCATTCAGCATAATTATTATTTTTTTTTAAATAGAGATTGTGTCTTGCTATGTTGCCCAAGCTGGTCTGGAACTGCTGGGCTGAAGCCATCCTCCTGCCTCTGCTACCCAAAGTGTTGGGATTATAGGCGTGAGCCACTGGGCCTGGTCAGCATAATGATTCTGAGATTAATCCATGGTGTTGTATGTATCAATAGTTTGTTCCTTTTTATTGCAGATTAGTGGCCCACTGTATGGAGATACCACATGTTGTTTATTCATTCACTTGTTGCTGGACCTTAGGATTGTTTCTGGTTTTGGACCCTTATGAAAAAAGCTGCTTTGACCATTCATGTATGAGTCTTTCCATTTTCATTTCTGTCAAAAAAAGCTGCTATGACCATTCATGTAAGAGTCTTTCCGTTTTCATTTGTCGGGTAATGCCCAGGAGTAGAATTGCTTAGTTATAGGGGAGTTCTTTGTTTAACCTTATGAAGAAATTGCCAGTTTTCCAAAGTGATTTGGCCATTTGTTTTAGTTTCCTATGGCTGCTGCAACAAGTTACCACAAACTTGGAGGCTTAAAACAACAGAAATTTATTCTCTTTCAGTCCTGGAGATGAGGCATTGAAATCAAGGTGTCAACAGGGCTATACTCCCTTTGAAGGACTCTAGGGGAAACTCCTTCCTTGCCTCTTCCAGCTTCTGGTGGTCCCTGGTGTTCCTTGGCTTGTGGTAGCATCACTTCATAACTTCTCTGCTTTCCATCTTCACATGGCCTTCTTCTCTCTGTTTCTGTGTCTCAAATCTCTCTCTCCTTTCTCTTAAAAGGATGCCCGTTATTGGTTAGGACCCATCCTAAATCCAAGATGCCCTCTTGAGGTCCTTAAGAGCCTCAACTTAATTACATTTGCAAGGACACTTTTTCCAAATAACGTTATATTCACACGTGCTGGGTTTCTGGATTTGGACATACCTTTTTGGGGGACAATATTCAAATGCACTGCACCCTTTTACACTCCTATCAACTGTTGGTGGGAACGTAAAATGAGAGTTCTACTTGTTTCATATCCTTGCAATGCTTGTCAGTCTTTTACATTTTAACCATTCTAGTACGTGTGCAGTGATATTTGTGATTTTAATTTGCATTTCAGTGATGTCTAATGATATTGCATATCTCTCTTTTTATAAATCTTTATTGAGGTATAATTTATATACCATAAAATTCACCTGTTTTCAGTGTAGGACTCAATGGTTGGTAGCATATTTGCAGAGTTGTGTAACTATCACCACAGTCTTATTTTAGAACAGTTCCCTTCCAGAAGAAACTGTATTCATTTGCAGTTATTTCCCAATTCTACTTCATCCCTAGGGAACCACGAATCTACTCTGTTCTTTAGATTTGCCTTTTCTGGACATTTTTGTATAGATGGACTCATACAATATGTGGTCTTTTATATTCAGCTTCTTTCACCCAGGATGTTTTTGAGGTTCATCCATGTTACAGCATGTATTGGTACTTTGTTCCTTTTTATTACACAGTAGATAGAATTCCAGTGTCGGGCCGAGCGCAATGGCTCATGCCTGTAATCCCAGCACTTTGGGAGGCCAAGGCAGGTGGATCACCTGAGGTCAGGATAACTTACATCAAGACCAGCTTGGCCAACATGGTGAAACCCTGTCTCTACTAAAAATACAAAAATTAGCCAGGAGTGGTGGCACATGCTTGTAATTCTAGCTACTCAGGAGGCCGAGGCATGAGAGTCACCTAACCTGGCAGGCAGAGGTTGCAGAGAGCCCAGATTGTGCCACTGCATTCCAGCCTGGGTGACAGAGTGAGACTCTGTCTCAAAAAAAAAAAAAAAAAAGAAGAATTCCAGTGTCAGGATATACCATGTTTTGTTTATCTCTTCACCAGTTGATGGACATTTGATTTGTTTCTACATTTTGACTATTATGAAAAATGCTACTGTGAACATTTGCACCCTAGTTTTTGTGTGGATGTGTTTTCATTCCTCCTGGGTAGATACCTAGGAGTGGAATTACTGTTCATATGGTAAATCTATGTTTAAAATTTTAAGAAACTGACAAAGTGTTTACTTGTGTGGTTACACCATTTTATATTCCCCACTAGCCATTTTGAGGGTTACAATTTTGTCACATCCTTGTTAACACTTGTTAATGTCTGTCTTTTCTATTGGATCTATCATAGTGGGTGAGAAGTGGTATCTCATTGTGGTTTGATTTGCATTTCTCTGATGGATAATAATGTTATGCATCTTCGCATGTGCTTATTGGACATGTATATATCTTCTTTTATGAAGTATCTGTTCAAAATCTTTGCCCATTTTTTTGTTGGATTGTGTTCCTATTGTTAAGTTTTATGAGTTCTTTATATTTTCTAGATACAAATCCTTTGTTTACTATGTGTGTTGCAAACGTTATTTTCCATTCATCTAGGTTACTTAATAGTTTTTAAGAAAGGTCCAATTTATCAATGTTTATTTTTATGATTTGTGCTTTTTGTGTCATATCTATGCAGTCTTTATCCCAAAGTCACAAAGATTTCTTGTTTGCTTTTCAAATTAAACTTTGTCATCTCCATAATGGGTACTTAGTTTTTATTTTTCTTTTCTCTTTGAAGTAACTTAGATCGTAGTTTCTTCCTTGTGATTGCTTATGCTATAGACTTTTATGCTGTTTCCAAGTCTGGAGGGTGAATAAGAAGGTTGGACCAAATAGCTTCCTATGATTAACATTTATCTAACTTGTGTTCAGCATATGCGAGTACTATATGGTATTCATGCATTTTTAAAATGAACTTTTCTTATAAGGCATATAGTAGAATAGTCCAGATTAGTATCTGATGGTTTGAGATAGAACCATGGCGTCTACTATTTCCTTACTATTGGGATAGGGGATTCATACCCTGTGCCTCAGTTTCTCCAGTCATAAATGAGGTTAAGAATAGCTGCTTCTGTGGGTTGGTGTGAGGACCCAGTGTGATTAGGTCTAGCTGCTATCCCAGGAATAGAGTAGCATGCCCTTGATTGAGTTTGGTGGCTTCAGGGTTCCTCTGCTGGGGTGGGGCTGGCCCTATGCATTTTTTCTCAGATGTTATAATTTATTATTTTGAATGATTTAAAACTTATTGAAGAGCAAGAGTAGAATCTAGAGCTCCCATAGACCTGTTGTCCGTATTCACAGGTTAATATCTTGCTGTGTTCACTTGATTGCTCTCTCTCTTGCCATATATATCCATATGAACAATTTTTTTTAATGAACCATTACTCTTTACCTCTAAATAGTTCAGCATATATTTCCTAAGAACATGGACATTCTCTTACATACGAATATAAACACAGTCAGTTGTTAATTTCAGAAAAAGTTAACGTTGATATAATGCCATTATTTCATCCAAAGTCCATATTCAAATTTTGCTAATTGTCCTAATAATGAATTTTATAGCATTTTTTCCTGGTCCAGGTTTCATCTGGATCGCATATTACCTTTCATTGTCAGGTCCCTTTGGTCCCTTCTCCTTTAATCTGGTGTCCTTTCGTGTCCTTTAAATTGGTTCCTCATCCTTTTTCTTTCAAGACATTGACATTTGTGATGTGTGCAGGCTATTATTTATTTATTTATTTAGTACAATGGCCCTGCATTCTTATTTGTCTTATGTTTCCTTATGATTGGATTCAGATTTGGCTTTTTTTTTTTTTTTTTTTTTTTTTTGAGATGGAGTCTCACTCTGTTGCCCAGGCTGGAATGCAGTGGCGCGATCTCGGCTCGCTGCAACCTCCGCCTCCCGGGTTCAAGGGATTCTTCTGCCTCAGCCTCTCGAGTAACTGGGATTACAGACACATGCCACCACACCCAGCTAATTTTTGTGTTTTTAGTAGAGACGGGGTTTCACCATGTTGGCCAGGCTAGTCTTGAACTCCTGACATATTAATCCACCCACCTCAGCCTCCTAAAGTGTTGGGATTACAGGCATGAGCCACCGTGCCTGGCCCAGATTTTACATTTTTGCATGTATATTTTTGAGGAAAGATGGGACCTCTAGAGGTCACATATTTATAATCCACATACGCATCCTGGCTGTAGGTAAGTTTCGGCCCAAACAAACTGAAAGTTGTTTCAGAATTATTTTCTAATATTTAAAAATTGAGGGATTTTGCATAAACATCTGGGTGTCTGACTCTCTTGAAAAACTAGAGTATCTGGTAACACTGGGCATGCATTTTCCTAACTAGAATTGAATAGTGGCTTCCCTTTTAGGCAGGAAATACGCTTTCCATTTTTCTGTCATCCAGTTTTGCCCCTTCAGTTACAAAATAGTGGTGTAGTGTGGGGCCTTAGACACAGACTCTTGAAATTGAATTCTGCTCCCTCATTTACTTGAGCAAGCAGTTTAACTTCTCTGAGCCTCCGTTTCCTCATCTATCAAATTGGAGTGATATGGTTCTGGTAGGGATTGAGATATTATATAGCACATAAAACATTGCTGGCATACAGTAAAAATAAACATTGTGGCCGGGCGCGGTGGCTCAAGCCTGTAATCCCAGCACTTTGGGAGGCCGAGACGGGCGGATCACGAGGTCAGGAGATCGAGACCATCCTGGCTAACACGGTGAAACCCCGTCTCTACTAAAAAATACAAAAGACTAGCTGGGCGTGGTGGCGGGCGCCTGTAGTCCCAGCTACTCGGGAGGCTGAGGCAGGAGAATGGTGTGAACCCGGGAGGCAGAGCTTGCAGTGAGCTGAGATGGCGCCGCTGCACTCCAGCCTGGGCGACAGAGCGAGACTCCATCTCAAAAAAAAAAAAAAATAAATAAATAAAAAATAAACATTGTTATTATCACCATCTTCTTATCATCATCATCATCATCATCATCATCATCATCATCATCACCATCATAACCACCACCTGCACTACTGCCTATCTGACTCCAGTAGATATATATTCTGTATATATATATGTGTGTGTGTATTCTGATCCCAGGACATTTATTCTGTAAACTTATGTTGAGTGTCTAGTCAAGTGGATTTTCTCAACTGGGGTTCCATTAACTTATTTCCCATGCAGCCAGAATGGTACTAGTTTTGTACCACCTTTCAGAAAATTGAGAATATAGTCACTCAAACCATTTTCTACGTTCTGTGGTTCAGATAAGGAACCTGATTAAGTGTTGAGCAGTGTACTCAGCACCAGGGTAAAGATGGCAGACACAGTCCCATGGAACTGGCTGGCTGTCCATGGAAGGTAAATAAGTACCAACAGTAGAGTGGTGAGTTTTATCACGGGAGGACATGGTAGCAAAGAGGATCTAACATGGCCTAGTAGTCATGGAATTCCTTCCTTAGAAGATCTGTTTAAAGGTGTATCCTTATGAGAGGCCTGGGATTCCTTACGGGGTTTATCAGAAACATTAAAACTGTTTCATTAGTCATAGAATAAAAAGCTATGAATGTTGAATTCCAAGTTAGCTTCAAAGACTCTTATGCTGGCTTAGGTTAGATCATCTTTTAAACTATTAAAAATAGAACTAGTTTAAGTTTATTAAGGAAACGGTTATATACCTAAGAACATTTAATAGTTTTGTTTGAGTCATGTACATTTTTATCAGTGAAGGAAAATATCCAGAATATATAACCTACCGTTTTAAGTAACGTGATTGAAAAACTCTTCTGCTTTTGGTGATAGTTGTCTTATAAACTTTACATGATAAGGTTTATTGAGTTATAAAAATAATAACTTGGCCAAATGCAGTGGCTCATACCTGTAATCCCAGTGCTTTGTGAGGCCAAGGTGGAGGAGGCTCACTTGAGACCAGGAGTTGGAGGTTACAGTGAACTGTGATTGTGCCATTGCACTCCAGCCTGGACAACAGAGTGAGACCCCATCTCTAAATGATAATAACAATAACTCAACAAAAGAAAGTTTGCTATTTATGTTTATACTGACTGGGTATTTTTACCTTGTTTTGTATTTCAAATTTGGCGTTTTATTGAGGTCCTGAGAATGTTCTTTTGGAGTCTACTTTTATTATGGGACATTCTAGATTATGTCACCAGTTTATCTAAACTGGACACTAAATATAAGACGGTTTTGGTGTTAGACCAAAGACCAGGGGACTTGAAAAATGAAAACCTCACCTGACAGATTCTACTCTATGTTTGTTTTCCTTCTTCCCAAAATCCATTATTATTTTTTGCTTAATCTCTTCTTCAATATATGGGTAAGCCTTTAATCACTGTTTTGGAGGTTCAGTTGACTTCTGTAAATAGAATAAGAGTTAGTGTATTTGATCATAATTTCCAAACCACTTTAAATACTGTAACTTACTTGAAAATTAACCAGCTAAACTACCAAGTAACAGTGAATTCTTGTTACTTTCTGTTATTTCCAGGCCTGTTTCCTAACCCTCCTCGTATTGGTTTTGAAAACTAAATTAGCCATTCAAAAAAAAAAAAGTCTTAGACACTTTGAGCAAACAGTAGCTTCCTTGAAGATAGCATTTGTGTCTAATTCATCTTTTCATCTCTCCATTGTACCTGGCAGGATGTCTTCCACAAAGGAGACATTAATAAGTATCTGGTGAAAGATTAAATGATTGAGAGCGGCCAGCATCTGCTATGTGATACATGTGACCCTTCATAATTATGATTCTGGATCCTTGGCTGCTGATGAGATTTATTGTGGCTGAGTTTAGCGATACAGATTTTGGCATGTAGATGCTAGTCTCCAAAAATGTAGAGATCGTGTTTTTATTTTCAGTTTTGTCATTCACCATTTTATCTCTAGCCCTTAAGATTTTGCCAGACACATGGTCTATTCCATACTTGTAAAATAATGAATGAATTCCCAAGAGCATCACTTGTTATTGGTCAGTAGACTTTCTAATAGTGAGAGATGGAACCGGAATTTGAAAGAAATAATGGAAAATGGTTAATATCTTATGAATTTTAAGTTACTTAATATATCGTAGATGTGGGCATCAATTTTGAGAAATAAGACTCTTCTGTTCAACACATACTTCAGCAACTATCGACACTTGTTTTCAAGTATTCTCTTCCAATTTTAAAATGCCAGTTCACCTTTCAGATTTGGAGTATTTTGTTGTTGTTAGTTTATTATGGTAGATTTCTTGCTAAAGTTGTATTTAAAGTGTGACTTCCTAACTTTTAGGGGAGGGGAACTTTTGTTAAGATGGTCCTTTTGGAACCTTAATGAAAAAACACACCTTAGAGAAGGTGAATTTAGAGTTCTGCTAAGCACATTCATTTAATCTTCTATTATAAACTGATTTTGTAATATTTTATAAAATTGTCTCACTGGTTGATTTCACAATGTAAACTGGGAGGATACTTAGGATTCCTTGGGTTGGGTTAGAACAGGTTCAAGAGATGAAGATTTGTGTCGATAAGGGCTTGTTTCCAAACTTTTGTCCTTGGCATGCTGTTTGTTAAGCCATCACATGTTTGAAAGTTAAACCTTGAATTGATGCTATGGTTTGCATTTTAAAAAATGTATTTTATTATGGTGAGAGTACAACATAAGATCTACTCTCTTACCACATTTTTAAGTGTACAATAAAGAACTGTAAACTGTAGGTACAATGTTGGATAGCAGATCTCTGGCACTGATTCATCTTGTATAATTGAAACTTTATGCCACTTGATTAGCTCTTTCCCATCCTCCCAGCCCTGGTAATCACCTTCCTACTCTCTGATTCTATGAGTTTGACTCTTAGGCGTGCATTTTTGTTTTTGCTATAAGCATCTGTCCTGTTGCTATGCCGATCGTTTATTTACTCTGTAGTTTTGGAAATGACCTGCTTCCAAAGTGACCATGCGTCTCCTTATGTTAAAAAACTGCCATATGGATAAAGGGCAGTTAAGACCTTTACAACTGGTAGAAACCAAGTAGAAAATTCAGTTTGAAGGACCAAATTATGTTTCAGCTGCTCTGAGGAGGAGATTTGTTGCCAGAGCATGAGTGTTTTCATAATTGTTTGTGATCAGAAAATTCAGAGCTCTGATTTCTGCATTAGCCCTAAGTCTGCCCTTTGGCACCTTCATTTAGTGACTGGATCATTCAAGGCTGAGCCTCAAGGGCCAGCATTTCTCCAGTAATAATATAAAATGGGCTGATGTTGCAACCTTAACTCACTCTGCTGAATTGGGCATGATTAAAGTCTCAAGGCTGCCTTAATATGGATTTTCTATTTCTATGTACAGCAGTCTGTTATCTCACTATTTTCCAGTTTGCCATTTTTTGAAAACAAAGATGGAAAATTCTGCTGATGAATTTTTTTTTTTTTGTCTGTCAGCACAACAGCATTTTTTTGGCTTAAGAATATGAGAATAGCACCAGGCAAATGAATGCAAACATTACAGTTTATGTGGACTCTAGCCTGTTGTCATGTCAATCTTGTTATTTAGGTAAATAGTGTGCAATTTTTCGCCGAATCAGCAGCCAATATGCTGCGAGCCATTTTTGTTTTAGTTCCATTATTGGCTGGTAACACTATTAATGAGACAATAATTGGGAAATAGTAGTCATTGTTCTCATAAAACAGGATCCTTGTGTTGGAACCACAGCCAGGCAGAGGAGTTGCATATGCAGACTGCAAGGGAGGAAAGGATGAGTAGCCAGTGTTCCCAGCTTTTAAAATCATCAGACCCCTGCTGCTTAAATTGCCCCAGCTGTTAACGCTGGAACCATTACAGTAATGGACTCAGCAAATGAAGGAGAACGAAGACACGCACACTTTATTACCAGAGGGGCAATTTTCTCTTCATGTGTAATAGCAGCGGTGACTCATATTGATCAGACCATCAAGATACTAATCCTCTGTAAAATTACTTGTTATAACTGAAAATGTGTTAATCCAAATCAGTCTGTGTCCTGACTGTCTACTTACTATTGAATACAGACTATTAGATGCTTTATTTTTCATGATTTAAAGGCTCTGCCCTGAAAATGGTTGCCTTTTCCCTTGCAACACTGAGTGCTTAATCTTAGCTATAGCCCAGGGTTGTCTTTTTGTTTTAAACAGAACATCACCCACTTAATTAAGGAGTGAGTGTCTGTCTTGCTGTCTGAGTTATGCTGGTGTTTTATGTTCCTCTGGATTTATTAAGCATCTTGTTTTACATTCAGTCTGTGGTTTGTGCTGTAAATAAAAATAGGCCCATCTAGCACATATTAGAAATTTGCAGGTAGCAAATGTCAATAAGTACCAGGGACTTTGATTTATACTTCAGGCACCAGGTTGTGGTTTGTCGATTGAACCCATAGGCAGGATGCATCCTGGTGTCTTCTGTGGAGGAGATGTGTTTTTGCATTGTTGTCTAAGCAAGTTTATGTTTATTTCTGCATCCTTGGTTCAGTAGATTGCTTTTTAGACAATGAGGCATATCCGCTCCCCCTCTTATGTCCTGTGAGAAATGACTACAGCTAAACATTATTATGAGAAGACCCATTAAAAACTGATTTCTGTCTTCCTGAATATTTGGAATTTTGGGAACTTTGTAAAATTTCCATTTTTTTCATTATAATCTCTTTCTACATACCTTATATGTTTATTTGTATATAGACTCAGATGCCCTCTTGGCAGTATGTTTATTCTAATATGTTGTTACAGCTCAAAGCATTTGTGTGACATTCTCTGTAGAGTTCATTCAGAAATACTTAATTAGCACCCTTTGTGTACCAGGACTTGGATTACAGGCTGGAGACTTGAGGACGACTAAGATATAATCTTTGCCATTGAGGACCTCAGTTTAGGAGGAAGACAGGCATGTAAACAAATAATTATAACAATGCAGTATAGTAAATACTAGTCTACTGTGAATGTGTACTTCTTGGGAGCATGGGCGCAGTAGTAAAATCAGCCTCACTGGTTTTTCTTGCTGTGTTATCAAAAGCAGAATTCTGACATCCACTTTGCGACTTGTTTCTGAATGACTCGTAGCTGTTTGAAAGAAATCTCTTCCTTCCTCACTGGAGACATGTTTACTACCCTAGGGGCATAGTCAAAGGAAAGATTTCCAAAAATGTTTTGATCAATGACCACATCTTTGGATATGTATAGAGTTTCCCAAAGAGGCTACTTGAAAGGAGATAGTGCTTATGTTGTTTATGTTCTGGCATTTATGTTATAAATCAGTCTTAATGCTTTAGAGTATAGTTTATGAGGAGAAACGGTAGCCAGTGGTGGTTAAGAACATGGGTTCCTTTCGCTCTGCTATTTACTGGCTGAGTGATCTTGGGCAAGTCACCTAATCTCCTTGAGCCTCAACCTTCATCTGTAAAATGGGGATCATAGTAGTTGTGAAGATTAAATGATTTAATATATGTAAAGCATTTAGAATATTGTTGGGGTAAGTGCTGTATAAGGTTAGTTATTATTACTATGCATATGACTATTAAAATAATGAAATTATTTTTCATGTGCAGCTTATGAAAGTCAGCTTCGTAAATATAGAACCACACTGTATATATAAGTATATGGTATATGAGATAGAGAAGCATTTCTTAAATTTCTTAATGAATTTTTTTCTGATTACATAATAATTTTTTATTTTAGAAAAACTAACAAATATGGAAAAATATGAGGCAGAAAAAAGTCTCATAATTCTTCAGAGATAAATACTGTTTACAAAGATGTATTTTAAACAAAAATTAGAATGATAATGTGTATATTTTTTACTCTGCTTTTTTTACCATCCAGTATATAATGAATATTTTTTCATATAATTCCAATTGTATAGTATTTTATCATATGGTTTTTTTCCATTCTATCATAGGTTATCCTTTAGTGAACATTCTTGTACATAAATCTCTGCAAGTCTTTGGAATGTTTCATAGGATAAATTAAATGGACAATTGTATGGGCTAACTTTTGTTAAGATTTTTGCTTCTCATTGTCAAGTTGCTACCAGGGAGGTAATGCCAGTTTCCAATTTAGGAAGCAATATGTGAGAGTGCTTATTGGTACATCCACTGTAACACCGGGAATTATCAGAAAACAAAAATATTTGCCAATTTGGAGGAGAAGTGGGAACTTGTGGAGGTAATTTGTATTTTCCTAATTATTATATTTGGTTGAATGTCCTCCCACCATTTATATTGGCAAAATATAGTTCTTTTGTGATTTGTTTACTCATATAGGCTTTGTTCATTTCGCTAACGTGTTTGTCTTTTCTTACTGATTTGGAAACATATTTTGTAGATTAGGGATGTTATTTACTAATCATGTGATAGAAAGATTTTTCCAGTTTGTTTATTGCCTGACTATATTTTTGTTATTCAGAAGTTTCTTCATTTATAATTAAAAAAACATTTTCCCCCTCAGTATTAGATTAACAGTCATTTACATGTTCTTCTGGTTATTAATATTTTATATTTTTTTCATATAATTGTTAAAATGTGTCTAGAATTTGTTGGTGTTATGGTATGGAATAGATGTGGAAATTTTTCTTCCCCAAGGCCGATCAGATATTGCTGCTTGCATTTACTGACTTATCTTTTACGTACTGATTTGAATGCTTAAATAATCAGATCTGCTTTTTATCCTGTTTGTTTTTACTTTGATACATCATTTTAATTGCCATAGTTTTATAATGTCTTTCTATATTTGGCAGCATAAGGCCCCTATAATTAGTCTTTACTTTAAAAAATTCCATGGCTCATCTCTTGCATTGAGAAGACAACCTAAATTTTTTCCCAGGTAAATTTAAAAATCACTTTGTCAAGGTCCTCCATGTGCCCTGCCAGTCTGTTGTTATTTTAATTGTTATTGCATTAAAAATATACATTAATCTGGAAATAACTGAAATATTTATGGTAAATAATTTTTCTCATTCAGTAATTATCTGTCTCTACATTTATTTAAGTTTTATGATCTTCAGAAAGTTTTGTAATTTTGTTCAGTTGGGAACTATTTATTACTTTATGTCAAATACGTGGGTATTTTATATTTTTGATTACTATTTTTTGGTTACTATTGCAAATGGGATATTTAAAAATTGTGTTTTTAAATGATAAGAAAGTTTTTTATGTGTGTGCTATTTTTGTATTTGGCCACAATACAGAATGCGTCCTTATCATTCTAATATTTTTGGATGATTTTCTTGGATTTTCTGGATATATACGAGGTAGATCATCTAATTATCTGCAAATATAATTTGTTTTTTCCTCTTTCAGTAATTATACTCTCCTCTCTTTTTTTTCTTCTATTATTACCTTGTCTAGAACCTCCAGTCGGTAGCAGTTATAGCAGATAGTCATGTCTTCAACAGTTATGCTTTGGGATTCTAATATTAAGTAAAGTGGTAGTTGTTGGCAGTTATCTTTGATTCTTACTTTTTTTTTTTTTTTTTCCAGGGGCTGAGGTTGAATTTTAATGAATTTTAGGAACATTTTTTGGATATCTGTTTAGATGGTAGTATTTTTACTTCTCCTGATAGAATGTCATTTATTAGACTTTCTAATTATGGTTCCTTGGGATAAAGCCTACTTGGTTGTATTATATAGATCTTTTAATATATTGCTGAATTCAACTTTTTAGTATTTCAATTAGGAAAGTAAGATGGGTCAGTACAACGATTCTTATGGAAATTGCAGAGTGGTACTCCAGGGGTTGAGGGTACATCAGAATCTTTGAATGGGTCCTGTATAACATACATGTTGAACATAATTCAAGCTACAGTTTGTAAAGCCTAATAAAGCATTTTTGGCTGATGGGGATAAGATCACAGTAGAAGAAGGTAAAATGAGTAAAAATACTGAGAAACTCCTTTGTGTGCTTTCTTTTTGTCAAATTTGGTATCGTATTATGCTAGTGTCATAAAATGACTTGCAGAATTTTCCTCCTCCTTCTCTGCTTGGGAGCCATTTACAAAGCATCAGGATTATTTGCCTGTTGGGAGTTTGAACTTTACTTCTTCTTTTTCTTTTCTTTTTTTTCTTTTTTTTGAGACAGAGTCTGGCTCTGTCGCCTGGGGCTGGAGTGCAGTGGCTGGATCTCAGCTCACTGCAAGCTCCGCCTCCCGGGTTCACGCCATTCTCCTGCCTCAACCTCCCGAGTAGCTGGGACTACAGGCGCCCGCCACCTCGCCCGGCTAGTTTTTTTTTTTTTTGTATTTTTTAGTAGAGATGGGGTTTCACCGGGTTAGCCAGGATGGTCTCGATCTCCTGACCTCGTGATCCGCCCGTCTCGGCCTCCAAAGTGCTGGGATTACAGACTTGAGCCACCGCGCCCGGCCTTTTTTTTTTTTTTGAGCAGAGTCTTGCTGTGTCACCCAGGCTGTAGTCTTGGCTTACTGCAACCTCTGCCTCCCAGGCTCAATCAAGCAGTTCTCCTGCTTCAGCCCCTTGAGTAGGTGGGATTGCAGGCATGTACCACCACGCCTGGCTATTGTCTATTTAGTTTAATTCTTGAGTAAATTTTTGTCATTATATCTTAGCAGGGCAGAGTTTTACAGTTATTGACATGGCATTGAACATAACATTCTCTGGTTTACTAGGATAGAATTGTGTATAGTTTTATAATTTTAAAAATTTCATATTCACTTTTTCCATCTTCTTTTAAATTATAACTTTGTATATTCATGTCTTCTCTTTAAAAATTGACTGTATTTGCTGGTAGTCTTTTTTTTTTTTTTTTTTTTAAACAAGCTCTGGAATTTGTTTATGCTCTAATTCATTAATTTCTACCTTTGTTTTTATTGCTTTCTTTGTCCTGCATTGCCTAAGCTGCTTTTGGCAACATCTTGAGATGAATGCTTACTTTTTTTGTTTAATATGGAAAGTATTTCAAAATCTTGAAGCAGTTTTCTCTTTTCTGTTTCTGTATCAATTTGTGCATGTTTTTGTAGCAGTTATTCAGTATTCTAATGAGTTTTTTCATTTTCGTTCTCATACTTTATGTATACAGACTGTACTTTATTTTTCTTTGTACCCTAATGTCCACAGAGTTTTGAACACAATAGGCACTGAACTAATGTTTCCTGAATGAACACCATGAATACCCCCATTTCACTCCACACAAGTAGTAAGTAGCCTGCTATAGTTAGTGGAAGTTTAGCCCTCCAGCTACCAGTGCACATCACTGGTAGCTGGAGGGCTAAACTTGGAGTCTCACATATGCCACTTACTAGGTATTACCTTGTATGAGTCCTCCAATCTCTATGATGTTTCATCTGTAAAATGGGGATAATAACTCTCTTCCCTGCTTCATCTGAGATGTCATCAATAAGATAATAAATGTAAAAGAACTTTGAATACTAACAATGTTATGTAGATATAAATATGATTTAAAATAGGTTTTTAGCATTCTTATCTCATCTACCACTTCTCCCCCTCTCCACCATGTAGAAATTATCAAGTTCTTAGAAACAGAAACTTATTTTTAAGTAGACAATATTGTACATATTCATGGAGTACATAGTGATGTTTTGATACATATCGTGTATAGTGATCAGATCAGATCAGCATAATTAGCATATTCATCATCTCATTTATTATTTCTTTGTGTTAGAAACACAGAAACTTAAAAAGATGTATATATATATATGTGTATATATATATATCTGTGTAATCTGAAGTATCTAGCACAGAACTTTGTTGACAGATATACAGTAAATGTTTGTCGATTGAATGTTTTCTGAGATGTACTTTTCTTTTCCATTTCTTTTTTTCTTTGAGACAGGATCCTGGGTCCTGCTCTGTCACCCAGGCTGGAGTGCAGTGGCGCAGTCATAACTTACTGCAGCCTTGACCTCCTGGGCTCAAGCAATCCTCCCACCCCAGGATCCTCAGTAGCTGAGACTACAAGTGTGCGCTACCAAACCTGGCTAATTTTTGTACATTTTATAGAGACTGGGTCTCACTATGTTGCTCAGGCTGGTTTCAAACCCTTGGGCTCAAGCTATCTGCCTGCCTTGGCCTCTCAAAGTCCTAGGATTACAGGTATGAGCCACTGCATCTGGCCTGAGACCTACTTTTCAAACATGAATTACTAAGTGATCCTCAATTGGACCAAGACCTAGGAGCCTTGCCCCAATCACGTTGCTTCTCCCAGTTTACTCGGGTTGACCTAGACAGCTACATCAACACAGTCTAGTGAAATGCACATATGTAACTTGAGGATGTCAACCTTTTGGCGCCATCTCATTTCCTCTGCAGAAAATCAGCTAGAGACATTATACTCTGTTCCTGAAGTATAGACTAATAAAATAGTGGAGTTGATACAGATTGATAACAAATTATAAAATTGATAAAAAAATTTTCTATTTTTATACAATTCAGTACAGCTATTAATATTTTTAAAATTTTTTTCTCAGTTGGATGAAAAATAAATGTATGATTATTCCTTCCCTTTCAATTGCAGTTACATTTTCATTGTTTCTCTTGCACTGAGATTTATTTTTATTTTTAATTTATTTTGTTTGTTGCTATGGAAGGGTGATAATTGTATCAAGTAAGTCTCTTTTACTTACCTGAGAGTTCCCACATTCTTTGGGGAAATAAATATCATCATATGAGTCAGTCTTAGGTTAACAGGTTGTTTTAAAATTGCTAAACACTGTCTAAATGCAGAGTGATAGTATTTTCTGGGTAGGTATTACATACTCTCTTTTCGAATATTGGTCACTGAAGGATTTCACAAACCACTGACATTTCAGCATTATGACATTTCAGCATTATGAAGAGCAATGTGCTCTTCTCACCCTCTGCCCCCATATTTTTTTTAAACCATTCATTGCAGTAGGAAAAACTATAATTTTTTGAAAACAGAGATACTTACCCTTTACGCTGCTTTTAAAGATTCCTGGGAGACTTCATATCTCAGATAATTGATGGTAAATTCTGCTTGGTTGTTTATAAGCTCAAACTTTGGAGATCTACAAAAAGAGTTTCATCTGAGAAATAAAAACTATTTTAATGATTGTATGATCCACCAGACCCTGAGGTCTTTTCTTAAGTCCCTCCTCTTTTGTGAAGCGTTTGAGGATTATTCCCTTCATCTCTTTCCTTACTGACTTTATTTCCTGTGTCAAGAAGTATGATACTAACAGTAAGTTTGTGTATGGTACACTTACTGGTGTATGGTTGACATTAAGTCATATTAAATTTTACATTTTATGATTGCTTATACATAGTAGTGTTTTATACACAGTAATTCTCTTTTCCCTATGGGGATTATAAGATCCCTCTGGCTGACAACACTGCTATAAATTTATTTTTTGTGTCTAGTAAGATGCTACAAATGTGGCTGACTCTCAGTATTTCTTGTCAAATGGAAACATATATAGACTGGAAGTTAGACTTTGGGTTTTTTTGTTTGTTTGTTTGTTTGTTTTACTTTACTGAACAGTTATTTAACCTTAACTCTCAATCTGCTCTTCATCACCAATAGAAAATATTTTGCTTAGAAAATGTTTTGTATAGGCCAGGTGTGGTGGCTCATGCCTGTAGTCTCAGCACTTTGGGAGGACGAGGTAGGTAGATCACAAGATCATAGTTCGAGACCAGCCTGACCAACATGGTGAAACCCCATCTCTACCAAAGATACAAAAAATTAACTAGGCATGGTGGTGTGTGCCTGTAATCCCAGCTACTTGGGAAACTGAGGCAGGAGAATCGCTTGTACCCGGGAGGCAGAGGTTGTAGTGAGCTGAGGTTGTGCGATTGCACTCCAGCCTGGGTGACAGGGTGAGACTCCATCTCAAAAAAAAAAAAAAAAGTTTTGTGTAAAACCGTATGCCAGAATAGATCTAAGGAAACTGCATTTGTAGCCATAAGAGAAATCGTAGATTTTGGTGGCCCTTTACCTATCACTGTGTTTTTTAAAAGAGTTATGTCTCAACCACCTATGTGTCCCGATTCATTTTGCCATTTCATCTACTGCTCTTCCTCCTGTTTTTATTTAAGACTATAAAGTTACTTTAGTGTAACTGCTGCTGTCACCTTTGCCCTTAGCTAATCAAATAGTTTACCTTGAGGGAAGCGTTTATCTCCCACTTTCATTATTATTATTTTTGTAGCTGTAAAGATATATATTTTATGTCTGCAGAAGGCTGTAACAGTGAAACGAGGTATTGATCTGCTGTATTTAGCAATTTCTTTCCACCTTGCCATCAATAGCATGTCAGCATCTGTCTGTACCGTGGTTGACCTCACAAATAGCTCTTTATGCTCCCATTGGATTCAAATGATATAGTATGCTGAAAACTAAATCAATGAATGATTATAAAGTTTTTAGTATTATTTCATGACCTGGAGGCAACTGGTACCCCTTGCACTGACAGTTCAGTGTACAATGAATATGGTAAAATGAGTGTGTCTGGCCTTTGTTCTACTGAAAGGAGGAAAACCGGTCACCTGGTTGGGTCAGCTCATACTTCTAATGATCTCAAAACACTTAGGCACTTCAGTTAAGCATCTCACTTTACAGAATCAGGCAGAGAGAAGAGCAAGACTCCCATTTAACTTTATTCCCCATGCCTCATCACAAGTATGTAGCAAACGTTTCTAAAATTATTTGAGCTCTAATCATATAGGCTTTTGCTTTCATTTATAAAAGAAAGACAAAAACCCAAAACTAGATGCTTTGTCACTCTGTCACCAAGGATCTAACGAAAAGACACATGGTAGAAGGAGGGAGAGTGGTAACTTTGGTTTAGGTCTAAGGGGACTCTTGATTGCTGTCAGATACCAGGATAGGGTTGTTGGGCCATATTTTCCATTTGTGGAAGTTCCTACTCACCTCCACTGATCTGTGGAACACTGAAATAGCAGGAGCCACTCATTTGCCTGCTTTTGGATGTTGCTGAATTCAGCATCATCTTGAAAAGTTCTTGCTGAATCGTGCATTCAGATGAAAGATGTTTTAGATATTAAACTTGACATTTGGGACATATAGAGAGATAGAACCGGGTGATGGTGGGTGAACAGGCAAAGTAGAACCCAGCAGTTGTCATCCTGATCTTTTGAGGATATGAATCAAATCTATTTCTTTCTAAGAAATGCCATCCTGATATACTCCTTTGTCCACCAGCCCAGTAGAAAGTTTGACAAGGAGTATTAGGGAGTTCACATATTAATTCATTTCCCAGACATTTATTGGATGAATAATGTCTGAATAATAGGGTATCTTGGCTTTATTCCTTATAGATGATGGGTTATCTCCTTTCCCCAGGGTCACTTAAGGAAGGGTGGGTAATAGTGATCAGAGCTTCAAGATGTTGGTCTACACCAGTGGTGCCATGAGGTCAGGAGTTTGAGACCAGTCTACAGTGCTGCTACTGGTATAGACCAGTACCTTTATATAATGTTTATTTTCAAGTTCATTTGTACCACTAAAGACTGTCTCTGATGAGGGCCACTAGGGCTCTATCTGTAATTAGAAATCCTATTGTTGAGGATTATTACTGTGTCCTGGGTTAGAAAGAACAGATACGAGGGCTAGCTCCTTCTCTTGAATGTTCATGGGAAACTGTCATGCTGGGCTTTAGCAAATCCAGAATGTGTGTACCTGCCTTGTTTTGGCCAATTGCCATTATTCCCCCCAGTAAGATATTTGAATAGGGGAAATAATGGGTGGATTTTATGACCATTTCACGTCCGGTCAGTTTCTCCTCCTGCATGAAAGGATGAAGTGTGAACTCTTCATGTAAAGTCACAGAGCTGGAAGCCCCAAGGAAGAAATTTAGCTTGGTCCTCTGAATCTGGGATTGAGAACAACAAACTGAGGCACGATACCCTCTGTTTTCTGTAGTATAGGAAATTGCTGATAATTTAATAATTTGAGCATTGAACTTATTCAAGCCCAGAAAAATTTTCTTAAGATCTGCTCAGGGATCTGCCTCTCCTAAATTCTTGGGTTAGTTTTGTTATTCATTATGGATCGGTGACTAATTAATCAGCTAAGCTGTTTTTGAAGTCCTTTTAATTTTTGTTCTGTATTATCCTTTAGGAATATGAGTACCATTAATACTCTGTGATGTCTAAAGGAGTACTTCCTTTTCATTTGTCCTGTGGTGTCTGATGGAGAACCTTCTTTTATTTTTCCTGTATTAGTTCACTTTATACCGTGAGGTTTGCAACTCAGGCCTAAATATAGGATTTGGGAAAGATGTTCCTGTCTCTCAATTCAGTCTTTGTGTACATATATACTTGAATATTAGATAAGGAATTCTCCCACTCAGATTATGCTGCTGAAAAGAGAAGTCACTTCATATTCAAATCTTTATCAAGTCTTTTGTATTGTGGAATGCTCTTCACTGTGAACAGCATTATTTGATCAGCTATCCAAATAGTATGTGTGTACTTATGGCTTGGAATATTTTTCTGGATCAAAACTATATGTAGTAATCTGGATTTATGCACCATAATTTCTGTTTTTGCCTAAGAGTGGAAGGTTGCTACATGCTCATATATTTCTTAAAATAATTTATGTTTTGCTGTCTGCAGATGTATATTAGAAACTGCTATATTCTTGTTGGTAGAGAATAGGGCAATTAGTTGACCTTTGTTCATACAAGCTTTGATAGTGGGGTGTCTTGGCTTTGTTCCTTGTAGACGATGGGTTATTTCCTCTCCCCAGGCTCACTTAAGGACGGGCGGGTGGTAGTGATCAGGAGTTAAAGAGTGACTAGTGTTGTCTCTGGTGTAGACCCACACCTTTATATAAAATCATTTTCGAGTTCACACCTCTAAAGGCTGTGTCTGATGAGGGCCACTTAGGGCTCTGTTTCTTAGAAATCCTATTGTTGATGAAAAGGCTATAAGAAGACCTGTCCAACTTAATTCTTGATCCTAGCTAGTCACTTAGTGACAATCATGTGGCCTGTAAATGAGATAAGACATTTCTTTTTATTCAATTAAGATAAAGAAGAAACCTCTTTACAGGTTATATGTTAATGCATACACATCTTAATGCATTTCCACTACACAGAAAAGCAATAAGAGCCCAAACTTAGAATTGTGTAAGGAGGTGTTTGTGTCATATGCTGGACTCTGAATCATTTGTGGACTACAATTTTATAAACAGACTCTAAAATAATATAAAATGTGTCGATGAACTGTGTACTTAAATTACATTATTTTCATTAAATAAAATTCTATATATACACAATAATATTCTTAGTTCTCATAATAGTATGGTCATATTATGATGAAATTAGTCCTTCTTAAGATTATTTTCTTTTGTAGACATTTAGGAACTTTCCTAGAAAATTGTATCCAGTTTTTTTCTGTGCCATTTTAGATTATATACTTTATCAGAAACTCCCTAAAGAAGAATAAATTAATTTTGCATTTTCTTTCATTTTTTAGAATTTGAGAATGTATGTGTGTCTGAGGCTACCTCTGTGTCTAAAAGCAGAGCATGCTTAAAACCATGACTGAGGAGTTATGCTTAACGGTATACTTTGCATGCATTTGTGATTTGAAATAGGAAAAAAGTCAAATTTGAGACAGCTTGAATGGCATGCTGTCAGTTTGGAACTTCATGAATTGGCAATGGTCTCATTTAGGACCTTCAGATGTGTCTCTGCCTGGACAGAATGAGAACATTTTGCATGTTCAGAAGGAGACAGCCACTCCTTGCTGCTTCACAGTAGGCAGTGGTGCATGACAGTTGCCCTTCATTGCTGGCTTCTTGGAGCTTAACCTCTGACCCTCCACTTAGTCACTGTGCAGCAGTTGGAGCAGGTTGGAGATGTTGGTGAATGACGGGCATTGGCCTGCAACGTGCTTGTCATTATTTGACTGTCAAAAGGAGCCTGCCATTGGTTTCCATCAAGGTTTGAAACCTCTGTGCAGCAGTCCATATTACTTAACTTCCAAGGCTGTCAACAGGATGATCAAATGTGCATAAAAAAATCAGAGTGCTGAATATATCTTCAATCAGGAGATAGAAGTTTCCCCTCTTCTTTTCTTTCCTTCTCTCTTTCTCTTTTTATTTTTCTTTTGGCTAAATATATTCAGATGACTTTCACAGGGCCAAGAGGTTGAATCTGTTGCTGTGGTGAGAAAAGTGAACTGTTGTCTCAAGTGGTCTAAGTTTCAAATAGCACAATTTAAATCTGAGCAGCTCTGCTGGCTAAATTCTCTGACTTGTCTGGCATGTTCTGTCAGCTTTCAGCTGTTAGTTTAAGGGACTAGATGCTAGTCCAGTGGTACTTGGGGTTAGCTCACAGGATGAAACGTTTACTTTGGTCTTTATGTAGTGTTGCAAAGGGGTGCAGAGGTCTGTGTATGTGATTGTGAATGAAAGGGCTGATTTTGGATGTACGATTACTATCTCATTTAAGACTTTTTTCCACATGGTAGAGTTCAAACTAGAATTTTAATTGATCTGATCAAGTCTTGGAAACTTAACAGGTCAGTCTTATGCAATCTTTTTTTAGACATAGAAAAATATGACAGCAAAAGCCTTTTTTTTTCCTGTAAATTTGTAACTCTGTATTGAAAAACATCTTGAAGTGGAAGAGGATGAACCTAACAGTATTCTGGAATTGTGTGGAAAGTGTTGGTTTGCTTCTAGCCTTGTGCAGTGGATGGTTTGGGAGTCACAAGACCTGAGTTTTAGTTTTGCTTCTGCCATTTTCCAGCAGTGTCACTGTGTATAAGTCACTGAACCCCTTAGTCTCAGTTCTTCATATGGAAAAATAGAGATACTAATATGGTGAGGATGGAAGGAGGTACTGTTTATAAAGTACTTGCTTTTGTTAAGTACTGTAGTCACTTAGTAGGCATTCCCTGATCTCCTTTTTATCCTTTTCTTTTACATTCAGTGTTAGCAGGAAAGATAACAAACAGTAGTAAGGGGCCAGATACAGTGGTTCGTGCCTGTAATTCCAGTGCTTTGGGGGGCTGAAGTGGGAGGATTATTTGAGGCTGGAAGTTCTGCACCAGCCTGGGCAACATAGTAAGACCCTGTGTCTACATGAAATTAAAAAATTAGCCAGGTATGGTGGTGTGTGCCTGTAGTCCTAGCTACTTGGGAGGCTGAGGCGGGAGGATCCCTTGAACCCAGGAGTTTGAGGTTACAGTGAGCTCTGATCATGCCATTGCACTCCAGCCTGGGCAACAGAGCTAGACCCTGTCTCTTAAAAAAAAAAGTCACAAGATGATACTTGAGCTGAATAAACATTCCAGAGCCTGACACAGTCAATCTTTGTGTTCCGACTCTTTTTTTCTCTCATATTTGATTTTCGTTTATGACATCATATTTTAGTCAAGCACTCAAACCACCAATCTGAGTAGCCTGCCTTCCTTCCTTTTCCTCTCCTTCCCTCCCTTTCATTCATTCATTCACTCAACGAATATTTATTGAGCTCCTACTATGTGCCAGGCCCTGGTCTAAGTTTTAGGATACAGCCATGAACTAAATAGATATCATTTGGCTTCATGGAGTTTACCTTCTGGAGAGAGAGACAAAAAAAAAAAAAAAAAAAAAAACAAATAAATAATGATTTTTTGATAGTTCTAAATACTATAAAAAATTAGTGTTAAGAAGATAAAGAGTTATTTTGGTTGGTCACAGAAGAGCTCTCACTGTAAAGTTCTTTCCAGCAGAGAACTGTTTGAAGGAGGGAGAGGGCCCTGAGAAGATGGGGACGGAGTCTTCCAGACAAAAGGAGGCCATACTTCTTTTTTTTTTTTTTTTTGTGAGGGAGTCTCGCTCTGTCACCCAGGCTGGAGTGCAGTGGTGTGATCTTGGCTTATAGCAACATCTGCCTCCTGGGTTCAAGTGATTCTCCTGCCTTAGCCTCCTGAGTAACTGGGACTACGGATGCCCACCATCATGCCTGGTTAATTATTTTGTATTTTTAGTAGAGACAGGGTTTCACCATGTTGGCCAGGCTGGTCTCGAACTCCTGACCCCAAGTGATCCGCCCTCCTCGGTCTCCCAAAGTGCTGGGATTACAGGCATGAGCCACTGCGCCTGGCCAGGAGGCTACACTTCTGTCTCCTGCTCCTCTTCCAGTTGGGCACCAAGTTCTGGCCTTTGGCCTAATGTCTTTCCTTCTTTCATCTCTTCATCTTCAGGCCACTGCTGTGTTCAGCCCCTGTAGATTTCCCAAGGCTCTTGGCTTGTTTCCTTTCCACCCACTTCTTCCTTGCCATCTTAAAAAATATAAAATGGGCCGGGTGCCGTGGCTCACGCCTGTAATCCCAGCATTTTGGGAGGCTGAGGTGGGCAGATCACGAGGTCAGGAGATGGAGAGCATCCTGGCCAACTTGTTGAAACCCTGTCTGTATTAAAATACGAAAAATTAACTGGGCTTGGTGGTGCGTGCCTGTATCCCAGCTACTTGGGAGGCTGAGGCAGGCTTGAACCCAGGAGGCAGAGACTGCAGTGAACCGAGATCTCACCACTGCACTCCAGCCTGAGTGACAGACTGAGACTCTGTCTCGGGGAAAAAAATTAAAAAAGTAAAATGACCCTGTCACTCCACTGTTCACAATTTCGTGGAGATTTGCCACTGGCTGCATGTTAAAATTCAGACTCCTGGGCTTGCTGTATAGGTTCCTGTTTTTTCAGCCTTATTTTTTGTCAGCTGCTAACCACGCCCCAACCCCAGCTTTCACCCCCATAATTTATATCTTATACTCCTACTGTTGGAAAGTGGTGTCCCCTGAACATATGCCTTTGTGCTTTTCTCTCTCCAGGCTCTTCTCCTCCCTTCTCATCGGCACCTAGAGAATGATGTATCTTTCAACAAGGTCCACAAATGCCACCTCTTCTGAGACTTCTGTGATTCTGCCATCCTCAATGTTGTGTATACTTCCTTAGCTTTCATCTCACTATTGCTGTTTGTCCATTCCTTGCTCAGTCCCTGAGCTCTTTGAAGACAAGAAGTGTGCTTTTATTCCTCTCTTGTATTTGCAATATCTGGCTGAGTGTCGGGCATACAACAAGCACTTTATAAACTCTCACCTATCATGACCTAATCTTTAGAAATATTTAGGGATAGATTTACCATAGACTTCAAATGTAAATATAATCAGATTGGACAATATATTTTGAAGAGCTCTTCAGTCAAAATATTCCATGATTGATAGAGGGACTTCTTTCCTTAGGCCTAGTTTAAATAAGCATATTGAAAGGAGAGTGATGCATGAAAACATTAGCAACTAATAGAAATATTATAATACTAACTTCCCCAAAACACCAGGATATAGTGTCAGTGAGCAAGTTAGCTCCAGATAAACTTTTATGTTGCTGTTTTTTTTTTTTTTTTTATAATCCAACATGTGGTATATCTTTTTTCAAAGAAGATGGTATTAAATTTCATATTTCAATTCAGTAAGTAAATTTCGTATTTTTTCTATCTGTCCATTTATCTCTACATTTTCCCAATTATATTGTATAACATTGTCATGTTTTTTTTGTAATTTTCATTATTTTAGAAGGCTTTTTTTTGGAGACAGGGTCTCACTCTCCTTGCCCAGGCTGAAGTGTAGTGGCATAATCACGGTTCACTGCAGCCTCGACTTCCCAGGCTCAGGTGATCTTCCCACTGCAGCCTCGTGAGTAGCTGGGACTAAAGGTGTGCAACACCATGCTCGGCTAATTTTTTGTATTTTTAGTAGAGACTTGGTTTCGCCATTATTGCCCAGGTTGGTCTCGAACTCCTGGACTCAAGCGATCTGCCTGCTTTGGCCTCCCAAAGTGCTTAGATTACAGGTGTGAGCCACTGAGCCCAGCCTATTAGAAGCAATTTAATGCCAAACCAAAGTAGATTCGTCATATGAAGACAATCATTTATTTAAAGTTTCCTCTATTGTTGACCAATTAGCTTGTTTCATTTATTTTATCAGCACAAATGATGCTGTGTTGAGTCAGTGGGTTTAAACATTTGTATGTGCATTTTTAAATGAATAAATTCCTAGAAACAGAACAACGGAGTTAAAGATAGGGATTTTTTTTAAGGCTCTTGATGAATATTGCCAAGTTACCTTATGGAAAAGTTGTCCAAATGTTAGATATAGGTTGTAAAAAGGATCTTGCATTGGAATGTGTTTCTTAGATTACTTGTATATGAATTTGGGATCTAACTGGGAATTTGATATTTGAGAGGACATAGGAGAGTTCAGTAATGGGCATAAACAGAAGAAAGAGATAGAAGGAAAGGAAGAACGAAACCTCGTTTTGAACTTCTCAAATGGTGTGTAGGCTGTGTTTTCGTGATTTTCAGGCTGTGCTGGCCACCTATAGGGATCTGCTTCTCCAGGTGGGGGCCTGAGAACAGCTTAGCTTCTGTTGATATATTTGTTTGTATTTTTAGATAAAAGTTCCTTCATATTAATACTTCCAAATTTGAAAAGTTTGAAAGCCACTTGGTAGGTCTCTATGTTTACTACTACCATTTTCACGTAATTCAAACGTGAATTATCTTGTTCATGCCTCTGCTGTTTGAGATGTCAGCCTCCTAGTTCATTGTTACCTTCTTTTTTTAAAATTTAATTTAATTTAATTTTTTTGACATGGAGTCTCACTCTGTAGCCCAGGCTGGAGTGCAGTGGCATGATATTGGCTCACTGCAACCTCCGCCTGATGGGTTCAAGTGATTCTCGTGCCTCAGCCTCCCGGGTAGCTGGGACTACAGGCCTGCGCCACCACGCCCAGCTAATTTTTGTCCTTTTAGTAGACACAAGGTTTCACCATGTTGGCCAGGCTGGTCTCAAACTCCTGACCTCAGATGAACCGCCCACCTCGGCCTCCCAAAGTGCTGGGATTACAGGCGTGAGCCACCGCCCCCCAGTCCTCATGTGGCCTTATTTTTATTTTTTGTTTTGAGATGGAGTCTCACTCTGTTGCCCAGGCTGGAGTGCAGTGGCGTGATCCCAGCTCACTGCAACTTCTGCCTCCTGGGTTCACGTCATTCTCCTGCCTCAGCCTCCTGAGTAGCTGGGACTACAGGTGCCTGCCACCACGCCTGGCTAATTTCTTTTTGTATTTTTAGTAGAGACGGGGTTTCACCATGTTAGCCAGGATGGTCTTGATCTCCTGACCTCCTGATCCGCCTGCCTCGGCCTCCCAAAGTGCTGGGATTACAGGTGTGAGCCACCGTGCCCATTGGGCCATTAAGACATTAAGACAGAGTGAGACTCCATGTCAAAAAAATTAAATTAAATTAAATTTTTAAAAAAGAAGGTAACAATGAACTAGGAGGCTGACATCTCAAACAGCAGAGGCATGAACAAGATAATTCCCGTTTGAATCATGTGAAAATGGTAGTAGTAAACATAGAGACCTACCAAGTGGCTTTCAAACTTTTCAAATTTGGAAGTATTAATATGAAGGAACTTTTATCTAAATGACTTTTCGAAAGATGAACTGAGGCCGGGCACAGGAGCTTACACCTGTTATCCCAGGACTTTGGGAGGCTGAGGTGGGAGAATCACCTGAGGTCAGGAGTTAAATGTATTTGCTCACTTGGCTTTGAGACCACAGTCTGATAATCTGGGCAAAAGTAGTTATTTTGAGATGGTCGAAATAATTTAAGGCTTTTTAAAGACAGTAATTGTGTGGTTTAACCTATCATCTTGAAATATGAATTATACAGAGATAACATTAAAAAACGTTATATGTGACCTTAATGGGCCATTAAAAGGCCCATTGTGGCCTTCTTAAAGGAACCATGTTGCTAACCCAAATGAGAGAGGAGTAACCTCCTGAATTAGGTGTTGTTACTGTACTTTACAAATATCCTGTTACCTCCTTCACCTCTGTATGGTTAAGGAAATGTGGTATCAAGTCACTTTCTAGTTACTACTCCTGTATGGGAACTGTGAAGTATCTTTTAGGCAAAGTAGAGGTTAAGGTACCTTAAGGGCAGGAACTTCTTATCTTGCTTTTATTAGCAGTCGTGTCAACATGCACTAAAATGTGATGACCCACTTTCCCTTCTGATAAAAGAAGAATGACCTGCCTGGCATGGATGGAGAGAGGTGCCTGAGGCAGATTACATTGTCACCTCTCATAATAACAGTAGGCATAAGGGAAGGGGGTGTGGAAAGGCCAGCAGATTTCTATTTACCCATGGAAATGCTTGACATTTTTGGCTCCTGATGAAATGTGCTAAGAAGAGGGGAAAAAGGAGCATTGTAGCCGGGGAAGGAATGAATGAATAAGGAAAAAAAGGAATCTGGCATCAGGGAAGGAATGAATGAGTAATCAAAAAAAGGAATCTGGCATCAGGGAAGGAATGAATGAGTAATCAAAAAAAGGAATCTGGGGTCACATGAGACGTTTGAAGCCACGAAGAGCCTTAAATCCCAGCCCTGTAGCCATCTATTGGCGGAGCTCTAAGACCTCAAACCATAGAGGGAGCCCCCTTTTCTGTCTTTTTAAATTTAACATGTATTTGTTTAGAGCCAAGATCTCTGACATGGCTTGGCTGACTTTTCGAAAGATGAACTGAGGCCGGGCACAGGAGCTTACACCTGTTACCCCAGGACTTTGGGAGGCTGAGGTGGGAGAATCACCTGAGGTCAGGAGTTAAATGTATTTGCTCACTTGGCTTTGAGACCACAGTCTGATAATCTGGGCAAAAGTAGTTATTTTGAGATGGTCGAAATAATTTAAGGCTTTTTAAAGACAGTAATTGTGTGGTTTAACCTATCATCTTGAAATATGAATTATACAGAAATAACATTAAAAAAGGTTATATGTGACATTTCTAGGTGTCTCAGAAAAAGATTTGAGTTTGTCTCATGTCTACCATGGCAACACTCTTGAGTTGTTATAAAGAACATTATGTAAGGATTTCCTCTAGAATTTTTAAATCTTAAAATGTAACTTACTTTAGCCTGACTAAAAAGAGGTTTAAATTAATGGGAAACTGACTGGAAGGAAGATATAAAACAAACAACAATAACACAGCAAAAACTTCACTAAAGTACACAGTTCTACAAATTATGCACATAAGCACACAAATTTTACAAATTGAGGGTATTTGTAGAAATTCAACTCTCTCATTTGAATCAACTCATGACAGAACATATTTACAAAGTAAGTAGAATGGAAAAATACCAAAAAAGCATTTCTTGGGTTAATGGTATTACCCAGGTCAAATCCATTAAGGAAGTTCTCTGCCAGACCTTTTCTTTTTTCTTAAGAGATGAAGTTTTGCACTTGTTAATATAATTTGGGAGTGGTCAAGAAGCTAGGTGATACAACTTCAGATTCTGGATTTCTGGTCTATTATTTGGTTTTCTTATGAATAAGAGATTCAATCTTTTCTTTAAAGGAAGTAATTTAGATTCGTAGCACTGTCAGTTCTGTTCTGAATGTTATAAACTCTCTGTACAAAAATTTGAGAGGAACAGACATGCTCTGATGATGTGGAGAATCTTTAATGTTTCCAAAACGACAGTTCTCTTCACCTAGAATAGAAAGGTATAGCGTTCACCTAATTGCAAATCCCAAATGTCTACACCTGAGGTTGGGTGGCCAGTATCACATGAAAGAGTTTTGTGCCTTTTTGCTCAGTATATGAGTTTGAAAAATGTTGGCTGTAAGTAACAGAATTTCCATTTAACAGTGGATTAAACAGTAATGACATGATTTTTCCCACATCATAAGCTGTCTGGAGGGAGGAAGTTCTCAACGAGCAGTGGCTTAATGATGCAATCAAATGCAGGTACTTTCTAGTTTTCTGCTCTGCCATTCTTTAGCACATAGGCGTTTGGGTCTTTTGACTTGTAACCTAGTGATCGCTGGGTTATAACAGTGCCAGATATCATGTCCTCATGTAACTGTGTTCAGGGCAGGAAGAAGAGGATGGGAAGATAAAAGAGAGTTTTTATATCAGGAGGGAAATCCTTCCTGTAAGTCCCCTAGCACACTCCTTATTATGTCCTATTGGCCAGATCTGGATTTGTTGGTCATTCCTAGTTGCAAGGGAGACTGGGAAAAGAAGTATCTGGCAAAAGGGAATGAGATTCCTATGCTTGGCTTAGAGAGCCTATGATCTGTTCCTTGGAACTGGGCTCCCCGCTGCCCCTGTTAGCAGGGAAGCAGAATGAATAGCTGTTGAGTAGGCAGCCAATGGCTTCTGCCATACTCAATTAACATATGACTGGAAATGAGATCTTTATCTTTTGTTCCACACTGGCCAAGGGATATGGCCTCTGTTACCGTGTAATATAACCCTTTGAGACAAATACATTTAAGACCAGGACTGGAACTTCGAATTATCCATCCAATACATTTAATTAACACTGACAATGTTCTAGGTTGTTGCTGGACATAGGAGATACTGCAGTGAATAAGATGGACAGTCTCTGAACTCATAGGGTTGATACTCTAGTAGGACTGAGCGATTAGGAAAGAGTTTCAATAGATATGAGGCAGGCACAGTTTGCTGTGCAGTGAATGCAAATCAGCTAACATGGACTCAGGGAGTTAGGGAGGGCCGCTAACTCCAGAGACACAGGATTCCGCTCTTGATCACCCTCCTTTTGTTAGGTATTCTTGGAAATCCAAGCAAAAAACAAATCTGCTCTTCATGTGGAATCTGTGGCAACTTGAGAATTGTATTCTCAATTTCTCTTCATGGAGTGGGTAATTTCTCTTCATGGAGTGGGTAATTCCAATAGCAGCTCAGGAAACAGCATAGCAGAGTGTAAATAGCATCATCTTTAAGCCTAGTCGGATGAGGTTTCTGCCTCAATCTATCTGTGTAAGGAACAGGGTTTCTTTGAAAGTATTTTCGAAATACTCTACCATCAATTCATATTTCTACTTTCACCCAAGTCAATATCGAATCCTCTTTGGAAATCTTGGGGTCATCCTTCCTTTCTGTCACCTTCTATCTTTAGTCACTAAGTCTTTCTGTGTGTTAGTGGCTCTAAAATCTGACCCTTCCTTTTCTTTCTTACTGCCTCTGCTTTAGTTTCTTACTCTATAAAATGGAGATAATACATCACTGTGTAGATGCCATAATAGAAATAGCAAGCACTTACAGCGTTAATCATTTTTTAATACATGTTAACCTTGTGAATAGGTCTTATTGTTATGTCCATTTTATGGATGGAGATGTTAAGTAATGTGTTCAAACTGCTCCAGCTAGCAGCTGGTAGAGTTAGGGGTTTGAACATAGGCTGAACTTCTGGCTCCTGAATCTGTGCTCTGTATTTTACTGAGAACCCTGTATTGTACTGAGGTACGTCATCTGTGTTCTTCTGTACTCTCCTATTTTGGGCTAAACCAGGTCAAACTCCTACCTTAGTGTCTTCGAAATGCTCCACTGTCAATCTGTAGTGTCTGCCCTCACCCAAGTCAATATCGAGTTCTCTCTGGAAATCTCGGGGTCATCCTTCCTTTCTGTTACCTATCTTCTGTCACTCACCAAGTCTTTCAATCTGTCAGCAGCTCTGAAATCTGACCCCTCCTTCTCATTTCCACTGCCTCTGCTTAAGTTGAGGGCGTCTCAAAATTCCTCCTTCCAGCACAGTTGCAATAGTCTCAGAACTAATGTTCTTGCCTCTATTTTTCCCTTCTCCCCAACATCCTCTCTTTTTGACAATTTATGTTTCACATTGCTGACGAGTGGTTTTTCTTATTATTTAACTCTGGTTTGACTTTGAGTCCATGTAGGTCTTAAATGTATCCCTATTGGCTGTAGGATAAAAGTCCAAGTGCCACAGGTTTCCAGAGCACTATCTGATGTAACCAGCCTCGCCTCTCAGTTCTGACATTCTCCATCTCCCCGCTACCAGCTCCATCTATTTGCTGTGTATTTTGTCAGGGATGCTGTCTTCCACACTCACTCCCCTCCTCCCCCAGATTTATGTGGGGGAACTCCTTTTTAAGATTTAGCTCTAAAGATTCTGCCTCTGCAAATCCTTCGCTTCCACTGTGCCCATTTATCACTTCAGTTTCTGGTCACTTTGTACTTGGCCATTGTGTTGGTATACTTGGTGTCTCTTTGATGGTGAGTCCTTAGAAGGCAGGAACCCTGTGTGCCCCTGTTTCTGTAGAGCACAGTGCAGTTTCTGCTAACAGAGGGCCTATCATAATACTTATGGAAGGGTTGATTGATGTCCTGAGAATATGTTTTTAATTTTGCATGGTGGATACATTTTATCTATTTGTGGGAAGGAGATTCATGAATAAGTACGTATATCTCTCTATATACATACACACATATATATACACACATGTACAGTCATGCATTGCTTAATGACAAGGATACATTCTGAGAAATGCATTGTTAGGCAGTTTCATCATGTGAACATCATAGAGTGCATTTACACAAACCTAGATATGGTATAGCCTGTTCTCTACTGTATCAGTACAGTTGCTATTTAGTACAGTAACTTGCTATACAAGTTACTGTACTGAATACTGTGGGCATTTGTAGCACAGTGGTATTTGTGTATCTAAACATAGAAAAGGTACAGTCAAAATACATTATTGTAATCTTATGGAAGTACTGTTGTATATGTGGTCCATTGTTGACTGAAATGCCATTCTGCAGTGCAAGACTGTGCATATGTGGATGTAAGAAGGATGCTCCTTGTCACCCAGCAGTAATATGAGCCATCACTTATTTTGCCTATATAGTGCCCTTTTGGGAAACATTTTTATTGGCTCCCTTAGATTAACTTTATGAAGAGAGAGTATGTACCCTTCAGTCTATTCCTCCCCCAGTCTACCCAATTAAAGGTGACTAGTCTTTTTTAGTGTTATTGAAATGTAACTTAACATCATATAAATGGAATCATACCATGTGTGGTCTTTGTGAATGGTTTCTTCTTCCACTTAGCATGTTTTCAAGGTTCATCTATGTTGTAGAATGTATAAGTTCTTTCTTTCCTTCCCTCCCTCCCTCCCTCCCTCCCTCCCTCCCTTCCTTCCTTCCTTCTTTCTTTCTTTCTTTTTCTTTTTTGAGACAAGGTTTCACTCGGTCACCCAGGTTAGAATGCAGTTGCGTGATTGTAGCTTTTTTTTTTTTTTTTTGAGACGGAGTTTTGCTCTTGTTGCCCAGGCTGGAGTGCAATGGCGTGATCTCGGCTCACCGCAACCTCTGCCTCCTGGGTTCTAGCGATTCTCCTGCCTCAGCCTCCCAAGTAGCTGGGATTACAGGCATGCACCACCACACCCAGCTAATTTTGTATTTTTAGTAGAGACAGGGTTTCTCCATGTTGATCAGGCTGGTCTCAAACTTCCCACCTCAGGTGATCCACCTGCCTCAGCTTCTCAAAGTGTTGGGATTACAGGCATGAATTTCTTTTAACTTTTTATAAAGATGAGGTGTGGCTATGTTGCCTAGGCTGTTCTTGAACTCCTGGCATCAGGCCATCCTCCCTCCTTAGCCTCCCAAAGTGCAGGGATTACAGGTAATACTCTGTTATGGCTGAATAATATTCCATTATATGGATACATCCCACATTATCTCATTCATTAGTTGATGGACATTGGGTTGTTTCCACTTTTTGGCTATTATGAAAAATGCTGCTATTTTTTATTTTTTTGGCTATTATGTTTCCACTTTTTGACTATTATGAAAAATGCTGCTATGAACAGTTGTAAGGAGGTTTTTGTGTGGCCATATGTTTTCATTTCTTTTGAGCATATACCTGGGAGTGGAATTGCTGGGTCATATGGTAAGTCTGTGTTTGTCAGTTTTTGAGGAACTGCCAAACTGTTTTCCAGAGTGAGACTCCCACTAGAAATGTATTACAGTTCCGTTTTCTCTACACCTTTGCCAACACTTGTTATTGTCTATATAACACCGTATCACATTCCCACTAGCAGTGTATTAGTGTCCCAGTTTCTCTACATCTTTGCCAACACTTGTTACTGCCTATCTTTTAAAAACTTTTTTTTTGAGACAGGGGTGTCACTCTGTCACCCAGGCTGGAATGCAGTGGCAAGATCATGATTCACTGGAGCCTCGACCTCCTGGGCTCAAGCAGTCCTTCTACCTCAGCCTCCTGAGTAGCTGTAACCACAGATATGCTTTCTAAAATTTTTTGTAGAGACAGGGTCTCCCCTATATTGCCCAAACTGGTCTCAAACTCCTGGGCTCAAGTGATCCTCCAGCCTTGGCCTTCCAAACTGCTGGGATTGCAAGTGTGAGCCACTGCATCTGGCCCTTGTCTATCTTTTTAATCTCTCTCATTTAATTCTCATAATTCTATTAGCCAAAGAAAAATATTCCTACTATTATTTTTTAGATGAAATCCCCAAGACAACAGATTAAATGAGATGCCTCATATATGTGTGAATGGAAAGAAAGAAGTGGTATGGATAATTCAAAACCACAGTTTATCCAAAAGTAATTTAGAAGTTTTTGAGTGTGTTTGATGTTGGAGATCATGTTTCCCACTCCCACATTAAAAGACAATTAGTATGATTGTATCTTTTTTGTCTGTGTTTTTTTAATCATTGAGGTATAATCTCCTAATATAAAATGAACCATTTTAAAGCGTTTGAAATTATTATTCTGAGGATGCCTATTTTTTAGTGATTGCAATAGTGATATTGTCTTCAAAAAATTTGCATGTACTTAAAAACACTTAAAAAGAAAGAAGCAGTAATATGAAGTTTGATCTCCCAAGGAGCCATCATAGATCTATAGAGAGATCTATATAGGGAACAAGAGTAGAAGTACCACGAGGCAAACCAAAAGTCACTTGTTTTAAAGTGATTAAGATAACCATGTTGACTTTTCTCCATACTTTATGTATAGCCTTTTCAAAATTAGAAGGCTATGTCTTCCTTGTTATTCTGACATGAATATTTAGCAGTGCCATCTGTAACCCTAGGATCATACGGTAAATGTTAACAAGAAGCACCAGAACTTGTGTTTTCCCTGTCCTATTGTTTTTCTACAAGAATGCTGACAGCTAGAGTGGCTTTGTGACATTGTGCCTACAAAGCTGAATATTACATGTGTAGTTACCTGGGTAGGTGTAGAATGTATTTTTTTTTTTTTTTTTTTAAAGAGCAGGACACAGTGACTGGATGTCATCAGTTACATCTGTTTTATCATACTAAAAATTTTACATATATTTTGAAAACAGTTGCAAATTAGAATTTTCTAACTTGTATCTTTGTGTTATGTTCCTGCTAAGTGAAGAGAATATTTTCTGAAAATATGAAACTTCTAATGTGCATACAGGATTGAAGACGTGCTTATAGAATATTTTCTGGTTTTTCTTGCCTTTCTGCTTAGTGTGTCATTATCTTATTTTTTGAGGGAAAACATGCACATTTTACAGTAGGTTCTCCCCATCTGTTTCAATTCTTCATCTTGTAATGCTTCCTTTCAAATAGCTACATGATTACCTTCCACTTTAGGGGCGCTGAAAATGTTATCTCTGGCTCAGCTGACAGTTTTTATTGATGATCTGGTGGGAACCAGGTCTATGGTTTTTTCAGAGCATTTCAATGTCCCAATACCGCACAAGAAGCTTTTCTCTCTCCCCTGCACACCCCAGATGAACACAACTTTACTGTATATTCTAATAATAAAATACATAAACCATAAATTAAGACAAGGTTGAAAGGTTTAAAGAAGAAAGTAAAAGTCAACCTTAATTTTACTTTCCAAACAACATAATCACTATGGACATTTTGGCCTATAACAGGGGTCGGCAAACAATTGCCTGTGGGCCACATCTGGCCTGCCACCTGTTTTTTTATGGACCTTGAGCTGAGAATGGTATTTACGTTTTTGAATAGGAAAAACATTATAGTAACAGTAACATTTTGTGACATGAGAAAATTGATATGAAATTCAACATTGTTTCCGCAAATAAAGTTTTATTGAAACATAGCCATGCTCATTCATTTACATGTTATGTAGACTGCTTTTATGCTAAAATGGCAGGTTTAGTAGTTAGTTGTAGGCCTTCAAAGCCTGAAGTGTTTATTATTACTATCTGGACCTTTACAGGAAAAAAATTTGCTGGCCCTTGGTCTATACCCTTCAAGACTTTTTCTGTGCGTTTGTGTGTGTGTACATTTTGAAACAATGAGGTTATTCTATGTGCTTTTGTAATTTACCCTTTTTACTGAATATTGTTTACAAGTAACTTTTATTGCATTGTTTGTTTATTCCATTGGATTATAATCTATGAACCACTCTGTTGCTTTTATTTGTATTGTACAAACCCATTAGATGTTACCTGGGAACAGTAATAATCGTAGTAGTAGTACTTACTATATGAATTAAAATTGATTTTAATTGTTTAATGAAATAAAGCTTTATTTTTTTCACATAATCTGAATCATGAGCTAGGTAGTGGTCAAGCTGCCCAAGAAGGTCATTGAGGAACCAGGATCTTTCCAGTGTCCTGCCATTCTCAGCATGCAATTTCATAGAAAGTTGGTGACTAAACTCTGTTATTGTTGTGTATCAAGTTACCACAAGTCTTAGCAATCTGAAAAGACAAATGTTAATTACCTTACAATTTCCATGGGTCATGAATCCAGATACAGCTTAGCTAGTTGTCTCTGGCTCAGGGTCTCACAAAGCTGTTGGCTGGGAATTCACTTATTTCAAGACTTGACTGGGGTGGAGGGGATCTGATTCCAAGCTCACTCATGTACTTTTGGGAAGTGACAGACCCATACTGGCTGTTGGCTGGAGACATCAATGCCTTGCCACGTTGGTCTCTCCTTAGGGCAGCTCACAATATGTTTGTTAGTTTCTGCCAGAGTATCTGGGAAGAGTGGGGGTAGGTTACAGACTTTTTGTAACCTACTCTGGGAAGTAATATTCCATCACTTCTGCGGTATTCTGTTAGAAGTGGATTTCCAGGTCCAACCTATACTCACAGGAGGGTGGGAATATCAGGAGGCGGGGATTATTGAGGGCCTTCTTGGAGGCTGCTTACTATGTGGTTTCATTTAAACGTGGTGGGTGGACCTTCAGGCATTGGCCTGGCAGGAAGGGTCAAGACCAGCCCTTCCAGTTTTTCAATTAGAGCAATGCCATGTGGCCACCCCTAGCTGCAAGAAAGTCTGGGAAAGCAAGTTTTTTGAGTGGCACATTGTTGCCCAGGTCAGAATCAGGATTTTGTTGATAAGAAAAATTTCGATAATGGACACTGGGTGGACAACAGAAGGCATCTACAATCCCTGCCTTCTAAGGTGGTTATAAAGGTTCAGTGAGGCAATCCAGCACTGATCTGGCTTAAAATATTCACGCAAACACGAGCTATGATTATTGCTCTTACTTAAAAATCACATAATATAGGTTTGAAAATTAGCTTGTTGACAAAACAGGATCCCTATGTGTTGATACTAAAAGAGGCAGCGTAAAAGGAAGAAAAAATACGTTGATTGGGTACATAGTGTGTACCAGGCATTTTATTTATATGCAGTATCTGAGTTAATCTTCATCATAAACCTAAGTAGGTATTGTTTGCCACACTTTATAGATAAGGAAAACAAGGCCCAATAATATTAACTAGGTTGTTGAAGGAGCACTTTCCACTAGTGTGCCTTGAGTGGGTTATAGTTCGTGGAGATATTGGTTCCCTTAGTTCTTGGAATGGGCAGATGGGGACAGGGGTAACTGGAGCCCCTGGTCTCTTCATCTCTAACTGGGCAGCTTCTTCTGATTACTCCAGTGTGTCTTGAAAATATAGTTTTCTGCACGCTCCATGATGTGGAAAAGGTTAGAGTGTATAACTCTATCCATGAGTAAGTGACAGAACTTGAATTTGAATCCAAGTGTGTATAATTCCAGTTGCCTGTCTCCTTTCCACTGTCAGGCTCTCACCAATCTATAGAAGCCTTGAACTTCCATTAGTCTAAAATAGGAGTTGAAATGCCCCTTCATTTGCTACAAAAATATTATATTTCTTCATTTTCTTGGATTATAAAGTGATTTAAGTTAACGTGATTTGCAGCTTCACTGTGGTCTGAATGGAAACTTATTTGGCCACTAGGTGGCGCGTTTTGGTTCTTTCTCCCAGTCGATAGGTGTGGCTTTGTCCTGTGCCACTGTCTTAGAAGGAACCTAAATTGGATATAAGGAAGACTAGACAACAGGGAGATCTGAAATGAATGGGACATGCACTCTGATGATTCCAGTTTCCTTTTCATCCTTTACTTTCCACTCCTGCTCCTCCTGTGCTCATAGGCTGATGTTTAGGTAACAGATCTAGTCCCTGGAGCCTCAGATGAGTCTTTGATATCTCTTTCTCACTTATAAAAATGGGAAAGTGGGGGGGAAAGAACTTTTGTCCTCATCTAGTATGTTAGGTAATAAAATAATTGTAACATGTTTGCAGATAATTTTAGGCACAATTTTTTAATACAGCTTATTATCGTGGGAATACTTGTGTTACTAGGCAGATAATGATTGCACTATTAATATTAATTTCCCTATTCTTTAATTTAATAATACAAGCTTTAACTTACATGTATTATCTCCTATAATCCTCATAGGAACCCTGCCTAGTTACCATTTTTTTTCCCTGATTTTAGAGATGAGGCAATTGAAGCTTAGAGAGATAGGTTAATTTGCTCCAAGTGTAATAGAGTTTGGTTGCTTTCAGATTTTTTTTCCTGTCTGTTTGGAAGTTGTTAATTCATTGTAGTTGTGGGGAGAGTTTTGACGTAAGTCAATATATTTAAAATTCCTGTGAAATAATTCATAGAAAGTACTTCTGGAACCATAGTTTGGTTGCAAGCACAGACGTCATTTTCTCTGGTTGTCTTGTGTAAGTGAGCAGTAGCTGGAAGTGGGCTCCCTTCAGGAAGGCTACAGGATCTTTGCAGAATTACAAATTGTATACACTCAGGGATCACTTCCTTTCTCTTGCCTACAAATGCAGCACCCATTATCATAGAAACTGCAGGGCATTTGACAGCTTAGGTTTAGACTTGGAGCTCATAGAATGGAACATTCTTCTTCTTCTTCAATTAGAGACACAGTAAAAAGATGGGAAGGCACCTAGGCCTAGGGTTTTCTTTGAGACTGCTGACTGATGTATTCTCTTTTACCCAAATTTAGATTCTGCATTAATCTCCAGATTTCTCCAATTGCCTTGAAAAAATAAATCAGCTCATGCTAGGTTTTCTTTAGTCACGAATAATTTAACTGTGCTTAGTATCTCTAGTTGACTCCCCAGTTGTGGTGGTGATTTCTGCAGACCATAGGAAAATGTATAACAAATGTGAGATGAGAGAGCCTTGTCAGGCAGGGGGCACTTACTCTGGGAAGTCAGAACTGGCAGTGGGAGCAGTCCCCAGCACTAACAGGCACACCCACAAGATCTGCCTCCTACACTGTCACTTCTACCTCTTTGTTCCCCTTCCCGACTCACTTCCTGCCAGTGATTTGTGACATATTTCATAGCTGATCAAATGAGTCCCTGACACCTGATTGCTGAGTGCTTCTTGTTTACAGTTGCTTTCCAAGGACACCTAGACAAGATGGAAAGCTTAACGTGCAGTAATTAAATTTGCATCTGCTCTGTGACAGGACTCAAAGGAGTTTTCTTCCTCCCTCACGTATTGTAGAGCTCCTACTGTCTTTGACCATACAGCATCTAAAAAAGGCAGGATGTGGACAGGTAAACAAACATTGGTTCAGTCTACTGCCTGTCATTATAACGATGAATATTAAATAAGATCACTGATATCCCTTTCTTATTTGGCTTTCTACTCTTCATCTACTTGTTTTGCCAGATTGATAACTGATTTTCAATATAAGAACTATAGCTTGGAGGTGATTTAAAAAAATATTTTTAAAGGAAAACAAATATTGCCAAACAATCTGGATTGGTTTAACACCCATTGGATTGTACATTTCTTACAAATGCTTATGAATAATTCAGCAAAGCCAAATACAATCTGCTGGTGGTATCTAGTGTTATTCACACTTGCTAATGAATAATTCCCTTTGGCTTTTATAGGCCAGCTCTAAGGAATGACTTCTGAGACTCAGATGAGTTATTATTGGGCTATTTGTCAGTGTCCTTGGGGCATTGCGAGCCAAAGCCCAACTTGGCTGCCCACTCCACATACCTTCTCCAATTCTTCTGGGAAACATGCAACTCCTCTCCGTCCCAGCTTTTTTAGCCCCAGAATGTTGCTATGAAAGAGACTGTAACAGAAGAGGAAATAAAAATAACAGAATTCAGCTCCACTGTGATTGCATTGGTTCAGTTCCTTCATTGTTTCATTCATATAAAGAAATGTTTATTGGGCACCTTTGCATGTCCACAAAGATAAGATAGATTTTTATGTGCAACATCCTCAAAGAAAGTAGAAAGTGTAGAGTGTATAGGAGAGGCATAGGATCCTGGAGGAGGATGCTCAGGGTCTTTTGTCAAAATGATCAGTTACCATTTTCTCACCATGTTCTCAGGTATACACTTAAATGCATATTTGCCATTTGTGGTGTTGGGTGAGGCTTCCGTTGCTTTGGATAAATCTAAGATTTGATTAATCTTGGAACTGCTTAAAGGATAAGCCCTATAATGTGATCCAGATATGACTGAGTGGCCCTTGTTCATTTCTGTTGCTCTGAAGTCAGGAATGTGGTGTGACCTGGCTTTACCAGCCTGGACAATCTAAGGATGGTGAACGTGGATTTATTTATGCCTGAGTGGTCTTATACTTATACCTTAGCAATCATACTGCGTAATGTATAACCCTGGGATCAGTGAGTGCATTCAGCCTTGGTGAGGTTGTTCCTGGCAGCCTGTATCCGTTTCAGTTTTCTCTATGCAACTCCTAAATTTTCCTTTAGAGGAGTGTAATCTTCCTCTGAGCACACTGGAAGATTACAGTTCCCAACTTCCTTGCAGTTAGGTGGGATCATGTGATTAGTTCTAGCCAATGAAGTGGAAGTGATGGGTATCCTTTCCTGGTCAAGACATTAAAAGCTAGTGTTGCCACTTGCATTCCTTCCCTTTCCCTGCCACAATGGCCTTGGGGGCCTTGTGTTTCAGATGGTGTGGTCTCCACTGGGCTGGTCCAGGAATGACTGTGTGTAGTAGAGTCCATTCCCTTCCCCCATCAACATATTAGAGAGGTAACTTGAGCAAGACAAAGACCTTTGTTGCATTAAGTCCCTGAGATTTGGGGGTTTATTTATTACCACAGTGTAGCCTGGACCATTGTCACTAATATAAAGGGATTAGTACAGGAAGAGCTGTGTGCTTGTTATCTAGGGCCTCATACTCAACATGATTTAGCCAGCTTTGGAGAATGTAGTTTCTTTTTTTTTTTAATCATTTTTTATTATAAATTGCCAAATCATAGTTGTAAATATTATGGGATGCAAAGTGATTTATAATTTATGAAAACAATGTGGAATAATTAACATATATATCACGTCAAATACTTATCATTCCTTTGTGGTTAGAACATTTGAAATGAACTCTTGGTGATTCTGAAATATATAATATGTTATTACTTACTGTATTCATCATACTGCAGTATATCTTTTTTAAATTTTTTTATTTTATTTTATTTTATTTTATTTTATTTTTTTTGAGACAGAGTCTCGCTCTGTCGCCCAGGCTGGAGTGCAGTGGCGGGATCTCAGCTCACTGCAAGCTCCGCCTCCGTGGTTTACGCCATTCTCCTGCCTCAGCCTCCCAAGTAGCCGGGACTACAAGCGCCTGCCACCTCGCCCGGCTAGTTTTTTGTATTTTTTAGTAGAGACGGGGTTTCACCGTGTTAGCCAGGATGGTCTCGATCTCCTGACCTCGTGATCCGCCCGTCTCGGCCTCCCAAAGTGCTGGGATTACAGGCTTGAGCCACCGCGCCTGGCCATGTATATCTTAAAGTAGAAAAAACCTCCCAAACTTACTCCTCCTGTCTAATTGAGGCTTTGTACCTTTTGGCCATCATCTCCCCAATCTTCTAACCCTCCTAGCCTTGGTTACCCACCATTTTATTCTTTGCTTCTTTGAGTTCAGTTGTTTTCAATTCCACATATAAATGAGAATATGCAGTATTTGTCTTTCTGTGCCTGGCTTATTTCACTTAGCATAATGTTCTCTCATTCCATCCAATGTTGCTGCAAATGACAAAATTTCTTTCTTTTTAAAGGCTGAATAATATTCCTTTGTGTATATATGTCACATTTTCTTTGTCCATTCATCTGTTGATGGACACTTTGGTTGATTCCATAACTTGGCTATTGTGAATAGTGCTGTAGTGAATATGGGAATGCAGACATCTCTTTGACATACTGATTTCAAGTATGCTGGGTAAATACCTAGAAGTGAAATTGCTGGATCATATGGTAATTCTATTTTTAGTTTTTTTGAGAACTCCATAATTGTTCTACTAATTTACATTCCCACCAACAGATTTCAGGGGCTCCTTTTCTCAACATCCTCACTAAAACGTATTTTTATCTTTTTGGTAGTAGCCCTTTTGACTGGTGTGAGGGAATATCTCATTGTGGTTTTAATTTGCATTTCTTTAATGATTGGTAATGTTGAGCATGTTTTTTATGTATCTGGTGGCCATTTGTCTTCTTTTGAGAAATGTCTATTCAGGTACCTTCCCCATTTTTTAACTGGGTTATTAAGTTTTTAATTTAGAGTTGTTTGAGTTTAGATATTTATCAGATGTATAGCTTGTAAATATTTTCTCCCAATCTGTAGGTTGTCTCTTCACTTTGTTAATTGTTTCCTTTCTTGTGCAGAAGCTTTTTATTTTGATGTAATCCTATTTGTCTATTTTTGCTTTTGTTGCCTGTGTTTTTAGGGGTCAGATATAAAAATAATTGCTCAGACAAGTGTCCTGTAGTTTATCCCCTATGTTGTCTTCTAGTAGTTTTACAGTTTCAGGTCTTATGTTAAGCCTTTAGTCCATTTGAGTTGATTTTAGTATATGGTGTAAGATAAGGGTTCAATTTTATTCTTTTGCGTGTGGATATCCAGTTTTCTCAACACTGTTTATTGAAGAGACTGTCTTTTCCCCAAAGTATATACTTGGCACCTTTGTCAAACCTATGTACATGCATGGGTTCATTTCTGGGCTCTATTCTGTTCATTGGTTGATGAGCCTATTTTTCACTAGTACCATGCTGTTTTAATTACTATTGCTTTGTAGTATAGTTGGAAATAAGGTAGTGTGATACCTCCAGCTTTGTTCTTTTTGCACATGATTGTCTTGGATATTCTGGGTTTTTTCTTGTGTGTGTGGTTCCATATAAATTTTAGGATTATTTTTTCTGTTTATATAAAAAATGACATTGGAACATTGATAGGGATTGAATTGAATGTGTAGATTGCTTTGGGTAGTATGGACATTTTAACAATATTAATTCTTCCAGTCTATGACATGGGATATCGTTTACTTAGTTGTATCATCTTCGGTATCTTTCATTAATGTTTTACTGTTTTCAGTGTATAGGTCTTTTACCTCCTTGGTATTAAATTTATTCCTAAGTATTTTTTTTTTTCACAACTCACTCTTCACAGAACTGTATTTTATAGCTATTTTATTTATTTATTTATTTGTTTAGAGACAGAGTCTTTCTCTGTCACCTAGGCTGGAGGACAGTGATGTGATCTTGGTTCACTGTAGCTTCTGCCTGCTAGTTTCAAGCAATTATCGTACCTCAGCCTCCCGAGTAGCTGGGACTACAGCTGTGCACCATCATGCCTGGCTAATTTTTTGTATATTTAGTACAGACGGAGTATCGCCATTTTGGCCAGACTGGTCTTGAACTCCTGACGTCAGGTGATCCACCCAACTTGGCCTTCCAAAGTACTGGGATTACAGGCGTGAGCCACTGTGCCTGACCTGTAGCTATTTTATTTTATTGAGATGGATCTTGCTCTGTTGCCCAGGCTGGAGTGCAGTGGTGCGATCTCACCTCACTGCAACCTCTGTCTCCTGGCTTCCAGTGATTCTCCAGCCTCAGCCTCCCCAGTAGCTGGGACTACAGGCACATGCCACCGTGCCTAGCTGATTTTTTTGTATTTTTAGTAGAGACAGGGTTTCACCATGTAGGCCAGGCTAGTCTCAAACTCCTGACCTCAGGTGATCCACTCACCTCAGCTTCCCAAAGTGCTGCGATTACAGGCATGAGCCACCATGCCCAGCCCTGTAGCTATTTTAAATGGGATTGTTTTCTTGATTTCTTTTTTATATAGTTCACTGTTAGCATATAGAAACACTACTGATTTCTGTGTGTTGATTTTGTATCCTGCAACTTAATTGTATTCATTTTTTAGTTCTAACAGTGTTTTGGCGGAATTTGTAGGGTTTTTTATATGTAGTGTAAGAGCATATCATCAGCAAACAGCAGTAGTTTTACTTCTTCCTTTCCTATTGGGATGCTTTTTTTTTCTTTTTCTTGCCTGATTGCTCTGGCAGTACTCTAATACTGTATTCCACTTCTGTACTGAATAGAAGTGGCAAGAGTGGGTATCTTTGTCTTATTCTGAATCTTGGAGGAAAAGGTTTTAATTATTTACCATTGAGTATAATGGTAGCTGTGGGCTTATGTATGGCCTTTATTATGTTGAGGCACTTTCCTTTTATACCTAAGTTATTGAGTGTTTTTATCAGGAGAGGATATTTAATTCTGTCAAATGCTTTTTTTGCATCTAATGAGATGACCATCTGGTTTTTGTCCTTCATGTAGAATGTAATTTCAATTGGGAATCAAATGGCAGGTCTAATTTAGGGGCAGAAAGAGAGTTTGCTTAATCAGTTATCAAAGAATCTGTGAGAGAAATAACACTGGTGAAAACAGAGTCATGGAAGTGAAAGAATAAGTAATACGAAGAGACAGACTTGAGTTGAGGCTATCATAACTGATGTTAATTAATTTTAAATTACATTTGGCATGTTTAATTGGTAAGATTATGAACCTGTAATTTTTCTCTTTGCTTATAACATATATCAAATTCTGGCCCTTGAGCTAAGAATGGCTTCTTTTTTTGTTCTTTTTTTCTTTCTTTCTTTTTTTGAGACAGAGTCTCACTCTGTTTCCCAGGCTGGAGTTCAGTGGCACGATCTTGGCTCACTGCAACCTCCGCCTCCCAGGTTCAAGCGATTCTCCTGCTTCAGCCTCCCAAGTAACTGGGACTACAGGTGTGCGCCACCACACCTGGCTAATTTTTTGTATTTTTAGTAGAGATGGGATTTCGCCATGTTGGTCAGGCTGTTCTCGAACTCCTGACCTCAGGACATCTGCCCACCTTGACCTCCCAAAATGCGGGGATTACAGGCATGAGCCACTGTGCCCGGGCAAGAATGGCTTTTAAATTTTTAAAAGATTATAAAGAAAAACAAAGAAGAAGAAGAATATTTAATAGGGGCCATATGTGGCCTGCAAAGCCTAAAATGTTACTATTTAGTCCTTTACAGAAAAAGTTTGCCGACCTTGAATTTATACCCTTACCATCTCTATAAACTGTTATCAAAAAGGATCACACTTACCAAACTGTCAGTTCCTGGAGAATTGGGAACTCATTGGTTTTATTAATCCCTGTGTCTTTCAGTCTCTCATGGTGCATGGCAACACAGTAGAAGATCAGAGCAATTTTACTTGATTGAATTGCACACAGAACATGGGCGATATGGAAGACAGTTCAGAGGATGAGAACCAAACACAAATTATGAAGATCATAGGTCTAAAGAAATAGAACTGTTCTTCCTCTGTTCTTGTGGGTGGTGACAGTCCTGGTTTGTGTAAACCTAAGTATGGACATTTATTTAATTTTCCCATATTCACTTTCAAATTAAAGGAAGGTTTTAAAGCTGAGGTGTCCAATATTTTGGCTTCTCTAGGCCACAGTGGAAGAATTTCCTTGGGCCACACATAAAATACACTAACACTGGCTGGGTGTGGTGGCTCATACCTGTAATCCCAGCACTTTGGGAGGTTGAGGTGGGTGGATCACAAGGTCAGGAGATCAAGACCATCCTGGCCAACATGGTGAAACCCTGTCTCTACTAAAAATATAAAAATTAGCCGGGCATGGTGGTGCATGCCTGTGGTCCCAGCTACTCAGGAGGCTGAGGCAGGAGAATTGCTTGAACCTGGGAGGCGGAGGCTGCAGTGAGCTGAGAGCGCACCACTGCAGTCAGCCTGGGTGACAGAGCAAGACTCTGTCTCAAAAAAATAAATAAAAAAATAAAAGCACGATAGCTGATGAGAAAAAAAATACACTAACACAATAGCCGATGAGCTAAAACTAAAAAAATCTCAAAAAAGTCTCATAGCGTTTTAAGAAAGTTTATGAATTTGTGTTGGGCCACATTCAAAGCTTTCCTGAGCCCACATGCGCATGAGGGCCCTGGGTTGGACGAGCTTGTTTTAAAGCTGTGAACTTGTAAGTATTGTTAGAATTTTCTTGTTAGTCTATTGGTGTTGATATTTTGTTTTCTCTTTTTTTCTCTGACAACATTCGCTTTTTTTTAATATACCTTTTGCAGGTTTCTGTTTGTTTACTCACTCATTCACTTACTTGCAGGTATATACACACAGAAGTGAAAACATGTTTATACAAAAACTTGCACACAAATAGTAGCATTGTTAGCCAAATCCAGAAACAATCCCAAATGTCCATTAACTGATGAGTAAATAAACAAAGTGTGGTATATCCATATGATGGAGTATTATTCTGCAATAAGAAGAATCAAGAGTGGAGCGTGGTGGTTCCCACCTGTAATCCCAGCACTTTGGAAGGCCAAGGCAAGAGGATCACTTGAGCCCAGGAGTTTGAGACCAGCCCAGGCAACATAGTGAGACCCTCTCTCCATTTAAAAAAAAAAAAAAATTAAAAAGAATGAAGTACTGTCACATGCTACCCCATGGATTAATGTTGAAAACATTATGCTAAGTGAAAGCCAGATACGGATGACTACATATTGTATGATTCCATTTATATAAAATGTCTATAACAGGCAAATCTATGAAGATGGGAAGTAGATGAGTGATTGCCCAGGGGTGGGGTGGGAATCAGGAATGAGGGCTGATGGGTGCAGGGGTTTCTTTTCGGAGTGATAACGAAGTTCTAAACTTAGAATTTGGTGATCGTTGTACAACTCTGTGGATATACTAAAAACCATTGAATCATATACTATAAGTTGGTGAATTTTATGTTATGTGAGTTACATCTCAAAGATACTAACAAAAATAATTATGCAGTGGATTGCCTATTTCCTAGTGACGTTGCTGGTTATTTTCTCTTTTATTTCAAGCAACAGTCAGAATTTGAATCACTTACATTTTACTGTCTTGAAATAAGATGTTCTGAAAACAAAATTGACTTACAGTCAAATCCTCTTTGACCCAGCAATATTCTATTTACATGAATTTACTCCATTTGTTGTACTGGCACATGGGCACAAAGACTTTTGTATAAGAATGTTCATTGTGGCATTTTTTGTAGTGGCGGAACAGGAACAATCTAAGTATCCATTAGTAGGGAACAGGTTAAATACATAAGGGAGATGAAGCTAGTGAAGATGAAACTGTCTTCAAGACAATTAAAAGAACAAGGCGTAGAATACTCTTACTATTTGTGTAAAATGCTTGCATATGAACAGAATATGTTACAAAGATTCAACAGTGGCTACCTTTTTGGGAGGCAAAGATTGGGCTGATCTAGTAATAGGAGAGGGACAGCCTATTGCAGGGTTACACTTTAAAAAAAATGTACTTTCTTTTCATGGAAGCATTATTCATAGTTAAAAAGCAGAACCAATGCAAATGACTGTCAACTGATGAATGGATAAACCAAATATGGTACAGCCATCCAGTCACATAAGTAGGGTCAAAGGGGATTTGAATATAAATCAATTTCATTTTGAGGAAATCTTAATTCAAAAGGGTAGTGTTCAAATATTATCTTTAAAATTAAAAAAGTTGACTCCTAGATTATATCTCAGCAACCAATCTTGCATCTCTTTTTGCATACTTTTTTTCAGTCTATGTGGAATAATTTGTTTTAAGACTCATCCCTTCAATTCACCCTCCAACCACTAATGATGCAGCAATTATGTGGTTCCTCTGTAATTTTAACACTGTCTTCTAACCCAGCTGTGTGGCAGCAGTGTATCTGCAGGGTAGGAATGTGGCTTGCAAGGGTCAATATCACACTGCCCACAATTATTTTAATGTCTCCTCTGAAATGACAAATGAACTTTATAGTTATGATAAAAAGTAAACCCATTCCCCCTAAGGTATAAAAGGTGTAAAATTTACATAGTCAGATGTGACTGCCCTTTTTTTTTTTTTTTTTTTAAAAGAATCCTTCATTGAGGGCTTTAAAAAAAAAATCAGGGCTAGGGATAGGAATAGGTGGCTCATGCCTGTAGTCCCAGCACTTGGGGAGGCTGAGGCAAGTGGATCACTTGAGCCCAGGAGTTCGAGACCAGCCTGGGCAACATGGTGAAACCTTGTCTCTACAAAATATTTGCTGTGCATGATGGCATGCACATGTAGTCCCAGCTACTCAGGAGGCTGAAGTGGGAGGATCACCTGAGCCTAGGGAGTTGAGGTTGCAGTGAGCTGTGATCGCATCACTGCACTCCACCATGGGCAGCACAGTAAGACCCTGTCTCAAAAAAAAAAAAAAACCAAAATGGAAAACCAGAAAAACCAGGGATAGGTTTTCAATGTGGGCATTTATTTGATGCAGCCCAATAAACGTGATTAAAATATGAAAATGTTATTGGATTTATAGCTGCTTCTCTAGAAACTTACACTTTTTTTTTTTGCTGTTGTTGGTATAATTGGAAGAAATTCTTCCAAGTTTTGCATCTGCGTTGCTTGTCTTATAACACTAACCTCATGTAACTTACAAAATATTTGCTGGCATTTTTCTGGCCCTAGGAGGACCCGTAATTTATAACTCCTGCTTTTTATTATTTGGTGCCACTTGTGGCTTGTGTCCTTCCTAATTATTGCAAATCCTCTAGCCTGTCCCCACATTCACTCAGTAAGACTGCCACCTTGAGAGATGAGCTGTTGTTGTTTGCAGTATTTAACACAGCACCTACTACCATCATTTAGCTATCTCTGACAAAGAGCTCATTGGGCCCTCTTGCACCATTTCCTCAGCTGGGAAGTGTGGGATTGTAGAAGCTGCTTCACTTCTCCCCACATCTGAAGCTTTGTCCTGTCACATGAAGCTAGGATTTAGGATTTCCATGCTATCTTGCTAGCTGCAGGAGAACTACCTGCTCAGGGGGCTGCGTTTTCATTTAAAACGTACCCCACTTTCTTCATGTTCCTGCTGCTTTCTACCTACTGACCCACAGCCAGAGGCAGCTCCCACTGCAGGTTTTTCAATTGCATTACATGGCACCTGGCTTTATACAGTTGACATCTCTGTTTCATTTTTGTATCTCGCCTGTATCGTTAGAGAACAGGGTTTGGAGGTGTTCATGACTTATAGAAACCCCACAGTTAACCCTTTTATGATCCTTCTTTTAGTTAGGCCCTATTTACAAATTTTGTAAATTTAGATGACTTCTTATTATTAAATGATGTAAACCCATCCATTTGTACTATTAAAGCTGTCATGAATGGTATGGCATTTTTGAGTCAGACCTTCCTATAGCACAGCTGAGGCACACTGAGGCCCAGAGAGTTTATTGACTTCTTCAAGATTAAAAAGATAATTTGCAGAGCTGAATTTGGAATTCAGAATTCCAGGTCCAGAGCTTTTTCCATAAACTGAACTGATGTAAAAGCTCCGGACTGGGCGCAGTGGTGCAAGCCTGTAATCCCAGCACTTTGGGAGGCTGAGGTGGGTGGATCACTTGAGTTTTCCTAGGAGTTCAAGACTAGTCTGGCCAACTTGGCGAAACCCCATCTCTACTAAAAATACAAAAATTGGCCGAGCGCGGTGGTGGACGCCTGTAATCCCAGCTACTCGGGAGACTGAGTCAGGAGAATCACTTGAACCTGGAAGGTGGCAGTTGCAGTGAGCTGAGTTCGTGCCAGTGCACTCCAGCCTGGATGACAGAGCGAGACTTCGTCTCAAAAAAAAAGCTCCATGATACCTTGAATTTAAGGGTAAATTAATGGTGAGTTAGGAAACGCATGATACACAATGCACCAGACAACTCTCCATGAAAATACCTCAACAATGAAGTACTTTGGAAAGAGGTGATGCTGAGGTATTTAAAATTTTGTTTACTTTCATTATCATCAAAGAAGTAACAAATCTTTTTTTTAGGTTATTTCTGATAGTCTTTAAATGTTCTTCCAGGTACTTCTGTAGCAACTTAACAGATCGTATGACAATATGCTTATAGTGCTTCTTCCTTTTGATAACAGTATTGGAGAAGACAGACAGTGCTAGGACAACCGTACAAACACCATTTCTCATGGCTATAGGCAAGCCAGAAGCCACATCTTTCCTAGGGAAAAGGGCTGACCTGTTACCATTGCTAGTTGTGTGTAAAACATGTGTTAGAAGAAGTAATTATGTTTAGCTGACTGACTATGACCAAGATTAATAGCTCTTGAAAGGGCTGTAATGAAAGACTGCCCCAACTGGCTTCTACATTATTCTTTATTTATCCCGCTCTCATCCCTGTCACCTTTGGGCACCAGCCAAATGTCATTTATGTGAGATTTGCCCCTTGGATGTGAAAGGCCTCTCTTTCTTAATGATGGGAGGCGATTGGGCTGCAGGGCTGGAGAGCTTGGACGGTTGACGTGACCCAGAGGAGATGCTCCAGGTCTGTGGGAGTCAGAGGACCGGGACTCCCCCTCCTGAAGGAGAAAGAATATGAGGATATTCGGCTGTCTGATCCAGGCCATCGAGGTGTACTTGAGAGATTACAAGGCGTACTTCAAACACTCTGTTGTCAAGTCCATGTATTTCAGTGGCTCTTCAGTTTGGAGCACTTGGAAGTTTCTTATTCTGAAGACCATTTGTTTGAATGAAATCATCAACTATTTCTAGTTTTGTAAAACTTGGAAGTCTCCTTGTGGTGGAGACTGCACAGATCCCTTCTTGCCTCCTTGAGTCATGGACTTTTCAGGCTGGACTGGTGCCCAAAATGCAGATTGCATTTCCCCAGCCTCCTCTGCAACTGGGTGTGGCCATGTGACTGAGAGAAGGTGTTCTTTGGGTGTCTCTGAGGTGTTTCTTTAAGAGAAAGCTGGTGTATGTTCTTTGCCCTTTGCTTCTTGGGCCCTTCCTTCTGTCCCACTGCCTGGAATGTACATGCTGGACTTGGATCTTGAAGGTGAAGCCCAAGCCTTACGGGCTAAAAGGGGCCTGGTCTCTGAGAACTTCAGGAGAACCACTGTCCCAGCCTGGTTAAGCCACTGTTATTTTGGATTTTCTGTCACTTGTAGGCAAATCTAAACTTACATAATACACTGTTTCTACACTTGCAGAAGATGAAAACGCCAAACCCTTGGATTGCCTTTTCCCGTCCTAAGTATTAATATCAAAACTTAAACAGGTTCCTTTCCCCTTCTTCTTTCAACTCCTCCAAATTAAAACAACCTACAAAAAGATCGTGCAGTAATTTATTTAAAAACTAAAGACATGAGAGAGATGTCAGTATGAGAGATATACAAGGGAGAGATTAACAAGAAGGCTAGAACGGAAAATAACACATTTAGGAAAATGGTAACGAGGACTGGCCTTCATGGCCTTCTGTAATAGGTCAGCTCTCTCTCTCTCTCTCTCCCTTCTAGTGTTGGGGGCAGCAACAGCTTCTTTTCTTAGATTATGAGAGGCCCTAGGGGTTCAATTTCACCTGCATTGTTAAGGCCATAGGAAGCTTCTTAAAATTTCAGATTTCAAATGTCAAGTCTCTATTCAGTGCTGTTGGGCCCCTTGCGTGAGAGTGTTTATGTTTTGGCCTGACTCTTTGGTTTCCGGCCATAAAGTTGGCATGTCGTCATCTTTTCTCTAACATTGTGTGTATTAGATAACATGTACTATAGTAGCTATAGTGGGTTACAAATGATTCTTAACACAACCCTTTTAAAAGAGTTGCAGAGATGTGTAATTATTTTTCGTGATTTTCAAAACTTTTGAAAGAGAAAAGCCCCAGTTTGGTTCGCTGTTCTCATTAGCATTTATATAGTGAACTAAGAGAGAGGTTTTCTGTGCAGTGTTTTTCCTTGCCGTTTCTTGCCTTTTAATTTGAAGAATAGCAGGATCTTGTCTTTTGTTCACATGAGTAAAAGCCCATTCAGCTGGAAAAAGAACAGTGCACTCTTTGTGTACTCGGAGCATTTGAATGCTTTCGGTCACACACTAGTTGCTGTTTAACTACAATAAAATTGTGACCAAAGGAGATAAACATTTAAAGGATAAATGACAGACCTGTTAATCTGAAAGCAAGTTTCGTAGCATTGTTGTTTTTAGCTAATAGGTATATAGCCAGGAGTCACGGTGATGACTTTTAAATCTGAAACTGAGTGAAGTCTGTGTTTTCAACCAGTTTAAAAAATGTTGCCACTGGACCTTTTTAAAAAAATAGACAAAAATTTTATGTATTTATGGTGTACAACATGATGTTTTGACATGTATACATTGTAGAATGGCTGGATCAACCTAATTAACATATGCATTATCTCACATACTTTTTTGTGGTGAGAACACTTAAAATCTACTTTCTTAGCAATTTTCAAGTATATAATACATTATTATTAACTATAGTCACCATGTTGTACAAGAGATCTCTTGAACATCACTGGACATATTTATGGCTGATTATTTTGTGTTTTAACAATCATTTGAACATGACTAAACTGTCTTTAGAAACTGGTAGGGATTTCTTTGCTGTATTTGCTAAGCTTGGCCATGTCATCCACATATATATCTGAATATATTCATATATGAATACATGCTATATATAATATGTGTGTATATATGAATACATAATACATATATTTATATGTGTAATATGTGCATATATAAAGTGCCTAAGTATATTGTTTAAGAAAAGAGCCACTGGGGCTTTTATAAGTCTATGATTTCAGAACTAGGTCCATCTTTACAGCTCTAAAGTATTATGATTTACCTGATTTGGTGGAGGAAAGGCATTTTTGGTAATTTTCTGTCCCTATGGGAATTCAAAGGATAAATTTCAATCTCTTTTTCTTTCTTTCTCTCTCTGTCCATCTTATGCAGCTGAAAACTGGCATATGACTCTTTGAGAAGAGCTCAAACAGTTGTGGTAAGGATGCTTAGATGTTGAGTGTTATCTATTTTCTGGGATATGAAACATATAGAGTTTTACTAGTCTGTTGTTGCAGAGTGCTGGGTGTATTCTGCTTTAGTTGACTGTTCCGTTGGAGTATTCAGCCTTTTTTTAGGATAACAAAAAAATAAAATTAATCAAAGGCATAATCAAGGACTTTTTCCTTTTGTGCAGTCACATCTTATTATACAATAGTAATCGTAAGCTTTGCCCACCTGCCAGATAGGTGTAAGATGATTAATGAAAGCTGAAACTCTGTGTCAGTCTAGAGGAGACAGCAGGGACTGGTGGTGCCAGTGGTGAAGTAAGAAGTACATATGCTGCTTAAAGGGACTCTGGTTCAGCGTGTGAATGTCAGGCCAATGTTGCAGATATTCTGATTTTTCAAAAGAAGCCGGACGCGTAGATTTTTATTTGAAAGCTCTTTATTTTAATGAGCCATCGACTAACTGAAATTTAAAACCTGGCCAGGCGCGGTGGCTCACGCCTGTAATCCCAGCACTTTGGGAGGCTGAGGCAGGCGGATCACGAGGTCAGGAGATTGAGACCATCCTGGCCAACATGACGAAACCCTGTCTCTACTAAAAATACGAAAAAATTAGCCGGGCGTGGTGGGGGGCGCCTGTAGTCCCAGCTACGCAGGAGGCTGAGGCAGGAGAATGGCTTGAACCTGGGAGGCGGAGCTTGCAGTGAGCCGTGATCCTGCCATTGCACTCCAGCCTGGGCGACAAAGCAAGACTCCGTCTCAAAAAAAAAAAAAAAAAAGGAAATTTAAAACCTGTGTAGTCCAAATAGACCGTATCTACAGGCTGGAAGGAGTAGAGGGCCTGCCGTTTCTGACCTCTGTTATTTGGAGAGGTTATGTAACCATTGTAACCAGGGAAGGATACATGAGGATTCCTCTTCAGGGAAGCTGACCAGCCTAATAAAAAATATATAGGTTGACATTTGGAGATGTCTAAAGAGAAGGCCAGGTTTCCATCCTATCACTCTGTAGTGAGGCCCACCAGTTGACAAACGGAGCTTCTGCACATTCAACTTCTGATCTGTTTCATATTCCCTCACTTGAAATTATGAACTGATAGGCAAAGATCATTGAACATCGCGGAATGCCTCAAATAGAAATGACAAAATACAGAGCACAGAAACAGAAGAAAAGGAACCCAGAGAAATAGGAAGATGTGGAGAGCAGAAGACAATTTCATAACAAATTATAATTAATATTCCCAGAGAGATGAGAGAAAATACACGAAACAGGAACAAGGTACCAATAAAAAGGAACCTTCACACTGTTAATTTTGTTAGTTGTGATAATGTGTTGTTAAACATTTTTAAAAGTGTTATACATTTTTAAAAAAGTTGTCCGTAGGTATTAGAGATTTATGCTAAATAATTACAATTTGAATATTGTGATGTCTGGGATGTGATTTGAAATAATTCAGAAAAACGGACAGAGTTGTGTGGGAGATAGATAAAATGAGATTGGCAAAATGTTGATAATTGTTGAAGCAAGCTGTGTAATGGGTGCATAGGAGTTTATTATATTATTATTTGTACTTTTGTGTGTTTGAAATTTTCCGTTATACAACCTTAAAAGAAAAGGATCATTTAGAGAGCAAGAAAGAGCTCTCAGATTAAAAATATGATAGCAGAAATTAAAATTTCAACAGAAGAGTTAGAAAATACAGTTGAAGACATTTGTCTGGAAGTCAGACCAAAACAAAGCAATGGAAAATAGGAAAGGAAAAATATGAAATTAGAGGATCAGTCCAGGTGGTCCAGTGTTTAACTCTGGGAGTTATAGAATGAGAACCAAAATATCAGAAGGAAAGAGATTATCAAAGAAATAATACAGGCTGGGTGCAGTGGCTCATGCCTATAATCCCAGCACTTTGGGAGGGCCAGCCAGGAGGATCACCTGAGGTCAAGAGTTCAAGACCAGCCTGGCCAACTTGGTAAAACCCCATATCTATTAAAAGTATACAAATTAGCTGGGCATGGTGGTGGGCATCTGTAATCCCAGCTACTTGGGAGGCTGAGGCAGGAGAATCACTTGAACCCAGGAGGTGGAGGCTGCAGTGAGCTGAGATCATGCCACTGCACTCCAGCCTGGGTGACCGAAAAAGACTCTGTCTCAAAAAAAAAGAAAAAAAGAAATAATACAGGATCATTTCCTTGATCTAAAAGACATGAGTTTCCAGATCAAAAGGGCCCAGTGACCGCCCAGCACAACTGATGAAAAATGATCCCACTATGGCATTTTATCATGAAATTTCCTAATTTCATGATAACCCCAGAGGAAAAGAGAAGATTCTAAGAGCTCTCACTGGCGTCCTGAGCTGGTCCAGGTGCTCTAGGATCCAGGGCTTCCTTGGGCCAATGCTTCAGACAGTTAAACTCATCTTTTGCTTGGTCAGGGATGTGGTGGTTGCCTGGTTGTTGGGATTGAGAGAAAGAATCTAGGGTCTAACCTCTGCTCTTGACTTCCAGCTAGTCTTCCTGTTTTCAGCTTCACTGTTGAAATACACCTTCCTTCAGTAGTTCCTGGTTCTTGTATTCCTGAGCCTTTCTGGAGATGGTGGCATGGGAGCTCACTTCTTATTGGTCTTCCCCTTTTCTCCCTCAGTCCTGCCTACCAGTTGGTCTTCAGCTTTGGTGTTTTGTTTTTGGTTTTTTTTGGAGACAGGGTCTGACTTTGTCACCCAGGCTGGTGCAGTGGTGCAATCTTGGCTCACTGCAGCCTCGACCTCTAAGGTTCAAGATCTTTCTGCCTCAGCCTCCCAAATAGCGGGGACTACCGGTGTGTACCATCATGCCCAGCTGATTTTTGTATGTTTTGTAGAGATGGGGTTTTGCCATGTTGCCCAGGCTGGTCTCAAACTCCTGGACTGAAGCCATCTGCCTGCATTGGCCTCCCAAAGTACTGGGATTACAGGTGTGAGCCACCACACCCGGTTTTAGGATTTGGCTTTTGCTGTTACATTACTTGCCATTCCTTTTTCATCTTTTGACGTCTCTCATCTGCTTTTTTGTTTTTTTTGAGACTGAGTCTGGCTCTGTTGCCCAGACTGGAGTGTAAGTGGCGCGATCTCAGCTCACTGCAACCTCCGCCTCCTGGGCTCAAGTGATTCTCCTGCCTCAGCCTCCCAAGTAGCTGGGATTACAGGTATGCACCACTATGCCCAGCTAGTTTTTGTATTTTTAGCAGAGACAGGGTTTCACTGTGTTGGCCAGGCTGGTCTCAAACTCCTGACCTCAAGTGATCTGCCTTCCTTGGCCTCCCAAAGTGCTGGGATTACAGGTGTGAGCCTCTGCACCTCATCTGCTCTTATCTTTCAATTGACTTTGACAGTTTATTTTTATTGTTGTCTCCTTTTCTTTTTTCTTTTCTTTCTTTTCTTTCCCTTTGCCTTTCCTTCCCCCACCCTCCCTCTCTCCCTCCCTCCCTCCCTCCCTTCCTTCCTTCCTTGCTTCCTTCCTTGGTTCCTTTTCTTCCTTTTCTTTCTTTTCTGCTTTTCTGGAGACAGGGTCTTGCTCTGTTGCCTAGTCTGGTGTACAGTGACACAGTCATAGCTCACTGCAGCATCAACTCCTGGGATGAAGGGATCCTCCTGCCTCAGCTTCCCAAGTAGCTGGGACATCAGGTGTGCACCACCATACCCAGCTAATTTTTTTTTTTTTTTCGGTTTTGTAGAGATGGCACCTTATTATGTTTCCCAGGCTTGTTTCCAAATCCTGGGCTCAAGAGATTCTCCCACCTTGGCCTCCCAAAGTGCTGGGATTGCAGGTGTGAACCACTGCACCCAGTATATTGTTTTAATTTCTTTACAGGCATTCCAGTGAGGTTTTGGGAAGGAGCCAAGTGCGTGTTTTGAATCCACCACATTAGAATGGAAGTAAATTTGTTGTGTTAATCATTAATTTGTGTGTCAGAGTTTCTTTTCCTGAGGTTTATTTGAAAATCAACGTAAGAAAACAAAATTTAATATGGAGAAAATAATTTCCTCCTTCTTAAAGTCTCCTTTGACTATCCTCACTCAAATTGGTTTGTTTCTACTTTCTCTGAAATACTATGGCCCCAGGAGACTTCCTCTCAGTTTAGCAAATAATTCTCTACTGTTTTGGGTCTTACTGTAAGCACTGGATATGTGCTTTTCACTCAACTAGATTATGGAGTCTCTGTGAACCTAGGGTGATATCTTAGTCTGCTCATTGATTACCTTATGGCTGCTTATGAATATAAATTGAATAAATACTTAGCTGACCAAGGTATACTACTCAATTTTGTATTACTTTGTTTTTATATGTGTTATATGTGATTCTTTTTATGCCTTCTCAGCCTATTGCTCAGAGATTAGTGGGAAGGAATAAATGTAACAAGTAGACATTGGGGGTAATATTGATAAGTTAAAAATGTCATTGGTTTATAGCTTCAAGGGTATTTTACTGAAATTGCAAATGTTCTATTATATTTAGAAAGAGGAGAAATGGAAACCTGACTAGTCATTATACTGAGGTTGGGAAACCTGGAACTTGAGTTCTGAATCTGTTTTCTGTAGATAGCCTGTTTCACAGTGGCTTTGCTTAATGTTTTACCAGTAAACAGGCACTCCTGTTTGTTTTCAGCTCTTGCCTTTCAGCACAGGATAGCTACAATTGTTCAGAGTATGCCTCTCTTGTATAAATAACAATGCTGTCATTTTCTCTAAAGTCATCTTTTTTATTAAAGAAGCCCTTTAATAGTCCCACATATTCTGTAGTTATGCATTTCTGTGAGTGCTTACTGACCCCAGCACAGTGTTTAATAAATTATTGAACTTTGAAGAACCTTTGAGAAGCAAGGGCTTTATGTGACTGAGCAGCAGACATGAAAAAACGTTATCCTCCAGAGTATCTAACAGACAGAAATAGAGGCTTGATCAGACAATATAAGCACCGAGTGAATGATGGTAATACCATGAAATATTTACATCCATAGAGCATGCTAGGGTGGGGAGGAGAGTGTGTGGGTTTTTATCATTTTGGGTTGAACCTGATGCCATACAACTCACCACTCTATGATCTTAAAAGCAAAACAGAAAGAAAGAGAATGGGAGAAAGAAAGGAAGAAAGGAAAAGGAAAATAAAGAAATGATGAATATTGATTTGGTGATATTTTGTTGTTTGCATTATCTTATCATAAAAGCAAGGCTCCTTTTGTAGACAGGAACCTTACTAAGAGTCAAGTTTTAATCAGTCTTTAACAGAAACTGAATGTATCTGAGGCGATTTCTTGCCACTACAAGTTTAAAGTTTTAATTTAATCAATATCTCATGATTTACCATGCCCCAAAAGCTGTCATTTTATTATCTATAAAAACTAGAGATTTGAAGAGTAAAGAACTGAATAGCCTGATACGATCTTACTTTTAAACAGAATATGCAATTTATTTATTTTTTCATGGAATTCTATTTTAAAGTGACTTGTGATTTTTTAAATAATGATCCACAGAGAAAATTAACATGAAGAAATGTCTAATTATTTAGGAAAGGTTTGGAAGATATTTATCCTAGCTAATATATTTAGAGAATGCCTAATATCTTAGAGCATAGAAAGGGGCTAAAACAAATGTGCCAGCCAATTTGTTTTGCCCCTGTGCTCAGTATTTTGTATATCCATTTTTAAAAATAAGGAGGAACCTTTTAAGATTTCATGGTGTTATCTAACGTTATTAAAAGTAATTATTGTTGATGATAAATAAAGGTTGACAATAATGTGCTTTACTGAATTTAATTTTACTCATGATTTATTTTAAAAACCCACAGGTTGTGTTTGGGAGATATTTTAATGTAGTGTGTCTGTTTTTTGGTTTTTAGTTATGGAAGAAAGAATCGAATTATGTATTAATAAGGAGTCTCAGATTGGCCAGAGACATTGGCCTTTCAAGGGGATCATCTGGTTTTAGAGGCTTTAGTCTCCTTTGAGTACCCTGGATGTTTGGTATGCATTATGCTAACCTAATGCATGATTACATTGACCCCATGGTTATAGTGACCTAAATTGGCAAATTTCTGTCACTTGTAAAGTCAAGGTAGTAATGTTGGAAGAGAAACTAGTGAGACTCCCCTTTGCAACTGTAGTGTTTTGTCTGTAGATTGCAAATGAGGGAATTTTATGAAGGCTTTATTATTATCAGGAACCCACTGCATACAAAGAAATTTTTAGTCTAAGGACCCAGTATTAGCGAAATGTGACATAGATCCATTTGTGAAAGGGTGTACCCAGTTGAAACAGCAGAAGCAAGATTTTAATTGTAGGTTTATTATTTTTGTTGCCAAAATGATGCCCTGGAAAGAATCGAGAGTTTTGAGTGTGAATGATGTGATGTGGATTTCAATCCTGTCTTTGCCACTTAGTGGTTTCACTTCCAGCGAGTCCTGAACCTAAGACTTATTTTTTTTATTTCAAAATGGGGCTCATGATGATTTACTTTGCAGATTTGTTAAAGCTTGTAAGCATTTAGCACGGCATCCAGAGTGTGGGAGGCACTCAGTGAATATTAGCTCCTTTCTCCTTCCCTTTCAGCTAAACTAAAAAGGCTTTATCTAGGAGGTGAGACTTGTAGAAACTCTTGATTGATGGAAGGAATGAGTCAGTGAACTAGAAGAAGAGTTCTTAAGGCCTGTGGATAACCACGTGAGAAGGTGAGAAGTGTGTGTGTAGTGATGGGAGAGTGTGGCTGGACAGATGGACAGATAAAGAAAAGAGGGTCTGGTCGGGTGCGGTGGCTCATGCCTGTAATCCCAGCAGTTTGGGAGGCCGAGGCGGGCAGATCACGAGGTCAGGAGATCAAAACCATCCTGGCTAACACGGTGAAACCCCATCTCCACTAAAAATACAAAAAAAAAAAAAAAAAAAAAAAAAAAAAAAAAAAAATTAGCTCCACCGTGGCGGGTGGCTGTAGTCCCAGCTACTTGGGAGGCTGAGGCAGGAGAATGGCATGAACCTGGGAGGCGGAGCTTGCAGTGAGCGGAGATCCTGCCACTGCACTCCAGCCTGGGTGACAGAGCGAGACTCCGTCTCAAAAAAAAAAAGAAAAGAAAAGAAAAGAGGGGCTGAATTAACTGACTTGTAGAGGCAAATGTGATATTGATGTTGGGACACATTATCTGAACTTCCACTGTCATTATCTGCTTCTCAAAATTGAGTTGAGAGCATGTGCAAACTCGAGAATTTATTCTTCTTGTCTACTTGAACATCTCTCTTTTAAAAAATGCAAAATGTTAGAAATGTTTGATCCAATATAGGGCAAATAAAAATTTGTCTGTTCTTTTTTTTATATATATATTTTTTGAGACACAGTTTCATTGTCACCCAGGCTGGAGTGCAGTGGCGCAATCTTGGTTCACCGCAACCTCTGCCTCCAGGGTTCAAGCAATTCTTGTGCCTCAGCCTCCCGAGTAGCTGGCATTACAGGTGCATGTCACCATGCCTGGCTAATTTTTATATTTGTAGTAGAGATGGGGTTTCACCATGTTGGCCGGGCTGGTCTTGAACTCCTGACCTCAAGTGATCTGCCCACTTCGGCCTCCCAAAGTGCTGGGATTACAGGCATGAGCCACCATGCCCAACCTGTCTGTTCTTAAATTCTACCTCTGACTGTAGTACTTCAATGGAGAATACATTACTAATACTTCTAGCATGATGGGTCCCAGTATGAGATTTCCAGTTGCTTCTTGCATGTTCATTTTGCAGATTTTAACTGAGGCTTATATATGCTCAGGGCTGTACTGTACTCTGGGGATTCAGTGGTAACAGACCAGAGTCCCTCTTTTCATGGAGATTAATATTCTATTAGAGGAAGAAGGCCAGTAAATAAGTAAACAGTGGCCAGGGCATGGTGGCTCATGGCTGTAATCCCAGCACTTTGGAAGGCCAAGGCAGGTAGATCACCTGAGGTTAGGAGTTCGAGACCAGCCTGGGCAATATGGCGAAACCCCGTCTACTGAAAATACAAAAATTAGCTGGGCGTGGTGGCAGGTGCCTGTGATCCCAGCTACTCAGGAGGCTGAGGCAGGAGAATCGCTTGAACCTGGGAGGCGGAGGTTGCAGTGAGCCGAGAGATCACGCCATTGCACTCCAGCCTGGGTGACAAGAGCGAAACTCCATCTCAAAAAAGAAAAAGAATAAACAGTATTTAAGGTAGTAAATACAACCATGTCTAACAGTGATAAACAGTATGTTGTGTCAATGACTGAGGGGAGGGGACTGCTTTAGATACAGTGGTCTGAGGTTGCCTTTGATGTGAACTCCAAAGGATGACAAGGGCATTCATTTCAGCCTCAGGGACAAAGCTCTGAGGTGCTAAAAACCTAGCATGTAGAAGGAACAGGGGTGCTCAGTGGCCAGAACTTAAAGAGAAGGAAATGAAAGGATGGAGGAATGAGGCCAGATCATGAGGGTAGGGACTTTAGGCTGTGGTGAAGATGTCAATTTTATTGCAGGTCCCATTGGAAATCACTGGAGTGTTTTAAGGCAGGGAGCGTGTGTGTGGAGTGACTTACTCTGATTTGATTTCTATAAAGATCACTGTGGCTCTGTGTGGGGAATATTGGAAGGCCAGAGTAGAATTAGGGAGAAATATTGGGAAAGGAATGTTCTGATGGCTTGGCCCAGGTGGTGACTGTGCAGGTAGACTGAAGGGGAAGGATTTAAGATATATTTTGTAGGCAAAGCTGCCAGGATTTACTTTTAGACAGGATAAGGAAGTTTGAAAGAAAAGAAGAATCAAAGAAAACTTCTGGGCTTTTAGCTTAAGTAACTAGATTGATTTTGTTTGCTTGTTGTTTCTTTTGGAGACAGGGTCTCACTTTGTTGTCCAGGCCGGAATGCAGTGGTGCAATCGTGGCTCACTGCAGCCTTGACCTCCCAGGCTTCAGCGATCCTCTCACCTTAGTCTCCTGAGTAGCTACGACTACAGGCATGCATCACTACTCCTGGCTATTTTTTTTTTTTTTTTTTATCTGTGAAGATGCCTCACTGCGTTGCCCAGGCTGATCTCCAACTCTTGGGTTCAAGTGATCTACCCATCTCGGTGCCCCAAAGTGCTGGAATTACAGGTGTGAGCCACTGCCCTGGGCTGAGCAACTAGATTGTGACCATTTACTGAGATAAGAAAACAGGATGAAGCAGGTCTGGGGTGAATCAAGTGCTATCCCTTTGGACAATCACATGACTGGTGTCTGTTCAGCACCCAAGGGACCATCAAAGAGGCCGTTGTGGAGAGGGAATCCGAAGGTCAGGGCCAGAGAGAGGAATCTGGGGAGTCATCCGGTATAGAGCTGATGGGTTAAAGCCTTAGAACTCTTCTTTTCATGAATCGTTGTTGTTCTTTAGGTTGTAATGACGTTTTAGGCCTCAGCTTCCCTGAACTGGAGTGTTTTTCCTTCACCTTTTCCGGTCTCTCAGTTGCATTGCCAGACTGTCTGTAAGCCCAACAAACGCATTCCTTCCAGGCAAAAGCAGAAGATGACACACACCATGAGCCAGATTTTCCATGACAGACTTGTAAGGAACAAGATAATCTCATTGTTCCTTCTGCTACTTAAAATAAAGGTAATATTGATTTTATAGTAGCAGTTCAGGTCCTAAGGCATGATATTGATTAAGTGTCTGATGAGAATTTGTAGGGTAGCCTCCCAGACCTGCAGCTACAGGGCATCTCCCCACTGGACCAGGCCTCTGTGCTGACCTCCACTGTTATAAGTGGTGTTTTTCTTAGGAATCCTTAGCCTTGTTTAGTCTACGCACTGTCCAGAAGCATTTATTTTACCTGATGGATGGCTCAATCCAACCTATTACCTTAATCTGACCTTAAAGATGGGAACCTAATGTTTTTGTTCTTAGTAAATGTGAAGACTAATTTTGACATTGTTTAGAATTATTTTCTTATCAGTAGCAGTAGATTTCATGAGTTTTCTGCTATGAAATTTCCTATTAAAATGCTATAATCTGACTTTTTTATTTTTACTTTTTAACTTTGGAGGCTGGCTTTATGAATTTTTTTTTTTTTAAACAGGGGAAGGTACCTCTTTTCAAGGTGTCATTATTAAGCCCATAGGACTCTTCAATTTTAATGTTACATTAAGGAGAGCAAATTTCTTGTGGTTATTGTGATATGATGCATTCAACTTGCAGGTAAGGTTTTATATCATTTACAGATCAGATTCTGAAGATATCTTCAATCAAATGTAATAACAATCAAGGAATATATTATTCACTGGCCTGAAGTATAGAAAGAGTTCCCAGAAATCATCTAAAAATAACTGTTTCATATAAAACATTTTGACTTTCTATCGTAATAAGATTGATATATTTTTTCTCCCGTGTCTAATTCTGGCTGGATTGTTCATGGGGTTAATGCGAGGATTCAATGAGTTAATATAGGCTCAGGTGCATAATATAATGCCTGACACATAGTAAATGCTCAATTTATGTTAACTACTGTTAGCTCCTTTAGCCTGATGTTAGTTGCAAACTCCTTTTACATTATCCAGCATAGGCCTGGGCACAAGTATGATATTTAAGTAGATGCTTAGTGACTGATCGATGTCTCCAGACATTTGGGATTTCCTTCCACATTTGCCATAGCATAGCTTGTTTTATGTCTTTTCTAAAATGGTCTGGGTACCTGACATCCTTTGATCCTTCATATGGTTACACTCAAAAGGAGCCATATGAATTTTGACCATTTGCACCTCTGCCTCTCTTTTTGGTTAGCTGCCAGATAGAGCTCAGGTTTTAAATCCTTTGCAGTTAAAAGAGACAATAAATGTTAACATTCCTAGTACAGTGCCTGGCACAGAATGTGTAAGTATCATTTGATTCGGAAACATGACTGCTGGTCAATTCTGCCTCCAGGGAGACAAAACTAAGGAGTGGGGTTGTGGCTCTTTTTGATGTAGGGGATGAAATAGATATTACTTACCCAAGTAGAAGATGATGTCAGGGGGATCTAATGCTTCTTTTAAATTTCCCTTTTGATGCACAAAGGGACAACTCCGTGTAGCAGGACCTTGGTGGGATGGATAGGCAGCTTTGTAAGTGGAGAAATGGCCTCTGTTTAGCTTATGAGCACAGTCATTTTGGGGGTGGTTTATGAGTCATCTGAAATATGCATTTAATCTAGATTTGTGGCCTGCTGGTGAGGCTGCTGCTTTTTATGATCTCAAGAGTCTTGTCCATGTCAAAACTTGCCTTGTTTTTTTGTTTACTTTGAATCAGAAAAATGTTCACAACCACCCTTGGAATTCCTCCTCGAGTGTGCGTTTGGTCACATCACCCCTGGCTACCACCAGTACATGACTGTTTATTTTGGATGTCCTTTTCTGATGTTCAGCTAATTTAACCCACAATGAAGTTAATCCTTGCTTCTTTGGAAAAGTACAGATTTACTTATTAGCTGCTTTCAGAGACATCTGCATTTTCATGAAAGCGAGTATGTAATTCCATTGACTTTTGGACTCATCTACCCACATATGTGGTGGGCACCTTTTGAAAGTCAGGATTCAGAGTAAATCAGAACTGTCCTGAGTTAGCTCAAGTTCTCTTTAAGGCTAATAATAAACGTATCTGTGACAAACATGCAGAAGTGGTATTGAATATTCTATTATGTCCATTTATCTTTCCTTCTTCTGGGTGAGAGAGATGAAAATGAAGCTACCTTGGAATTCAAGTTTTCACCTTGTTTCTCCGCATTTATAGCATACTGATTGAAAGCATGGCTGCCAGAGCCATATTACTTGGGCTTGAGTACTAGCTCTGTCACTTACTCATTGTTTAACTTGGGGTGGGGTACTTAATTTCTCTGTACCTCAGTTTCATAATATCTCAAGTGGGAATAATTATGGTAACCACCACTGAGCGTTGTTAGGAAGATCAAATAAGTTAATTCATGTAAAATATTTAGAACAGAACTTAGTACATACCAACTGCGATACAAGTGTTAGATATCGTTTTTATTAGTGTTTAGTAATTGCATAAATAAAAGAGATGAAAGTCGAAATTATTAATCAGGACCATTTATCTATGAGGCACTACAGGCATTGTGTCTAGCCCTGTGGGTTTATATTAGTTAGGGTAGGTTACTGCTGCAACTTACCCTAACTTGATATTATTTTTGCTGCAAAAATCATATCAAAATAGTCTATAATGGCTTAAACATAATAAAATGCATTTCTTGTTTATGTAACAGTAATGAGTAGGTAAACAGGGTGGTAGGACATTTTCCTCTCTGTATTCATTTAGGGATATAAGCTGAAGGAGGCTCTGCCATCTTCCACACATGGCTTCTAAGGTCACCTTAGGTTATCTCTATTCCAGCCAGCAAGAAGGGGAAGAGAGCTGCAGAAATGTGTTTAGGGGTTTTTTATGGGCCAGACCTGGAAGTGGCACTCATCACTTCTATTCACATTCCATTGGCCAGAACTCAGCGGGAAGAGGAGGAAAACAGCTGCCACTCATCTCAGCCACAGAGTTTTTCAGGGGCCTCTAAAAATGTATGAGACTTGAAAAAAATGTGTTGACTCCAAGCTCCAAACATAAAATTGCAGAATTGAGATGAATAAATGTTTAATAAATGCTTATAAAATGGAGCCTTATATCAGCTTCCAAAGTTGTTACATTTTATATGCAAAAATTGTAATTTCTTCCTACCTAGCCTCCTTGCTTCTTTCCTTGCCTTCTCTACTATATTTGAAAAGATTTTGTAAGTTGGAGTTTGGAATTTCCAAGAATTCCCAAGTACTATCCAGTGATTGCTGAGAAATTATAGTCAGTCATAATTGAGTTTCTCAAGGCCAAATAAATTCAAATAAAAAATCTTCTCAAATTAGTTTGTATTGCAGAGAAACCTTTTAATGCGAAATATGGATACAATTTAATATGTTTATTTTGATGTTGAGTTAGGCCTTCATAAGTAGCAGGATCATGGCTTACAGAGGTCTTAAAATAGTCTTGTCGATTCCTATTGTATGCAGACACATTTCGATGGCTTTGAAAAGGTGTATGTTACAGGTAACTAAACACATTTTACATTTTGAGCTCAGAAAATTTCCCCTTTAGATTCCCTTTTCTTTTTCCTTTTATTTTCTAATAAAATATTTACTGCTGTGATATCCAAGAACATGAATGACACTGCATTGAATAACCCAGGTGCTTGGTCTGGTGGATGCCAGTGGCAGAGAGGAAAAGTGCCCTATTTTTTCAGTTATCGTGTTTCAAGGCTAGGCTTTGGTCTTCCTTCTGAGTCATTTTTGGCTTCTTGGATGATAGATTTCTTAAATTCTCCTAACTCAAGGCACTTCTGAATAGGTGTTTACGAGCCGTTGTTTGAAAAACCACTTGCTGTGATGGATTTTTGTTCTTCTCTTTTTTGCTCTCTTACACACTTTGCTGTTGTCCTGCCAACTGGAATTTGATTTGTTAATTACAAAAGCAAACGGTCCAGGATAGCTCTAAAGGGACTCTGCTAAAGGTTGGGGCTATGATAGAGACTTTCTCGAAAGGGATTGGCAATTAAGAAATACAGCAACTGCTTGTGATGATTAAACATTTCAAGCATGTCTGAAGGTAGAATGCGGGGAACCTCCAGAGAAGGAGGGGAATAGAGAGGGAATTAATATTTATTGTTAGTCCTACAGTCATCTCCATCTCAGTACAGGACATCTTCATCCTTCCAGTTGTTCAGACCAAAAATTCTGGAAACATCCTTGACTCCATCTTTCCCATTCCACTTTCACCCATCAGCAAATTCTGTTGCATCTGTCTTCAGAATATATTCAGAATCCAGCCACTTCTTACAACCTCTCCTTCTGCCATCCTTCTCCAAGCCACTAGCATCACTCTCCTGGATCATTGCAATTTCTTCCTATCTAGTCTTCTTGCTTCTTTCCTTGTCTTTCTCTACATAGCAACCAAAGTTTAGTCTTCAAAACAAAACAAAAAAAAGATCATTTCTCTTTTCTGTTCAAACTCTTTTATGTTTCCTCAAAATGTATGTAGAGTTACCATATAATCTGGCAATTCCACTCCTAGTTACCCAAGAGAAATGAAAATGTATGTCCACACAAAATCTGTATGTGAATGTTCACAGCAGCATTATTCATGACAGCCAAAAGTGGAAACAACCCAAATGCCCATCAATGATGAGTGTACAACTAAAATGTGGCATAACCATACAATGGAATATTATTTGGCAATAAAAAGAATGAAGTACTGGTACCATGCCATAAAGTGGATGAACTTTGAAGCCATATGCTCTGTAAAAGAAGCCAGTGACAAAAGGCCACCTATTACATGATTCCATGCACAGAATAGACAAATCCCTAGAGACTGGAAATAGATTAGTGATTGCCAGGAGCTGGGGAGAGAGGAATGGGGGGTGACGGCTAATGGATACAGGGTTTCTTTTGCGGTAGTGAAAATGTTCTGAAATTAAGTAGTGGTGACGATTGCATAACCCTATGAATATACTTTCTGGCTTGTGTACTTTTTTGAAGGGGAAACTTGTGTGGTATGTTAACGATATCTCAATAAAGCTGCTATTACAACAAAAACAACTTCTTTGGCTTTCTTTCTGATCTTTTCCCTGAATCGTTTCTGACCTCTTCTTCTAATATTCTTCTCTTTCTCTTTAACCCGTCCAGACTGGCCCCTATTTTGTTCCTCTCATAGGGCAAGTGCTTCCTGCCACGGGCCTTTGTATTTTCTCTTCTCTCTTTTTGTAGAACTTTCTTCCCCCAGGTATCTGCATGGCTGGTTCACTTGCTGCTTTTAGATCTCTATTTAAACATCCTATTCTCAGGAGACTCTCTGATTACCCGAAAATAGCACTGCCTACCTCATGGCCTGCTGGCATTCTCTCTTTCTTTCATCCTGTTTTATTTTTCTCTGTATCATCAACATGTGATACACTGTTTTCTTGTTTGTTTTTTGTCTGTCTTCCTCCATTAAAATGTAAACTCCATGAGGCAGTAACTTGGCTTTGTTCATGACTGTATCTGCAGTGATACATACCACACCTCTTTTCATTAGACCATTAGCATGAGGAAGACATGGATTTCCTTGGC